>NC_060114.1:11583500-12273000 GCF_021155765.1 Diprion similis
TGAGATTGACGAGAAGGGACTGTGGTAACAACGTACTAGCAAAGTTCTAGATTCAAGTAACATACATATTTACTCTAGAGTTGTTAGATAGTTCTAAAAGCCAACAGTGTCGAAGTCCCTTTCCAAGTCGATGTCAAGTCTTTTGTTAAGTTCCGTGTAGTATAGGGATTAGGGTTTTGCATTTGAATGAAACCCCTTAGCATGTCCGGAATTCACCTGCGCATAAAGTATCCCAAAAAGCAATTTCCTCTCGCACGAGTATGTTACTTAATATTACCATTGCCCACGGCATTTCATCTTAATATGATGATCATGATAAAGTACCAACAAGAATAGCGACAACGATAACGTTTGTGTAATAAATGGCAAGTAAACGTCGAGAAAAATTGTTAGGAAATTTCTTTACCCTTGTCACATTTTTTAAGTAAGATTTAATATGAGTCGGACATGCATTGTTGGTAGGCTTATTTTTTTTATTTATTTATTTTTTTTTCTTTATCTTCCAAGAAGCTATCAAAAATGTATAGGGATGTGATTCGGAGACATTTTTCATTCGCGCATTAGCCGGATTCGTGACCGGAACGAACTGCTCTGACCTTTTGTACATTTGTTCACTTTTCTTTCATACCTTTTTTTCACTCTTCGTTGAAAGGATCTGCTTTAGCTGTAGTCCTGACCCCATTGTTCAACGTCCAACTAAACTGTCTCAAGGACTGCTTTTCCACTTTACTTATACCTCCGAAAAACGCCTGGGAACTTCAAAAACTTTACGGGACTTCCGTTTTTTCAATAATTCTTTAAGATGGAACAAGGAGATTAAAAAAAATTCTCATTCATTGAATTTTATATAACAATCCAAAGTTTTTTACTGCTATTTCTCCATAGAGCCTGTGTTAAAAATCAAATTTCACACAGGTTTTTAAGTCCCAACGATGCTCTATTTCGAAATTTTGAATAGATGAAAACACACGTTTTTAAATCATGAACAGCTAAACAGTCAACAAGTTGATTATGAACTATCATTTCGAAGAGTTTAGTCAGAGTAGTCAAGTCAAAAGCTAGCGACAGTCAATTTGGAAAATTTCAAAAATTCTCTGAAAGTATCTGAGCTGAACGATTCCAACGAATATACGATACTCTCACCTTCCTCGAAGAATAATCCAAACTCATTTCCTCCCGTTGATTTTCCAAGGATACCTAAGTCAACACAATTCCAGGTTTCCCTGATCTTTGATACGACGCGCGGAAAATGAACGACGAAATATTCAGAAGTTCGCGATGGTTCCGGGAATTTGTGAACAGAAGACACACTGCCTTCGAGGAGTTTCCAAAGTTTCCGAAAAAACGGTCACCCAAACCATACCCACTTCCGAATTTGAGTACCTTGCCAACCTTGGATGTTATTCGAAGGATTTTCAGGCTTGTTAGTAGCATCTCTCATACTTTATTGCCTCAGGTGTTGAGCGAGATAATTGCCTCTGTTGCAACAATGAATTAAACTTTGTTATTCAAATAGGAGATCTCCGGAGGATTCTGGGTCAACCGATAATTCTTCTTCTTTCCTCCTCGTTACTTCCAGCATGCGAAAAAGGTTCCATATTCAATTTTCATGACCGTGTTTAGTTTGTAGAAAACATTATTCACCGGGTGAATTAGAATTGCTCGCGATATTAATCAATATGGAATTTTAACAAACTAATCCAGAATATTTTGGTAATATTCTTTCCTCAACGGATTCAAACTAATTATTGTCACTTCCGGGGAAATTACGGATATAATATGAGTTCGTGCAAAATTTAAATTTTGAACTGAAGCTTTCGGAAACTTATTTTTTTTTTTTGTATATGAAATTATATCGTAACGAGAAAAAAAATTTAAAAAAAAAAAATCGATTTCTGGCGATTTCTGACGTTTTAAAAAATGTGGAGCGACCTCTTAAATTTTTTTTTTTTTAACTGTCCTTTGGAGTGGGCTCTTAAAACATCAAAAACTAACATTTTGTCACACGAGACTCAAAAAAAAAAAAAAATAGTCGTTTTTTTTTGCGCCACCCTAGTGTTCACTCTTTTAGGTTAGTAGCAGGACTGTTTTTTTACAATAATACCGGTTTCTGCAATAATATCGAAATTTCACCGCTTTTGACAGTCGTTACGTCTAAATTTAAAAGATGGGTTTTATACGTTTTGATTCCAATTTGAATCGCTATTAATTTTCTTTTCTTCCAGGAACTATTGTTCTCTTCTTTTGAAGAATAACAGTAGGTACTTAGTAAATGCTTAGTAATGATATATTTATCTTGTTTCAGGCTTGCCAAACTCGCACTGGTAGAGACTTACGAAAACAGCGGCCACTTCGATATTACTTTTACAATGTTCGTCTGGGTTGCCTTTGTTCCGATAGTCACGACCCCCGGATTCTACGCCTCCTGGCAGATGAGCAGGTTCGTATAATAACACCATTATATTCACGATTCGAGCTGCGATCTACGTTATTGATGATCCGTTGTAACAAAGAAATAACTTTTCACCCTAGATAGTCTGCAATGTAGTTTATGAAATCCCATTATCTGTGAAAACTTCATTTGCGCAACATCCACCAATTTTTCGGGAATACAAAATATTTCCAAACAAACAGAAATCCATCATGGCTTCTCATCAAATTACACGCTTTCTGAAACCCAAAGACTCAGAGATGACCGTTTTGCCTGTTACTGAAAGCATGAAAACTCCGAAGGAGATCATGACGAGTGATTTTGAGACTAACATACTCGAAATACTCAAATTTTTATGGACTAGAAACTTGACTTAAACGCTATTAATTCATCGATATAATTACGTTCGAAAGATCTAAAAGATCCCGATCGTACTTTTGCTTCATTGATCTATTAAATCGTTAATCCCGAATCTGAATTCGTAGTTCGAAGTCCGAATTACATATTTTTTTTCTTTCCCTTTGAACTTGGAACCTGAAGTGTGAGAACGAGAAGTTCGATGACTAACTAACGGGCAATCTAATCGGCTCGTTTTATTCTGACTCCCTTCTGAATTTTGTACTCCAGACATCCAATTTAAACTCGATGATATCGTGGCCCTTGAAGATCAACATTTATGAAGAGCGAACCGTATATTTCCATTTTAATGCAGCCTCTACGATGTCGCAACTGTTACCATGAATTTAGAATTCCTGACATCACATTCCAACTCACAAGCCGTTCCAAAACCCCCTGATTACCATGCAATGCTCATGAAAAAGGATTCAGATTTACTGATTCAAATATAAAAAGATTTCCAGACCACCGCGGCTACTTGCAAAGTCTAATACCTTCAATACCAATCGATCTTTCGTGCAATCTTATACCCGAACATCGATCCACTCTTATCGGTAACACCTACGACGCACGTAGCAAGAGACGATACATTTATTCACAGCTTGATGTATGTTTTGGGCTGCTTTTCGCCTCGTGTTATTGATGTCGATAAGGATTGTTTTTCATCGCGTTTGAATATCCAATGTTTTTTTGCTACCTGGGTTAACCATTATTGTTCACATACTAAAGTTTAAAAAGACACGAGTATATAAAATTTCCAGTAATTTCCTCTACGATCGATACGTAACTTAATTTTTTGAACCATCACGAATTATTAATAGATCTTCCCAAAATAATCAACAATTTTTAAATCCCACGAAATCTCCCAAAGTTATATATTTCTAAACTTTCCGTGATTATTAAAAGTTCCAGAATTCCCTGAAAGTTCCTTGAAAATCATGCTTTAAATGAAATATCAGATTGCAGAGTTGCGAAGAATCGACGAATGCCCAAGTAAACTACGAAGTAATGAAATTATTATTATGATAATTATAATCAACGTTATCATTTGCAGATCGCTTTCTATTCTCATAAAGATATCAGGTTTCAATACTCTCACATATATATGGGACGTTCCATGCGAACCTGACCAACGTCTGACCCTCACCAATTGAGTTTTTTCTTTTTTTCTCTCTTTTTTCTTACAATTTTTCTGCAACTGTCCCAACTCTGAAAGAGTAGACTAAATTTTTTCAGATTTTTTATTCAACTGCTCAATTATTTATAAATATTTGAAGTGGTTTTGAAAAAGACCTTTTTCAAAATTCTCAGAAACTGTATTTTCTTGCATTTTTTTCAACACCATGAATTTTTTTGGTGGACTGAAACATTGTTTAAACGGTTCAAAAATTCCCGGAAAATTCTTGAAACTTCTATTTATCACCTAGAATATTTCTAGACCATTTCGGTTATGGAACAATTTGTATTCATTTTTTTTGGGCACATTGAACTTGTTTTATCAACTTCATAATGAAGATGTACTAAGTGAAAAATAGATGTTTTGAATTTTTTTTTAGAATTTCCAAACTGTTTAAACAATGTTTTAGTTGATCAAAAAAATTAAACGTGCTAACCAAAAAAAAAATATCCAAAATGGTGAGGATCAGACATTCGTTGGGTTCGTATGGAATTAGTATGTCTAACCTAGATCAGATTGGGTTTCAATCTGTGCTGACGAAGCACATACCGCGTCGGTAATCCAGGACCCTATTGTTTGCCAAGTCATGGTATCGACATTGTCATACCCAGGCGTTATCAGGTTTTCCCTTTTAGCGAAAAAGATTGATTTAAGACTGAAACAAAGAGTCACGTGATAGTTGATCTTCAAAGAAATCTATCCTGCTTTTCGGTTTTACGTCATATCCGATTGGACCACACATGCATCGCGTACGATTATACAAATCTTAGAAAATCTGATGGCAAATATGTCCATGGATCGTTGATTTAATCGGTTCTGTGGACACACGCAGTTCACGAACACTTTCAGGAAAGAAGGGACCAATGATGTGACCTAATCCTGTGTACGGATCCTGATTGCTCCAGTAAATATTTTTCCTGTTCAAACATGGCCGCCAACATGTACCAACGTTGGAAAGAACAAGTCGAATCCCCAGGGATGCTAGAGGCTGATTGTATGTGCTTTATTGTTTTTTCACATAAAACAGTACCAAAAGCACGTTAAGATTTTGCAAATGATAAACTTATTCCAAATCAATTTAAATCCAATGAATGCTTCCCGCTGATTTATTAAGATTAAACAAAAAACTTGTTGCGTCAAACGTTCCAAGCGAATTTCAAAGCACTAATTTTCCACTTAAAATTTCACATTCGAACTGAGTGAATTTGAAGTCAGAAAACAGTTGATGGAAAACAATTTATAATAAACTCAATGTCCTTCGACTCCTGCGCTGTGAAAAGCTTTTCACTAGCTTCCGTTGACTACCTCTGTCATGACAACGTGTTTCTTTGCATTCGACGAACCGCGAGGAAACCACATCCTGGATTCAAGGACATCAAAGAACGCGGCTTCGTCATTGTTCAGGTTCTAAGAGCATGCAGGTAAAGACGAATTTAAATGCCATGGGATTGAATCCAGGTCACGGAATTCAGTCAAGTGTTTCCACGTTATTTATTATCGTCTTTGGTGTCCGTTTTCAGAGATCAACTGTGCTTGACATGAAAATTGTAGACAGCATGAATCAACTTTCAGTGAACATATTATCGTGATCAATCTCTTCACGTCAGATTCTCGCAAGCAAAGTAGCCGAATCCTTGACCAATAGATCATCCACGACAGCTGAAGGTCTGATCTAATCGTTTACCTACCTGTTCGCTGTAGTCCCTGAACTTGTGTATGGTGTATACACGTTATGGGGATGAGAGTTGATTCAAGGGTTGGATGACTGATCCATTTATTGCATGGATTACGAACTTAAAAAAAAATAAACGAGGATTTTTAAACTGCCCTAAGAAATAGATCAAAAAATGTTGTGTCCGGTGTTCAAAAGCCACAAAAAACAATTAGTGGCTTAGGGGTCCATCAGGCCCCACGTCCCCCGATAATAAAAAATATTCATTCCTTCGATCATTCTTACTTTGGGTTGATTGATTGTTTAGAAGGTGTATAAAATTGAAATTATTAAGTGTAAATTGTTGTCCCTCCGATTTTGATTTCAAAATTGTCTCTCGGTATTTTTTATTTATTTACTTATTTTTTTATATAAGTTTTTCTTAAGATTGACTTAATTTGTATAATTATGTTGTAAACGTCTTCAACCTACAATCATTTATATTTCGATGATATTCCAATCAATTTTCGTCGTAATTTAGTCTCAAAAGAGAAACAGTCTGAAAGTCAAATTCCAGCATACAATATGATTTCATTTTACAGGCGGCCATATTTGAATGATTATATAATGCCTGAGATCTATTGATTCAATTCACAGTCTTCGGATTTGTTTAAGTAAAATAAGACGATACTTCATACTGACTAAACGTAGTAATAATGCATTCAAGTTCAAAGTGTGAAAGTGCACGTAATTTAATAACAAATCTAAGAACGACGGAGCTCCAAAAACGAACAAACGTTTTAAATAAGGAAGGTCGAATTACTATTCTTGGTAAAACAAAAAAAAACCTCACACGGTCTCCGTAATTTAATTTTTTATTTCAAAATGTTACATCAGTGACGCGTTAGGTCTTAACTGGAATGAAATTGGGCAACGTGAGTTATGAAAACGGCCTCTTGATCATGATATAATTTAGAATTGCTTCTACGACATTAATTGTCAGAGGAAGCGAAATGAGACTATTTAATTTCATACTACTCGCGTAGTAAATTGTATAATAACAATCTGAAACCAGACCAACAACGTTCTTTGATTAACAAATGTCGGTTGTATTATTTGTTTCTTCTTACTTGTTTGATTGTTCGTCGATCATCAGCATCAAGTTCGTCGAGAAATGCGTGAAGAATATTAACAATGATTTCAAATATTTTGCTGATTTTTTTCTTGGAAGCTTAAAAATGTTTCTATTTATTTTTTTTTATTTTTTTTTTTTTTTTATTTTCTCTCAACTACGGCATTTGACTTTCTGGGTCTTAACAGTTTCACCCTCATGCTCAAATCCTTACCTCGGACTTTCTTGACACGGCGAAGAACAGCGAATAAAACCGGCTATAAAAAGTTGACGGTGATTTTTGCCCAACGACGTATGAAACGAGACTTATGGCGTTATTAAACCGTTACTTAATCGCTTCGGCGGAAATGATTCTGGGAAATAGGTCGTATAATTATATTATAGATAACAAATACCAATACGCTCGCAGGCATTGGTACTACACTCAATTTTTTAATTTCCACGTGTTTTTTTTTTTTTTGTTTTTTTGTATATAAGTAAAACCTTGAAAATTGTAAAAAAAAAATTACAAAAGCATTGCATGATTTTGATACAACATTACTGTTTTTGATAGTCGGTGTTGAGATGAAGTGAAAAATGGAACCTTCGACTGGCTGTGATTCTGATTCTTTTTTTTTTTTTTTTTCGATTGTCTTGAATTTTTTATTTCTCGTTAGCCTTTGATCTTCTTATTATCATTTTGCCGGTATTTATTGACATAATATTTGTTTCAAAACGTTTTTAGATTTACATTTATTACTTCCTGCAAGCATATAATTTAGTAAAATTGTCTTATTAATCAAAGTTGAAGAATTTCTGTAAAAAGTGTAACTTTGTGTATAAATGTAAGAGGATCTTTTTTCTAAATTCCGAAAAATTTTAATAAACCTCTGATGCTTGAGTCACCTCGTTTCGTCGACGAAATATCGAATAAGACTCACATTTTCAAGAATTGAATGAATAATTTTCCGTCCCGATGTTTTAACGTTGCGAAATAAATTATAAATGATAAAGAAAAAAAAAAAAAGTCGTTTCTGAGCCCGTACAGCACAATATCCGGAATTCTACGGAAACCGGAAACCCGGCCTCCTACAAAATTTCCAGAACTGTTTTCGTTCGCTCCGCGTGGAAGGATTCGGCTGAGCGTAACAAATCAGTAAAGCCATTCAATCACCGAGAGAGTTGGACCGCGAAACGGGGATGAAAATTGCCCGCGTGTACCACAAAACCCATACAATCGCGAATCCCAATTCTCCACACATGTGTGCTCGACGCGTAACGAGACTGTCGACATCGAAAACGACCAAAACAGCTCAACTTGGTCTCCAAAGTGACAGGAATAAGTGTGGCAAGTGTTTGCCTGCCGGATGGGTCAGCCGAATTACCCAATAAATATTGGAATAAGGTATGAGGAGGGGGGATAAAGGGGATGAAACAACGATCCGCGAATTAAGCTCCGCAGACTGCCGAATTGCAATTTCAGGGTGGCCACAGATTTTTGGGAAAAAAATTCCATGACATATCCAGTTTTTCCAGGGTCTAAAGCCTAGTTTTCTCTGACATTTTCAAAGTTCTAGTAAGTTACAAAAACCAAAATCATTCAGCTTGCTAACCTTGTATTCGGTTAAAATTTAATTCGAATTGATGAAAAATAAAACGTAAAAAAAGTCAGTTTGATCCAATTTATTTTCTCGATGAGAATAAGTAAACTTATTATCTCAAAAAATCATTTCTAATTTCGATGTTTCCCAATTTTTAGTTTTTTCCATGATCAAGTTAAAATTGCCCTGACAATTCGAGGCTTTTCACAACCCCTTTTAAAAATGCCCTCACATTTCCAGGTTTTACAAATTTTCCAGGTGTGTGACCACCCTGAATTCGCTAGAGGCACTTCCTATCGGTAAAAATATTTTGTACTTCCAATTCCGATCACGAATCGAGAGGAAAAAATCTTTGATGAAAATCACGATGAATTTCCTCTGTTGCTCAAGCAGTATTTGCACGTATCATATAATAGATCGTATAATATGGAGAATTTTAACGATGGATTGAACTGTGATCAGTGATTTTCGATATCTTTATTTTCTCTCAGTTTTTCCAATGTTCAAACAATTACACTCGTTCAAATTTTTTCCGATCGAATTTTTTCAAGATTCGGTGAACACAACGACTGATATTTTTCAACTTTCCGAAAAGTGAAAGCATTTTTTTTTCTTTTCGACAAAAGGTGACGAAAAATAACTTGTTAAAAAAAAAAAAAATTCTACTTTTTCCGTCCGGATTTACCGAATTACACTTTTTTTGTCAATTTTTTGTCCCGCGAGAGTAGATTTCCTATAAAATGATCCCTTCTATAAAGAGTGATTGAAACAAAACAGGCGATACGAAGCAATAAAAATTGAGCCTACGAGTCAAACAACGGCTTAAGTCGACTCGAGTTTTAACAGGAAAAATGGAATTAAAAATTCAGTTTTCAGTATTGCCAATAACTGTAACAATAACTGTCATGGTCACTGCAGCATTAAAAGTTGACGGAAACATCGAGAATTGTCAGGGTATACACCTTAGATTATAGACAAGACCGAGATGAGCGTATTTGAAAAAATGACTTAAGTCGACTTGAGCTTATTTTTGACCCATGGACTCAACTTGACCTTCCACCTCGTCTACCCTCACGTGTCCGTATTTTCTCCGTAGAAGCAGCAGCTAATCAGTCGTCTTGTTGATCAAGAAGGTGAAATCTAAGATGCCTCGTTATTCTGCTTCAATTATCGCGATTCCTAATGTCGAATGTAGGTGTAATCTTGTGATTTTCGGAAACGTCTTACGCCTAATTAGTAGGTATAATATCGGTCATTTTCGCGAGGGAACGTTTATGTGTAAGAGGCAATAAGAAACTGGGAAAGATGGGCGAAACGAAGGAGCTTTAGCTGGAAGTACGGTAAAAGCGATCTCGATAAAGTTAGCGAAATAAAATTTTCCTTCCTCTTCACTTGCCGAGTAAGATGGATCCGCTTTCACACGTGGCGTGCATCTCTGTAAGCCTAAGTATTCCGGAAGAGGGTGAAAAAAAAAAGAAAAGAAAAGAAAACAACAAGGATGAAAAAGGGAAGAGAGCTTTCCCCGATCTTAATTCACTGACAAATTACTTATTTCTTTCTTTTTTTCCTTTCTTCTGTTCCTTTAACACATCCCACTTTCCCCATTCCTTTTACCGATGAACGGAATCAAACATCCGGTGACTAACGATAATTATATAACTTGCTCTCAGCGAAGGTGAAGAAGACTCGATTAGACTTTTCCATTAACGTTTCACTGACCGCGTTTCCGTCCAGTCTACTCGAGCATAAAATTACGGGTCATTCTTTGAAAATAACAACTTTACTAATGACGATAGATTTTGGTAGAGATTTTGGATATTTATCTTTCGAATAAAAAATATCCTGACTGCAGTTCAAGATCGATTTTGATTAATGCTGCTGATATACAGAATTTTTAAAATTTTCAATACACTTGGTAGAAAGATTTATTCATCCAACGATATTTTTTATTTATTATAATGGTAGGTACCTTCGTTTTTGATAAAATGCCGATTTTCAGAAAAAAAAAAAAAAAAAAAAAACAATATACACTCTACCGAAGCAAGGTAACATTTAAAAACTCACAGCCATTTTTATACAAGTTTTTGATACCCTTTTACACGTGCAGTAAAAATTTACCAGTAAGGCATTCTTTTTAAAACGATCAGTCAAAAATTCATACCATTCTATTTTTTCGTAGACGGAGCAGCAAAAAGTATGATTGATGTACGGTAGGATTATTCGATAAGCAATATTTTCGCTTTTCCAAAAAATATATTCTACACGAATTCATGATCAATACCTAATCGAATCTCTGTTTCAAAATGCGATGTCGATCTTTTTGTAACGTAACTTGAAAGATAAATTATTCATATATGCATATAGCAGCTCGGTCCGTCAAACGCATTTTTTGAAAGTAACGTTCAAAGTATCAAAAGGCCTGTATAACTCGTGCGGAAAGTTTTATTCCAGAAACCCGTCTCGTTGGCTGTAACAGATGCTACCTTACTTCGAAGACATCAAACTCTGTGCAAAAATAATCAAAAATTCTTCTGTATCAATTAAATTTTCATAGACTCATTACTAATTGAAAAAAGACAAATAAGTTCATTTAAATTTCCACAATTTACAGTTAAGGATACTTTAAATCAATTTCAATGATCACTTCAACAACTTCACTTCAATAATAAATAAATACGATCTTTTTTTTGTCAATCTTCTCTTAGTTCCATTCTGTTGATATTTAATCTTTTTTTTTCGTTTCAATTTCTTGTGTAAAAGTTGCTGAAATCAGGAACTATTTTGACCTTAACATACCCGTTGTTAAAAAAAAAAAAAAAAAGAAGAGAGAATGAAAAGTGAAGGCGAATTCGTGGGGTGTAAATGAAGGGAATCGTGACCCGAATTTCAAGACTGGGGATGAATTGCGGGGACAACGAAACTGGCGAGGACGGAAGTGAGATAAAGCGGAACTGCGGCAATCTAGCAGTATCCGATACCCAGCAATAACAGGGTTCGCCTGTAACAGAAGGGTGAATATCCACCCCGAGAAATGTTCGGCTTTAAGGATAAGCTGGATGAGGGCATTAAAAAATGGGCCACGCTTACGATACTAAGCGTCTAAAACGAGTAAACGAATCGATTAAAAATGTCGTATAAACATACACAAAAAAAAAAAATTCCTCTCGTCATCACTGTACAGTCCTTAAGTATTTCCTTTCTATAGATTAACCGAAAAATGGATTACATGCAGGATAGAAAATGCAGAAAATGTGTTATTTTTATTTTTGGTTAGAATCGAAAGTCCTGTAACTTTTTACTGGAATAATTTGACGATGGTGTGATAATAAATAAATTATCGTTAACGGCTCATTTGAGTAAAATGAATCAAGTACACTGCGGAAAGACATTTAATTTTGCCATTAGCAAAAAAATTAGTGTACCAACTCAAGCGCAATATCACTAAATCATAGTTACCTGACCAAATTTTTTTATGATTCGAAAATTATTTAAACCGTTTTATTGTCGCGATACCTTTCAACAGTAGAAGATAATTTTTTGCTAGCTCGGTGTCACGTTAATTTTGGCGATTCTCAACAATGCCTTTTCTATATTTTGACTCCTTGTCATTTGGACTTTTCCAAAATGTGCCTCTAACAAATCAACAATTTTTAAATTCCGAATATCGAAAGATTAGTTAGAATTTCTCTAAATTTGAACCGGTTTTCTTTATGGTGATGAAAACTCCACTCTGTTTCAGACCGGCAAAAGAACGGCTCCGTGGGTACTTCCGGTTTTCGAATCGTCGTTTGCCCAGACCCTGCGAAGATGGTGTCCGAATGGCTTCCAGGCAAATGCCGTGTCCCCCAGCTGGACTGATGAACGTTGCCTACACTCACCATGCCGGAACCGAAAGCGTAAACGGAAGTAACGGAGGCGGCGGCAGTTCGCGAGGAAGTGCGAACTTGCACAGCCCCGATTTAGTGTCCAACAGCACGCATCGAGCAAGTTTAATGCAGTGAATAAGGTTCCGATGATTGAATTTTTCTTATATTTTATCTACGGGGCCGCAACGATTAGAGCGAAGCATTTCACGCTGGAATTTCTTCATCTTATCGCCAATGAAATGCAAGATCTAGGGATTTTCAAGCTTTTCCAATCACTGGTAAATCGTTGTTTAGGAAAACGGAATCGATTCGCGATTGTATTACATCCGTAGTGTGAGTATACATGGTGTGCCTAGAAGTGCAGTTTCTTTCTCCAAAAAAGTTTCTCTCTCGCGCTGGACTGGACTTAAGTAAGATGTGTACCAACGGCGTCAAAATTCCCTAGATGAGTGGTGATTAATTGTTGCGACGTTGAATCTGCGTGGGGAGAAAAGAGTGGGACTTTAAATAACTCACACCATAACTATACATGGTGGCATTACCGAGCAGGATAGCGTTCGTCAGAAAAATAATTCCCCAAAAATATAGGGATTTCTTTAGACAGTTGGTACGCATCTCACTTAAAGGCTTTAACCTCGAAGAAAGAGGCGTGTCGTAGGAATTCTAGGCACACCATGTGTACTCACACGACGATTACATCGAATATATTAATTCTGTATAGGTATGAATACGATTATATCAGTGTCTGTTTAGCAAATAGCGTGAGTAGACTAATATGAATGTCTTCAGTTGACAATACGGGCAGCAGATTTATTTCCCCATTTTTTAACTGTTGTTTCATTCAATCAGATGATATTTGTTCAGATATTTATTCAGCCATTTATACCTAGACTGGCATGGCTCATCGGTACAAACTTAAGTCTAACTACCAGAAACCGGACAGCTGTCGATACAATTATAGTTCTGTTTTACCAACATAAACCTTTCGAAAATTTACCGTATTACGCGAATACAATATTTCAATGTGAAAATCTTTCCAATATCAGTGATGGATTTACTGTGCAAAATAACAGGCTTACACTAATTAAATGTTAACATAAATCTTCTCCCTCTAATCCCCTGTAAATTTTCGTATTACGAAATCAGTGGACTGCATATTACGATCAATAGCTAATTCCCAAGTCTGCCTACTTCACATTCAGTTATATATTTAAAGGATTAACTTATCTTTACCACTGACCATTGACAAACTTTTTCATTTCAGTAATCATGTACAAAATCACAAGTGATCCATATTCAAAAGTTAAAGCGAATACATGAATAGACTATACTTGAGCGATAATGACTCGGTATGTCTGTTTTACCGATATTTGTTCCCCTCGGTAGTAGGCAACCCAACATACTGTGGCGTGTACTTGTAAACATCCTGCACGCGTAGAATATTCGAAAACGATCCGTTATACATGGGAAAATTCCTGAACAATTTTACTTCTGCGGTAGGAACGTCCACTCGATTTCTCTTGGAACGAGTCCACCAGACACGTCTGCGAGGTATGTGACATTTGGATATCCATTACATTTACGACGTTGATATTTATAGAGAGGTATTTCATCGGAGTTCGTTCGATCATGTCTATGATATTGATGACACCTGCAACGGATATCCACTGAAGGTGGAAGGTCGTTGTTCACCCCGCGTATATATCGGGATGTGATAAAGAAAGTGCGATAAAAAAGGTGGGAAAAAACTACGCCTATATGAGAGCACCCTTAACGGTATCGTAAAAGTAATGCTTTCACATTTGTCAAAGCCATGACGAGCGTATTATCGCGATCACATACGACAAAAAATGGAACGAAAGACCTGCAGCCCTCGATTAATGGAACTGGTATCATACGCTTAATACTTTTAAAAATTGCGACAAGCCGCGATCCGCGTTAAAAGGTATGTTTCGCAAATTCTGTTCTTCGAATAATAGTACTGCATGTGACAAAACTCAGTGAACGATAGACCTCATATACCTATGAGATTTTTTATTTTCACTCAAGGATTTTTCCTGTTAGTGAATAAAAAATTTTGAATAAATTAGTGCCAATAATTAGACTAAACCACGTATATGTGTATTATTATCATATTATAAGACAAAAATGTTAATATCGCTTATCGCGCCTAAGTCAAAGTATTTGAAATTTCAAAGCTATTTACTCAGCCGTACATAATGATGAACTAGTCGATTGTGGGATTGAAGAAAACAATTATATCTTTACTATTGGAAATGGTAATTAAAAATATATATGTAAGTATCTGTCATTTCCCTATAATAGTATTAATTATTACAACCAGTGGCTTCTGGATAAAGTTTCGTAATATTTTATTCTCATTTATCTATTTACCGTTATTTTTTCCGTGTCATTATTATTATTCAGACTGACTTGGCTATTATACAAATTCGATAATCTCAAGTTTTGAAGCCATTGTACTAGAATGCAAACGGAATTGCTGAAGATATGATCGAAGGACATTTAAAAATAGTTCCTTCGACAACTAGAAATAAGAGATCCCATACCCTTAAGGAGGCTACCCAAATAACGAGCAAAAAAAGGGTTTTTTTGAGAATAGGCTTTCTTAGGCTTAATAAATATATTCTCGAATTGAATAAAAAAAAATTCTTGAAAAACCCCATTTTTTTGCTCGTCAGTTGAGTCAGACCCCTTAAGTTTTAGCTGCGCTTATAAAAACCGTTCGTGGCGTTAAGGCACGGGAAAAAACGAATAAATAAAGTTTTAAGAGTGTGATATCACGTTTTGCACGTGTTAGCTATCACATATAATACATTCTGTATAATAAATATTTAAAGGAAGTGAAGCGACGTGGAGTTTACTCGACGGCAGAATTTATCATCGATGTAATCAATATATCACTGTTAATATTTCTAAACTGTTACGAGGATTTTTTCAATCGTTCATAATACATGTTTATACAAACAATAAGTATTAAATTATTATATGTATTATATAATATTAAATAACGGTATAAAAGGAGTCTATAAAATGACCAAAAGATCGTGTTGAAAGACAATATTGTGACATATATATTAAAATTATGTATACGTAGTAAAGGAGCTAGGATTTAATTTGATATTGTTACATGAATGTAACTGCTTGTATGTACGAGGAATGATAATATTTAATACGAAAGAATTATACACACGTATATGAACGTTAAACATATACATACGTAAATAATAATATGTACACGCATTTAAGAAATATTTAACCGAATGTCTGTAAAAATGTATTGCTTATTGTCTACTATTTGTCAACTATTTGTGAATTATCGTACCACGTACGAATATATAATAGAAGGACATTAAAGTCAGCAGATATTGAAGGAGAAAGAAAAAAAAAATAAACAAAATAATGTATCGTTGATAACGCTTACATTATGCAATTACAATTTAGTTATTGTCAATTCTTTAACCCTTTCATTCACGAAACGATTTTCCCTGAGAAAGTATATTGTTAATAATGAAATTATAGGAAAAAGAGGTAATTTTTCTGCCGTTATTTCAATTTGTACAGTAATTTTCGTAGTGAAAAATTGTCAAATGTTTTTTAATCCGTTGACTTTCGGTTTCTTTTGTCGATGAACAAGATACGAAAAACGGGAGAAAAGCAATTTGTATTCTAAGAATGATACACGGGTATGAAAGGGTTGATGAGAAGAAATATTGGCAAGTGATATTTATTAATAAACTGTTTTTAGAGTGAAACTAATATTTAGAATTTGTATTGGAAAAAGAATTCAGAATTTCACTTGGAAAAAGTAGAAAACAAATATCTAAGTGCTAAGTATACGATTCTATCTTACATAATGACTATATATGGTAATTGAGGCATTCGTGAGAAATTCTGATAGAATTTGTCAAAACGAAGAATAAAGCAGGAAATTTTTTACGCAGAAGTTTATTTATTCGCAACCGTTTTATACTGTATTGAGATATCAGTAAGTTGCATTAAATGCAGATAAATATTCGAATGCGTTAATTATAGAAACTTTCCGATTCATTTCTTAAAGATGATGTGAAAAAAGGTCGATTTTGCAACAATGCATCAAAATCATAAGCATCGTCTGAATGCATCTTTAAAACGCAGGGGAGTCTATTTTTGTTGCAATATATTTTTGTATTTTGCCAAAAACACGAAGTAAATACATCGCCAAATAGTGTAAATTATATATATACTTTTCTATGTTTACTGGATAAATATTCATTTCTGAAAAAGTGCAAGAGTATAATAAGTATTTTTCACGTATACTTTGTAATTACAACCCAACCTGTTTCTTGATCAAACTAAATCCAAAACTAATTTTCGGGTAAGAAATTGAAACGGTTATATGACCTTGAATTTTTCACTCTTTAACGATATTGTTTCTAATTTTATATCAAGATCGTCTATTTCTTTCTAGAATTTTCATAAAATTTCTCATTATTTTCATGTATAGTAAGAATTTGAAAGATTAAAAGAGAAAATTTAAACTCAGTTAATTGATCTTATTTTGCTTGCAAAAAATATTTACACCATTTGTATCAGTATTAGCTTTCTCCGTCATACTACTCCACAAAAATAATAGACTATTTTGAAACCTTAATACCCTGGCCTCCTTATAAATCTGTAATAAGCCAATATACTCTTAATAGTTAGTTATAGGATAAGCCGTGTTTCATGTGCTCGATGTAAAAACTTCATGTAAACATGAAACGAATAAACGAATAGGTGATAATTTAGTCTTTCATTGTCTGAGGCCTGACTCTTCTGATTCCTCCTTAATTTTAGTCGCTAATTAATTACATCGCAGATCAATACAAAATTCAAATAAAATTCGTTCAAACGTAATTACGGCTGAAAAATTAGTCTGGCCAAGTTCTATTGAACTCTCTCTCTCTCTCTCTTTCTCACAATGAAGAATAACAAGCCGATAACAGCGAAAATTTGTCAAATTTTTTTTTCTTTCAGTCAGTAATCTGAATGTAAAATTTTCTTTCTATAGAATCATTCAAATGGAAGACCTATTCACAGATTATACTACACTAGAAACATGAAAAACGGAAAGCTACGTTGATACAAAAGGATAAACGTACCACAGACGCGTTACTGATGAGGTTATGTTGTCAAGAAAAATCGAAAGTTGTGTAAATTTTTGTACATTTACGGATGAGATAAAACTTCTTACCTTTTCAGGATATTAGGCCAAACTCTGCTTGTAGAGACACTTTTAATCACTTTTATTTCACGATTATAAACACACTTTAGCAATTAACTACCGTACTTGAATCTTACTCGATATCACGCTTGCTTGCAACTCGGGCAGCGGGCGATACGCCATTAGCGCCACTTGCAGTGAACTAGCGGACTACCTTTACCGACCAAGCCTACTTTTACCGACCTAGCAAAAACATCCCTTTTATTCCTTGGAATGGGCTGAAATTTCGACGGTGAATAGATCTTTTGTAGCGGAATCGAGGAAGCTTACTGATATCCAAGAAATCGTCAGAAAAAAATGTGTGGTTTTTTTACACATGACGCTATTCCCGCATTTCAGGGGCAAAAAAGTGCATATTTGAGGGACTTTCGAACAGAGCGAAAATAATGAGGAGTAAAATGAGCCAGCTTGAGACTGTTTTCATGCAATATTTGGCCGTTAGGCGAAAACTAGTGATTACAATATGTCGCAAATAAAAGATGCTTTCGCGATCAACTGAGCGCACCAAAATTTCAACTCATTACGTTCATTTTTTTATTTAATATAGAAGGAAAACAGATGAGTTCGCTCAGTTGGTAAATGTAGGACTGCTACATCGCGTTAAAATCGACTCCAAAAAGTTGTCTATGTGTCGGTATTTCAAGTCGACTTTAGGATGGCCGAAAAAAATCGACTTCAAGTTGCCTTTTTGCCAACTGTGTTGTTTGAGTTGAGATCAGTTAAAATGGCTTGTCATCACTTTGAATTCACTCGAAATGACATGAAAATGTATTTTCTCAGTGGTTATAAAAAACGAGTTCACCGTTTTTACGCTGATTTTTTCACCTCCAGTACCTAACCACCTTTGCGTAGACACACCACGAGATTGTAGGGCGTATAATAATTCGACGGAGAGAGGGTTTCGAAATGAAGTAAACGGGGTTTGTTTTACGGCCGAGGTTTCTACTCCGAACACCGAGACCTAGGCCAACGGAATAAACTTTACTGCGCCAATTCAATGCCAAAGCAGCTACAAAGTTGGAACCGTACTTGCCTAGGATCCCATAGTTGATGTAACAACTTCTGTCCCTGCTGTTGTCAGCCCCCGAGCCGATTCAAATACACCCTTTTAGGCTTTTACGGCCCTTAGAATGTAGGAAACTTTGACGGGGGATGAAGTCACCATTGGCGTGAAGCGTAATGAGTTTACTCGCTCACGTCTTTACCTGTAATGTGTGAACTTTTCCTTCTCAGGTTGTAAGTATGTGACGTGAATTCGCGGGCTGTATTACCGTTCCCATTTGATTAACGAACGGTAGCGAGTAATCAATTCATAGTTGGCATTCTAACGCAACGCCCTCTACACGCGGTGTTAATGTGATCGTGGAATTTCATTAGTCAATTAACGCTGCTGCTATTAACACGGCTATTCCTACCACAGCTCGCTACTGCAGCATCGCTTCGAATAATGCAAGTGCTAGTTATTGCGTCTGCGTTATAGATTAGCGAGAGATGGCGTATTAGTATAGAGAAGATAAAGGGCTGGGAAAGGTACTACGGACAAGTGACCCAAAAATAATAACCCGAAAAAGATATCCCATAAGAAAAATAACAAATGTCAAAGTTAATTTCATTTCATTTTGTTAAATATTTTGTCAATTTCTTCACATAGGTTACTTTTGTCTTACGTTGTTTTTCTCATGGGTTTTTTTTGTTTGGGGTATTGTTTGCTTTTATATATTTTCTTTGGGTTATTTTTGTCTCAGGTTATTTTCTTTGAGTTACTCTCCTCATGCGTTATTTTTGTTTAGGTTATTTTTGTCACGGGTTATTTCTTTCGGGTTATTCTCCTCGTGTGTTATTTTTGTCTTGCATTATTTTCGTTGGCTTATTCTCCTCATGCGTTATTTTTGTCTGTGGTTATTTCTGAAAATTTACTTTTTTACGGCTCCTTTTTACATTGATTATTAAGGTCAGTCACCGTTGGAGAAATGTGTGAATTTCAAAATCGTTGATTAACAAAACAAAAATCAATCTACATTTACTCTTTAACTATGTTTTCTAATGTTTGAGGTCGTTGATAAAAAATGTTGAATTCAAGCTAATTTCATCGTCAATTTCATAACATATATATATTCACCTCCCGTGCACTCTGGAGACCAAAAAACAGGCTGTTAGCAAAGTGATGCTGCGTCACAAAGACTCGATTATCCCCGAAATGGCGGTGAATAGAGTTCCAGCATTTTCCCTGCATTCGCAATTTTCAAACAAGATGAGAACCTCCCATCCCTGTGAGTAACTTCCGGTGTACCCTGAAGTCAGGTTGGCTCCAAAACGAGAGGGTTCCATCTTGGATAGTAATCCGATATACCCTGAAAATCTGAAACCTCTATTCTCAACCGTATCGTAGATGATAAAGCAACCATATTGAATTGACAATGGCAAGACTATATTCCAGTTAGGTTAATCAGTTTAACAATTATTATTTAAAAAAACCGTCCATCACAGGAGAATCTTTCAACGTTGATAAAAAAAATTACAGATAAAAACGGCTTGCTAGATTGCTAGTAACAAGATAAGAATATATTTTTGTATTTACAATCAACATCAAACGTGGCGAAGATTTTTGAAGTGAAACTTTTTTAGCACCGTTGTGATTTGATACTCGATAGAGCGAAAAACCGACACTAAAAAAGACAAACACATACGTTTATAGGATATAGCCTGAGAGAGAATAAGATAGACTACATCACGCAGTGTTTCCTATTATCTCGGTGTCCTCTTTGTGCGGTGCTTCGTAGCCTGCCCACTCTTGTCTACTAACCGTTGTACATATTGCACTGCCCAATACGTGCTATAGCCCGAGGGTTTTACGTGTGTATGTTTGTAGGTGAGTTAGTAAGCATGTGTGCGCCTGCGTATTACGAAGCGTTGGGAAAGGGCGTCACAGCCAGCCTGGTGTGTTTTTAATCAGAGACAAAAAGCAAGGAGTTTCACTTCTATATCGCGCGTGGCTTTCACGCACAATTTTTTTCTTTTTCTTTTCTTTTTGTTTTCACTTGACAGCAAACTTTTTGAACCTGGTATCTTCGTGTTCTGGGAATTTTTAAATCGCGATACTACCCGCAGTACGCGAGGCGTTTTGCTGATCAGAGATCAATATCGACAATTTGGTAAGGGTGAATAAGAAATCAACGAATCACTTCAACAATACATTCGGCGTTCGGTAGAGAAAATTGAATATCGAGGGCTTGGGTAAAACGGTGAAATTAAATTTACCCGCTGCCGGCTGTTTTCGGTGGAGAGCGTGAAAACATATTGGGCGAAATTGAGTGTCGGGCACGTCGTATTGACATCAAAGAAATGGATGTGGGAATCCCCCGTTTATTCGGGCCACGATTATTATTTTCGAAACGTTTTTTAAATTCAATTCAGTCAAACTGTAATAACAAGGAATGCAGGAAAAATCAACAAAAATATTATTCTTCATTACCCCGAACCGGAATTATGATGATATATTAGGTGAAAACATTCAATAACGTCTAAATGTTTATCTAAAAAAAACAAGCCGGAAAAACAATTTTTTCGCGATACTTATCATCGCATGCATGAAAAGGGATATGAGGCTGTCGGTTTGTCTGACAAACTTCCGACTTCATCTTGAAAACAGCCGAGCAAATAATTTCAAACAAACGAAAAAATTCATACTTTTATAAACTGGGAAAAACATAGAAGTTTATTTGGAAAAAGTAATAAAAAGGGAAAAGTATGTGTTTGTCGGTATGACATTAAAAATCGATTTATTTCTGGCAGAACCGGAAGTTCTAATTAAACGAGACATACATGGCAATTTTTTATGCCCATCGTTTGATTGTAAAATCCTGAAAGTTTCGACATTTTTCTAAAAACCTGTTTTTCGGATTCGAAATATTCAAAAGCGTTAAGATTCGTTGAGATTAGAAAAAAGTCCTGCGCAAAGTCCGAGTCGTTACTCATTCGCAAATTTCAGCATGGAAGACGTACATCCGGTGACCGGAAATTCCTATGTCTGCGAGAAGCCGCGTCTACCCCACGTTTTTCCCCTAAGCTCCAACGTCGGAAGTTGGTCGTTTTTCAAATTCAGTAGGGTCTTCCTCCTTAAGGGTGAAAATAACGGAACTGGAATAGCCGCATTACAAACCGGAAGCGAGGAACAAATCTCGCGTAATCTTGAAAAATCGGTGACACATTTGTACGCGTTCCCGCAGATTATAACCCGCAACATTAATCGGATCATTAAACGTTTCGATGAAAACTGCGAAAAAAACTAGCCCCAAATCGATTTCAGTGTTTCCCAAAAACAGAAAACAAAAATTAAATACGCTTATCTGTGACTACAATTCTTTCAACTTTTTTGAAAAAAAATTTAAGGGACGATATTCAAACCACAATGAAGAATATTTTGGTGAATATATGTATTAGAATTTTATGCTATTGACGATATTTTGCGTGTTTCTTATTCTTTCACACTTGGAAAAATATTAACGATAACGTCGTGAACTCATCAATAATTGAATGCACTATACTATAAACGAAAGAAATTTATTGTTTTCAGCGGTAGGTTTTTTCATTAAGAAATTCGAAACCTCTCGATTGCCAGAGAACCCGTAAGTTAATTTCTCCGTAAGGTGGGTCTTCTCTTTATAAATCGCTGCTTTATTCTCGTGGAAATTTCACTTCCTCTAAGGTTTTGTAAACTAATTTAATATCAATGTTTTTTTTTTTTTTTTTCATTATTGTTCTCAAACTTTCAGCTTTTCCAATTCGCCAGAAATCTCGGACTCATATGCTATTACAAAATCAGTTTTAAATAAACTTTTGTAACGCGAGTATTTTTCAACATATTATTTTATCTTGACGATATTTCGCCATCAGAAATAAAAAAATTATTTCGCTAACCATATTGCTCAGTGAAAATCACAAACTCTTATAATTTCCCCTGTTTTTCCGAACAGCGACGGTCAAGTTTTTATTTCCGACCCAACTTAAACGTGAATCCCGTGAATAGCGGAGAAGATAAAGTTTTTACTCAATTTTTCCAATTAATATGGCCAATTTCGTACCCAAAAAAAAGATCACCAAAGGCAATGGAGCGGGAAAAAGATGCGTAGCGTAGTTTCCGGCAAGAAATTTTTCTCGCTGCGTCACGGAAGATAATGTGTTTACGTTTGAATCGGTCTAGCGGTATGCATGAATGTAGCAAGAAAGTAGATGAAAAAAATTATATCCAATCAAATTTTCATTCACCCGGATGATTATTTGCAAATCTACGATTAACCATTTTCAATTTGAATCCTTGAACCCCAGAAAAAGACCAGCGGGATTAAAATTTTCGTAGTATTCAAGGCTGGAAAAACTGAAACTATTTACGGAATTGAGTAAAAAAATTTTGAAATGTAAACGTATAACGTTGAACGGTAATCGATTTAGTTTTCATTTTATTTAACGCTCTTCATACCGTAGTTCTGATAATCTCGTTCACGGCGTATCACATTTTATACGCGGCGGTGCAAAGAGATCCGAGATTATCGCTAATCCATCAGAGCAGAGAGAAGGGTCGTCAGGTCAAATTTACAACGTGGAAAATTGCCGGCTAAACAAGCAATGTAGTGCAAAATTAATTTCGCACTGTTGTGAAACATACCTCTAGTGCATTTAAAAATGATTGCATTGCTTGATTTGTTTAAGGAAGGGTGGGGCAAAGTGAACCCCTTAAGAAAATAACGCCTAAAATCAGAATAAAATGTTTACTTTTCATATGAAAAATTGGGTTAAATTATTATTCAGCTCTATCGGGAAAAAGTAATCAGAAATTCAAGTTCAGAAAATTATTTCACTTTGACGAATTGAGACTAAAGCACAACTTAAAACGTTTTACGTTATGAGCTGTGCAATTACTTGAGTAAACGATTTCCAATAATTCGTATTCAATAAAAAGTTTAGGCGGTTAATTTTATACCTTGTTATTTAAAAAATTCCAGGGGGCCCACTTTGTCCCCAAATTTTTTGAGATATCAGAAATTTTAAGGCGCCCACTTTGAGAATCCATGTTTAACACTTTGTTAAAATGATACGAATAACTGAACTCTCTCTGTTGAGTGATTAAGCGATACCATTTTTCAAAAAACAAACGTTTCTGTCTTTCGAGACACGACCTGCCAAAAAGGGTTGTGTTCTCGCTAAGACGTCGTTTACAACGGGGTTAAACTTTCCGTCGTTACACAGGCCGTCGAAATTCCCAAGTTCTGAGGGGGTAGCACTAATGCAAGTGACTTATGAAGTCTCATCTATCCGTAGGAATAATACACGACGTCTCATCTTCATTTAAACACCTGATTAGCCGTCGGGAAAATGAAAGCGTACAAAAAGTTGTTTCCAAAAAAAAATATATCACAGTTTCTGAGATACATTTGACGGTGATATTAAAAAACTTTACGAAATTACGCGATAAATTTGTGTTTTTGAAATGTTCATCAATGCGTTATAAGGAGTTTCGTCTTCCAGAAAAATTGACGATCTTAGAAAAAATCGATATGGTGAAAACAAATCTCTGACGCAAGTTTATTTTCCTCGCAATCTGTCAACGATATTAAACGTAAAGTTGAAAAATTTTGTATAACCTTTGTAAAGTGCAATTTTTTGCTATGTGGCCTCAATTTTTGTGAACTGATCTAACGATCATAAATTTATCGATAATTATGTCAGCCTAATATCTCAGTTTAATTATAGGGAGGGAGAAAATGTAGAAATCTATATCGAGCAGTCGAAATCGTTAAGCTGTGGTTGAATAGCCTTCATTACAATTCGGAAGATTCTAACGATTGTGAGTCAAAGGCATTTAACAAGATCTTGTAGGCTTTTCAATAAGACTCTTACAATTAGTCCGATTAAACAGCTCGACTTCCCTGAAACGATTCGCGAATAGCGGGTGAAAATGAACTGAATGTCTCCGGTAAAGTAGACGAAACAGGTAGATTGATGAAAAATATACAGCTGAAGGAAATTCTCATGATCCAAACAGTGATCAGAGGAAAAAAAACAAGAATGGAAAGTCGACAAATACGCCAAATGACCAAATTAAATTCAAAATGAATATCACGTAGAATTTCATCAGTTTCCGGGGATAAACTCTAAACGACCAAATTGCCCGAAGGGTTGAATTATCAGAGGGCGCCATTCCACATGGTTTTAATGAACGAATATTCGCTCCAGAAGCTTTCTAAAATGAGAACAATTTGGAGTTTCAACAGGTCAGGGTTTTGACAATTCGGAGTGAAATTGGTCGTTTCTATTCAAATTTATACCTGCAGTATGATCCAGAACACCATGCGATAGCTTTAAATTTGATTGGAAAATGTTTACTCTTTCTGGAAGTATTACAGATACCTTAAAAGAATGAGAAAAAAAAAACGAAGAGAAAAAGAAAATCCACCAATAATTGTGTATTACATAGAAATAGGGGAGGGTGGAGCAAAGTCGGCAAGTTAAAATTTTTGATATCTCAAAAAATTTGGGGGCAAAGTGGGCTCCCTGAAATTTTTTAAATAACAAGGTATAAAATTAACCGCCTAAACTTTTTATTGCATACGAATTATTGGAAATCGTTTACTCAAGTAATTGCACAGCTCATAACGTAAAACGTTTTAAGTTGTGCTTTAGTCTCAATTCGTCAAAGTGAAATAATTTTCTGAACTTGAATTTCTGATTACTTTTTCCCGATAGAGCTAAATAATAATTTAACACAATTTTTCATATGAAAAGTAAACATTTTATTCTGATTTTAGGCGTTATTTTCTTAAGGGGTTCACTTTGCCCCACCATCCCCTATCAAAAATCAATATAAAAGCAATGCCACTTTCGAAAATGGCCACCACTATGAAGAGGCACTACTTGAATAACTTTGCTGAAAGTTTTGACGAATCATCAGAGATTGTCCGAATCCCAGGTCTCAAAGTTTAGGGTCAGAGATCAATCTTCTGCGGACGAGGCGATGAGATATCTTCTGCATTCTATTCCCTCGATGGTACGTTTCAGTGCTGAATAAATCCCGAGGATGAAGTGCTTCCGGAGTCAAAAAAAAAAAAACTCTGGAATTTTCGACGAGTGTAATTCCGTTGTGATGTAATTTCACAAGGGGATCAAAAGATGCGTGGGAAGGAATATGGATACAAGTAAACTCAGCTCGTGGAATATAAGAGACAAAGTGATATTTCTAGTGGCGGTATTAAGCACTAGAAAGTCTGCAATGTCTTTGGAAGAAAATCCCTCAACCCCGTGACATTAGTGGCAAGGAAATTGAAAAATCGTCAAGTGGCAGTGAAATCCGTGGCATTGGAAAACGTCCTCATGAAGACGTCAGATCCCGGTTGTCGGCGCCATTTTATCACCACATAACCTAAGTTTTTGATTTTAATGGTTGCAAGACATAATTCTTGGGCTCTCAAATGACTCATGTCAGATAAATTAATTAAACATGATCAATAATATATCTGTTTCACTATCCATACGCGAAAAAACACGGTCAATGGTCAACTGTCAGCCTGGTTGCATTAGTTTTAATTTTTTCTACCAGACGACGCATTTTGGTGATTATTCCTTGGGATGTGACAAAGGTTGGAGAAGTACCTAAGATATTAATTGGAGCTCCTGAAGCGAGTCGGTCGATCGGTTAGTTCGATACCCATCTCGTAAGTCCGTTTGCGATGGGGAGAGCAATTATGATATAAACTCGGATGACTGGACACCCGAATCTATTTGCCAGACTAAAAGTGTTTGTCGAGTATTAAAGTAAATAAGTAAGTAATACATGATTTTAAACGGTTGACTGGCAGGGTGTTTTCGAGTTTTTGTGCCAAAACTGGTAGAAGTATGTTTTTTACTAAAATATACGAATATCTGTTTTAGGGAGGCTTTTGGTGTTGTCGATTTTTTTCTGAACACAGTTTTTGCTTTGCGGGATGTTAAAGGGGTAAAAATAAGGGTTGAGGGTGAGATTTCCGATTTTTCAAAAAAGTTGGATTTGGGGATTTTTAGGGACGCTTATTGCATTCCTGAACTTGATTTTCACTGCGCAGCCCCCCGGAGGAATGAAAAATAAGGGTCGATGGTGAAACTCTTTAGTTTCTCCAATTCTCAATACTAGAAATACATATTCAATGTCAGATTCATGAAGTTCAAATGGTAGATCCGAAGAACATGAACACCAAAATGTAAATTCCTAAAAATTCATTATTGTTATTTTTGTTTATTTACACTTCAGTGTCCGCCATTTAGAATTTCTTGATTCAGATAGCAGATTCATAATTAGCAATCAAAAAAACCTTAAAAGACTTAAAAAGTATGTACTTTAAAGAGTGTAGAATAATTATATATGATTTGGGTAATTTTCAGGTTAGGATTTTGAGTTTAATAAATCTGATTAATAAGTCGAATAGAGCATACCAGAAAACAGTTATATACAAATTTTCGTCCAAATAGACTGAAATTTGAGAAAGTTATTCAAGCTTGTACACATTTGATACAATACGAGGATTGGAAGAGTTTTTTTTTTTTTGTACATATACTAGATGTTGATTAATCCCTGACCGACAAAGAGAGTAAAATCCCCCCCCCCCCCCCCCCCCCCCCCCCACCCCAATCTTGTACTCTTGTTACAGACTGTAAGGATTGAACCCCAGGTTCTTGAGCTTCAGGGTAAATTTTTATTTGTTTAGTTCAACCTAATTAATTTCATAGTAAACGATTTTATGAGAAATCGTTTGAACTTTAATATCGAATTATTTGATATTTTCGAATTCAATTGTAAAAAGTTATTTTTTCACTTGATAAAAATCCTTTATAGCAGGGGCGGAGGATGCAAAAAAAAACGGGGTACTTAAGAAAACATTATAATTCAAAGTTATGCTCAATAATGTTTATAGAAATTATATTTCACTATTTAAAAAACATTTTGGAAAACAACATTTTTTTATAAAGTTTTAAGGATATCCATTTTGCCCCCCCCCCTCCCCTGCATATGTTTCCAATTTATCGTTTCCAGAATCCCCACGAATTCCTCACTTTTTACGCGATGATATATTAACTGCTGGTGAAAAAATGGGTACAACGAAAAATAAAAAAAAAAAAAAAAAAAAAAAAAAAAAAAAAAAAAAAAAACAGAAAAACAAAGTAATATGTAAATATTTCCCCACGTTAGTGTGTTTAATGCCGATATTCATGCGTATACATTATACGCGGCTGCTTATTCACCAACAGCCATCCATTCCAGGACCCCTGAGTGCCAGCAGTGTTTCACGCCGATGATAAATGGCTTCTGATCCTGGAGACGGGAATTGTCATCGAGACTACAAAACGAGCAGCATTTCGCTCTGCATGAATACACGTGGACAGAACGACTATTCATCCTGGTAATTATCGATGGAAATTTTTCTCACCCCTTCGCGCAGGATCAGATCACAATAGGCAGCCGTTCGCCATCTACCCTACAACCTTAAATTATACCAGACCCGTTTGTTTTAACGTTTTGTTTCGAGGAGATCGCCGAGTGGCCAGACCTCACTTCACTTTAAAGATATTCGAAGGGATAATTGGGTGTTAATTTTTTTAATTCTTACTTTACACAGAAATTTTTTCTGTATTCTCTTAATTCTAACCAACCTGGACAGGACTTTCAGAGTTGATGAAAATATTCGATTTATTACTTTTTTCACGATAATGGGATGCCGTTACTGTTGAAGCGTTGAATCAACTCTCCGAAGTGACGTTCTTTCAATAAATAATCTCCAGGTTTATTGCTTGTATGATATTTACACTTGACGTATTTAAATAGTGATCTAAAAAAAAAGAAGCATTTTTAGATCTTCATTAGATCTAATCTTTTTACATTAGAAATTACAGTAATTTTGGGGCTAACGCTTCTACATCCATTTGAAAGTCGTTATACTTCCCGTAAGTTGAAAAAATTAGATAAAAACACTTGCTTCGGTAATTCGTAGGAAAAAAGTATAAAGCCATCGTCACTTTGGCAACCGGGAAGAAAAATACACAGCATTTGCAATGAAAGGAAGGTCGAGGTGATATTTGGGGGTAAAAAACGAACAACTGTAATACAGCGACTGAATAAGCAGTGTAGCGAGGAAATAACAAGAGGAAGGAGAGATTGGAGGCGATAAAACAATTTTAAACAGAAACTCAGCTGAAAGGCACATTTGTATTCAGCTTGAATAATCGTTAGAACGACGGAGGGAATTAGCTCAGATTTTTTAACCGTTTAAAACGCCGATGAAGAGAATCCTCGCTTGCACAGGATATCGGGGGTGGACCAGTCACCTACCGCAGAGCTCGTAATCCTTGTCTGTCGCAAACGAAGGCACCTAATCCCACCGTATTCCAGAATTAGGTTTACGAACCCCAATTCTATTCCTTAGTATTGCAACTTTGGGTTAAAAGAAAATAAAGAGGTTCTCCGATAACAAAACAAATGCAGCGAAACACAGAAAACTCGGATATCTAAGAAACTGGGTGCTTTCGTGCTTTCAAGTTAACGTCTAGAGAAAGACTGTTTTTACAATAATCGTGGCTGGCGCAGTAGCCAAGTAATTCATCTATTCGTAACATGATTTCATAATTCTTCTTTACGGTATTTAAAAGAGCAATGAAAACCAGGTTATCAGAAATCTTTGAAGAAGGCTAATTTTTTATGTCGGTTAAACCGATACTTCGGAACGTTATGAATACATATAAGATCCGGACAGGTAAAGTGATACTTTGTTCTCTGAGGAGGATCCACAGAATAAGCCGAAACGTTGGAAAACTGAGTATCATTGCCACGTCATGACCTACATATCCAAGATCCATTTTACTATTACATAACTTGTGAAACTTTGATGATGTTTGTAATTTCATGTGAAGAAAAAGTGTTTCGAGTTTAAGGCCGGAACTTGGTTGACCTGGATTTTCAGAAAATCACGTGATAGGACAACGAGTGATAAGATTCAACGGTTAATCAACGTTCCAGCAGGGTGCATTTAATGAAATTTAAGTTCACCACGGAATCTCCGCAATCAGTGGCTACGGCACAGCACGAAGCATCAAAATTTGAATCGCAAATCTGAAAAAAGAGGCAGAAGCATCACGTCGATGTGTGCAGCATGAATCTGTATATTTGATGAGTGAATAAAAAAAATCAGGGAAGTTGGGTGTAGAAGCAGCAGCGCCGGTACAGAATAATTAATCATCCAAACGTATTTTCATAAACGTCGTGACCATTAATTATAGGAGTCGAGAATGGAAAAGATGAGAAAAAAATAAATAAATAACTCAGCTCACAACCCCGAGTGTTCTGGAAGGGGTGATCACTGCTATATTTCACTTTGGGTTAACCGGCATAATATCTTGTATCGATCGAGAAACCGTCCAGAAAAAAGTGAAATGAGGTTACACCATCGCAATATATAATACAAAGATTCGCGCGAATTTTCAACGTATTCGACGAAAGGACTCAGTGGCCCAAATTCTAAAATACACTCAAAGAAAACGATTTGATTTTTTTTTAGTTAAATCAATTTATAGACGCATTCGTTGTTAAATACCACCATTGCATCAGTCATTATTTGATGTAGCACATAATTCGTGTAGCATAAATTCCAATGAAACGATAATTTTTCAGTTATATCATCTAAACAATCAATAATTCAAGCTTTGCAAAACGATTTCATTGCGTAGATCCGATTTCGCAACCGTAACAGAATCCATGGAATCGAGGTCTCAAATCTTTCCTTAGACATTACTAAAACATTTTGGAGTTTATTTTTTGGTAGTGTAAAAATAATGGCGATCGAATGCGTATTAACCCTGAAATTTCTTTGCAAAGAACGAGATTTTTTTCCTTTTTTTTTGTTAGTGTACTTCGACGGTACGTGATCGATTGACAATGAAAGTCAAGTTCCGCCTGCCTAACCTGGACAGCGATAACACAACGTGTCGAATTGAAGGAGTTATTAATGGCAGCAACTCCCGAGGTTCGATGCAGAATTTCAATTGCCTCGCGACAGTTTTTTGATGTCATTAGTCATTACCTTCTGATCGACTCGTGCAGAGTATCATCAAGTATCCAAACTCGGCTTTTCGCTAAAAGGGAATTGAAAACGAGCGATATCGTTAAAGTGGCACCGCGTACTTCCAAGGGATGAAAAAAGACGAGTCTATCATAATTTGCCGTAAACACTTTAAGCATATCGTTAATTCGTCAACCCTTGAGGCCAGGGACGTAAGTCGAGAAGCACAATCATGGTCTGGTTTCTAAGACAATCGCCATTCCAGTCTCGTATTACTCGGGGAAAGTGAACCTCTCTGATCACCGTTTGGATCCTCCACTATGCCAATCACGTCGCGACGCACTCACTTCCGACGTATATAACTCCCCACGGAATCGTTGTCCTGGTTTAACTCTCAGGAGGATTACCTGCGAGCAAACGATTCGCATCATACCGCAGTTACACCTTTGACTACACGCATCGCTGGGATTTTGACACTGGTCAAATTTAACCATGGATTCAAAGGTGAGTTAGTCATGTCTGATTAAATTAATAGATATATGATAATAATAGTGTATTTGGGTTTGCAAAGTGCTAATGAAGGTATTGAAATAGAAATATATTATGTCGAGGGGCTGGAGTTCGTTGAGAATTCTTTTCAAAGTATTACCGTGTTTTACAGACATTCGACGATCCATTCGAACCCTTTGAAATCCTATAGGAGTATTTTATGACGGGATCATGTTGTCCGGAACCAACGATATTGCGATTATTCGAATTCTTTGACCTCGGTTTCGGAATTCGAAGAAAAATCTTGGCCTGTTTTATTCAAAGAAAAAGAAAAAAATCACTTATTGAAATACCCAGGTTATGAGGAAAGACCCTGCGTCGTATTTCAGAGACTTACGAGTATTGATCGGCCGTGTCGACGAAAAGGAACCAAATTTGAATTAACAGTAAATCATAAGTGTAAATACTCATGCGAAGCGAATCTTATCCAATTGGATTGAAAAACCCTAGGAGCACTCAAATAGTGTTGGTACTAACGACCATCAAGTCAATCCTCACCCATTTCATTCGATCTTGATTCGATATTAATAATAAATTGTTCTCAAAGAAAACCCGTTATGAAAAGATCCATCAAAGATGGCGAACTTTTCGAGTGTCCAGCCTTTGATTCAAAATGTTTTTGAATACGGACTGCATAACTTTGATTTTGTCGTCAGAGTCTGCTTTTTGCAGAGACGGTGCAATGACCTAAAATTCTCTGAATCCCTTGAACGTTCGCAAAATTTCGACAGTTGAATTCGACGATTAACTTGCATGAGGAAGCGATTGGCGCGATGTTCATGGAAGCTGTAAGCCGTGTAGATTTTCAGTGGCGATATACAAACGAATTATCATGGTGAATGATTAAAGCTCGGTAGTGCGTGATTGTTCAACGCCGCTAGTCGAAATGCATGAATATTCAATGAAACAGGTTGCCAACGGCGGTTGCGGTCGGTTAGAATCCACGAAAATTCGCGTGAAAATCTGGTGAATCCTGAAAATAATCGAACGTTCTACAAGCTTGCAAATGAGAGGCAGAATGCCAAACGATGCGAACTATACGGAGAAAGCGGAAGAGAAACGACAAGCCAACTCTTGGCACTTGACACTTTTCCAATTCGGCTTTCCAATTTTCCGCAACTTTATTATTTACGCATTTTAATACTAACTCGTAAATAATAACCTTTGGTTTTCCTCCTCCAGCAGAAAACCGCAATCGCCATTGCGCTGTTCTGCGTTTTAGCGACCGCTGCGGAACCTCCGGTACCACAAGGCATCAGAGCCTCCAATGTCCTTGGAGGTTCAGGACAACACGCATCCTTCAGTTTCGTGAGGCCCGGACTCACCCAGACCTCGTACTCCTTCAACGGGCCCAGTTCTCATCAGGCTTTCAGTTCCAGCATCGGCAATCCTCACCTCGCCCAAAAAGTGCTGCCCAATGTGGCCCAAGCCTTGGCCTACAGGAACCCTGGACTAGGTAACGAAACATTGTCAAAACTAGCCTTGTTTCGGGGGAAAACAAGTTTAATTAGTCTCGTCATTTTTCAACCTTCCTTACTTTATCCAAGTCGCAATATAATTTTGCTTTCGGAGGATGGTTTCGGAACTTGAAGAATGGCAGATGTGACTTACTGGCCAGCATCGACTAAGCATGAAAAACTCCGGTTCAGCCTAGAAATATGACATGATTTTTTCAAATGATGACTGAGTCGTATATTCGGGTGCATTTTTTGCACATGTTCAATCCGATCCGCCTGAAAACCGAATCTACAATTTTTATAGCAAAATAATGTACTTTTATAAAATATTTTGAGGTGATTGCATTTTGATAAACTTTGAGTCACTTTCATAGTGCCAGAATACGACTTTACGAATGTCATAAGTACTTATGAAACAGAAAGAGCCGACTAGCATCAGAAACTATATGCAAGGATCTGTGTATCTGATCTAAATCATCCGAACAATAAAACTTCCAACTTGTTTAGTTCAACGACTGAATCATCAAAGCTTAACTAAACACGCTTTGCATGCTTTGTCGATAAGATGACAAAAAGTTCACTTTTCTTAGACCATACTTAAATCATCACCCACATCAAGCACTATTTTTAAATAATGCTCCATTCAAGAGTAACCCAAAAATCTGAAAAAGCCTCAAACTACGTTCTGCAGTACGTTTCAAGGTCTTCACTTAATCCCTTTACCCAAACTGACTTTTCACCGGCAATTAACTTTTCCCAGGCTACTTTTCGAATGGCCCGATAACCACTGCATACGCTTCGTCTGGAGTACAGGCCACACCTGGAGGTCATCCTTCGGCTCTCGGAACGCAAATAGCTTACCAAGGAGCACCGACTCCTGATCAATCCGAGGCTGCTGCCCTTCGGGCCTACCTTCAGCAACAGTACCAGCAACAGTACCAGCAGCAACTTCAGCAGCAATACTTGCAGGCCCAACAACATCAGCCCCAGACTTCTCAAGCTGCACCGCAAGCACAGCCAGACGCTGTGGCTTATCAAGCTCAACTTGCACAAATCCATGCGCTTAGACAGGCGCAGGCGCAAGCTCAGGCCGCTCAATCTTCCGAGCAATTACAACAGGTATGGCAAGCCATTTCGGCGAGGAAGGTTTATCGCGATTTAATTAGGCTGAAACATATTCTTTGGGTCGAATTAGATTAGCTCGCATCAATTACTGACCAAATATTCTGCGATTTAATATTCCGAAACATTAATACAAGAGAAAATTAAAAAGTTAATCGGACAGAAAATTTCTCTGATCTTTGGTACAGCGTGTTTTTTTATTTCTTTGTGGATTTTTGTCTTCAATTAACAGCTGTTTGATTTAATTATGCCGTTTCTCTGTTTTCTTACAAAGTTTATTCTTACCGCATTTTTAATCTGAATGCTATAATTGATTGTTTGGATTCTTTGGAATTATTTGGTACTATTGTTTATTATTATACAACGATAATAATATCAGTTTGGAATTGCTTATCCGAAGCACGATCTATTGAACAAAAAATAGCATAATGTGTGTACGAAACAAAGTTCCGAATCGATACTTGCGAGTGATTAATGACGCAACAGGACCATTTATGGACGAAGTAAATCTAGAGTCCAGAAATTTGTTGATATATTTCAAACGAGTTTGAAAACTTGTGTAGATAAAAATAGAAGAATGTCTAAGTAATACGGAAAGGCTTTCGATATAATTCATAGAAACTTTCTCTCTAACTTAGTTCCGAACTTTTTTCACACAAATATCAAAGATTTTCTTTAAAAGTGTCACTTGAAGTAAAAAAATTCATTCTTCAGTCTTTTAACGCGAAATTATTACGCGCTATTACAAAAATTTCAGCACAATGAACACTTGGAAAAATTTTTGCTTCTGAGCTCAAATCTTACAGACTTTAAAATTAACTGTTTTTCCAGATTCCCGAACAAATACAACTGCAACAGCAGGAACAACAACAACAACAACAGACTCAGAATTTACTCGGCGTTGCTTATTCGTCAGCTCCTTCGGTCGCTCACGTGAAAGTGAGCGGAAATGGATACAATTTTGACTTTTAACTAGCGTGCGTCTATTACGTGAATAGTATCGGATTTTTTGTATATATAGTACATAAATGAGCCAAATTGATTTATACCTTAAATCATTGTTATAATACTTTTTACACGTTGCATAGTTTTATCAATTAACGTCTCACTCGACACTATTTATTCCTTTATTATCGTCCGCACTAACAATGTAAGTCGTTGGTTGTATAATGTATTCGTGGAATCTTCTTCCTTGAAACGGTCATTTTCCAAAATCCGTTTGTAGTGAAGTTGCAGCTTCGAGACTTGTATACTGCATAATTAGAAATCTAATATTCAGTAACATTAACCTTGATGTCAAAGGTATGATGCGAAGTCGATCGAATAAAGAAGAAGATTTATACAGTTGGTTCTGTTATCGGCAATGCCATTATCCAAGTCGTTATTTTAGATAATAAAATGGAAAAACCTCTAAAACGTATCTTCATTTTATTAAACCGATTTGCATTTGTCGATACGGTGGCTATAAAATAAAATTCTTTGTGGATCCTTTGAGTTAAGGCGATTGGAACGATAAAAGAGGACGCAGATAATCTCTCAAAGAAAAGACTCGATGCTCTCGCAATGAGGTTTACCAAATATTCTGTAACTCTTTGCTGCGAAGGAAAGGGTTCAGAATATACGTTAAGATTTAACCAATCGAAACCCCACATGATCCATGGTTGCTGCATGTACGAATATTTAAAAAAAATGGTCAAATTTCAGATTTATTCAGTAAACTACTGATACTTCTCAAAATACTTTCTGCTGGGAATGTAGCCGTGTACTAATTATACCGTCTGTTTTGTATTCCGGTCATATCTCACGAGACGTGACCAAGGAAACGATTACATACTACTTTTCAAAGGACCGTGTTCATCCATTGCAGTTTGAACTCTAAAATGTCATTCAATCTTAAGTTACCATTGGCCGAATGGATTTTATCACAACCGAACGACTTCAAACGATAATAAAATAAACTCAAACAGTGGAAATCACATCTGTTCCCGAATTTTTTTTCCATAGGTGTACGGTTGACGAGCATTTTTCAAGTTTGAGAGATCGGAATGGGATCCCCAATGACAAAGTTTCAGAAAATTTTCCAGCTCCGTGAGTTTACCTCAATTCCCAAAGCTTCGTAACTTGGTTTTAAAACTTATTACTCTCTGTTATCACAGCTACAAATTTCGTTATTATCATAATTTGAAGTTGTATAATCTATTCATTATACTTTTCCTTCGAGGCCCTCGTTTCACAGCTTCCATGAAAACGGTCGGATCGTTTTCATTAACGATAAAAGTATGCAAAACAGATGTAACCCAATACCATGATGTGTACGTTTTCATAAACTCTTCAAACTTTTAACTGCAGCCCTAAATATTCATCATTATTGATAACTTTCGAAAAATTGTTACAGAAATCCACAATAGATCCCGACTTGGTTGTACATAAGATCATAAGATTAACTTGATTGACATTTTATATTAACAGATAGACACTGTTTCGTGTAGCTATGGCCCATTCCATTGAAAAATTGGTCATGCTGACCGGGTCGTCCATTTTTATCCAACTGAGCAGTGGTCGGCACTGCAACAATCAGTGAACATTGTCAAAATCAGTTGTCTTAAACCAGATTGACAATAATTAACCGATTTGGACTATATGGTATATTCGGTATATAGCTAATATCAGACGGTGTTCGACTGGCACCAAACCGTAGTCAAAAGACAACAAAGCAAGATTGATCAAACGGTTCGTTTACTTGAGGTACAAAACTTTTGTTTACATGTTTACGGATACGTCGACACACTGCACGCGTGCACATGGCATACGTATAATCTAGGAACTGCTTTAATAATATTCTAAGCCATGCTATAGACCATGAAATCGCTGGGTGGGTGTTCCGTCTATCGCCCGAGGGCTCGTCGTTCTCAGTATCCGTATCCGGTTCCCAGTTCGCTGAAAGACCCTTGGGCTGGATGATGGCCAATTGGCGATGTCTGGTAGGCCAGAGGCTGATGTTGGTAGTTCAGTGGTGCTTGATACCCGGCACCATAGCCGCCGTTGAATCCCGAGAATCCAGAGTATCCATTCCTCAGTACCGGGGAAGCGAAGGTCGGCGTTGGGTACGACAGGCTCCTCGGGGTGAAACCGGAAACCGAAGGGTAGGAAACGGCCCCCGGTGTGTTCCTTCCTCCATAGCCGTAGGGAGAGCCATAACCTGCGGGTCTGACGACCACGTGTCCTGCCGAAACTCCGGAAGAGTAGGAACGACCTGGTGCCAATTGATAACCGGAAGTCCCGTAGCCGTACGGAGACGAGTACGAAGAACCGGCCCTCAGAAGTCCTGGATTTGAAACGTATGAGGCCCCAATCGTCGGACCCACGGGGTGACCATTGTTTATGTAACCGGCATGAGTGGCCACTGCCAAAGCGGCGAATACCACGAGCTGGAATTGATGGTTTGGTGGTTACATGGCGATAAAGTTATGGTGTGATGGTATTCTGCAGGGATTGACCACTGATAAAATCTGTGTGATTTCGAATATGTGAGATCGGTTGTGAAGTACTGTGCAATTGGGGGTGGAGGGTTAAGTTTGTCACAAGTCATTAAGTGTAAGAAATTGATGAAAGTACTGTGTAATTAGTGTTCGAAGCCTCTAAATTTTTTGAAAGTCAGGTAAAATATTTTTCGTTATTGATGGGCCACAGATATGATATCTGTTCAAAAAATATCTGCCTATAGTTTTCAACCGTATGACACGGTGAAAATTAATGAAACAACATTTTTATCTTGCAATCGAAATGGATCTAATTGTAAGCGTAATGGAATAACATGAACTAAGATACAAAGCATTTGAGAAAAGTTCTTGTATTTAGAACGTTAAAAATGATGAAACTTTGGCGTTTTTTATACGATTTTTTCTAACTTTTTGTATACTTGTAACTTTTGATTCAGACGACGGGATTCATTGATCGTTAAATGAAGTTCTTGGGATGGGATAAATTTATAAAAATCACTTGAAATCCCGTAAAACTTTTCAAATCTCTCGAAGCAAACACTGACAATTTTGGCAATCGTGAATTCTCGTAATGACGAAGTCGATGTCTCGAGGTCTGATAAATTAATGGAACTTTATATTTCGCTAACTTCATTCCTTGTCTTTCAATCAATCGAGTCACGTGAATCCCTGCCGATGGGATTTGAAGCGAGCAAGTTGCGTTAGGCGTCTTATACAAAGTATCAGAAGGAGTTTCACTCACTTTGAAAGTCATCCTGGTAAAGTTGGCTCTTTCCTGTGAGAGATTATATTGCCTTATCTGACTTAGTGGCGAACTTTTTCGCTTTTATAGCAGTTGCCGAGCTCCCAAACCGCGATTCGTCTCTCTTACACCACCCCACCAATGCACGTCTTAGTTCTACTTGTGCCTGTACTTGCTTACTGCAACTTACTGCGGTTACACTACCACGTCAACACCTGGACTCGATACCCCTGACCACCTCAAACTCGGTCTCTTACAAATTGACAAAAACAAGGCTATGATTTCTTAGTCTTGTATACTTCGAGCAACAAACAACCCTCGTCGAATCTGTTCAGCGGATATTCATCTCGACTAATTAACAAGGTTAGTTGGCCAAAAATCGACGCTCGTTATTATTATCGTTACGAAAATTGTCATATTCGTAAGCGACAAAGATCTCTTTGGTCATATTAAAATAGACAATAATGGAATTATAAACGAAAGCTTAGACGCCGAAGTTTCGTTCCAAAATGGTTGACAGTCCAGTAGATTTTGTCAGTCTCTGCATGCTCAATTTCAATTCCTTTTATAATGCTTGAAAATTTAATAGATTTTATTTATTTCACTCTATGATGGATCATTTTATTCGGACAATTATTTTATACACACGAGAATTATAATTTTACAAATTTAATTGCAAGACAGATCTATTTTTCATACTTCAAATAATATCATGTTTTTTATACAGTTTGCATAAAGAAATGCTCACATATTAATTATTTCATAAAATTTGAACAACTATCTTTTCATTATTCATTAAAATTTCTTCCGTTTTTCACTATATTTGTTCATTTGTTTTTTGTTTTTTTTTTTTTTGTTTTTTTTTTGCTGCTTGAAAGATACGCTTCTCATTTCAAATGATTTTGATGAATTTAATTTTCCAGTTTTTTCGGCTATTCGTCGATTACACAGTAAAATAAATGATTTACTAACAAGCATTTCGAACTTTTACGTATACATTTAACAATTATCTAAATTGTCTTTTTTACACGAATTCGCCAAAACACTTTGTTCATCACATTAAATATTTGATTTTCCAACATTCAACCGTTATTGATTGATCATGATCAGAAAATGACAAATTGGAATTGGCCACTGAGATGAAAAGAAAATCTGTTTTAGTCACTTGAAAAATATTCATGACTGCAAGGTGATTTGTAAACCTTTACTACAATATTGCTGAGGAAAATATTAAAAAAATGTATTGATAAAATATTCCAATTCATTTCGTATTTAGCAATTTGTAATTCCCTGTTATCCTGCAGGATATTTTCAATCCTGCAAACGTCAGTTAAACAACCAAACTCAGTTAAAGTGATTGTTAGTTCTCCTTCACTGTTTCACATTTTACCGTGACGAAATCTTCGAAAAACAGTGGCTTTGAAAAGGGGTAATAATTTAATATTTTTATAAATAATTAATAAAAAATTTCGACTCCATTTTCGATCACATTTTAAATACAGAATATTTGATTTACTCCAATTACCAAATTCCTAAAATCATTGATCGATACCTCGCAGTCTATTTGAGTCACTTCAAGCGCCACAAGACTCATATTCCTAGTTCAGAACTGAAAATTTTCTGATATTTTTACCAAAGCACATTTAAATTGAATATTTTTGTTACAGTCCAAGATAATATTTACTTCAGACTTTAGATCATAGGTTATATAGATACAGGGATCGGTTCTCAGATAATCACCTATACCTGCGTATATTTCGCAAGGCTAACTTTGGAACCTGAGAAACTGACGATGTATTTTATTTTGCCGATTTATTTCTCAGTGTTCTAATACTTCGATTTTTTTTTTTTTTTTTTTTTTCTCCATCTGGCCGCAAACTGTTTCATCGCTGTCTTTGGTGTCGCGAGTGTATAATATAATATAATGTACGTACATACAGTGAATAATATAATCCATTCTGCAGACAATTATCCGACTATTGAATAACGTATATATATATATAGGAATAAAATCCTACGCGTAGGTACCTAGATGCGTATTCAACACGCATGTCATGTGATACAAATTTTCTATTGTATTGTTCCATACAAGACGATAAATGACCTCAATTTAAGGTGACAATACGGCCGTGAGAATTGCGGCAAATCGTATTGTTGCACCATTGTTTGTACCGGTACTCCTCGATTGTGCTTATGGCACTCATCGGTTGATCGTCATCCAAATCCACTTTCCTTGTGGAACGGCTAATTTGCAATTCAAGTCTTTCCTCTCCGCCGTTTCTCTCTCTCTCTCTCTCTCTCTCTCTCTCTCTCTCTCTCTCTCTCTCTCTCTGTTTTAAAATCACTTCCTACGCTGCTATTATTCGCACTGTTGTTAACAGGAATAATTTAAGAGGTCCCCGACCTAGTTTTACACCAACTTCGTCGCGGATATTGGAAACTTTGAAAGTTGGTATGATCGATACAGTGGCATCAAAAATCGAGGATAACTAAGAGAAAATATATTTTCAAATATGTATTTTAATTTTAAAAACTCTTGTAAAATAAATTTATGGTTATAGTATGTCGAGCCGAATTTTTATTACTTTGATTTGAAAATTTTATACTTTTTTTTTAAACTGACATTAATTGCTAAATTTTTCAAAATTCAAAATTCCGGCTCGATATACTATAACTATAATTTTATTTTACAAGAATTTTTTTGAGTTATTGCGGAAGGTCAGAGAGGCGTCAAAAGAACGTCGTACAGAAATAAAAAAATCCAAATCAGATCAAAATGAATTTTTTTACAGAACACAAGGCTTATTTTATGGAGCAGGTATCGCCGATTGAGCGTAAGGCACTTTTGTAGTCGTTTGTTCCCGCATTTTTGCTCGCAAATTAAAACTTTAAACGCGATTTCCTCGAAACTGCGTATTTCGAGCTTACGATCACGATTCCAGCCAATCTGATGATCCGATTTAGCTGAAATTTCGCAAAGATGTTCATCAAATGAATAGTTTTGGCGTAAACTAGGATTATAACTTTTTATCAATATTTAAAAAAGTTGTAAGTGTTAAAGTTACGGTGAGGAAAATGGCAAGAAATGAAAAAAAATGTTTAAAGCTCCGCCATTTAGTTGTTTATTGTAGTTCATGTCATAGCGAATCAAAGTACTTTATGAGAATCTTTTTGAATTTTAGTTTCAAATGATTTGAAGTGTAGATATCATGGCCGTAAAATTTAAAAAGAATCTATTTCTGGAGATGTAACTTACGATAGACGTCTATCCCAAATGATCTAGTATAAATTTACTGTGAAAAAAAAAGTTTCGACAAAACAGCATTCTGAATGAAAAAACCTCTTTAATACTCGATAAAACTGCCTTCGCAATTTATTTGAATCGAAAAAAAAAATGCAAAATTTATATCAAACATAGATTCGGCGGTTAATCGAAATCTACATTCATTCCCGAGCAATTTATTTGCTTGGGACAATAAAAGCAAATATATCCGTGACGCTATCTCGTGATGTTTGCGTTGCAGAATATACTACGCTATTTATTCAATGAAGTAATAATCGAATCCAAATTAAAAAAAATAGTCATTGCTGGGTATGCAGGTTCAAATGAAATGGTAAAAAAATTGTCCACCTAGAGCGGGAAATTATGAAAATTATTAACCACTTTTGAAAACGTCGGTAATTTATTATCACTTTTCAATCTCTCATTTATAATTACTAATTATCAAATACTCGATAATTATCTTTTACGCGGAAATATTTTGTCTCGTCGGTGTAATATATAATAATCAATGAATAAAAATCGTAACGTTTTTTTTATAATATTGTTCGTCATGAAATTAGTGCAGCATACAAGCCTCGTGAAAAAAAAAAATCACCGACTCATAATCGCTTAGGCTAAGAAATCGATCCAGCCGCACGCAATATCGATGCCAGATTATTTTGTCGGTATTATATTATTATAAACGATCCCATACGTTGAGTAATAACTGCTGCAAATGTATTATCAATATTTGCTCGATGTGAACTGTAGAAGCTGCAGTGGCGAAACTATTGAGTATTGTATACACGAATACGACCATGTATACTTCGTAAGTGAAAGGACGCCGTAGAGCAAAGTAGAAGGAATGACGATGCCAGGTAAGTAATAAAAAATGATAGGAAAATCGTTAGGAATTTTTTATATGGTAAACAAAAGAAAACTTGACTATAAAGACAAAAATGAAATGAATAAAAATAGTAAAAATGGCAGCTTTGTACGGAGAATTATCTTCTTTCTATGTATTTGTTAGAATTAGAATCACTGTAATTATTATTATAAGCAAAGTATAAAGGAAACGATGTATTAAGTCGAGTTTTGCATTGCGGAATTATGATTTATGATTAGGCAAACGTCGCTCCCTGCGGCTGTACTTGTGGCGAAATAAGCTGATCGTATTTCGATATGGCATCCATCCGCTTGAGAATTATTTCGAAGAGTAAAAAATAAAAGTATCGCATTGACATCTAACTAGATTTGTAGTAAATAGAATTTCTATAATCATAAAGGAACATGAACATACGCGTTTTTTATTAATTTTTTGTTACACGCTAAAAAAAAAAAGCCAAAAACTTAGTTTTTTAGTAGGTTGAATTATTCACAATTGCTTTTGACTTTCACAATAAATTTTGATTTTTGAACTTCCATCGTTCGTTCGTATTTTTATTCATAGTTATTCGTCGAACGATCAATTCTCAGTTTTCTCCTGATAACTTACCGACAGAGGAATAAAAATCCTCAGTCGATAAAGTTGATCTAAAGTAATAAAAATTAAACTATTACCAATGTAGCGTTACAAAATTCTATCTGAACAGTAAAAACTAATTTCATTGTTTGAATTGCTTGTTGAATTTGAGAGGAAAAAAAATAATAAAAATAACAACAATAATAATAATAAAAAAAATACAGGAAATAAACAACGTTCTCACTGACGCGTTTAGGCACACATAATTACGTCACATGAAACCCGAAATTATATCTTCTGTACATGCATGTCCAATCAATCGGAGTATCCGTCAACTGCCGAGCTGCTATACATAATTCAAAAGAAACGTTGATAATTTATTCAATTTCATTTGATACGACGATGTTGTAGCTGCAGCCTACGGTGAAGAGACGTAACACTAAAACAAGACTCGCGGACCTTTTCGCCGATATTAAGTCAAGGACGGACTTTCTCCGTTCGCGTACCAAATGTTACTTTAGAAGCGGGTATCTACATGTGAACGAGATCTTCAATACTCACGAATCGGGCGTGACGTGCATACGATTGTGATCTGTATAAGGTACATGACAGCGTGATATTTCATCCGTCATTGCATTTGTCTGTTCATCATTCATTTTGCTGGATAATGGCAACGCGAAGTAAAATTACTTACAGACTAATCGCTGGGTAAAAACGTTGCTTTGGAAAAAAGATTTGTTTTTATTTATTTTTTGATATTTTTACCACTCGTACATTCGTTTTATACAATTTTTCAATACCCGTGGATTTGGCTATTATAGATAAGAAATTTTTGCAAATATTTGCCAAATATTTTCACGTCTCATCTTGATTTTAATAAAAAAAAAAATCCTATTTTCGCTATTAATTTCCATAATTGAGAATAAAACTGCAATCAACGTTACTACTAATTAATTACATTTGTAAATAGATTACTAGAGTGATTAATGATTGTATAAAAAAAAAATTGTACTTACATTGAAATTATCATAATCGAAATAATTAGTTAATATAAAAGACAATTGTAATTCTATTCAAAAAAATGAATAATTACATAGTAATTGCTTTACAATTATTAATTAATTTGAATATAATTACCATTTTTCTTTTGTAATTATTAATCATTTTTAGGATAATTACAATTTTCTTTATGTAATCAGTAATTTTTGCAACGCTGACTGCAATTGCGCTTTCATAATCCAACTATCATATCGTCATTTATAGACAAAGTTTGAACACAAAGATGGCATTGATCCGGACAAATATTGTTTAACAATGACTGCAGTACCTAATCACTTTTCCCATAACTAATTACAGGTTGTTATATCATGACTCACCCTTGTCACACCCTGTCCTTCATATCGAAGTTCGCCGACTCGAGTTCAGTCGTAATTACACACTTAAGTTGTGTGCTTTCAATTTCCGATAACTTCGACGAAGTTGGGTAGACGATGTACTTCAAAGTAGCTCCTGTGTATCTGATATCGCACAGGGTGAAGGTAAATCGTACGGAAATTGTAGGGAAATTCAAATTCCGATCCCTCTATAGACTGGACAAGCCTCAAATCCAAAACTCTAATTTCTGTATCTTTTCAAAAATTCTCCACCCCTGTTAAGGGGTCACACCACTGCAAAAATCTAAAAACGCGCTTTTTGTTTTCTCTTGATGAATGAAAGAAAAGCTAATAAAATAATAATATTTAGGAAAGTTATCAGGCCTATATTCAAGTCTGATGGAAAAGATTTTTACCAACAAATGTTAAAAAATGGAATGTGGAAGAAAAAAAAACTCAATCTACATGCTTATAGATAGTGAAATACGTAAAGGATTATCGATAAATTAAATTGAACATAATTTTTTGACAAGTGATTGGCTTTTTTTGTCGATAACTGAACGTCTTTTATTCAGATACTCGCCAATCATACAAAAATGAATATTTTGAAAATTCATTACGTATTTCACTGGCTATAAACAGATAGATAGGCAATTTTTTTTTCTTGTTTGCCAGATTCAAACTATACTCAAACTACTCAAATATCAATTTACGCAGAAAACAGTAAGATTTTTAGATCGGAATAACCCACAAAGGATTCTCGAGTATTTGATCGTTTCAACGCAATATCCTTGCAGGAATATTTGAAACCCAAATTCTTCCGAACTCGAAATATAAAGTTCGCTTGGATATCACTGCAAGGGTAATCGGATTTCGTTCAAATTTCAAACGTGGTCGCCCAAGTCTGTCATTTCACTGTCCAGCTCCACTCAATGCAATTTACTTCGGTGAAATAGATAGCCTTGGCACGTTGCTAATCATTTTTTCCGGCTAATCTAATATTGGGTGAGTCGACAGATCCTTTCTCTCAGCGGACTAATCAAGGAACCTGTTTTACTCAGATCATTCGATTATTCAAGCGCATTTCTTTTCCCTTTCCGCGTTGTTTCTGCCTCAGAGAATTCACACCCTCGAGGCAAATCGACGCTGACATTTTGTTTCAAATCACACCACAGTGATCCATAGATCAGTGATCGTTATGTTTGTATTCAAATCTTGTGGTATTTAAAAAAGTATTGGAAGTAAATTTTTCAATTCATTTGTAATCGCAGCAGTAATTGATCGGGTGGATAATCACTTACTTTCAAAATACATTTTTGCAAAATGTCGTTACTGCTTTTAAGCTTATAATTGATTCGTTATTATTGTTAAAATTATAAATTTGATTTTGAATTTTAAGAGCAGGCTTATCTTCGTTTTATATTGAACCAAAAATTCATTTCTGAAACTCACACAGAATATTTCTCAGATACACAGAATATTTCTCTTTTTGTTCACAGTTTGAAAAACAAAATTGAAATAAATAAAAAAAAAAAAAACATCGTATTAATAACGATCTAATTTCGTTATATTTTTAATTCTTGAGCAATCAAAACTGACCCGAAAAATCAGTTTCGTGATAAATACAGACTCAAATAAATTCTAGCGCAAATGTCGATTCTCTGATGGCAGAGAAAAACTGTAAGAACCAGTCACGAAGCTGCAACTTAACGCTCTTAAAGAAAAAAAAAATAAAAAAGCTTTACGACACGCCATAAGATAGTTTCGTTAAAACCCATGAAAGCGAGAGATGTCAGTTCTCGCACTTTAAGACTCGTCGAATCCAAGGTGCAGTTTACCTTGGATTTTAATATGATGTTAACAGGTTCAACTTGCACCGTGGGAAAGCTGCATGTCTTTATATTTTCAAGACACACACAGCACTGACCAGACCTCGAGACTAATTATTATTACCTCTGCTTTGCGTAACGATACTGACCCACCGACTCTGGCTATAATCATTTGTCGTGAAAGGTCCCTCGGTTTTACCTCCTCAAAATTGCAGGGCACCTTACCCTTTTGACCTACTCGATTGACCCCAGCGACCGCAATAGAGGAGAGAAATTGACAATCGAATTTGAAATTTAGATTAATTCTCTAGCTTCCATCTTTATTGTTCCTTGAATTAAACAAGTTCGGACACTCATTTATTTTATCAACAAATTCGATGTACGTTGAATGAAGATCACTGAGGAAATACAGGTTTACTCCTAATCATTCGAATTCGAATTCTTTTTCCACTAATTGATCGAAAATCATCAGTATCAGCACGAAGATATCACAAAATGAAAAGGAAACACTTGTGAATGATGTTTGAATGGGAAGATCGTCTCTGCACGCGTTTTCAGATTTTTTTTCATTGGATATATGCTTCTTTTCGATCTCACAAACGATTGAATAAAAGCCACATGAAGTGAGAACGTCAGTTGCAATCGTCCGTAATTTTGCAAATAACGAAGAAATTTTTGAATAATTACATTAGCTTCCTTCGTGCAAATTTTAGTGAAATATTTTCAAATTATGCATCAAATGGAAACTGTAGAAGAAGAAAAATACGTCTGTGAAAAGTCTCTGGAGACTCGTACATAAAAATAAAAAATTTCAGATACTTTGCAGAGTAAATTATAACGACGATGTTGATCTTAGCATGACATCTTTTACAGTCGAAGAGATTTACATTTTACTATATAGAATCGAAAAAAAATTCAGTTCACACATTAAACAGAGGTTGAATTTATTTCTAACCACGCTCAAGAAAGGTAAAAATTATTATTATTATTTTTTTTTTCAAAATTCTATAACTTAGCGAAATTTTATGCTATTATATTGTTCTTGATCGCAATTTACGCAGAATTGAACGATCTTCAAACGTGTCTAGAACGGCGTAAGTGCAACTTACACTGGTATCTCCGAAATGATGAACTTGAGCGAAAAAATGTGAAAAAAATTTTAGTTGAAAATTTAATATCCTACAAAAAAGTTCCTCTAAATCTGTCGTATAAAATTTTTATGCTTTATTGAATCAAACGTTTTGAATTCACACACTGGAGGGATGAAATAAATAAATAAATTACGCTCTACCCATGTAACATTCATCGAAATTGGAATCCGAAACTCGAAGAACAACGTACTTACGATGAGCTATGGAGCTAGGAATGATTCAGCAATTATCTTAGAGCGAGGCTCGGTTTGATTGAAATTACTTTAACGTGCCCAGAGGAGAATCCCTTTGTGTCAAAGAAATTGTGAGACAGAGATGAAGGGAGGGAGGATTTGCTCGCTAAATAATTCGTTAATTGTATCAACACCCCGAGAATAATTAACGTGCAATCTGGGTCTTCTGAATATAATACCTACACGACTACCTTAGGTTCCAACTCATCACAAACATCATCTGCATCAGTGTCTATAATCCCTCTAAACTATCCAATCCCTCTGACGATGAAAAAGTACTTGCAAAACTGTCTGCGAAGTTTTGCGAAATCAAGTAAAAATCGCACGAAGAAGAGGCAGCAGCTTACAAATAATATATATATATAATATATCTATAATCTTTTTCTTCATTGACCGATAATTCAGATCGAATTATACTAATTCGATACAGTTGGAATATGTAAGTGAATTATAATTTAAAAATTATCATATTAAGTTAATTTTTTCTTCCGTATTTTGAAGATGAAAGTTCACGGGAGCGGATGATCGTGCCTTTTTGTCGCGTTTGATTATATGTCTTAAGGATAAATATTATATTGTAAATAAGGCAATGTAATTTATCCAGATAACACTGTTGGATTTAGAATTAATCTGACGCACGGCCCTTAACACAAGTACTGGAAAAAAATCAATAAGGCTAGCGAAATTAATTGTAAGTGATTGCTTCCCGTGAATTAATATTTCGTACGAAACTTCGCCCTTAATTTCCATGCAACGATTAATGATGGTGTAAATCGTTATCGAATTTTTAATGAAAAAATTTTTTACAACAAAATATACTAATTATTTGCGTGCAGAATTTCATACACAGTAAAACACGCCAAATTTTCCGTGTTTGAAAAGCGTATGAAATTATTCTGTACAAGATTTGCGCGATAGTTTTGACTAGTGGAATCGAACTTGTATTCATTCGTTGATAAGCAAAAGTGTACAGAATTGCAAAAAATGCATAAAAATGTCGATTCAAACGTGCTCGTTTCGAAAACACGATTTAAAATTTCCAACTCAAAAATCTGAATCAAAATCAATTTGATTATGTTTTTTTATATTTTTCTTTTTTCTGTAAAAGCCATCTAAAAGCAAACATTATTGAGAAAATTATGAAAAAAAAAAACCAAAAACAAGAGGGATTTTGTACTAAAAAATACTAAAAAATTCTGGAAGTCAAACAGAAAAATTTTATTATTTCATATTCCATATCGCGAAGACTTATTCGAACAAGGAATAGCCTCACCCCTGCCTGGAGGTAAAAGAAATTTGTCACCTAGGGCCAAGCGTATGTATAATGGACAGAATAAAAGGAACACAAAGAGACTGAGAGAGCGCGAGTCGCGACATGTTGCAAGAGATCACCTCGTGGCCTTCCTAATAAGTGTCGACCGTTCCAGATACAAGAGATTGTAAATCTGCGAGGCCCGGACCTGGACCACGCCTCGAAAACGCGTTTTATTCAACTGGTCCACGGTGATCTCGTGCCTCATTGTCTCTGTCTGGCACGTTACCGAATATATTATTTGTGTCAAACCCGATTGCCGCCGATCCGCGCCCGCTACTGCTGGTGGTGTACCTTATGGTGGGCAAATGCGATGGGGAGAACGAAGGGGAGGGGGATCGAATCTGCCTGTGCTCGGAGGAGACCTTACTCAGAGCAAATTGTATATAAACCCGTGCCAAATTAATCCAAAGGCAGATCTGAACCAGCTCTCGAAAACCAACAACCAGCATCATGGCATTCAAGGTGAGTAGACAGATTCCCAGAATCTACACTGAGGATACCCAAGCAGGAATTACATCCGGCACCCGACCGATTGCTTCCGGCGTAGAACTCTCGCGTTATTAAAAACGACGTGATTATTCAATCCCGAACAAGCGGGCTAAATTGTGAAACGTTATTTGCTCAAAATTCATTTCTCGAGATTAAGTAGAGATGTGGCTCAACTTTTTGTTCCGTATTTTTTTTGGTTTTTTCCAGTCAAACAGAACAGCGAATACAATATAATAACTGAAGCCTTAGCCTCGGTATGGATTTTATTATTTTTTATCAAATCAAAGTTTTGCCTGACATTTCGCAGTGGCTTTATACCGTAAATCAATTTCAATCGTCTTCGCAGTTATTCTTACATACATATTTCTCCCTCTCTCTCACTCTCTCTCTCTCTCTCTCTCTCTCTCTCTTCCGGGTAGTAATTTTTTGCGGAAGAATGAAATAACAGAATAATCCCGAATTTGCAAACTGCTAAAATTCCATGAAGTAAAACGTAGCAAATAATAATTAGAACTCACGTACAATTCGTGTCTCGAGTAATTTGAGGTTAACTTCATTTTTCTTAATCAAGAGTTTCAAATAAATCCCTAAGCTTCGTCTCACCCCGTCCAAATTCATCATTCTCCTCTCCTCACTTCTGAATTCAAATTTTCCTCTATTTCACTTACTTACCAACGTCCCCGTCTAAATTCTCCGACTTTAATTATCCACAGCTTATCGCCCTCTCCGCCCTCCTCGCCGTGGCTCACGCCGGAGGCCCAGCTGCTTACGACATCGCCACCGCAACCGGTGACCACGGCAGCGTTGGATACACCCAAGAGTCAACCCACAAGGGCTACGCTGGACAGAACGTCGTCTCCTCATTCACCAAGTCCGTCGACTCTCCCCACTCCAGCGTCCGTGTGAGCAACAGCCGCGTCACCAACGACGCCCTCTACAGCCACGCCGTCGCTCCAGCTCTCTCCTACTCCGCTCACGCCGCTCCAGCCGTCTCTTACTCGGCTCACGCCGCTCCAGTTGTCTCATACGCCGCTCACGCCGCTCCGGCCGTCTCTTACTCGGCTCACGCAGCTCCGGCTTACGGCTACGCAGCTCACGCCGCTCCGGCTTACGGCTACGCAGCGCACGCCGCTCCGGCTTACGGCTACGCTCACGCCGCTCCGGCTTACGGCTACGCAGCTCACGCCGCTCCGGCTTACGGCTACGCTCACTCCGCGCCTGCTTACTCCTCCGCTCCGTCGGTATCCTACAGCTCGATCTCGACCCCTGTTGTGGCTAAGACCGCTTACGCCGCGGCAGCCCCGGTCTACTCTTACTCTCACGCCGCTCCGGTCGTCGCCAAGGCCGCCTACGCCGCCCCCGCTTACAGCTACGCTCCCGCAGCCCCCGTCGTGGCCAAGGCCGCTTACGGAGTTGCCCCGGCTTACGGATACTCTGGTGCCGCCCCCGTCGTCCACGCCACCTTCCAGGGTCTTGGTGCTCAGTACGCTTGGTAGACTGAGAATGTCTCACGATGCCGTTATTAACGTCGATTTAATATGTAAATAATTTGTACAATATTTATGTCGTTAATAAAATTTCAATGAGTGCTATTTACTTGCTTGGTTATGTTCTTTTTTCGTTTTAATCATTATACTCACAGTTCGATTGGGGAAATGAAAATTTGGAGGACATTTTGGGTCGTTTTTACGATTTGATTCGAATCACTTGACGGTAATTCTTCTCTAGTGATCAGGGGATTTTTATTTTAAGGAAATTTTCACTGGTTTGGACTTAGCTTTTTTTTTTTGATTCTATGATTTGTACCTTAAGTTGTTACCCCGTGTCTACAAACATATACCTGGTGAATTTGAATCACATTATAAATATGAGGCTCCTGGGAGAAGAGAATTCTATTACTGATTTTAAAGCAGAAAAAGTCTAAACAAAGAAAAGGAGTGAATAATTATTATTTGAATTCGACTTATTGTTTAAATTCACAGCCGTTGCCTGGCACGATCCTCTTGTTAACTCTGATAATACAGAATTGAAAAAATTGTGCAAAAAATTTTGAATAAATTATGACTGGAGGAAAAATAGTTTGACAATAGATTAAAAATATATTTAATCGTGCAATTTGAAAATTATTCTAATCTTCTGTTTGATTCATATACACGAATATTGAATTGTGCCCGTGCCTGATTAACAGGAACGTGACGATAACAGTTTTAATCATTGTACGTGCCGAACGATATTAAGGCTAATCGAACGCAACCTATAGCCACTGCAGTGTACTCATTCGCGATAAACAACAATTTCAACACCCGTACCTATAATCATCCCAAGCCCGTGTGAAAACACACGGTGTATTATTTTATTGTCTTATCCGTAAAGAAGTTTTTCAAAACAGTACAAAAAACGGCACGGAAATAACCGTAATTCCAAAATAAATTATTGAATTACTGACGTAGCTGAGTCACTGATTAACCCTTTCAAGCACGGTTGATTTTCTTGAATTTTTCTAATTTATTTACTTTTTTACGTTTTCAGATCCGGTTTTTTGCACTTTTTCAACTTTTATATTTTTAGTCCACCATATTCGATTCGCTATCTTGAATTTTGAAATTTCGACACCGGATTCGTTTTCACCGATCCCGAAAACCCTCGTATACCCAGTTCCACGGAATTTGACTGCGAGAAAAAATGTGTGCTTCAAAGGGTTAAGAGAAATAGTTGGATTAAGTTTACTGGAATTTTCTCAGCAAGCTTTCAGTGCAGGATCACGAACAAATCATCCGACCTCTAGTTAACGATAAGATTCTTTCCAATTCGATCTAATACCAGCTTCAGGAAATTACTTTCAGTTACATTGGTTTGGACAAACGCGCAAAGAAGTTCGGTTTAGTACTAAAACTTTCCTGTTCATATACGTTCTGGTACCTATTTGTGTAATTTTCGTTTTCGTCTACCATTAATCCGACCAATTAATAAATTACACCGGATGATGAATTACTCAGCAGTGTTTTGAATTTATAAATACATTACAAGCCCGCACCAGAGGGTGTAATGTAATTTATACACCTTGGAAGAGTAAATCTGAGGAACGGAAGGCGGCTTCACTTTCCAAATTGTAAACGGATATAATTAGTCAGATTTCTGACACGTGACTTTCGACACAGAGTAGACAGAATAATATACGGTCCATCAAAATCCCTGCGAATTTGAGTATTTCATTTTTACTGTCCCCATAACACATGCATGCCACAATATCATCCAAACAATCTAAGCTCGAAAGAAGAACGTATACTGATACGTTGTGGTAAAGTCGATCTGTAAATCCTTTCTCTGTACGTTACTCTGGAGTGTTTCAGAATAGAAGGTACCCACTAACTCCAGTCTCCAACTTTGAGAACTCGTGAATGGGTCGTGCGGTTTAGACCAATCACTGTAATCACTGTTGCCTTGACTTTATCTGTGAGAAACGGCACCGTTACGAAGACCCTGACTTTTGCTTCTAATTGGTCTCACTTTAAACTCTGGTAAAGTGCCATAATAATTAGACTGGAAAAAAAGAGTCCTCGATAATGAATAATACACTGGTGCGAATTGCTAAAAGTATTACACTATAAATCTCGATCTAGAAATTCATTTCACTCTCACGACGCGACGATCAGAGCCCTGATAACTCCGACCGGTTCTTTGGCCGTTGTTGGTTTTTTATTGTCATGGAATCGGTCATACGTATGTATACAATTTAACCACTGTTATTATGTACAACAGTTCTACTGACACCTGACATTTAGTGCGGATATTACCAAAACTCAAACTGTCCTGATTATCGCTATGATAATCTATATGAATTACTTTCGCAATGAATGATGACGTATTTGTGTGCGTGATCCAAGATATTGGGAAAGAAAATCAGATCACGGTAGAACGTAATTACTTGATTTTTTTACTCTCTATTCGAACTTCGTTCGCCCTATAATTTGAGATTATTTCACCGAATGGAATAACTGTGATTAAAGGAACGGAATTATTTGTCATAATTACAACAAAAAGTGTGTATATTTTATGGAATTTTATAATTTTCCGGCGATGATTCCTTGACGAAATTTTCTTCTCCACCACACTACCGAATTCCAAAATGATGATTGAGCGGTTTGCCATACTAGTTTTCATCGAGAGTAAACAACTTGAGCTGCCTTTATATGATATCAAAAGACTTTTAACTAACGATAAATTCAAGTAACAAAAACCGATGGAACTTGAGTTATCCCAAAAAGATTTCACTCAATTCCAAGTGAAACCTGATAAATTTTCGTGATTTCAATTAACCATGTGACTTCGAGTGAAATAAAATAACAACAGATCACTATCACTGACTTTCCCATGAGTTTGGGTTGATTGAAATAATAAAAAAGAGTTCAAGTGACGTCAGGCGACATCGAGTGCTTTCGAATTTACTCCTTAGTCTTCCAAAAAGGCTTTCTCTCGATGCGGTCACCTGATTTCGCGCATATAGGCCATAAAAGTTACACAATTTTTATGGCACCTGGAATGTCGATTTTAATAGTGACTTAATGTGCGCGCACTGATAACCGGGAAACGTGTTTTACGCAATCTCAAAATGAAATAAAATTCCAAGCGAAAGTGAATCGGCATCTGAAAGCACTTTATCCCAGATGCCAGCACCAGATACATCCGGCTCGATAATCCGGTTCGGTGGAAAGTTATTGGAAGGTACTGTCTCGTAGATTGCTTCAAGCAATCTGACGATTTGATTCTGTTGGCAGGATCACTTACCGCCCCTCTTCCCCAGGGACGCTTCTCCACGCGTCGCCTTCTTGACGAAGAAAAGAAACAGGCTAGTCGTTGAATGCTATTCTATTTCCGTTTTACCCTGCACCTCCGAGATCCAACCTTAATTTTCGTCCCACACTAATCGGACGAGTAAAAAACTTTCAAGTAGCTGCTGCGGTGAATAAAGGTGGATGTAGCATAAATTAAGAGTGAAAAAAAATCGTCGAGTCAAGATAAAAAATTTGATTTTTACAAAATGTTGTTGATTTTGTAGATCATTTAATTCCTGAAGATGGTCGGTTTTACGATTTGTGAAATTTTTAGTTTTGACCTTCACACGACGAATTTTTTTCACTCTTCTCATCAACCTCGGCAGGAATATTTTCGAAACATGAATTAATTGACTTGTAATTGCGAAGAGAATTAGTCGACTGTATTTCTTCTCAAGTCAAAATTCCTTTCGATCAAAAGACTCAAAAATTTTCGCACTGCAAGATTATTTTTCGCGAACTGCAGGAGCGTTTCCATCACATTCGATAGAAGCCCACTTCCGATAGCCATGAAGCTGACTCATAACTTTATCTATCGTGTTCCATATCCTCCGTGATAGCCGTGAACCGATCGACCACTAATCTACCAAGATTGTCCTTCCCCAAATATCAAACACCGAGAAAATGTCCAGAGGGTGTTGCCAGATGGTTTTACGTCTCGTTTTATGAAGTCCAAAAGACCAACGCCTTAATGACGTCTTTAAGCCTCTGAATGTCTTTTGGGGGTCGTAAAACGAGACGGAAAGCCATCTAGTTTTCGGCTTCTCGACTCTTGCAATCCGAAAACTTCAAGTCTTCAGAAAATGGACAAACTTAAAATGTTAGTCAATTAAGTTTTTGCAGCATTCGACTAGACCTCAACTTCGACTTTCTGCCTTTCTTCGATTTTTTTTCTCAGCTTATACGAAATTAGTAAAATTCTTTTACATGGATTCACTTTTTGCAGCTTTTTGAAATTTGATATCACGCAGCGGTTCTATGGTTATTCTGAACTGCCATCCCAAAGGGGATATGATAGACCTGCGCCTTTTAAGGTTAGGATTACCATCCTTTAGGATGGTAAAATGAGCCTGCTTTCAACATGGCGCCAGTGTCACGTTAATGCGTGGCTGATTACTGCCACTAGAATCTCAGTTTAATTTCATCCTCGATGTTTTCAAGGCTGCTTCACCAGATAATTAGTATCTGAGAGTGTCTGTGCTTGACAAATTATGTGATACTACATTACCGATACAGATTCTTCATTAACACACGATTTACACGTTCAAATATATTACATCTTTACATTTTTATATTACAGTTACATAAAATTCATGTCGAAAAATTTGACGGCAAATGTTATTCAACCAAATTTTTTTTCCATTTGAACGGATAATCTAATTATTTTAAGATTTACCTTAGCCGGAAAGCTCAAGTACACCGGAGCTGGAGTGTCCTGTTTACTCAACTTTTTGTGAGTCGGGTAAATATTGATAAAAAAAATGATAAGATGAATATTTCTTCTTATTTCGACAAATGGTATATTATTTGTGAAAAGTTAGCCACTTATTTTTCCCACTTGAGCAGAAAACTCACGGAGATAAGGACGATATTAGATTTAAAACATGATTCCAGAGAATCTAATAAGTATGGAAATAAAATGTCTAAAATATTTATGATTACAACCCGCCAGCGGTGAAATGCCAATAAAGCAAGTAAATCAAGTAGAAGATAAAATCAGATCAAAGACTCATATTTTTAGTTTTCCTTATTTTATATTCTTTTTGAATTCGCACCATCTCCACGGTTTTAAATTGTACTGCCAGTATTCTCAACGCGTTTAACCAAGCTTCGAACGTAAAATTAGAAAATCATCATTCTCACAAATAGTTAGACTCACAAGCAGTTACGAGTGCATCGCAATTACAACTCCAATGAGCCAACTCAAGGACCAAGAATACTCAATGCTAATATCAAGCAAACGGTGAAAGGTGCGATTAGTCACGAACCGAAAGATCAATAGCCATAAAATATACCTAATACTTGATAGATATCCACTCCTCTGAAGTCTATCTGCGAAAATAATTTGCAAAAAATGAGCAGTCTCGTAATCTGTATTGAAATCGAGTTTTAATATTGCGATATTTTATTTTTTACTTTCAATTTATTTTATTTTATTCTTTTTCACTTCAGCTTGGTCGATTCCAAAAATGAATAAAATATTCAAATTTGAATATCCACATACACGACAATATAATACTGAATCGCATTTATATTGAAGCTTTTATTGACGTTACAATGATGTGCGTAAGTGATATCCACGGTTATTCATATTTTATACAACATTGTCTATGGGGGATCAGCTGCACTCGTATAAATACAGTTTCATCGAAGTTGAAGAGCTGCAGTTTAAGGTTGAACATAGGCGAGTTTACATCAGCGCAACGCTTGTTTTCTTGCATCTAACACCTGCAGTGATGGCACTTAAGGCATGCAAATAATACTGCGACATCTTTGTAGGCGATCAATTGCGATATCTCGTGTGTGAAAATTCTCGGATCAAGAATTCCTCCCGAACTTATTGTCACGAATGGTGTGTTAACAGTGAAACTGCGAACTGTTCTTGTCATTAAAAATCAATTTTATAAATTCACTAGAGAAAATTATGTGAAAAATTAAAATAATGTTACAAAAATTCTTCCAACTAGCCGTAGAAAAACAGCAGAAAAAAATTGAAAAACCGCTTAGAGTTGGCATAAAAATTTATAATTATTGAAATAATTTCATCAATCGATAGAACGCCGACTGACTCGATCTCGTAAAAGTATATAATCGAGATATAATATCTTTGCATTTTAAATAAAAGTGAAAGAAAAGATTTAATTCACTGCGTTTTAATATTATTCATCATCCCATTTCTAATAAGATATTTTTTAATTCAGATACTATTTTGCAGATGATTCTGAAACCAAATTTCTTGATTTCGTAGAAATCGCCATACACGAATTGCTCTTTCTTTCCGGATGATCTTAAAATTTATTCACCTTGATTGAATATTTATAAAAATTGAAGAAATTAAAAAATTCAATTTAATACGATATAGGAAATTTACTGTCAAACTTTATGAACAAAATACACCCAAATATTTTCATTTTTCTAATCACAGTATGAAAATTTTCTCTTCCAGTAAAGAAGGCGTTTAGATACGGCAAGTTTTTCATTACGCACGTTGTACCCACACGCGTGTTGTTGACCTGAGGAAAATGAGACGTGACAATCTTCTGAGCGTACTTATTCTGATCGTCGTCTGCAGCCTGCTCGCTTCTCACGCCTCCACGATTAGAAACACGATCGATATGATGGGAGCGGTTGAGTCAGCCCAGAAAAATAACGCCCCCGGGAGTCACGGAGGTCGAGAAGTCAATCCTCCTAAGGACAGTGTCAATACACCGCCTCCGCAGCATCAGGGTACGTTGAACCAAAATTCGTTCACGTATGATCCGGGAACACTAGAGATAAGTCAGCCAAACGCGATATTTATCCAATTTTTACAACTGTATGCCACGAAGATCCCCTTAAAGCTGCTAAGAGTTAGAATACTAAAACGATGAAGAAAAGAATGGATTAGGGTAGTCCTTGTTTAGAGTTAGCACAAGTTTTTCATTAGACGTCCTCTAAAACAATTGCTAAATTTTTCACATTTTTATCTCAAGTCTAACCCCTGCCTACCTAAACTGTTTTTATACAAAGTCTTGGAATCCAATTTGGCTTTTTTCAATAGTCAATTCAATATTGGGATTATCACTTTGCAATGCGACATCTGGTGAGGAAAAATCAAACTTAGCAACCAGGCTGATCGTAGACCGTCTTTTTTCGCGTTTGAATAGTAGAACGGATATATTGTTGATTATTATTAATTAACTTATGTGACATGAGTAATTTGAAAGTCAAAAAATTACGATTTACCTCCGTTAAAATTGAAAAGTTAGGTTATGTGGTGATGGAACAATGTACAGAGCGTTCCATTTTAACTTGATCATTGTCTACCTTTTTTCCCCATTTCGATTTATTTTCTGATTTTTTTAACACGCTGCAAAACAATTTCTGGAAGTTTGATGATCACTGTGTAATTTTTTTTAAACTTTCACTCATCGTCGACACATTTTCAATCAGCGATATCATCAGATAAGGCTATTTAGATAAACAAAGCTAGAAACATAAATAATCCGTTTCTCTGTATCAAGCTCTCTGGAAAATTTTGGTTAAACCTTTGGAGAATTGGTCGAAAAGCATAACCTCAAAAATCGAAAAGAGCCATTTACGACTAGTTTAAATCAAAGAGTTACGTCATAATTTTACCCAATTCTCCAGGACAAAAGAACTTGCATTTTACATTCACAACTCCAAATTCCTCTTTTCAACCCCTCAACCATCTTCGAAGACTTTTTCTCCGTTCATTCGAAAATTCGAGATCAGATAGTCTTATATCGACATCAAATTATACTCCGTTAAAGCCGAAACCACGTTTGCCTTACGAACCGGAAAATTTCATTTCAGTCGCAGTTGCGGGACCTTCGTTAATCAGGATCGTAGCTGGGCCAGGAATTCAGACCATATTCTACTCCATCCCCGGGAGCTTTTCGATTTCCTACGGGTCACCTGGTACATCGACGTCCTACTTAGTCCCGGCAGGTTATCCCGGTGAAGTTTCCTTGCCTGGTACGCTAATCCAGGGCCCAAATACCGCAAGACAACAGGAATACGTCAACTATTACAAGCATCCAGCCTACGTTGCGGCGTCCAGGAACCTGCAGGCCGCGAGTCAAATCATCGCTGGAATCGCTTCGGCATTTCGTCGTCAGTTACATGTCATTGACACGGAATAGCGGGCATATTGAGTGGTTTCAAAATGGCGGTGGATTAGTAAAACAAAATTATGTGACAGAAATTCATCTGTTTTAATTCTTCTGACTTATGGTTAGAATTTTACAAGAAAAAAAAAAAAAAAAACGAAGGATAGTGAAACGAACAATAAAGCTTCGTCATTTACGGTGATTTACCAAAGTATAATTTGATGCTTCGAATGTTGACGAAGTAAATAAATTTTTAGATAAATATTTTTAATTGAAACTGATCAATTTTTCAACAATTTTATCATACTTCTCTCACTTCTATTCCTTTCTGAAAAAAACATTTAATATCCAACCTCGAAATATCGATGGTTTGAAGTTGCTTTTTCGCGCATATGAATGGTTGAATTCGTTTCACATTTAGATAACTGACATCGAATTCAATTAACAATTACTCAAATAGGTATTCAAAGTGTTTTTTTTTTTTTTTATGATACGTGTCAATATACTAGGAACTATCTTCTCGAATCTCGAATACCTTACAACCTTACTCGAAATTTCTACGGACTTGAAATCAGTTTCAGTTTCAGCCAGAATGGAAACTGACAGCAAAAAAACTGCGGACAATCTGATCAGCGTGTCCGTATAAGTCCAATGTTCCAATTACAGATTCGAGGGAAGGATCAGGTATCAGGAATCCCTTAACAAGAGCCCTTTGGGAGCCTGGGATTTGGGAGGGTATCCTTGACTAACCTTGTAAACTGTGACAACGGTACTCGAATTCGTTGGGCCACGCTTACACGCTGGCTAAGCCCGTGAAACGCCTTACACCCAAAGCTCTGGAGCTCTCTGTAATTCCCATTACGCGTTTGGAACAGTGGCCAAAATCCAGAGCAGAACCAGAGTAGAAAAATGAAGGGACTATTCACAAATGGGGTCGGATAAATATCAAGAATTTAAAGTTTCCAACGAATTTCGCTGACCAGTTTTATTTGCAAATGTAAAGTTGGTTTTTGAATTTCATTCATTTTTGGGATGCTGATTTGCGAGTAAACTGCAGGCGACAAAACTCCTCCATAATTGCTACATGCGGTACTTTGAAAATTTCACAAGTTCGATGCAAACTTCAAAATTTTGTAAAATCTCTTTCTGATTATTTCATAGCACTATTTAAGTATATCTACTTGTATAAGCAGTTTTGAAATGATGGAACTACAAATTATGTTTATAGGGTACGATAATTGGCGAAGAAAGGAGAACGAGTCTTTGCATTTGATTTTCTTGGATATAATCGAGCGCAAAATTTTTCCAATGAAATTCTTCAAATTCAAAACTTTCTGCTGCTCTAGGGCAGACGTGGATCTTTGGATTGCAAAAAAAAAAATCAAAAGAAATTGAGCAGTTCTTTTTGGAACAGTAAACTTCGCCTTTTCTAATCATGTCTACGGAACATAAATGTACCAATAGAATTCGCTCGGAGTGATCGAATTCAATGTTTCAATTCCAATACCCAATTCATAGGAAATATCGTGAGCAGAAATCTTGATAAAAGCTTAGGAAAGATTCGATTGGTGTGAGTTACTTTTCATGGAATCGAATATCTTTACAGTCGACTTTCCCAACAGGGACGCATCCCCTCAAAAAAGCTCCATTTGAAAAAATTGTAGCCGCAATTTTGCCAGATTCTCTGTACTTTGGGCGGCCCTATTCCGATAGTCTCAGTTCAAAGCGCCATAAATGATGGAGGGTAGAGTGTTCCCAGAAATATCCTCCCATACACCCCGTGACTGGCCCTATTGAGAGGGTCGATTATTTTAAAACAGAAATACTTACGACGAGAGAAGCTGGCTGCCTCTCACTGGCTTGAACTGAAGATAATCCAACCATCGCAGTTAGAACGATTGCAAAAACGATTAGAAGAACAGTCTTCATGGTGATGAATTGTAGGAAAAAAATCACTCTCAGTATATCGTTGATTATTTCACTGTAACACTAGCAAAATCGAACAAAAAATTAAAATCAATTGAATACGATACTTTGTTGATTGATCACGAATTGTAGAGTGACGTTGAATTCTTACCTCATTCGACAAGCTCTGCTGCAATATAGTTAATGTGTTCTCTGCTTGCAAAACGAAGACTCTTATAAGACGGGATTGACGGAAACGATTTTTGAACTTGTGTGATTCCAGCGAATCGTCGATAACCTATTGCTTGATAAATCTATGTTGCCTCACTTTTATTTTAAAAATTTATACTTTATATAGTTTTCTTTCTTTTCGTATCATCGATTAGAGTTTCACGGCGAATCTCTCCTTCTAATTCCCCCTTTCCTCTGTAATATCTTGTTATAAAATATGGAGAGTTGTCATCTGCAATAATTCTAACGTATAAAAAGGTTAGTCGGTAATTTTAGCAATTAGGCAATACCCGCGGGTAGAAGAGACGGCGGTTGGCATTTTATCAATAAATATACAGTGTTCACCCAAAATATGACATGGTAAGGGACGTACACACGATCAGTACGTCAGTGACGACACCGGAATTGCAGAATGCATACTTACCGGCAGCATCGCTTGAACTGTCGGTAACTTGCCGTTCGACTTTTCTGTTCCGCGAGAAGGTCGTTGTAGATACATAATTCAAAGGCCGCAATTAAGACAGAGTCATGTCGTAAGGAGTAACGCCAAGGAGAAACGTAATGCCATGAATGAACGTAGAAAATCAACGTCTCGACATAATCACTTGAAAGATAAGTCAGTCAGCTACGCCGGTAATGCAGGATGCTTACTCACTGGTTCTGATTAATCGCTGAAAAATTCAAATTTGAACTGCAGAAGTCACGTGTCCGCAGCAACGTCACCATATTGATAAACAAAACGCAAACGCTAGCGGTTTAGGCTTTGCCTAGCTTATCGTTGGCGTCTCAGTTGTGTTTCCGCGCTTCGCTCATCCGCAGGCATCGTTTAGTACTGAATTCGCGACGAAAATGAGTGATAAGTTGAAAACTATGGAGGACACAATTCGGCTGAAATGATTTTTGAGCATTCCTCGCTATTCTACAACGATAATCGATGTGAGTACAACAAATTAAAGCGACTTTTTACCCTCACGTATTTCTTTTCCATTCAAATTTCCGATTTTGTCGAATGTCACAACTACAAGTCAAACCTACTGATGCTTTAACCGCATATTCTTCACTTGAATTAATTATACATTTATGAGCAAACGAAACGTAATTCAAGGTGTGAATTAAATTGGATACTTTTATATGTATATATATTTGTGTATTTTATATTGTCGACAAAAAGTAACAATGGTTTAACCGTATAATTTATCTACAACAATCTACAATAGATTACAATGTGTATGTGGTTTATTTATTTATTTTTTTTCATCTTGGTTTTCTTTTTTGTGTTCGATCGCGCGACGAAACCGACGCAGGCTTCGATCTTCGTGCATCTTCTTGATTTTTGTTTTCTAGGTTATGTTTTTGTTTTTTGTTTTTTTCGTCATCTCCTATTTTGAGTCACTTCGTTTCCGCCGTTTCCTTCTTATTCATCTTCTCCGTTTTTTGATAACCATTATAATTATTTAATAGTAATCAATAGTAATCAATATTTCGATATTTCAATGTAATAAATTACTCGATACAATTGTTCACTATCTGACAATATACTATATAGCTGTACTTGGTACTAAGTACAACATCTTTTTTCCCCTTCTTCTAATCGTTAATCTTCAATCAATTATACTCCAATCGTTTCACCGCGTTATTAATTATCTATATATATATATATTATATATAATATATGTATATATTTAACTAGTATGTATATATATATATATATATATATATATTATGATTTATACCTAGTCAAAAACGAAACAGTTATCAGTATAAATCCTTCGTAATTTTCAGTTCATCCTAACCGCGATATAATAAGTATTTTCATAGTTCAAGCTACAAATCTATCGTATAGATCTATACAATATACATGTGTGTATATATTCTTCGGGTGGATCAAAAATTTAAAACAATATATGTACGTATCTATGTATGTATGTATGTATAACATGTATTTTGAAAAAAAAAAAAAAAAAAAACACTTTCCAGTTTATGTTCATACTTAATTTCTATTCTAATAATTGTCGGAGAAATTTGAACCATTCGATTTAAATCCGTTACGTCATGTTATATTCAATGTTACGTTATTCGATATATTCGTATCTGTAGAGGGGGGGGGGGGGGGGGGGGGGAGTGGGCCCCTTAAGAAAATAATGCCTAAAATTAGAATAAAATGTCTTCTTTTCACATGAACAATTATGTTAAATTATTATCTAGCTTTCTCGATAAAAAGTAATCGTGAATTCAAGTTCAGAAAATTATTTTACTTTGACGAGTTGAGAGTAAAGCACAATCTGAAACGTTTCGCGTTATGAGCTGTGCAATTACTCGAATAAATGATTTCCGATAATTCATATTGAACAAAAAGTTAAGGTTTTTCATTTTATACCTTGTTATTTAAAAAATTTTAAGGCGCCCACTTTGCCTTACCCTCCCCTATATATGTATATATACACACGCGTACGTATAATTCTGCTGCGATTTACTATCGATCGTGAATTATGATTTTATAATCCTTGATCTTAAATTTGAAAAAGGCATGCAGTATACTGATTTTTTTAATTTTTATTTCAATTACAGTATTACGTATTATGTAGATATAGTTTGCATATAACAACAAACGTAACGAAACATCGACTCGATGATACGTATTATTGCAATATAACCCGATCGGTGTATTATTTTTTACGAATCATTATTTATGGGATAAATATTGCTCAGCTCCTACGCATATGTATGATACGTATTATGTGTATGAATGAGTGTGCGTGTGTGATGTTCAAATTGTTATCACTTTTTGGCTAAATTTTATTTATTTATTTATTTATTTATTTATTTATTCTTCAACGAAAACAGATTTAAAAGACGAACACAATGATGCAGGCATATTATTTGTATAACAAAATAGAATCCACAATTTTTTAATTCAAACAAGATCGTCGTTAGATGAAATTATATTCAAGTGCTGTAAGTAAATTATATGAAACGAGTTCATTTCCGAAGTAGAGTCAAATTAATTTCCCCGATTATTACAGCTACCGTGCTTTTTATTTTTTCTTGATGAATATTAATCTCATTTCTTTAATATACTGATATTTATCCGTTTCATACTTTTCTTTTTATCTCATATCTTTCCACATTTATTTACTATACCGACAAACTACGAAGTATCATATTGTTAAGTCGTAAAAAAAGCTCTGTTCTATTCTTTTGTTGTATGTTTTTTTTTTTTCTTCTTTTTACCTCCTGTTATATTCAAACCGTACAAATCACATTTACAATTGTATTCTCGCGAAAGTAGCGAATACACATTTAGACAGAAAACAATACCGAAAATTGTACTCTTTTACTATTCATTATACAATATACGTATGTATATGCATAAATACATACACACATAGATACATATAATTATGTTTATATATATATATATATATGTATATTGCTGCTTCCCCTCCTCGTCCTTCTCCCGAATCTTCTTCTTCCTCTTCTTCTTTGCCAATTTCACTATTCGATTATAAAAAAAACAGCATTTTTGATATGCTTTTTCATTCTATCTCCTACTTTTTTTTTTTGCTCCTTTTATCTGCTACTTCGAAACTCTACATCACACGGTGAATATAGCGGATATATATATATATATGATTTTGCAGTGATCTGGAAAATTTCATTCATAAGTCAAGTTATCAGCTGCATCCATTTGATTTAATTCGCGAACGTAAGTATTTTTCTATTTGATGTGTTTATTTATTTATTTTTTTTTCTCTTTTCTTTTCTTCCATTTTTTGTCTCTTTTCTTTTTGTTCCTCACAGGATTATTTTCTTCCCGCATTCGTAGATTTTCCTCCCGCTAACCTCGGCATTGTATTTGCTCTATATTCTCGGTCTTTTATTTTCTGAGACATTTACAACAAACAATAGTAAAGAGGGTAAGAGAGGAAGGGAAGGAGAATGAATGTATTTCGATAGTTTTGATGATAATAGAAAAAATAGAATTGAAAATTGAAAAAAAAATGCGGAAGGGAAAAACACATGTATAGCTACCGCTACGTTGCATAAGTATTAATATAAAAGGTCGAGGTGATATTGAAAAAAAATTATTATTAATATATATAATAATAATTAATTTAACGGTAATAATAATAACCATAATATCGCGGGGTGTGGGAGGTGAGGAAATAAACGTTTTGTGACAAATGCGTAAGAATTAAAATGAATGAATCAAGAGATGTTCAGTATACTAATAATATCTATTGATATAACAAACTGCAACAACGCTTCAACAATCTAATTATAGTAACAATTATAATATAATGGCAATAATAACAACAATATTATGTATTTATAATAAAAGCTATAAATCGTAGGTCGAGCTTAAGATTCTGCATACATATACATATATGTATATATAATATATATATATACATACATACATTACACTACGTATGCGTATAATATATATTATATCAAGTATAAATCTGTGTTTCTGCTGTGTTTACTGTGTTCACGCGCGCGTGTGTGTGGGTGTGTGTGTGTTTGTGTATCAATTTGTTCGTGTCAGAGAATAAGATTTGAAAATTTTTAATTTTTTATTTTCTAAACGTCTCGAGATTTACTCTCGACGCTGAAACAACATAGGAATTATACGTAGAGCCAAGTGACAGGGAAAAGATGGCTCTTGTGCTCCTTATTCATCACCACTTTCTCTTTCTCTTTCTCTTTCTTTCTTTCTCGCTTTTTTCACTAATTTTCTTTACATTATTCATATAGTTATGTAGTTAATTATGCATAATATAACATGATATAGTTGAAGGTAAAAGGTTTATATATATATATATGCATGTAAATATGTATTTCGAGCATACGTCCCCACGCAATGCGTTTCATGTTCACATATAACATATCTATTATTATTATTATTATTATCATCATTATTATTATTACACACTTCGTACGTATGTATAGCTGTAATTATTATGCAATCAGCTATATACTGTATGATTTACATACAAATACCTATCAAAGCAAATTAAGTATATATATATATATATACTTTGCTTGATAATAATCATACAATAATAATAATAACGACAACAATAATAATAATACTAATAATAGTGAGTTTAGCCGGAGTATACAACGAGTATATTTATGCAGCACGTAATGTATAAATTTGTCGATAAGTTTGTTTTTTTCAAATCTGTAGCGTATAGTGATATAGTTATGACAATGTTACGGAAAAACGAGTAAATTTTTTTTTTTTTTTTTTTTTGATTTTTTTGTTCATCTTTGAGTAAATTTGAATTCATATGCTGAGAGTATAATCCTCGTGTATGTATAACTGTATGGATCGATATAATCGGTTGATTTAGATTTGAAATGTAAGTGTCTTATGGTTTATAGGTATATTATATATATATACTTTAGGCGAAATATCTAGGAGATGTATGTATATGTAACAAGGTATAATAAGAATTAGAAGTAAATCAAATCATAATTTCATGTATTTTTATAGATATATGTATATACGAGTCGCGAAGTCGATAGATCATGTATATGTGTATACCTAGGATACAATAGATGAGAATTAGAATTTATTTTTATACACGCGTATGATTAACTCGTTCAATTGTTTTCTCTTGTTTATCAAATTCTCAACATTTTCATTAATTATTTATCATGTCAATGGATACCCGCTGCTCTTGACCGCAGGAGGAAAATTTGCTTGCTCGTTTGTTTGTTTGTTTGTTGGTTTGATTTATCAAAATTCTACATTTTTTATTATAGATTGCAGAAACACAAGAACTGCGCGATAATTTTATTCGGTTTTCGATGTAAGCATCAATTTATTGTTTTTGATTTCACGTGAGTTAGTTAGTTAATTAGTTAGTTAGTTAGTTAGTTAGTTGGCCTGTGAGTGCAGTATGTGACTGCGGTATATTTTCTTCTCAATTTATTTTTCGCCTTTCGATGATTCCAACGTTTCCGCGATACCTGAAAAATGAAAACAACATTTCCTATATTATCATGATTTTTTTTTTAATCGAGAATATTGCCTGCGTATAAATATACAGGGTGGTTAGTTTCAATCACCCTCGGTAAATATCACAAAGAAACCAAAAAAAAAAAGGATATAAGAAAAAACTTTATGCAAAAACTTGGAGGTTTTTTTTTTAAGGGTGTTTAAAATGATGCCAAATTTAAGATTTTTCAAGTAACATCTGATTTTCATATCCACAGATCATCTCGCTTAATGTTTTGCATAAAACTTTTTCATTCCATAAACTCTTTTCGTTTCTCAGATATTCGCCTGGGGCGATTAAAACCGATCGACCCTTTATCTAAACGTGTACATTATTTTTTTTTCTTCGTCCTATGAAATCGACTTCGAATATGCATATCAATTACAATTACTTATGTAGTAACTTCCGCAAGAAATAATTTCAAGCAAGAAACTATTATGAATTAGAAAAACTGCGTATCTGTGTCTCAGTTATTTCATCATAGGTCGAAAATACAGACAACCTGCCGGTTTAATAATATAGGAAATTTTGTTTTTACCAGATAATTCAGTCGTCTTTACTCAAAACACTGCATTTACATTTCTGAATTTACATTTCGATGTATTGAAACAATTTTTTGTTTTCGTGTTTTTTTGTATTATCATTTTGAATTTTTTATTTTTTTTTTTTATTTACGATTGTTTTTTAAACTTTATTTTTTGTCTTGTTTTTTTTTTTTTTTGGTTTCATATATGTAAATAGAATAGATAGGCAGCTAGATTAGATAGGTCGAATAGAGATATATAAATAGATATAATATAGTTTACTTGGATAGGTTTAGTAGATTTGTTAAAATCTCTTTTCGTTATTTATCACGCGAAAGAAAAACACACCGCTTCTTGTAAGGCAGGTGTGTCATTTTTTATTTTTTTTTTTATTTTTTTTTTTTTCTTCACTTTCGTTTATCTCTTAGTAACAAAAAGAAAAAGATGTAGAAACGAACTAACGTATATATGCATAAACAAAGTAATAAAACATCAAAGATGACTTGAAGTATATTATTGTCCCATGTGTGTGTGTGAGTGTGTATGTGTTTAGGTATGAATCGTGATTTTTTTCAATAATAATTTCGTATCCACAAACTCTTCTGCAATTGGAATTTTTCCTGCATCGAAACCTTTCCCATTTTCGTATGATTCACGTCAGCGTCAACAACAACCACAATCGTAATAATATGAGTAATAATAATAATAATAATAATAATAATAATAATAATAATAATAATAATCACAGCAACATCAAGAGTAATAATAATTGTTATGAAAGTATAACTTTTCGAAATAGTTTTAAACGATCGATCGGTAACTATTGCAAAGATTCGTCATTTATTGTACATATACAGTAAAAGAAATGTGAAAAACGATAACAGAACTGCAATAATGTAGCATAGATAAATAAATAAATAGTTTCAGTGTTTTCTCTACGTTCATTGATCAGTTTAAATTAGTTGAAAGAAAAAGAAAACGTACCATATGCAATATGTGTGGATATGTATATATGTATATACCCATTCTGCAATAGTTTATTGAAACGCTATCTAGGTATATGAATTTTTTTTCGAACACCTACTTTAAAAAGTTCGATTCTCGAAGCTTACGCACCGTTCGTAAAATGCTCCATTTTCAAACAGCGCGGCGAAACAAGGTTGGCGCATGCGCACCGTCGAATAACTTAATTTTACATTTGGATAACTTTTTGAAATCCATCTCAAGAAGACATTTTTCGGCAAAAAAAAAAATACTTTTTTCATGTTTCACCAAAATTTATCTTACCTTTGAGTTTTTCATGTGAAATCTGGGATTTTTTCAACAGTAAAAACCTTAAAAATGAAATAAACTTTAGTAATCCGCGAAAAAAAACCAGTTTTCTGCAGAAAAACATGTTTTTCAGATTGATTTGAAAAAGTTATCCAAAAATAAATAACACATTCGGAACGGTGAGAATTTTTCACGTACCATACCTGTTGTTTCATAATTTTTTTACGCCGATAACGATACGAAAATAATTAGCGTTCAATAAACCTCAATCAGGTCGAAATGATAAACTTTGATGTGTCATTTCTCGCAAACGACAAGTCCAAGAAGGTTGAAACTTTGTCAACTTTTCAATCTTAGTACACACCGGAAGAGGTAATAATTTCAGAGAAATTGAGTTTGACGTCCCGTTAATTTGTTGATAATTGGTGGTCTGACCCATACATCTCTAATGCTTCTTTGCTATATTCATCGAGTTTTCTTCTTCTATTCCATCCTCTGTTCATTAATTTACATTCACCACCCGAATTTTTCTAACACCTACACTTTGCACAACAGATACGTATATACATATAACATACGCTGCAATTGTATGTACATAAATATGTATAATTTACATCCCTGCCACGCTGCACTCGGTTTACATTTCAATATACAGGGCGACTTCTCTACGGGGTCCAGAGAGGGTGTGGCCTGAATCAGCTAAGGCTCCGCCTTCTCCTATTCACGCTTGTTATTATCAGAATATTACCACTCGCTCACATTGTCAGCAACTGTTTACTGGGCTCTGGCCTTTTCTTCGGAGTAATATTTTTTCAGATTTGTTTTTCTACAAAATATTGTGTGAAAAACTGAAAAATCGTTATTCCATCGTGTATGAGGGCTTGGTAGATTCGTAGTTTGACAAAGATTAATTTATGATTTAATTTTTTCAAATAAAAAACGGTCTATTTTCAGGAGACAAAAAAATAATGATTATTTTTGGTTTTACTGGTTTTCATGATACTGCATATTTTTTTATCTTGATACTACGTTCAAAAACAAATACTTTTTGTTTTTAAAATTTTTTTGAAATATCCATTTTTTTCTATTAGAAAATTAACCTTGAATATGAAATTTTTCAAATTCACCGAGAGTGATTCTGTCCAAACGAAGGTGGAAATCAAAAAATCCCTTCAGGAGTGTATATGTGATAAACACATAAGGCCATAGCGCAGTAACCAGTACCTGACAGTGAGAGCGAGTGGTAATATTTTGATAATAAGAAGTGTGAATAGGAGAAGGCGGAGCTTAAGCCGATCGAGGCCACGCCCTCTCCGGAGCCCGGAGAGAGGTCACCCTGTACATATGCGTAGGTCGATATACTCGTTATTATTTTAGTGTAAATGCAATGTGTGTGTAATTCTGTTATTCTTTGCCTCACCTATACTTGCACGCGCCCCCTAATTAATATGTAATATTCAAACCTTCTATAATTAATTAACTTATACGTATGTATATATATTATATATAATATATTATATTATATATAGATACATGTATAATTTGTATAACATATCATGTATATAATATATGAATCTATTTTTTATATTTTCTATCATAGCTACATAGTATCCTACAATGCTCTAGAATAATGTAAGGTAGACAACAACATTTAGTTATATTATAATATGGAGATATTTTTTTTTTTTCAATGTTTTCTTTAACCTTAATTTTACTTTTGTGTATAGATGCCTTATTGTTATTGTTATTGTTATTGTTATTACTATTATTTAGTCATTTATCAATTAAAACTTTTTACTCTCGACCTCAATATATATATACGCGTATATGTATGTATAATAATATTGTTATTATGATAATTCTCTACTTTTCTCATTATCATTATTATTCTTATTATGGTGTTACAGGTATATATATATATATATATATATATATATATATATATATACCTATAGTTATATTTCGTAAAAATTTTTGTATATAATGATATCCTTCGTATATAATATTATGTTATTGTAGTGCTTGACGTTATCTCATGTAATATGATGATGATGCTGCTGCTTCTGCTGCTGCCTTTGCTGCCTGTATAATCTTTGTAATTTATACGTTATCATATTCGTTTGTTACTTTATAAATTACACGGAAATACGTTATAGGTATATGTATATAAATTTTTTTTTTGTTTTTTTCCGTTATTCCGATGATACATTATACATGTATGTATACCTATGTCGTAAAATTTTGCGTATATATATGCATCAGGTTTTCTTTTATATTTTATAATATAAGATATATCGATTAGTTTATATCATGTAATTATAATAATGATCGATATTTGGTGTACTGCGAGTCGTATTACCGCCGCGTGTTTTCTAATTTTTTTTATATATATTTTTTTTTTTTGTTTTGTTTCGTCTTATGGATTTTCTTAAATATTTTCTTGTCTCTTATACTTCACTTCACGTTAAACTACGTTATTATTTGCTTTCGCTTATCAACTGATTTATCTAATAACTGTTTCTCTTGTTGTTTTGTTTTCATCATCACCTCTTCAACTCTTATACACAAGTACAGCTTATCGCGACTAATAATATTGCACGTTTACCTATTATGCACATACTGTTTAAATTTTTTTTATTTTTTATTTTTTTATTACACATCACCTTGCTAATATAAAATTTTCTTTCACTTGATTTTACCGCATTTCGGGTCTCTTTTCACTCTTCCCAATGCATGAGCGAATTGTTTATACGATGAGAATTGAATAATATAACTATTTACGCTCGTCTATCATCCAAAATCCGGAAATACTGCTGCACAAACTATGCACTATATATGTATATAAATATATATAAATATATATATATATATATATATATGTATAATTTAGGGTGCTCCTTAAAAAGATCATTTTTTAATTTCGATTCACTCACCCGCTAATCAGTTCCAAATTGTTCCAAAATAATTTTATAATTTTCTCACATTTTTATCTCAACTCTAGCCCCTACCGTCAGAGGATTGATTTCCTAATTTAACCCTTTTCAAGGGATTTTGATGAAATTTGATGCAGAGAAGTTCCTTGGGTCGCTGCTTACGAATCTGAATTCGAAATTTCAAAATTAAAAAAAATTCAAAAATGACCTTTTTAAAGACCACCTTAATATCTATATATAATATATATATATATATATACATATATATATATATACCTATGGAAAAAGTGGTCGTTGAAAAATTTGATTGTTAACATATATCTATAAAGATTTTACATACTTATTCGCGATTGTTGTATAAATTTGGGACTTTTCACAATTGTTGGTTAAGAACGAAATGACAATCAAGACAATAATAATAGCAATAATAACAATGGTAATGATAATAATATCTTCAACCGAATAAGAAACTACACGAAAAGTAATCCTGAATTTATTTATAACGAATATTTATCGGAACTTCGAGGTTTTTTCAGATTATTTTTGAGATTAAATGAGAAAAAAAAAGGAGAAATTTTCTTTCTATATGCAAGACGTATCGTTCTTTTATCATACAGCAGCGTCTATTAATTCATGTATTATACTTATAAAAGATTTTTTGAACGATGTATTTCGTAAATTTTATAAATTTCTCTTTCATTCATCTATGATCTCTAATTATGTAATATATAACTAGTGGTACATCGTCATACCATCTAATATCTATAACTGCACAAACTTTATGCAAATTGCAATAATAATTATTGCCGACTGGGCGGAACCGCTTCTTCTTCTTTCTCTCATTTTATCCATTACACACATACGTCATATGTATTCAATGATAATATAGTGTTCCAACTATGGAGCTACATATATATATCTTTACCTATAACGAATCACTTTTCTTTTCGCTTTCGATCATTTTCATTCCGATCAGCAAGATTTTTGGCTCTCCCGCATTTAACCATTTACAAAAGGGAAGAGAGAAAACAATGAAATTTGAAATATTTTTTAAAAAATCAAACGAAAAAAGGACACGATTATAAAAAATCATAATGATATTAAAATTAATCACATACAAAGTACCTACGTCCTACAAGTTATTTATGTTTTGTTATGTTTATCGTTTTATTCTTCTATTAATTAATAATCTAACCTATTTTCTGTAATTATACACTATTTATAATATGAACAATTTATTATTCTCAGCATCGCTTTTTTTGATATGTGCGTTCGTGCTTCGTACAAATATACCGTATATAAGATATTAGATAGATATATTATACAAAGATAATATTTTCATATTTTTCACGTCTGCTTTCCTTTTAACTTTTCCATCGATTTATCTCTCTCTCTCTCTCTCTCTCTCGTGTTTCTCGATCTGACTGCACAATTATTTCTCATTTCTAATCCATTCTATGTAATAAGATATCTAATTATCAATCGATTTACGATCCCCGTTTAATCCTGCGTGTATAATTTTATAATCAATCATTTCTCATTGCGGTTAAGGGGACACGTTAGTGAAACTCTTAAACTTTTTCGATTTACTTGAAACTTGAACTCGTAATAAGGCTCCATAGAACAAGTGGTTTTCGCTCGTTTTCAATCAGTTATCTTCCACATGTGTCCAGTTATTATTTAAAATAACGTGAAAAAGTGATATTTTTCGAAAAGCTCCTTGCGTTGCAATTCTCATCGTAAAAATCTGGAAAAATTCTACAACCATTAAAGGAGCGTAGAGAGCAAAAGTTAACGTAAAAATTACAATCCGACAATTTACCACCTAATTGTCCCAATAATTGGTAATTGACAATTGTTGTGAATTTTCGTGAAAATTGTCAATTAGGTAGTAACTTGTCGGATTGTGATTTTCATGGTAACTTTCATTTTCTACGCTTCTCTAATCGCTGTGGAATTTTTTCAGATTTTTACTCTAAAAATTATGACGCAAGAAGCTTTTCAAAAAACACCACTTCGTGACATTATTTTAAATAATAACTGAACGCATGTGAAACGTAACTGATTGAAACCGAGTAAAAACCACTTGTTTTAAGAAGCTTCATAATAAAGTTCAAGTTTGAAGCAAATCGAAAAAGTTTAGATTTTCACTGACTCGTCCCCTTAATCACGACGTACGTACATACAACACGTGTATGCATAATGTCATTGTTGTTATTATTATAATTACAATTGTTATTATTGATGTATAATTTTCCGGTTAAATTTTGATTCCTTTCGTTTCTTCTTCATCTCTCATTCTTTTTTGCAACTTCGCACTTTTTCGTTTCTTACACGCCCTTCCGCTTGTACATTATAGATGATGATATAACCTCTGCATATACGTACACATATTTTATGCAAATCAACGTATCACCCTCCTCCCCCCCCCCCTCGCCTTTTTTTCTCATTCTCGCCTTCATTCCTACGTATATAATGTAGATGTAAAGCTTAAACGCGCGTTCAGTTTACGAATTATTATTACTTTTAGATAAGAGGTATATTTATTCTTTCTATATCTCTCTAACTATTTTCTTTTCTTCTCTTCCTTTTGTTGTTGTTGTTTTTTTTTTTTTTTTTTTTTTTTTTCTATCTAATTGTAAAATACAAAGTAGAAATTTTATATCGTACGTGTGTTTTTTTTTTTTTTTTTTGGAATAATTGTGTAATGCGTCACGTGTACACAACGATGTTCGCCGGATTTCATTTTTAGAGTAAGACAAAACGAAAGAAGAAGAAAAAAAGAAGAAAAAAACGAAGAAGTAGAAGCATGAAGATGAAAAAAATCGGAAACAAACCTTCTTTTTCTAAATTCACATTTAATCACTTCTACGATTATTGTTGGATAAATCCACAATAGAACCGAGTGAAGATTCGTCAAAAATCATTCGCACAAAAGAAATCGTACTGAATATTAAGATAGATAGATAAAAATATCGATTTCTGACAAAATGGCGAGTGCTTGAAACGAACGTAAGAATTTTCAAAAAAATAATTTCTCAATATTTTACCCAAGAAACAAAAACTAAGAATGGAAAAAATAAAATCCTGTGACACTTGTTAGATAATTATTATTATTATTAATATTATCTACGCAATAACCGCAAGAAACTTCGAGTTAACCGATTCAGTGAATTTCGAGATGTTTCGGGTACCAATTTCTCAGCATTATTCTTGCCAAAAAATTGAAATCATTTTCGAAAGTTCATATACCCAGTAGAGAACCGATAATTCCGATAGTTTCCCTGAAATAAAAAATCCTGAAAATTACCATTTTACCATAAGTATACAACATATCGCGTGCCAAATGCCACAAGTGCGTATGACAGCAGTTAGATACGTTTTTGTGCCAAAAGAGCGTGTAAAAAATTTGTCTTCACAGTTCAACTAAGAATCGCTCAAAACGTAAAGATCAGTTTCGCCAAAAGAGCGTATTTTTCAGGAAAATCTCGTCCTAAAGGCCAAAAGGGTGTATAAAAAAAAAAAAAAAAAAAATCAAATTTCCCTCTGAAACATAAAAAAAATTACCCCACAATTGGAGCTGCATGAAAATAAAAATGAAAAATTAGAAATTTAACTGCAGGAAGAGTAAAAAATAGGGAAAATGGATAAAAGCAAAATGAAAACATTAGAAATTTTTGGAAGAAAAGATACTTTTTCTAGGTATAGTTTTGCAAATAGTGAAAAAAAAAAAATATTTCATTCTCATTTGGTTACGTTTGTAATTAGAGAAAAAAAAAAAATTCCAGAATATGTTTACAAAGGGATGCTCAAAAAAAAAAAAAAACTTATACGCCCTTTTGGCTTTTGGCACGCGATATAGTTTGTCCGAAGGACAGTTCGCGATGGCGGATATAATAATAATAATAATGATAATAATAATAATAACAACAACAACAACGCGGTAATTTTACACAATATGCATATCTATACATATTTGTATTGTATATATACGTATGTGTGTGGATCTATATGTATATACATATATTTACTACATATATTCTCGTTATCGATACATCGGGAAGATCGTATTGTGCATCATCTCTATAGCCTGTATATTTATAGGTAATGTATAATTACAATAGTAAGCATATATATGCGAGAATATTACGAACGTGAAACAGACGGGCCGATGTGCAAATCCGCGGATGAATTTGAAATTGTAAAAATTAAACTCTCTTAGTCAGGATTGGATAATTCGATGTAAAATAAATATTTCTACCCGGCATGAACGCGATAACTTTTTTTTTTTTTTTTTTTATTCTTTCAATTCTTTTGTTTCTTACCGTGAAAATAAGAATTCGTAGGTAAAAGGAGAAAATTATCCTTCAGGCATGTGAAAAATGTATAAAATTGATAATATTTATCAGTTTTTATTCTTCAAAAAAAAATTTTTGCCAAAAATCGATTCGATCTGATAAATTTAGAATTTTTTGTATATCCACATGGAAAAAAAAAAATTTGGTCTCACCAACGGCCGAAGTCATCGCAATTTTTTGAGATATAATTTTGGGTTAGGGCGAAAAAAATATTACTATTTTTCTTTTCGTAAGTCACCATGAAAATATCGTTGAAGATGATGAAAAAAAAAAATTCTCTCTCCGTTTAAATAACGCGGGGAAATATATATGTATTTTTTTTTTAATTTTTTTTTTAGAATTTTATTACTCAACAACGGATTGGCGTATCGTGAAGGACAATACATATTTGTGTTACAAATTGAACGATCTACGACAAAGATCTTCTGCAATTTTTCCGTAAATCTATTGGTTCAAAAGTTATTTAAGGTTAAATATTAGTTATGTCAAATTTCACGTTTTTTTTTCATTTCCACTACGAAATATTGGCTGAAATATGAAAAAAAAATATATAATATTTCTCAAAGTTGCAACTTATCTTTTTCACTGAAACATCGAAATTTCCGATTACTTAACAAGGAAGAAATTTTTTTCACGAAAACTATTGTACAAAAATTTATATTCTTATCAACTTTTGAGCCAGCAGATTTACGAAAAAATCGCTGGAGACCTTTTACGTAGATCGTTCAATTTCCTAGAATGAAAGAAAAAAAAAAAAAAACAATTTCAAATAGTCACCTCTTGATATTAATATCATATTTTTTCTTCCGTCATCTTGAACGATATTTTGACGATGACTGACGAAAAAACAAATAGTATTTTTTTTTTATCCCACCCTAATATATATGTATACAGTTCACGTACGCAATACTCCGTCCATATACATTTTACGAATTACACCCTATAAGGGTGTGTATAATTATTTATAATATACTTATTTAACGATCTACGTTAGCCTTTATTATAGATTATAGGGTTACAGTACTCTATAACGTAATACACGTGTTTCTACATATGAAACCGTTTTTTTTTTTTTTTTTTTTTTTTTTTTTGTATCGTTTTTGTAACAATTTATGTACGATAATATGCGTTATATAACGTTCAGGCAAAAAGAAAATGATAAAATCGTTTTAGAATAACGCGTTTAATTGTATTAAAACAAAAAAAAAATAATAAAAAGTTATATCGTTACGTACGCAGCAGAGTCAACCTTACGTTAACAAAACGTTGAGAAAAACGAAAAACTGTTTACAGAAAAGCGTGAGAATTAAGAAATATTGTTATAAATTATGTAATTATGTACTTAAGACCTTAATTTTACTTTCGTTCTACGTTATAACTTCACTCTGGAGTGCCTACTGCGTTATTATTATTATTATTATTCGATTTAATAATTATAAATTTGATATATTAATATTTAATTATGGTCATTCTGTTTTATATGTATATATATATATATATATACCTATACATGATATATAATAATATACATTCGTATCGTGAATATATGTGTGTATACATGTATACATATGTAGGCTGTATTGCGTATGTTTCTGCGCGGGTGTCATAAATTAGATATTATTAATATCGTAAATCCTATGTTTAATTAATTTACTTATTATTTAATCAAATTTTGTATTTCTACATCAAAAAGCTAATAGGCCGCGTCTAGGCATGTATATATACATATATATATATATATATATATACGTCTTTCACTACAGGATAATTATTATATAATGTATGATAATACTTTATAATTTAACGTTTTATCGTTATTTAATTTTTATACTTGCGTTAACTTGCTTAATATTTCATTATTTTTGTTGAAGTTGTTGTTGATTTTATCATCATTATTATTATTATCATCACTATTATTTTTACAAAATAATTAACTTTGTCGTTCAATGAATTTTGTTTAATTTTTTTTTTATTCCTTTCTGATCGTAATTTTGTTCACTGTTTATAATGTATTATTGATGGTATTGTTAATATTATTATTTTTGTATTATCTTTCTACATTTCTATGCATATGAAAATTATGTTGTCGATATCACGTTAGGTAGGTGTTTACAGTACATAACGCAGCACACATGCACCTGACGTAGATAAATTGTTGTATTTATTTATTTATTTTCATCGCGTGTTCATTAAGATTAACGCAATATCGTAGGTGAAACAATCTGCAATTTGATAAGTAATAATCTTTTAAATTTGGAGGTAATCACTGTTATTATTATTATTGTTATTGTTGTTGTTGGTGTTGTTGTTGTTGTTGTTGTTGTTATTATTATTATTATTATCATGACAGAAATCGTCTAGCGTGCAGAAAAGGGAAATAAAAAGCTTATTAATTGTTACAATATACGTTGCATAAAATACACGTAGTATAATAATTCATATATAAAAGAGAATTTATCTCGTCTATAGATTTTGTCTTGTATAATTTTGATTTTTAAATATGGCTACCTTATTACGTATGTACATACATACAATCGCATGGCAGTCGAATATTCCATTTCCAAAAAAACTTTTTCCAAATACTCATGCGGCATGTTGGTTTATAAAACTATGCATGAATTCTAGCAGCTGATGGCGTTTTTTTTTTCCTTTTTTTTTTTTTTTCAAACGAAAAAATTTCAGTTACCAAGCTATGTAATATCCGAATGATAAAACTTATCTGCAAAACTTTGCCGTCAAATTGGTAAATTTGAAACATCGAAGATCGTGACAAAATCGTTTCAGTTAAAACAAAGATAGAAGAGAGAGGAAAAAAGAAACTAAAACTGGCAAGAACAAATAAAAGTTATACAACGATATTTACCCCCTTTAAAATCCGGACCCTCCCCCCCCCCCCCCCCTACCCTACCCCTTATACATATACGTCTGAGAGAATTATCCAAATCTTTCTTTTAACGCAGCTCGCGTCCGTCGCGTGTAATAAAAAGGTGGAACAGAACAGAATAAGGATTCGAAATAGAAAATTGAAGAGACGAAGAAAAAAACCAAAAAATACAAAAAAAAAAAAAGGATAAAAATACAACAAACAAACGTGTTTAATTTTTCCCGAGAGGTTAGGCATAGAGCTATACCCACCACCCCTCGCCTCTCCTCGCAAACCCTTCCGATTCAAGGTTAAAGCTGCGGTTGCGCCCCTTGGTTCGCTCCCTCATTTTCTCTCTCCCTCTTTCCCCGCTCCCTCCCCCCCCCACTCTCTCTCTCACTCTCTCTCTCTCTCTTTTTCGTTCTCGGTTAAGGAAACTCCTAGCGATCGAACCACCCCGCCGGCGGCAAGAGCACCGCACCGTCGAATCGATACCTGCAGGGGTGGTTCACTGCGCCTCCTCTCTCTCTCTCTCTCTCTCTCTCTCTCTCTTTCTCACTCTCTCCCCCGCTATGTATGCCTCTGATCTCTACGGATACGTATGATAATACGGTATTTATATATATATATATATAATAAATTGGGTAATACGGATATGCTGTAGGTATTTATGTATGCACGATTTAGGTTATAGGTATACGCATAGGTCTATACATATGCACAAATGTATTAACTGCTGCGTCAGATCAGCTATGACTGATTTCTTAATGCCGAATGCAACGAATGAGTGCGTCTGTGATGCTGTCTCTCTGTATTTTTGTCAACCTATCTATGCACGATTGCATGGCGTGCAATGGATCGCCCCGAATCTCACACAAGTCAAGTACATAAGTAGATATATATACGCAATAAAGACGATAATTATAATGATAATAATAATCATAATAATAACAACGACTATGATAATTTAGGTTTATTATCTTATAGGTTTGAATATTAATGATAATATTCATAATAATAATAACAACAACAACAACGACGACGACGACGACAACAACAACAATAATATACTACGTCTGTATGCGCATAATGTATAATCATAGTTTAGTGTGGTTAGATTATTCTCTCTTTTTTTTTTTTTTTTTTGTTGATATATATATATATATATATACGCATGTATATAATGTACATGTACAGCGCACACACACTACATTATATACGTGTACACGGATCGTGCTCTATCCATTTTACATGCACACAGACGTGCACACACGCATACACCCACGCAAGCACACACACATAGGTATGTATGTATGTATATTATATATATATATATATATATATATATATATATACATACATAATTGAATCAATTAATCGATACGTGTTTATACATATGTACATACAGCAATTGCGGTTGTTTCGAAGACGGCAGGTATGTAAGCAGGGTCGGAAGGTTGTTGGCGATGATGATCGGTTGGTTTGTTGGTTTGTTTGATGGTTGGTTGGTTGGTTGGTTGGTTGGTTGATGCGGTTGATTGGCCGCGATGCTTCCGGCGATTCCTATACCGGGCAGACGAAGACCTCGTATTCGAACATCAGCGAGACCGCGACGAATACGAAGTACAGAAGGAACATGGTGAAACCAAGGCCCTTGTTCATCCGCCACCGGAAACAGGCGATGCTCAATATCACGAATATCAGCATGCAGAACAGGATCGCTATGCTGCAAACCATGCCGACCGAGTTCACCTCCACCGGCTTACCGTATATCAGACCGTAGAGGAGCCACGGCACCGGAAGTCTTCGCGGAGAACGGGAAGAAGAATGATAAATCATATGAGAAAATAAGAAGAAGAAGAAGTAGAAGAAGAAGAAGAAGAAGAAAAGGAAGAAAAAGAATGAATGTATAGAGGCTCATAGTTGAGGCGGTTTCAATATTAATTTGTAAATGTTATAATTTTAAATTTTATAACGTTAATTGTTATTTATCATTTCGTCAAAATATCATTCAGGACGTCCAGCTTTAGCAGTATAAAATTTGTATGTTTTGAAAAGCCTGTGATAAGAAGTTTACAGATCGAAAAACAAGTTTCAAAATAAAAAACAATAACACCCAAGTGCGCATGCGTAAAACCGTGCGATTCCATAGGCAGGTTTACCAACTGAATCGCGCCCGGACGCGATCTATAAAAATCGCAAGTGTCTCGATCTTATATATTAAGTACTGTGTAAAATTTATATAACAAATATCTGACGGATCTACTTTTTACGCAATCTAACCTCGAAACGTTTGTCTCGATTGAAAATTCGCGACGAGGCCCAATCACACATGCAATGTTGGCAAGCCTGGTTAACCGATCGAAAAACTTGGCGCATGCGCACTGAAGTAATTATCACGGTATAGTCTTGATCTGATCTTAAAAAAAAACGAAATTCTGTCGTAGGTATTCACGTCCGTCACGTAATGCAAATGAAGTTACGAAAGCTGCTGCTGCTGCTGCTGCTGCTGCTGCTGGTAGTGCTGGACACCCTGCAGGAAATGACAGTAGTCTGGATAAAATGAAGCAACTCACCCGACAGTAACGTCGAATATATTGCTGCCAACCGAACTGGACACGGCCATGTCACCGAAACCCTTCCTGGCAACGATCACGCTGGTTATCAAGTCCGGGATGCTCGTACCAGCGGCTAGGAACGTCAGGCCCATCACTTCCGGCGGTATTCGTACCGTGTCTCCGGCGACGTTAGCCCACCAAACCATCAGGTAAGAGTACGCGGCGATCCAGAATATTGAACCGATGAACGTCACCGCGAAAAACTTCTTACCTGCGTCGATGAAAATCGGTTAGTAAATTTCGTACAAACGTATTGGTATAGCAAAAGTGGGAGGGAGATTATGGTAAACGCTTTTCAAGTGATTGCTATTTCCATTCACGGTTCGATCAGCCAGACGGTTATATCGGCTGATTGGCTGGCTGCTCGCTTTGGAAAGTGCCCGTAAGCTACGCTGGTTTTGGAATCTTTCCAGACAACTGCAGTGCTACCAGTCATTCCTCCCTCTTTTACAACATTCGAAAAAATACTCGATCTGACAACTTGTCGATTTTACACATATTTGCTGGTACAAATAAAAAAGATACAATCGGTCAAATTATACGTTTCTTTTTATGAAAGAGATACTCGGCATGTATTTTAATACGAGTTAAAGAATCATGCAATCTAAGAATTCGACAAAATGCTTGAAGTATAACGAACGAAGATGTTTCTTAAAAGGTTTTTATCCAGTCTCTCGATGTGTGAGGATATCCTCAATCACGTTTTTGAGTCATACATCATACGATAGACAAGCGTCTATAAGATCAATGGATGAATAGATCGTCATACGATCGTTACATATCTACTCAAATCTAATTGAATCAAGAACAAATATGTTTCAGATGAAATTGTAGCGTCTTTCTACAGACTGAGAGAGTTATCGATAAATTTTTTTTATTTACCTCTAGGTGTGCGAGTGTCTGGCAACGTCAGCCACAACGGGAAGAGAATTGGTGCAACCAAGATGTACGTCAGCCTTTTCCGATTGTTGCTTGGCCAGCCCATGTCCAGAGCCTCTGGTGACTCGTCCTCTTCACCCTGCGAGATAAGATCCGAGAGTCAAGCACCAGGACAAGGAGTTCCGGAAACGATTTCTCACCCCCACCCCGCAGAAAGTAAGTCCTAAGATCTTGAATTTTATATGAAGCTTGATAAATCGAAACTTCGAGTAACTACGATTTAAGAAAAACATAAATCGCGTAATCGCCAGTCATTCAGTCGTTTTTTGGGTCGTTACAGTTGGTCAGCATTGACCCAGTTCTGGTTACAACCGTGTGAAGATATATGTCGACTACATATATTATACCGTGCATAAGCGACTCTTTCAAAATGAAAAGACTCGCTCACAGCCTCTTTCATTCGCGAACAGACAATAAAAAAGCATTTCAGATGCAGCGGCAGAGTCAGGCCGACCTGCATCGCGATGTCTGCAGTCTGCAGCGAGCTAATATCACGAAAAGCTTCAAGCGACTCCCAATTTTCGGCAATCGATTAGCGAACATCCGCTGCGAGGCGATTGCCGAGCTGATTCTCACCCTCCCTCTTCTACTTTAAACCCCCGCGTCTCCTCCGTCCTTCTTTCCTGGCTGGTGAATTCGCTCGCGTCTCGTTTTAAAGTGAACAAAAAAAAAATATAACAAAAAAAAAAAATAAAGACGGAAATGAAACGAGAAAAACGAAGGAAACAGACCTGGCAGTTGGCCTGTATAATATATACATCTACACCATGTATCTGTACCTGTTTTATATCTGTATATATATACATGTATGTATGCATATATCTATGTATTGCAAGCGGAGCGTTTCACGCCAATTCGCGACTTGCCGCACGGTGCAATTGTTAGTCTTTGCTTTTGCTTTCGGATCATGATTCTTGACAAAATTCTTGATTCTTTTTGGTATCGATTTTATCAATTAGGATTACACAAATCTCTTCAAATCGTGAGAAATCACCTGATCGAAGTAAAATTATTTGTCAAGTAGTATCTGACAATCACGTTATAAAATGTAAGTAATCATGAAATACGTAATCATGGTGCCAATTTTTGATCCAGTGAAAAAAATTTGAACAAAGTGTTTAAAAAATTGGAATTCATCGTTGAAACGTTTTTTCCATATGTCACAGAGACTTTCTTAAATCAGATTCAACTTTATCAGCTTTGGTTGGCTTGTTTATTTTTTTTTTCCTTTTTGTCAAGTTTTTAATTGGACAGACATTTCCTAGCCGACTATAAATGCCAAGCATCCTTAAATCCATACTCCAAAATGCAAAATCCGATAGGAAGTCGGTCTTACCGACTCGAGGCCGGCGTCGATGCCGGAGGCGATACCGCCATTAGGAAGTTCCTGGATTCCCGCCGTCGTGCCAGCGGTCGTCGTCGTGGTTGTCGTCGTCCCCTGCGATCCCTGCTGCAGTTGCAGGGTCGTTTCCTTGGACGCAGACCCGGAATAATGCGCGGCTGTCGATGTGGCCGCTCCGTTCTGCGGCCTCGTTGCATCGAGAAGAACTTTGAGCGAGGCTATCGCGTGAAGTTGCGTCGCCTTCTCGTCCACCTTGCCTGCGAAAATAGAAACACCAGCATCTCAGTTATCACTGACGCAATTGCGAGCGTCTTGCGAATATTTCAGAGATATGAGTGCATGTCGTGTTATTGTGGGGTTTTTTTTTTTTTTTTTTTTTTTTTTTTTTTTATTATATCAAAGCGTTCAGAGCAATTTGAGGTTAAGGGCTTTATTATTCATACTTTGACGAATATTTCAGAATTTTTTCATTGAAATTTATAACAAAATGGCGATACGGCGCATATATGGAGCGATAGACTACGTTTTCAATCCGGTGATACAGATTTCTCGGTCAATTTTTATCCTATCGTGTTGAAATTTTGGACACAATCTTTAAAACGTGTTTATCGATATGAGCTTGTGGTTACATTTTGTAATTTCAATCAAAAAATTTTTTCGAACATTTGGGCTACGAGGTCAAGCCTGAAAGAGTGTTTTAAACTCAAGAAAATTTTTCTATCTATTACAAATTGCACAGTGATGTCGGGAGATTCGGCACCGCAAAACCCCTAGAGTTCGAAGTTGTTCGCTACTTATACACGCCATGCCGCCATTTTATTATGAATTTAAATGAAAAAATTCAAAAATCATCTTGAAACTATAAATAATAAATTTCTCGAACTCTTCGCTTGATTTTATTTAAAAAATCTCTTAAAAATATCTATGATTTTAGGCCGTCAAAGCTGCCCCCCCCCCCTCAACCCTCTTCCCCGGCATTTAAACGAGCCAAATTTGCAAATTTGACGTAATGACCATGCATATTTTGGAAAAAATTGTTACATACAGTGAAATTGCTGTACATACGATACTTTTCTTTGTTTCTTTTTTACTTCAACGTTTTTTGGTTATGGTAACGGATGCAGTAGGGTAAAGCAATCGGCACTTATACCGACCGGATAGCAAAATTATGAATTCACCTGTCGTTCCGCGACAGACGCGTAGAATGGATTTTCGCACAGGCATTCATAATTTACGAAAATTAACTTTCTTCCACATTTCAATCCGTTTCTTCATCTACGACGATACTATTACGCATTATACGTCGAATGCCTGTGCGAAAATCTGTTCTGTGACGCTGTCACGGTATAAAAGGTGAATTTGTCGTTTCGTTGTCCAGTCGGTAAAAACGTCCTTTGGTTTATCCTATCGCATCCGTTAACGTCGTTAATCTTAATCTCGTATGTACATGTTTAACGGGTGAATTTCTGGACTCTATAACAAACACCACTCGTTTTTGGAATAGGAAGCTCGTGCTTGACGATGCATTTTTTTATGCCAACAGAACCGAAAGAAACGATTTTGCTCAATCGATGAAGCAGAACTCTCATTTTTATCCTCGTATATTTGATGTTTTCGATTCGATGACCTGAACTAATTATTTTCGAGTCCAATATTATGCATATATATGTTTATATGATATTTATTTACTCAGTTTCATCACAATTTCTAGTAATATATAGAAAACAATTACTCCCCCTTACTCTCCGCCCAATCAGCTAAGAGAATTCGGTGCTTCTAGACCCGCAGAAACAGTCGATAACAGGAAGTTGAACAATCGGTTGAATAGCATAATCGTTATTTAGACTATGGGAACAGGAACGGGAAGCCCGATTGCCGTAGTGATTCATCGCCGTAGTAACTATACAAGCAGATTTAAGGTACCTAGAGAAGCACCACTGCAACCACAACTAGACAAGTTACTGCTCGTACTGGTTGTAACATCTATTATTCAGGTGCACCGGCGCTACTGATAAATGCAGCAAATGCTTTCTCGTTGAGTCGAGGTGTTGTAATTACTCACGTAATATAAAGACTACACGGATTGCTGTTGGCCTTTGAACTCTATGGTGGCGCCCGGCTAGTGGCGAAAATCTGAACAGTCCTATTTAGGATAGAATTCGAAGTTGATTGACTGCATATCAAATTCTAAACTAATAGGACTATTCGGAAATTCACCAAAAGGTGGGCGCCACTATAGAATTAAAATACCAATTCAGAGTAAAGGGCGATTAACTCTCTCTAACCTCAAAAAATTTTCACTGTTGTCAATAGGGCACAACTTTCACTGACGTGATACGTCAACATTTTGAGGTTAGAAACAGCTGATGTCTGTTATCAGTATGTATAGCAACACGTGAGGAAATTACAAGACCTTGACGCAACGAGAAAGCATTTACTCCATTTCCCAGCAGCGCCTGTGCGTCTAAATAATAGATGTGAAAACCAGCATGAGCGGTAACTTGTCTACCTAACTAATTGAGCACAAATGCCAAAGACAACTGTCAAAATTTTTTAGGTTAGAGACAGTTGCTCATCCTGGCAAACGGGCCATGCAGTCGTTAGGAATTCACTCTGTATATGGGTGCAAGGAAATTCTCAGAAGATATTCGTTTGTTAGAGTTACTAAAGGTTCAAGTAAAATCGGTAACGCTACAATAACTATCAAATATTGTTAAAATTTCATTTTAAAATATCATACGATTACCTATTTAGTGTATTTGAAAATAATACCAAGACATACTAGATTTTTTGCGTAAATGTTAAAAAACTAATTTTCATCCTGTACACAAAACGCGCTGTTTCTTGGGCATGGTGAAAAAATAAAAATAGGTCAGAACTGCGTAATACCGACAACTGGAAGTTTCTCGGCCTACTTCCGGCTGATATTAAATAATAACAGGAATTCACCACAGTTCTTATATGCACATTGCAGCCAACCTCCGGCGTTTACGACGTCGTGTCACCGTTTGTAATATACGAGTATGCACCATACTCGCATCAGCGCATTCTTATCTATGGGGAAATGGGAAATATACGTGCAGGGACATTACGTCTTCTTTTTATGCTTGAGCAATATCCAACCGGTCGCGAATAGTTAAGAAATTCATACACGTTTACGTATAAGGATGTAAATTCTTGTCTCTTTTTGCTCAATTTATCCTTCCTGCAAAAAATCTGTGAGGTTGTTGGAAAAAAAAAAAAAAAAAAAAAAAAAAAAACAACTAGCGAAACACGCAACCTTATCGTAAAATAATTCAAATACTTATATATATATATATATGGTCGTCGATTTCGTATGACTTGTCGGATGTCGATTAAAAAAAAAAAAAAGATTTTCCATTCCTTTCTTTGATTCCATCAAATATGTATTCGATGTATGTATAAATTGCATCTGAATAGGTGTGTATGCAGTCCGCACGTATAATTTCTGTAGAATATCGACCTAAGGGTTCCTTCCTTCGTCAGTCGAGTCTTCCGTCCTGCCTTCGGCTGTTGAACTTGCAGTTGGTTGGTCGGTCTGAACGGTACGCAATGATAATGACGGTGGTGGTGGTGCAGGGGTGGTTAGAAGTTGAGTCGAGTCGAGAGAGCTTCGGATAAGTTCGAAGAGAGGAGGGTAGATGGAAAGGTGCAGCGCCAATTAACCCGGAAAGCTCAAGCCCTGTTATCGCTTTAATCCGCGGACGAAAGCGTCTAGGATTCGTGGATCTAGTGAAACATCGAGCACGTGGCTCTTGTGAACGGAAGACGATAAAGATTACTCGCTTTTGCTCGTGGAAAAAGGAATTATATATAGTCAAAACAGTTCCTCCCCTCTTACAAATGGAGGGTTTTTGTTCGTCGACAAAAACTTTACGGAGTTACGTTCCGGTTGTTCTGCAGTTAATCTTGGAGTGGCTTAGAGTTTTGTTAAGGTTCAGTATAAGTGGATAAATGACGAGATTTAAAAACAAAATCAAAAATTAAGATTTATACAGAGTGAAGGAAATATGTTCGGTTGTATACTTGATTCAAATAACCTTGCATTATACCTATTATAGAAGTAGAAGTTTTGACTACAGTTGACAGCTCGATTGTAGTTTTAATTTTTGATAAATTACGCTGCACTGTTACGTTTTTTCTTAGTCACCAAGAATTTGCAGTTTGTCCACGTTCGGAAAATAAAATATAATAAAAAGGATCCTCGATCTTATGTCATCGTGTACAAATAATAAAAGACTAGCATATTTTGGGCAGACCAACCATAAGTTAAGACTCTAAACGTTATTACCTAATAACAGCACAATATTCTTCATTTGAATTTACGATTTTGAATTTTGTCTTCCTTTCTTTTTTCTTTTCTATGTCAAGGAGAGATTCTTATCATAAAACTCAACTCAATCAACTTCAACTCGACTCTTTAAACGCTGGTTTAATCATTTCTTTTGTTCGATGCACGTTTCACTGAATTGTGAATAAGCCTGATGCATTCATTCTGAAACACTCGAGATAAACCCGCTGGCCGCAAAATGACCTCAACATTCAGAACATCGCAGTGTCGTAGCTGTTTCCAAATACACATAGATAATCAAAAGACGCGATGTCCAGTGTTCAGGAAAAAACTGAAAGTCAGACAGGAAAAGTCAGGGAAGTTTTCAATTATTTACAAAATTTTGGCGACGACATGAAACGAGAAAGAATAAATCTTCCCCCAAAAAGGATCCAAATTCAAAGAACCATTTTTTAAAATCATGAGCCTGTTTTTGAGTACCGATTAATTCCGAGATATTCCCATTACGAATTCACCCGCAAGTTGAGGATTTTTTCCATAATGGTAGTTTGAATTTTAGTCCATGGAAAAAATTGTAGTTTGATCAGGGAGTATCAAGAAACGTTCTCAATCGCTTTAGAATCCACTATGAAAAAACAGTAGTAATAATTTGAATTTTTTTAAATTATCAAGGGGTAGCTGCACGCCACACGAAAGGAGGTCTGTCTACCTTCGTTTCAGGGGTTCGGGGGAGGGGAAAAGGAGCTTATAGAGAGAGAATACGGTTCGAGGGAAGTTCGGTGAGATTTGCCGCGTCGGCGATCAATGCGTAGGTTTCTAGGTCAGGGCTGTGTTCGACACGCCGCCCGAACTCGGCACCCTTATCCTCCTCTTCAGCGTCCTCCGCACTCGAATTCGCGCGCTAGTTGTCCCGCTGGCTTACTGACCGATTAGCAGGCTTCGCTGAATCGGTACAAAACGCGTCTCGTCGAAGGGCGATTCACTGAGGAAAGTTAAGAATTCAACAGTTGACCGTAGAAAATCAAATTCCAAATCGAAGGGAGCTTGGGTAGCTGGAATATTTTTTGAAACAATGAAAAATTAATCGAGATAACCGAAATCATTGAAAATCATTACCGATCACTTGGTAGATCGTGGAAATCGTTTTATATCTTACGGTGAACGCCAAGTGGTTTCGATTCGTGAAGATTATATTGCAATTTCTATACTATCGTGTGTAATACTTCCAGTTTTGATTGACTTTTAATGATTTCTCATGGCGTTCTCGATGATTTCCAGTGATTTTTACGCTTTCCCATGATTCTGTTCGGTTAGGAAATTACTAAACATCGCCTAGAACGCGCGGAAGTGATAGGAAATCAATAGAAATCACGGTGTAAAGGCAGAAATCGATAGAAACAACTCGAAATTGGTGTTGATCAATACGAATCATTCATTTGATTTCCAAGCAACCAATCGAGGTACTCATCGCTTGGCAAATCATAGAAACCGTTCTATATCTTACAGTGAACGCAAAGTGATTTCGATTCGTGAACATTTCTCTACTATCTTCTGCAATTGTTGACTTCCTTCATTTGGTGCTTTCTCACAGAGTTCGAGATGATTTCCGTCGACATTACGTGATTCGGAAATCACTGAAAATCGTCTATAACTCTCGAGCTAATTGGAAACCAATGAAAACCACATTATGAGTGTGAAATCGATAGAAGCCACTCGAAATCAATGTTACAACGCATCGGAATCATTCATTCAATTTCCAAGTGAATAGACTTGGCAATCTGTGCGATATACACACGTGCGGCCAAATTTAGAAATGTATGGAGATACGTGGAGCATGGAAATGAATACTAGAGGCGAACGAGGGGGGGAGAAACGTTCCGACGAATCCTTCCACCCCCAAGGGTGGAGACCTTGTACGCGTAACACTTTTGCACGAAAGTATGTTTGTATGTTATACGGCCGTCAGAAACAGGGGCGGCAGGGGGGAGGGGGGGGGGGGGAGGATAGACGGGTTGGTTTTAATGCAGGCGAGAAATCATAAAACAGCTCCGCAGAGAAAGAGAAAAGGAATGGAAGAAGGGCGCATGCAGGGGGGAGAGAGACAAGGCCTCGTTTTCTCGGGCATCTTATATGTATGAATACCTGGATATGTATGAAAGGACTGACTGGCGTGTGTATAAGCTAGTACCAACATACTGCAGTGTATTCTTTATTCGAAGCGACAGCAGCTTCGTCGGACTTTTGAATTTAGAAATGAATCAACAAATCTCTCTTGTAAAGCTTTCTGGCCGTTTGTTTCATCCGGTTTCATTTTCTTATTCTTTTTATTCGTTTCGCTCGGTTCCATCGAGTCACTTCCAAGTAATAGTCCGTAACAAAAAAAAAACGTCCGTTGTACATGAGGAAAATTTTTAAAAAGCTCATGAATTCCGAAAACCACTATTTTCCGTTACGCTAAAAAAACCCAATACCTATATTTTGTGCGTTTCACTCGCATGCAAAATCTGATAGTTACTCGTATCGTAGTCATGTTCGAAATTTCATCGGTTTACCGTGTGAGTTAATATATGTTTTTTTTTTGTTTTTTTTTTTTCATTTGGCGGCAAACCCACACCTATAATTCGTCAAGAACACGTTATATTTGTAGACACGTCGAGGGAGTCTGATCAAACGGCAAAAGGATCCTGCCTCCGGCATTTTCAGGGTTGGGTGTGACGATAGAAAGAAGCTTGCCTGCGGGGCGTTTTACACCACCTAATCATAAGCCGCCTAATCTCTTATATCCGCCCGTCATGCTGTGTGCTTGTTCTCGATTCTTTGTACTCTTTTTCTTCAAAAGACTTGGTCGGATCGTTCTCATCATTTTCTCGGCATTGCTTCTGCCTTGTGTAGCAACGTTTAAGGGGGTGCCCTGGACGATTTTAACGTTGTCGTAGATATACATAATTCTGAACGAAAAGTTTTCAATATACGTTTTTATTCGATGCGGAAATAAAGAAATGGCACAAAAACTACGAATCTACGAATCTTGTCAAAGGCTTATTGCGTTTAAAAAACGTGGAAACTGGGATATCGCATCACCTTAACCTGTTTCTCGTATGACATGAAGATAATATTTTAAACGAAACTGAGGATAGCTGAATTAATTGATGAAAATATAGATAAAATAAAACAAGATATATTTATAGTTACAAAAAAACAAAGGAATCTGCGTCTTTAGCAATTTGAAAAACTAAAGTGAAGTGAAAGAGGGAATGACTTGGAGAACGGAGTTAACGGGAGAATAATAATATACGGCACACCGGATAAAAATCGCGGTAAACATTATTCTTTAGAAAATTATTTGCAACCCCGGCAGTAAACGGGTTTAAGTATATAGCAGCCCATGAGTGCCTCTTCAGGCTGACGAGTGGAAATGGCAGAGAGGTTTCGTGGCTGGGCTAGACTGGGTTGAGTCGGGCTTCCGATTTCGGTTAAGATGTTCTCAGTAGGCAGACTTTAGCACCTCGATAACTTACGCACCTATTCGTATCAGGATCGATCGTTCAATTATCGATTATTGTAATTATCACAAGAGCTTTTCTAATCTCAATTGGAATAATTAGCTGATCAAGGTGTCTCGTAAGCGTGTTCATTTCTCATCATCGGTCCTTTGTCGCGACTTGAAGTTTCGCAAATTGGAACAGCATCATGAGAGTAAAATGAGGGGGGGATAGAATGTACAAGGACGTTGAGGGATGTTAAAATGAGACGATGCGAAATTACGGAAAAGGGGGAACGACGTTACAGTTGTCGGGCAATAAATAATAATAATAATAATAATAATAAGGGAAAAGCTCGCGTGTCTGGGTCTTTTTACTCGAGGGACAGGCTATAGAGAAGCACATAGTGGTGGGTCGGTGCCTACTGCTTCGATGGTTGTACGTATGTATATGTATTCAAGAGGAACGGAGATATCCAGGTGAGCCATGTCTGCGGAGACGAACTTGTCGACGTCGTCGTCGTCGTCGTCGACGGTTGTGCATGTGCGAGACGCGAAGGAACGGATTTGAGGAAAGGTTGAAAGGTCGATCGGGATCAATGCGTGCAGGGCTGACTGACTGACACACACACCCCTAATCGAGATTCTGTGCATGTGACCAGGTTAAACGCGTTACATACACGTAAATATGTAATCGCGAGTGGCATGCTTAAACAGCCGCGCTTATACCTCCCCACTGAATCAACTATACCTGTTTCTTACTACAACTATAAACAAGTATTTCCATGCACATATACCTTCGGTATACTAGAGAGAATTGGACCTCGAATCGAAATCGCTGTTAGTAGTCTACGTGCAGGTATTATTATATTATACATGTACAAACTACGTGATAAATTGAAAGCAGAGCTACCTCTATATCTATGTATATATAGATATATATAGATATGATAATAAATTAGATTTTCTATGTACTTATAGCTCGTACTGATGTATGGTCTAGGTGAAATGTATATATTTATGTGGGAATATATTATAACATCAACGTCTATGTACTTGGAATGTACATACATTAGGTCGGAATAATCGTGCACGAATATATATATATATATATATACTTGTGTTATGTGTGTACATATTTTTATAACAAAATTTGAATAATATATTGTTTAAATTCATCATGCTACATAGACATAACTCTACTTCTGCTGCTCCTGCTGCAGAACCGCGCCTGCTATTTCAACGCTACAAATTTTAAAGATACATGCCTTGAATATAATATTGTCGCATGCGTTAAACAAACTTTTTTAATACAATAATTGAGTGGTTATTTTATACGCTGGGACAAGACTTATTATTTGGGTTTATGGTACGGTGGTTTGGGATCAGATTTTTTGTATTGTAAGTTCATTATCACTTTTTCTTTCATTATCGAATAATAAATTTATTCATGTATTATCTCATGAATGTGGATTAACAGAGTTACCAGCAAACCGGTTAAATAAGGTGAAAAACAATGAATGACTGGTACACAAACTGTGGACCAAAAAACTCACTGCAAACAGCGGAATGTATGTATTCATACATGTGACGTTATGTCCCGTATAACAAAAAAAGGGACAAGTTTTGTCTGGAGTGAATTTTTTTATAACCCAGTTTTATTACAACTCATGCACGAGTTTACCGTTATTACAAAGTATAATCAAGTAAAAATAAAGAAAGCAAAAAAAGAAAAAACGTGAATTTATACGTTTTTAAGACGTCGATGCAGCCTTTCTTGCTGAGATTGAGGTGAAAAAAATGTACGGAAAGAATTCTGATCGTTCGTTAAAAGATTCTCGAAATTTTTCATACAAAACCTCTGCAGAAGAGCAGATTAATTATAACATTTGACATGTGAATATTTTCACGTCATTGCGTAGGACGCTGATCGATTCTGAAAGTAAATTTCAAGGGTCAGCAATTCTGTCAGTTCAAATTACACTTCAGTACAGTGTCCGCACTCCTCGATAATAGTGTATTGTATTACAAGGAGGTAAACTCCTTTCCGTCCTTTCGGGCCGAGCGTAAGTTTCCAATGTGAGTCGTAGATGCACCGATAACAAATATGGCAAATGCGCGAGGCGAAAAGATCGTTGCCGAAACGAAGCTCAAAATTGAGGTTAGGATCGCGTAACGTCACAATTATTTGCAACTGCGCATGCGCGTAGTGTAGAAAATACGATTTTTCACCCCTAGGAGTTGAAAATGGTCTTTTTTATACAGCACGCATGCGCATTCGCTGACTCACACGACCGTCATAGAAACGGATACTTTGTGTACGGAAAACACGCGTGAAAAAACGCGTAAGTAAAATATGCTTGCGTTATATAAACGCACTTTAACCCATTAGTTACGTACTCATCCGACTGCCTGAGACGCGACGTTTCAGAGGTACTCATGAAGGCTTTTTCACGTCATCGTACCTACTTCAAAAGTTTATTAGTATGTAAAAAGTTGACATAAACCGGTGCGATGTAAACTTGCGTTATGGAAAAAGTTCCCTAGTGAGTGCTCAGTTCTTCGAAACTCCGTTACGTGTATCTCGTTATGTATGAGAAGCAGTTACGTCAGTTAGCTTTTTGACAATCTGGTGAAAGAAATTTATATGTTCAAGTCAATTGTGAGTATTTTGGAAAGTATTTCATTTAACAATTTCTTCATATAGACGTACGTATGGAAAATTTTCGGGACCGGGATTTATCCATAAATAATTTCACTGAAATACAGTTACTCGTAGATTTTGTTAGAACTTGGTTGAAACTTTAACGCAGATAACCAATTAAAATCACTTACTGGTGATCGGCTAACCAAAATAAACCCTGAAAAGCTTGATCCGTCGATTAAATCACTGGCGTTAATCACTCTTCGTTAACTAACAAAAAAAATTACTGAGAAAGTGTTTGTTACACCGTGACTTCCAATTTAAAATCTATGCTTTCCTCATTGTTCTACGGAGATGACTGTACGACTATAAGTTCATATGCTGATCTCCTTAATTAACGATAAATAGATCAACAGTGTTATTTGATCAATGAGGGTGAAAATGAACGAAACAACATCCCTACTGCGTGGTCAAAACGATTTTCAAAAAAAGTAGAATAACCCAATCTAATTGATATTAACAATTATTTTAGAAAAAATATTTTGTAAATAAAACGTTGAAAATTCTTTAACTCTTGTGTTTTTGATCCGATTTCAATGTTTTCAAACTCATTTTGTTCGCTGGCCAGAACTTCGCCAGTTATCTAAGAACAAACGGGAAATTTTACATTAAAGTATAGTTTTAAGACGCAAATGCAATTGGTGACAAGTATTTGTTGCACCATAATTATGTAAATAAATATATTTTAATCCACTCTGGAAATAACTATCTCTGAAAATTTCAGTGACCACCAAAATAAACTCAAAATCATTGGAATCAATTTAAATACACTAAAGTTTAATTATTTCTGACGTTATAATTACAAAACCTTTTAAAAAATTTCATATTATTTGAATTTTTTCGAAACGGTTTCTATTTCTTAAGTATTTGAGACGATGCTACATTCGTCTTCACCGCACCATTGGTGCAAATAACACTTACTAGCAACTTGTTTAACGGTTTTTTCTACCTTCCTAAGACCCATTAATTGCATGAGATGCTTATGCTACATCTACCTTTCTTGCAAACGTTCAACTATTACAACCCCCCAAAAAAGTGTCTTGTTCGGCAGACTAGACCATATTTTTGGACCCGTTGAATGCAAAATCGATGTCAAGATTGCTTCATCATCACCAGATTCTCAGTTCCACATAAAGTATTGGATTCTAACTTGCGCATCGAAAAGTCACGTATGTTCCAAGCAGAACGATTACTCAGAGTCCTGGAGGTGACGAGGCGATTCTGACACCGGATTCGGATTCAGCATATCCAAAAACATGTCGGCAAAAGACACCCTTTTTTTCTGCGGGCTTGTGTTTTTCGACAAATTAAGTGATGCTGGGATGTAGTACCTACCTAGGTTATTACCACGGGGTACGTCTACCTACATTGTACATACATACCTACCTACAATAACAGCGCGCCTACCTATACGTATGCGGCATAAAACAATTCAGTCTCTAAATTAGCCTCGTTCGCAAGCAGCAAGCCGAGAGTGATAGAGTGTTGAGGATATACCGGTGCGGGACTGACCGTCGTGGAGCGGGTCGATAGTGTGGATCATCAGCTGTAGCAAACCATGGCGAAACTTGGCGTGGCTTTCGCGCGTCGTGTGACTTGTCGTTTGTCCGCCACCCCCGACGCCGCCTCCGATGCCACTCGTTCCGTCTCCACCGTGGCCGCTGCTGCTGCCCCCTCGACTGCTGCTGCATCCAGCCTCTGCGACTGAGGCTGGGACCCCGCTGCTTCCGCAGGCTCCGGAGACACCGCCGACGCTGGTCTCGCTGCTGTTTGTCGCGTTGGGATGCTGCTGAAACACAATTTCGAAAATACACCGAGGTTAGGAAGCTTTTCGTAAAAGAATACCTGCGAACGCCTGCTGAGGAAAGAAAATATCGAATGAAAAGTAATTCTTCGTCAATTTCATGCAGGATAATATATTCCTTCAATTTTTACTGTTTATGTTGACTGAATGCTGCGAACGATGGTTAGCCTAATGGGATTTTGTGTGTCTTATGCAGGGATTGCATGTTAAACGGGCTCCGTCGGTAAAGAAGCCGCTGGATCGATAACGCATGCCCACCTAGGCCCACTTACCCGCAGAGTAACTGGTCACGAAAATTTACGCCGTTTATTTGCCAACTGTACACAGTGAATTCCTAAAGACCGCATGGTCCGTCGTCTTCTAAAGTGTGATGCGCACGCGCTACGATCCGAGAACGACTGTTTGTCGGAGCGAGGAACCGTCATTAATGTAACCTAAAAAATTTTAACAGTTGTCGCTGGCAGTTGTGCTCCACACCGAAAACTGTCAAAATTTTTGAGGTTACACACTTCGCTGGGAACTGTCGTCGTCGTCTATGACGGTTGGTCGGCCTGGGGAACAGTCGCGTTCAGATTCTAATGTGTGGGCATTAAATTTGAGCAAACGACGGACCATGTAGTCGTTAGGAATTCCCTTTACATACGTATATATTAAATAGAGTTGTTTTCAACGATGAAACAATAAATCTTATTATTACCTTGCATCTCTACGCAGATGTATCCTAAATTCCCTGAGATTTCGTGTAATCTGCGATTTTTGTCACGACCCGCGATCCCCGGTGCCTACGTAATACCCACTTATACGTATATAATACTCGGGAAGGTTGTCACATTATCCGAAATCGAGTCTGCACCCTGGGGTCGGAGCCAAGTCGTATGGATATAGGATGCTGCCGGTGCCGTTAAACGCGCTGTGTCAGATCGGATAAGCGCTGGTTTTCTCTCCGTCGACACCGCGACGTGGCCTCGATTATTAACACATTACTACTGCAGTTTCATTTTATTAAAATAGAACGCGACGCGGTAGTTTCGAGGATCTGCTGCTGCAGGTCGTGAGTGGGAAGGTTGGTAGACCTATAGACTCGTCATGTAGGTCGATGAATCGTCCCATACATACACAATGTACACCTCATCCAATGCGGGTACAACGTACGAGGATGACTCCAAGCGATTATTGATGTAACGGTGAAACGCTCTTGCAGATTTAATGAATCGGATGGTTTCATTTGGAGTTCACGTCTGTTCAATGACGGCACTATTACTTTTATATTCTACCTGATAATTAACAGGTTGTGTTGCTTCGATTGGGGGTCGTTTCGCCTGGATTCAGGCAACTTTGTCACTGTCATGTGACCATTGTCCATTGTCAGCGTCGGTACAAGGCACACACAATAATCATATGCCTATATACACATACGTTTCCGAAGAGTATTTGTGGACATCAATAAATTTTCTCATACCGGTGAAAAGGACAAAAAAATGAAAATTGCTATGACAACTCGGTTACCTAAAACAAATGAAAAAGAGGCAAGCCAGAGACAGACTGAAAATTCATACTCTAGTAGCTACGTATCTATTAATTGGAATACGACGTGGCCCCTATACCTATATACTCCTTCTGTATTGATACCAATTAGGGAGCACCAGTATCGTAGAGTAATTGGCGGTATCGCGGTCCTTGTGTAACCCAATACGGTAATCGGATTATAATCAGAATGACCGACTGCAGCAGAGGCAGGTTTGGTGAAATGAAATTGAGTGAAACGTGTTTCTGTGCGCATGCGGTATAGATGCTGCGTATTTGAATTTAAGCGGGATATAACATATGTCCTAACTTCCTAACATATGGAACAAGCTTCACCGAAAATAATAAAGCATGAAAATAAAACACGACGCGAGAAAATTAAGGCGTAGCAATATGGCTACCGTGGCACTTCAGTGAGTCTCCACCTCGGAACTTTGATCGCTTCTTACTGCTAGTCAATTTCTTAACTGCCGGAAATTTTTGATTTCACCGATTTTCTAACCGCGGCATGATTCCGGAATGCGGAAATTTTCATTAAAACAAATCTGGATTGCAACGTGTCTCCGCTACTGAGCCCCGTCTAGTCGTTCGTAGAGCAAACGTTTGGCGACGTTTAGCACAGGTGGAAAAGTGATTTGAGCAAAAATTGCAATTATTGCAGTAGTTGCAAGTAAAGTTACACCTGTACACCCGCAGCATCGTAATAGCTGGAGCGGACTGCACTTGTTATTATTTGAGGTAATGAACCAGCTCCTAATTAGCGAAGAGGTCGACAGCCGCGGTCCACAACTTTTAATTGCTACTTGACGAGAGTTAATTTCACTCCAGAACTCAGATGATATAACCTCAAGTTCTCATCGCCAACTGAGTTAAAATCAGTTATACAATAATATACTTCGAAGAATATAAAAGAGATGTACATGAGTGGATAACTGTCTTGAATTAGGTATAAAAATTACTCGCGAGCTTGAAGAGTCTGTGTAAATAATTTTAGACGTGAAATAGTTGAAATCTTAACAGTAAGAATTAGAAAAAGTTGAGTTTGTCACAATAAATTTCACAAGCCAAAATAATCGACTGCATAACTGTTCTCTTCGTGGTTTAACAGTGGTTTAATAATCATCGATGATCCATTGAATGTCGTACCGGTTTGACAACAGCATGCGCCTCAATTGCGGATCGGTCAGTGCAAAAAACTCGTGTGAATGTTAAGTGGGACAGAAAATGTTCACCCTGTCCAGTTCCCACACACATTATAAAGAACATAACGCTTTTTGCTAATGCAGCAGGGTCGACTATCATACACACACAAGAATGTGACTGCCGCGGCGGCAAGGACTCGCCGACCATTTCTGGGTCGAGTACCGGCCGTCGGGGCTTCTACCCTGCTGCAGGGTGAGTAGTTGCCCGCGGCGCGGTCGTGGAAGGAGGAGACGAGTGCTTCCTAAAAGTTGCATTCCCCAGGGTGCATGGCGAGCGAGTTGAGAGAGTCTAGCACTAGACGACAATAAGGTGTTCACCAGGCGCGCCTCGACGTGCTGCACCCAGCTGCTAAGTAATAAGTGCGGGCACTCGTATATGATATAGGTTTTAAATTAATTTTGTCTCAGACACAAGCTCCGACTAATTTCTTCCGTTTCATCACCTTTATTTGCCCCTTTCGTCTGGCTGACTCTTGTTCATTCATTTTCTGCTTATCCTTGTTTGAAGACATTCCGCAGTTTTTTTGTTTCGCCGTTTTTCATATTCATTATCGTATACCTTCCCGCACGTGGTCTCCAGAATGGAGGAAAGAAAGTAATCATTATACGTGTATGTTTCATATTTCGAGATGAAACGGTAAAACATGGCAAAGCTGTATGACCGACTACGCATGCGCGAAATAATTGAACTCTATTGGTCGGTGAGATCGTACCGCGACAGTATTTACGTCTGCAAAGCAGTGCAGACAACTTACTCGATATGCGGAATGAGATACGAAACCTTTTCGCGGCGAGTGGCAAATTGAAATTATGTTATCAGTCATCAGTCAGTTGACAATGAGAGTTAGTTCAGTCTACCCAAGGCTTCACATGAACTATTTTAGATTTTCTTACGAATGCAAAAAAACATTCGCACCACCTACATCACGACGACAAATCACGTTTGACAACCAAAACTTGAAGTAGCCAGCCTGCACGAAGAAACCACAAAACTCACGCATGTGCAGTCGGGCACTCAAACTGCTAAGTTTCATCATTTCCTCTCGGTACGATAAGAGTGAAATGAAGAACCAAGAACTCTGTCCCGCCGTATTTATGAAATCTGGGGATTCTACGCTGATCTAAACAACAAAAAATTAATCACGGAAATACGAAACTAGATTCTTGACGCAGTGCCATGCAGAATCGATTGAACGTTTGGCAATGGAATCGTGTCCTCCTTGAGGGTTCTATCGCTTATTGATATCCGCCGAAGGACCAGCTATTTTGTATAATTGTGCTCGTCACATTGGGTCTCATGATTAATTGTCTCCGGTCGCTTAAAAAGGTTCCGCTGGCAGTACGGAGCAGACATTATTATGCGGAACACAGTAGCCATGTACCTACCTCATTTCCATCCTGCGTACCATCCTGCATCGATTGTGCGAGTGACGCTCATTCAATCGTCGAAGAACAATGTCGAAGTAATTACAATCGACGTTACGTACACGTATTATATGTCTGCAAACCTACCACCCTGGCTATTCAATATCAAATCAGCTTCCCGGCATATTACACGTGTAACGCATATTGTTCAAATTATCGGTATCCACATACTATCCAATTACTGATCGGAATGGAGTTCTCACCTAACTTCAAGTTTTCGCGAAGATCTCCAGCTACTCGGTACTCGATCATTTATAAGCCGCTGGAAAGGTCATTTTTGAATTTCGACTGACCTAACCCCCAAATCGGCTCCAAATGATTCAAAAATAATTCCCTTACTTTTTCAGATTTTTATCTCAACTCTAGCCCGTGCCCCCCAGAGATCATGGATTTCCCCATTCCACCCTCTCAGAGGCACATCAAATCTACCGAACGGGCTTAGATGAAATTTGGTATAGGAGGGTTTCTGGGGTTGTGAATACGAATCTGAACTCAAAATTTGAAAATTCAAAATCACAGACCCCATATGGTAGACAAAAACCCCAAAAGTCACTTGATATTGCTATATTATACCCGTCATTTTTAATTTTGCGATGTCGAGTTCAGTTTCATAATCAGCGACATCGAAAACCCTAAGGATACCGAGTTTTATCGAAATCAAACGACTTTTCGGATTCCAGTCCACCATATTGGATCTGCAATTTTCAATTTTCGAACTTTGAGTCCAGATCCGTAATCAGCGAGCCAAGAAACCCGCCTGGACTAAATTTCATCTAAATCAGTTGCGTAGATTTGATGTGCCCCAAAAGGCAAAAACAAGGAAATTATTTTTGAATTATTCATAGCGGATTCGGGGGGTGAGCCGGTCAAAATTCAAAAATTATCTTTTCAAAGTCCACCCTAATGGACGCATATCACAGAACGAACAGAAAAGTGGAGAAATTTTCGACAAGAAGTAAACCACACTGAGATTTCCTTCAAGTCGTGCAAATTGACTTGAAGCCACTCGGCGTAATCCTTGTCAAACACTGTTTGAAAAGCCTTCCAAAGACGATGGAGCTGGAATCTATAAGCCAGGCAATAATTAGCGAAGAAAGAAGAAACGAGGATCGAATGGGCATTGAATAACGATGAGGACAACAAAAAAAAAGAAAAGAAAAAAAATAAATCAAAGAAGCTCATGACAATTAAACCAGGAATTAAAATACAGGCTGTCGACTCCTGGCACGAGGTGGCAATTTGCAATTCGAAGCCTAGCTAAAACGCTGCAAGCAGTCAGGATGTATCAGCGAGCTGAGAAGGGGATACGATACGGTGGTGGTGCGGCGCCTAGCCCTGGTAAATCGAGCGTGCAGCAGTCGTCTAACGGTAAGCCGCTTAAAGCAGCACCCTGAACGAACGAACGGACGGACGGCTACAACCCCACGTGACAAATCCCGTTTCAGGACTTACAGTCAGCCGAAGAGCTTTCTCTCTCTCTCTCTCTCTCACTCTCACTCTCTCACACTCGTCGTCTCGCCATTTCTAGTCCGTCCATGTCCGCAGCGTAACGAGTTCGAGCATTATGTGTTGAACATATGTATATCTATGAACGATGTAGGCTGATGGTATGCGGAATAAGTTGCGTTACGATTTATCGCTGAATAGCTTCGTGGCGCCATTACATAATCTCCATCAACCCCGAGACTCTTAATGATATTTTTTAACGCACACCATTAGGGGAACCATTATGTAGCGAAAACTGATTATCGTAGTATGAAAATATCAATTATTTTCTCGGATTTAGTAACGATCAATTATGGAGGTTTTGATAAGTTCGTAGGTTATGTTTACTGTGTGAACATCGGGAACCACATTTTATTCCATTCAACCTTAACCCTTAGTGGACCGGCGTACGCTATTTGGCGTTAGGTTATTGACCTACCAACATTTGACGTCAATTTGGTCCAACGTTCTGGACTTTAGATCACTTTTCTGTAGAAAACTAGATTCTTCGAAATTCCTTAGACCCCGGTCCTTTAAGGGTTAAACCTTACTTTACCGACCTCACCGTCACTAGTTTCTTCTCATGAATCAAATACGTAAAATACGGCTTCTCACGTTTAAACAGGAAACATGAACCACGTGCTTTTTGAACCGTAGATAATTTAAAACGCTGCAGGTTTTCTTAAAGATCTCTTTTTCAGATGCCGCCAGGCGCCGGTTTCCCGTTAAGAATTCAATTCGTGTGATTAAAAATCTTGCAATAAAAAATAGCACGCTGCACGAAAGCTCGCCACAGCTCGAGCTACAGCAGCTCTTCGGAATTAAAACAGAGAGAAAAGAACGGCACGCGAATATAGTGCGGAGTAGGTATGTGCACGTGCATGCCCGGAAGCCGACGTGACTAGGTGCAGAGCAATGTGTGCGTGCAGGAGAGTGCATTTCTGTGTAACAATACGGTAGGCGGGTGAGCCTAGCTGCAAAATTTCCACAAGGCTTCCAATTTTCGTGTGTGTGTGTGTGTTTGTGTGCGATAGACACGTAGGTATGAGCGGCACGAACAAAATCATCCAACCAGAAAGTGGGCACTAGCATTTGCAAAACGCGATCCGCGAAAATTTTCGCGAGGGGTTGAGAAAGCAGCGCTCGCGCGTTTTCATACATCGCTCAAGCGTAATGGCTTCGGTGAGCAGTGGTGGTAGTTGCCTATGTAGATGAGATAGCTAATATCCATCTTACTGTACGGCGTACCTGCATTATAATAATTGACGACGAATAGTTATGATACGAGAAATTTACCAAATATTTACAACCTGAGTAGGAGATTACATTTCTACCTATCTAAGGTAGGTACGTACGTGTTTGAAATTTTTACAAACTCAACGATTGGACGGAAAATTTAACGACGATAAACTATAAACCAAATTAAATACTACGATTCACAGATAAGCACGATATTATATTCCGTCGTCTGCTAAAATTTAATGAGCATGCGCTAGAATCCGAAGTGGAGGTTTCCCAGGTCGACCAACCGTCGTAAGTTCTCTACGATGTATGTAATCTCAAATATTTTGATAGTTATCGGTGTTGAGCACAACTGCCAGCGACAATTATCGAAATTTTTTAAGATTACTCTTATCATGGTTGGGGTCACCCTGGCAAACAACCCCTCTCGGATTGTGGCCCATGCGCAGTAAACTCTAGCAGACGACGAAACGTGCTGTCGTTAAGATTTCACTCTGTATACAGTCTATATGAATTATAGGTATACTATATGTGCTTATTATACTGTACACGATATTATTTATTGCACAATTTACGTGTCTAGATTCGTGTACACTTTTTTTGCTAATCAAAAATGAAATAATCACTGTTTTAACTAATGTGGTTTACATTTTTTTGGGTCATTTGATCACAGACTTACATGTATTCCAATTATTGTTGTGTCGTAGTCGATTCTAAGAATTAATTTAGTACGGTTACCTACGGTATTGTAATATAACAACTCTTCCTACAGTGGAATACAACTATTGAAAATATAATAATCAGTCTGTAATAATTAATGGTAACTAAAACCGAGGATTAATAAATTCACACACAATTTTATTGAACTTAGAAACACTTTGACAATTAAAAGTATACTGTTAAAAATGTTTGTGATCTTACTACACTTTTTCTAGACAAAAAAGAATCAAAAATAGAATTTCTGTGTAGCAAAATGTAATCGTCATTAATTTTCTCTAAATTTAATACCAAAGAATGCTCAAAATCCTTCTTCCAAAAACGTTCAACTGCTTTTCAAATATACTAAACTTGCGGTATAAACACAATTTATTAGTTAATTTTATACAAATTATTCACAATTTGCTATAAAATGGTGTAAACGTACTAAACATGCGCATAAGAAAATTGAATAATTGGAATAATAATTTCATAACTACGGTTAAAAAAGGGAATCACTTCGTAATTGATATTTGAATTTCCTCACATCATGAGTCGAATTTTTCTGAACCCGACCAAAATATTCTTTGGGAATTTCTTAATTTCATTTAAAATTTCTACTGAAATCGTAATTTTTTCACAATTCTATCGTCACAAATCACCTTAGCAATCATGTCTTCAATGCTAGGTAAAATACAATTTCAAAAGAGTAAGAAATTTTTTAAGATTGAGATTCAGTTTACCATATTCAAAGAAATTAATACGCAAATCTACGGTATAATGTTGCTCCATGGTATATTGAATTTAAATATTTGCATTGTGATATAGCTAAACAAAAACTTCCCATAGATGTTTTTTATACGTACAGCAAACATTTTTAAAAGTTGATTTTCATTCGTATACTGAGCTTCTAATAATCAAAGTAATTTCCTGTAAAGATTTCTACTTTTTATTTATACGATTGTGTATTTAAATACGTATGTAGTTATACGTTCGTCTAAAAAGTAAGACATTACAATAATTGAAATGAAAAAAGTGCGATGAAAATGATATACAATAAATATACACACATTTATATAGTATAATAATATTAATAATATCTCAAATATAATTCATCAGGTTATAGTACACGTATAAAGTGAATTCGGTGTAAATGATTAACCAGTTTCACTGTTAAACCTTCTGTTTTACACTATAGTACGTATCATGTGGACATATAACATGGAAATCAAACAACTATGAAAGACACGATATACTATAATATACATATAGATAGAGTACTTGTTTCGTGCATGTGGAAAAAAAAAATAGTATGTTGTGCAGTATGTGACGCACGTATACAACAATTAGGTGCATAAATACAATGACGCAAAATAAACTTGAGCTGTCGGGCATGCGGACTCACCAATGCCTGGGCGGCGCTCTGGTGCTGCAAGCAAGAAATTACACCCAGTTACAAAAAAGACATTCGACATGTATGTATCGAGCACAGCTATACATAGTGTGCGCTTATGTATATTATTATGGGGGTGATGATGATTTGGACTATAATTATTATGGATAATACGTTTGCAATGAATATCGTATGTATGTTATATTATATGCGGTCGCAAAAGTGCTGTGTGCAAAAATTGGCAAATTATATATTCTGTAGAGTAATAATAATTTTATGTGTATATATGTATATATATATATGGCACTCTAAATTCAACGTGTATCTACGGATACGTTTTACTTGTTCGGACTTACTGACCCCGTTCCATAATTTCTACACCGTTAGAGCTTACCTTTAATTACCTAGTTAAATGGTAAAAAAATTATTTTCCATTTCATTCTCTCCTTTTATACTCTGCAGACACGCATCTATTCCGTAGTTTCACAGAAGTATGAAAATCATGTCGTTGGGTTTTGTGTAGATAACACAGAAATATGTGATTCATTATTACACACGTGATTTGAAATTTATATTATTCCACCTGTTCAGAGTTTTTATCATCTTCGATTTAAATCGTTGATGCTGTGTGTCCCAAAATAGTTTTGGCTCGGTAAAATAGTATATACATATACATAAAAGGCAAAAAGAAACGAATATTGCAAGTTGATTGAAATCAATCGTTTACCATGGACCGTGAAATTGAGGCAAAAAATCTAGACCAACATTTCAAAAGGGGTCAATGTGTTAACTGGCCTGCAATTTTACCGATAAATTATTTGTTGTAATATTCGAATCACTCATTAGGTTTAATTCAAAACTTGAAGGGTTCGAAGGTAAAAGATACTGCCGATATGCGGTGATTTTTGGATTCCCTCAGTTTCGTGATTTTAGATATACGGTAGACATATTTTGACGATGACTAGCTGATAGTGTGTTTCAAGACGAATTGTGCCTCGATTCCTGCACCGAGTCAGCAGGTCGATCTCTGAACTGCAACTAGCGAGTCTCCTACATTCTCTAAACTAGACACTTTTGCTCTAGCTTTCGCACGAGTCACTGCTAATTATATTTCTCCAAGCCAATCCATCATTATTAATGAAGCAACGGTAGCATTTAAATCGTCTATTTCCCTCAAAACCGATCCCTTCGATCTTCCATCATTCCCTGCATTAGAAGTAGTGGCACGTAAGTGCATAATCGATGTGAACGAACCCAAAATAGCCAAATAACACCTTGGCTGGGGCAGAGTAGGTTCCGGTAGCGTCTCATCGAAGTCTACATGATCTATGCCGTAACATATGTCCAGATATTATTTGAAAAGATTCAGGTTTATTCAAATTTTTTTTCGATTTTCAAAAAGTGAAATACTCTCAGCCACGTTCCGTCGAAATGAAGCATCGATCTCCGTGGGTTGAAAAAACTACGAATCGTGATTTCGACGTGATTAAGCGTCTCCCGTAGCCCCTTAAGCGTAAAAAAGTAATTAAACTTTGGGGTAATGCCTTGCCTCAACAAAAATAGCTGAGTGATGACCAAGTTCTGGAAATTTTGAAATTTTTCACAAATGAAATATATTTTTACTCAAAACTGCTATGAGCTGGTCATAGTCAAAGTATATGTTTCCTGTCTTCGACGAAGAGTTCCTCAAAAAAATCTCGAAAGTAACTCAATTCACAAATCAACCCACATCAGCATTATCTTTCTCCCTCGAAACCCTTTAGGTTTTGTATAAAACTTTTTCTTGTATCTCCTAGTTTTTGAGATATTTGCCGGGGGTGATTAAAAAGACAACCATGTAATATATACGAGGTACCAACATATGAATACTTCATAATTATTTATTATAATAAATGCATTCAGCAGTCTCAGAGATTCGTGAAATAATAACAAAAAAAAAAAAAATACGAAATGAAAAGATTTTTTGTGCAGTAAAAATTGAATTTCTATTTCAAATTGTAGACGAATTCGCCTCTCGCCTTTTGTCTTGCTGCTGCTGGTGCTGCTGCTTCTGGTACTATATCGGCATACCTCCTTGTACATCGTAATGTGCAGTTTGTCCTGTAGAAGTGAGTGAGTGACTAAGTGAGGGCCAAAAATTTGCCGTTTCTCGTAACTCATGATTTAACTAATTTATAGGGGGAGCTCTGGCAGCTGCAGGGTATCAAATGACGCCATCTTGAGAAATGAAAGCTCGACTTTGATCCCTCCTTCGATAACCTTTACCTGTGCTAAATTACATCGCCTGCCTTAGAATGTATTATATATACGTTATACAGCGGGTGTTATAAGACTCTTAACCCGTCGCGTTGCTTACATTATATTATACGCTCTACCACCTGCATAGATTTAGCAAATTTCTATTCTCCAGCCTTTCGTAATACCGAATTGTTCTACATTCGTCTGCACTTTGATAATATTTCCCCCGTTAGAAATTCGAGATCCCGAATTACTCGATAAGATTTCTAAGCTTCCACTATGGATCTATATAATTTTCTTCCACCCCCTTGATAGGTACTGTCGCAGACTTTCGGGACTTAGCTCCGAGAAATCGAAACATCAAAGCGAACCACCCTCTAGTCGACAGAGAACCAAACTACTATACATATGTATATTGCATGTACACCACACCAACCCTCGAGCGATTTGACGCAAATTTTAACAAAGACAATGGGCCGAGTCGAGTAGAGAGTAAAGTGAAGTAAAGTAAAGTAAAGTAAAATAAAGTAGAGTAAGGCAAAGTAGAGGATGGAAAGGAAAAGAAACCTGAGACGATATACACGCGCGACGAACAATCGTGCAGTCAGCATTCGCCATTGCCGGTGGTGGTGTGGATGTACACTCGGATCTCCCCCCTCTAACACCCGCCCCCTGCGTCCTCTGCATCCCTTATCACCCGCACGAACGGTACACTCAATGCCTCGAACCGTCGTCTCAACTCCCCCGCGCCCTAATCCCCCTGAAATACATCAATTAAGTGAACGTGATATTGTTATATCTTGGGGTAGAGTGGAAGAAGTCATTTTTCTTTTGCAAACCGGATCGCGATACTCGCCAAAATTAATGCTAAATTAAAAAAATGCGGCAACCATATTCCAAATTATAATTGATCTTAACGATGAATGTGAATTCTCAAGATTATCGAGATTATACAGTGACCTGTGCAACTCTATACACCCAAACCAGCAGATTCAGCCAGCCGAAGCTACATTTTGTAGCAACACATGTCCAAAATGAAACTTCCATTGTATCAGCACGTATCATTAATGTAGCTTCGCCTCTATCATTGCGTATTCTATATATAGCTTAACTTGTATCACTGCACGTTCAAAATATAGCTTCAGCTGTATCGCTACATATTCTAAATGTAGCTTGGTCTGTATGTCAAAATGTAGCTTCAATGGTATCGCTACACATTTGGAATATAGCTCCGATTATATTAGTACGTATTCAAAATGTGGCTTCGGTTGCCTATCTTCTGATATTGGGCGGGCAGTTTCAGAAAAAACTTCCGGTACAATACGACTAATAGATACTGAGAATTCGAATAACCGAATAGGCTTTATATACAGCGACGGTTTAATTGCGAAACTTTTTCTGCACATCGCGAGGTGCAATTTTCGGAAGGTGTTTTCTTCCCAGGGTTGGCTCGCGTTGCCTTGCCTTGCGACTCGTTCGGAGATCGATATAATGTGGGACGTAGTAGCATGGAGTGTAGAGGGTCACTGCATTCTCCACTACTCGGGCCGGCCGGAGATGGAATCTTGGAACGATCGGTGTGTGTGTGAACGATTGGCCTAAACGTCCTACCGGATATGAAATTGGCTTATAGGTTACGTATATGTATGTATATGTGAGTGTGTGTGTGTGTGTCCGTCCCTCGCTATACGTCCAGACTTTCCACCCATGGGGTGGCATACAATTTTTATTCTTTTTTTATTGTTATAAGAAACGCGTTAAAATGTTACAACCCAGGATATGATGGAAGCCGTGCGACGCTTTCGGGAACCATAATGGAGGACGAGATGGTACTAAATTTGAAATAACTCTCTCTCTCTCACAGTCTACTTTACTCCACTTCTTATCCCTCCATTCAATGCATAAACCCTCTGCTGCACTGCGCTAGGTTGAAAAACGAAGCTTATAAACGTTCGGTAATGAGCTAGTCCGGCTTAACTTAATCGCCTCGATAGCCGCTGATATAGGTATATTGAAAACAATACCTCGCTTGAAAGAGACTAAAAGTACCTATATAGAAAAGAAACGAGAATGCAACTTATAAAGCATAATAGCGTAAAAAAGAGCATCGTTTTATATCCAAACAAAAAAAAAACGAGCAGAAAAAAGAGAAAGGAATCGCTCAGTTATTATAATTCGCCAAAAGCCCCGTAGATTAAAATTGAAAAATCTCTAGTGATACAAACTTGCCGAAATCTTTACCAAAATACACGAACTGACGGCTCGACAAACATGTAATAAGAAAGCAGGCAATTTATAATACATTTTAAAGGTTCGCCATTTCACAAACGTAATTTGAAGGCAGTACGGAAATCCAGTCTGTGTCCAAGTTCATATTTTCTACAATACTTTTTTTAAGTTTGACATTCATTTTATCCTGGGACAAAAAAAAGACACAAGTCAAAAAGGGCTAAATTTTCTCTCACTCTCTCTCTCTCTCTCTTTTTGCAATGGCTAAATATGATCCGATTGCAACAGAAACTGCGATTCTCACAAAGCGAGTTGCGATCGTGATCTGCGTTCCAAGTAGCCGGTATTCGCGATGAGGGGCTGCCTACAGTCTGGCGCATCGCATCGCGGCAGCTTCGACCTACTTTTCTTTCCTCCCTTACACGCCTACTACCCTGCACTCACTTACCTATCAACCTACCTGCGCATCCTGAAACCGATTTCTCGAATACGTTGTGAGTGTTTTTTTTGTGCTTTTTTAATTTTTTCTATACCTCACATCTTTTTGCAATAATTACTAGACGACCACGGGTGTGTAACCTAAGGCGACACGTGACCCCGTCGATTAGCTGCATCGAAGACTCTTCGCTCACGTGTGTCACATACGTGGATCCGTGGATGGGATATGCAGGTATATGCCTCTTCTCTAATTAAAAAGCTCCCTCCTCTCACTTTTTTCTCCCTTTGCATTCGCTTTCAACGTTTCCCTGCACGGTGCACGGTCATGTAATATGCAGTCTGCTGCGGTCTGTTAACGCCAATCTCTGGGTAGAATAGCTAATGTAGGTCAATAGACTGTTACCGGTTATCGGGAGACATCGTATATCATACAATACAGAGAAGTTTGCGAGTGTAGGTGAGGGAAAAATTGTTACAATGGTTTTCATAACTGCGCAGGTGTGTTTTACATTATAACATGTTAGGGATAAGCTGGGTAAGATCGGTGGCGGTTGGAGAGGAAGAAGGTATTCGTAAGCAATGGTCGTATATTTAAGGTATTAGGCTTGGAAGAAAGACAACTTACGGATGGCATGAGCTGATCGGTGGACCTGACGCGGGTGACTTTGTTCCTATAAAGTATCCTCTTAACGAGTTTCTCCATGGGTTGATTCCACTTCATGAAGCTAACGTAAGCGAGGTAGAATCCGAAAAGCACGAGAGCCTCGTACCAGTGAATATAGTTGTCGCGAAAGAAGTAAATCAGAGTAATAAGACTGGCGCTGTAGAAGGTGCAGTCGCGGAAGAGGGGCCACCACGTGAGGGTGAGTACGGTCCTCGAGAAGAGTGCGCACATACCGATAACGAAAAGAATGTTGAATACGGCCGAGCCGACGATGGTGCCGATGCCGACGTCGTCGAAGGATACGAACACCCCGATAACCGAGGTGAACAACTCGGGTGCGGAGCCGCCGGCGGCCATGAAAGTCGCCCCGGCGACGTCGTCGGCGATCTCGAGTTTCTCTATAATGACATCGAGCGACGGGACGAAGAACTCGTCGCAGACGATGGCCAGCGCTACGAACATGTAGATCACACCCAGGATGTGGAGGACGACGGCGCCCCGACGACGCTCCTCGAGGGTGAATATGTCCGTCGGGAAGAGCGGCGCCTTCTCCTCGGCAGTCCCGTTATCGCCGCTCTTCGCGTGGTGATGATGGTGCAGCGAGTCGTTCCCCGCTGCCGACCCTCGAGGCGTCGTCGAGACCGGCGAAGGCGACGGCGTGTTCGCCAGGTGCACCGGGTTGCTCGGTGCCGGACGATGGCCCTCCGAAAGGCCCGCTCCGAGCACCAGGACCACCGTCATCCCCAGACACCATCTCGCCCCGATTCTGCCGCCCCGCATCGTTCTCCTCGCTGCAGCCTCCTCCTCAGCGGGGACCAGTCATCATGTCCGGGCGTCGAGGGGCCGCATCTCACGCCGATTCCCGATCTCTAGTTACTCTCTAGTTACTCCCTGTCACCCGAGTGATATCTCGAGTATCTCGGTCCACCGCGACGACCGCCGTCGCCTCCTCTTTTTCCTCCACCTCCACCTCCACGTAATCTTGTCGCACACCCTGAATCGAGAAGTTCTTTTTTCCTTTATCTCCTCTTCTCCACTCTCGATACCAAGGATCGGTAGCGCGTAATTATCGGCTGCGATCCTCAACCACGCACCGACACGTATGATCTCGTTCCAACCCTCCGGATTTCTCCGCGACATCGAGCCATCGCCGCCGAGGATGAACCGTCATCGCGCACGGGGTACGTTATATACGTGTACGTAACAATTATGCAGCACCGGATACTCGCCTCCTCAGGATTCGGTATTCATTTATTTATCCAAATATTAGGATTTTCATTTTTATTATCCTTATTATTATTATTATTACTCTCCTCCTCTTTTGCGTTCACCAATAACTTCCCAGCCCGGAGAACTTCTTCTATACTGCGCGCGTTTTTTAACGTACCGACGCAGGTGTCTGCATGTGTGTTACATACAAAGTAGCAGCACAAATTTTACAACATACCTACGGCGAGGGGGTGCAAAAAACCAACAGGGTATGTAACGACGATATATAGATATACAGATATAACATATAACATATATATGTGTATACATATATACGTGTGTGTGTGTGCGTGTGTGTGTATGTGTGTTTGTGTGTGTATATATGTATATAGGGATATATTTTTGCAGGAGCAGCAGAACGGCGCGTCCGCCGCGATGCCCGCCCGCTGCACACTGGAACAGCCCTGTGTCACCCCTTGCAACCCCTAGTCCAAATCCTACCACCGCGGGACCTCGGACCTCTTCGGACTACCTCGGCATCCGAGGAGGACCAATCCTGCGCTCGCGCGCCCGCGCCGTTTGGCTCCTCCTCAGGCCCTTTCGTTCGATATCAAACTACTGGACTTTTCGGCTCGCGTGTTTCCTGACACCTAACGGGTGGCTCTTACTCCACGAGTATCGCGAGTCTACACCGAACCGAGACCCGGGGACGCACGGCTTGCGCACCGGAAGTATATGAGGAGTTCCTCTACCTCTGATCTTTACATTGGTAGGTATAGGGATGCGGAACAAAACTGGGGCAAAAAACTAAATTACACACTTGAGGTCAGCATGGGATCGCAAGAAATGACACAATTAATTCGTTCTAGCCAAGTTATCGAGTTAATTCTCTCACTTTTTATCGTAACACAATATAGAGTATATAGTACGTGCGTTGATAATATTTTTAATTTCATCAAACTGTGTGGCAAAAAATTCTTTCACCCTCGAACAGAAAAATCAGCGATGGATGAACAGAGGATTCGGTTGTTTTACTCGGTTTTTAAGGTACAAATCTTGAATACACAATCAATTAATAGTGGATTTCTTCTTCTTCGCTTCGGATTTCAAAAATTGACCCGATTTTTGCAAGGTTTAGGGACCGGTCTGTATTCGCAACCATTTTTCGATTTGAACTTCTAGCAGCTATCATGTATAGATAAATTCAACCGGTAACACGTTGTATATGTATATAAGAAAATTAGGGTGAATCATGAACCGTTGACGGTCGATAATAAATCAGGAAAAATTTTCACTACGGACAATGCGCTTTTGTGCAAATGATTAAGAACAGCTCCCTCCCCCCCTTTCCTCGCCGGTATACAACAGGAGTGAATTAAAAATTTCCCGAAGGCAAAGAGAACCGACAAAAGTCGGAGTGAAAAGAAGGGGGAAAGACCAAGAGACGAGGAAAAGTTTATAACTCAACGTGTGGTAAGTAGGTAATTGGGTAAGCCGTACCGCGGCACGGCCTTAAATTCGCTCGCGAAAGGATTCGGGATTCTCACCCCGTATGTTGCGACGGAGGGGGAGGCGGGAGGCGGGAGGCGCGTTCTCCGTGCGCCTTCTGGGGGGCGGGAGGGGAAATCGCAATGCGCGCGCCGACGACGAGGCCGGGCTGCAGGGTAGACGATAGCCTGCTGCGACACGACGTGTGCGAACGCGGGGCGGCCAAAGTGCGTTTGGGTTCGAGCTGAAGACGACGGAGAAGGTCCGCCCCCGCCGCCCCCCGCCGCCCCCTGCCACCCCCGCCGCTATCAGCTCCCTTAATTCTTTCCTTTACCGAGAGTTTAGACGACGATGCGGCGAGGCGACGACGCTCGCTCCAAAACACCCTTACAGCCCTCACCCTTGCAACGTCTGAAGGAGAATTAACCCGGACCCTGTGAGGCTGCGATTAATTAGAACCGCAGAGCGGAGTTGTTCGCGTATTTTTTGAGAACGCAATTGATGAGGTTTTGTTGGGTGAAACTCGCGCTGTTTCAGACGAGGGCCATTCGATTTGAAATTCTCAATTTCATCCCCCCTGTCCCCATTTTTCTTTACTCGTTTTTCGTGCAGCTCGGATAATTTTCATGGTGATTTCACCCGCTGTGAAGATTTTTTTTTATACGTATGTATACATATACTTGGGTGCGTAATCTCGGGTTTCGATCGATTCGGCATCGTCCGAAACTACTGTAAAACATGAATCTCTGGGGATTAAGGGATCGGATGATCAGTCTCCGATTTTGGCTGCAATGCGGACCCTGATAATTAGTCGCCTCCGATATCAAAGGTCGCTGACTTACCGACAGCGGAGAGACATCTACTTTACCGACAATTCGTTTATTTACCGACGGAAATCAACGCGAAGGGTGAGGTTCTCGGTAACGCTGATTCCGTGCATGATGCTCGCGCTCAAACAGCGCGTTTCTTTCTCCACCCTCGTCTCAAAGAAATTCCCTCCCTCTCTACGTGCTGAGAGAGTGATGAATTTCTTAAACGCAATTTCAGAGACCAACATCGGCACCCTGTCGTCGCTGTTTTTATTCGCAGCGTATTCGCGCACCGACTAAAAGTCTCCCCCCTCTGTTCGTTCTTATTGTTCTTGCTCTTTTTGCTTGCCTCGGCGAGGGGCGAGCTGGGGCTTGATACCCGGTATAAATAATTCCACACTGCGAACGGCCGTGCGTGCACGTGTCCAGAAAATCTCGATTTATAATTAGTCCTAAATCGCGGTTTTATAGCCGCGCTCTTTCCAAGACCAAATATTCAATAACGAGCGTAAATACACCGAGAGGGTTGCGAGTCGAGTAACGCGCGAAAGCTGAAGAGCGCGGGTACGAGTTTACCCGCCGTTTTCAAGAGGGGAGGAAAAATCAAGTCTTGAAATAGAAAGCGGCGGTTAACTAGCGCCGGCCCGTGGAGCCAACCGGAGATCGTATAATGCGAAGAAAGGAAGGCGCCGGTCTCTCTGCTTCACCAGTCGAGTCTCTTTGGGGCTGGTGAACTCTCGTCGCACTGCATACACTCGGAATACAAGAATCGTGGAGTCTCAAGTCTGCGCCTGCAGTATAGAGCCAGCCTCGTTTAAGAGAAAGACAATTACGTCTTCCCAGAATGATTCACGGATATATGTATAACCCAACGTTGCTTATTTTTACTACGTTCCAGCATCACCCTTCTCCCGCCGCCGGCGCTTATACGCACATACGTATATACACAGATATAACTCCCTAGAGTCTAAATTTTAATTCAATCGAGCGTTTCTTCTTCTTCTCCTTCTTCTTTTGTTTCTTATTACCTTCACGAACTTAACTGAATTCATGCACTGCTACACACAATTTACCGAAAGCTTTTTCATTTGATATGATATACTGACCCTGCGATTCTTTCTCATGGTTTTTTTCTCTTGTAAATCAATTTCGTATTTTGTTGATCAAATTCAATCCAATGTAGACCGTAGAACCGCACCGAATTTTAAAATGGAAACAAAAATCATTAAACGCAAGCATATCACGTAGGAATAAACGCTTTTGGATCGTTTGACCTTCTTGAAGGCCGGTTGAACAGCGTAACTTCACACCCTATATACTGTCATGTATAACATGCACGTGGGTATAGTTTAGTAATATTAAATAAGTGGAATCAAGGGACACTTAGGGCGCTGAAGGACAGGGGGAAATTCTGGGCAAATTGGGCAATTGTTGCGAAGCGGCTCCCGAAGGTATAGAAGTGGTAGTATAGTAGCAGGAGCAGGGGGAAACGCGGCCAATCATCCCTTCTCCGGGGATATTCTATTACACGCAATGCGTGAAATATCCTTTCGGCAGCAGGGATCGCACGCCGAGTAGTTTTGTGGAAACGAGTTCAAAGAGAGAGAGAGAGAGAGAAAGAGATGGAAAGATAAAGCGGAAGGTTTTCAGGGTCGTTTTTATACGCATAACGCCGTAGAAGAAGCGCGCCTTGTGTCGCTCGTCAATCAGCCGACGACTATATACAAATGCGTGTATAAATCCGAGTATACTAAACGCCCGAGGTGAGTACAGTTTGTTATTAGACGCCGGAGGAACAGCTGTTCTTGTTATCAGCCGTCCACTCATCCCACCCCCTTCTCCGGTTCAGCGTATATGCAGATGCCTAAATCTCGGATACACCATAATCCATCCACCGCCTGCAGGCAGCTACCGGCTATTCATCTCTCTCTTTCGCCATGCAGCTCCTGTCCCTGTAGGTATATAGACCGAATCAAAAAGCCGGTGTAATGCCTTTGTACAATGCCTACGCAGCAGCGGTGGCGGCGGCGAAGTGAAGATAAATTCTAACCGCAAAAAGGTGGGTGAAAAAAATGAGAAAGGAAAAAAAAGAAATAAAATAAACAAATATACAAACGCGAAAGAACGTGGTTGAAATGAAACTTCGACGATGCGTTGTATTTCGGGCAGCTCCTCTACTCCCAAACCTCTCGTTACTCCGCGCAGCCTCCCTCCTTTTCCCACCCCCAAGAGGAGGAGGAGGAGGAGGTCTAGCAGCGTCGGCGCCGGGAGACGGCGGTGTGAGATAAAGAGAGAAAGAGCGAAAAAGAGAACGAGAGGCTCGGTCGAAAGCGGTTCTAGGCGGCGCGGCGGAATCTCTGTGTGCTCGTCGAACGAACGAAGCGGTGCAGTAAGCTCCGTGCGGTCGGAAGGTAACGATCGAGGTCGCGTTCCGTCGTCGTCGTCGTCGTCGTCGACGTCTTCGTCGTCGTAGTCGAGGTTTCCATCCCCCCGTCGGAGAATCGGATCACTCCGCGAAACCGAGGAGCGGATCAGCTGGAAAACTGGGGGTGAACCAACCCCCGGCCACGCCGCTAATGCAATAACGGAAAGGGTGGATCGATGTGGCGCCGGCTCGAGTCGGGCTCCCCCTCCCTTGCTATTCTCGTGCGCGTCCAGTGCACCGACACCCTGAGGACAACGAGGGGTCCAGTGAACTCTGGGAGGCGCTTTCGCACCCTTGACTCAACTGCACCTCAACCTTTCGAGGGCCAACCTGCGCCCACCGACGAAGACCTCGCACCGGGTTTATGAATGCGATTATCGACTGGGTGGATCTGACGTTACCTGCCGCGTGAAACTCGCGGCTTTTTAAATATCCGCTCCGGTTGGTGAACTTTCCGAGAAACATGCCGCCGAGGAAGATTTAACCGGCGAGATTGTTTACTCGCCGGAACTGTTATCGCCGACATCATTTCTGAGGATGAATTATTACTGTGATGAAGATTTCGTCGTCAGTGACTCGGCAGTTCGCGATGCACCTGTAACCGAGGGGATGAGAACGGCGGGTTCTTTCGGCGTCGGGATAACGAGGGTTGAACCTTCGATTCGGGGATCGGTTAGGTTCCTTGCCGATTCGAGGCGGCGCGATATCGAGGGGAGAATTTCGGGCTGTTCGAAACGCGGTTTATGAGCCCCATGCCGGCATGTCGGATCGTCGTATGAGAGTTTCGGGTACACGTGAGATCAATAAGGGCTTAGCTTGGCGGGCAGCAGCGCTGGCGATTCGGTCGTAGATGGTGAGGCTCTCGTTTCTGGACAAGCACCTGTTATATCCGAATTCGTGTAACCACCCGCCGCACCACGTGTGGCGGTGTAAAGTGTGCGGTAAAAATTCAATTACCGGCCCACAACGTGCGGTGTTTTCGGTCCTGATCAACGTCGATGAGCGGAATCTCGATGACAAATACGATGCATCTTAACGACGTGCGACTGCTTCTGTTTCTAGCAGGCATCGCCTGCACACTTTTGGGATGCTGCCAAACGGATGAAAAAGGTAGCGCTTCTTGACGGCCGAGTTACACACTCGGTCTCTGATGATTTCAATGTGTCGGTTACTGTGGTAATTTGACGGGGAAAAATAGCTCGGATGTCATCTTCTCGGCTCTGCTTACTGTCATTATATGTATGTCTGTGGTATTACAGCTCGGTACAATTTTATTTCCTAAAACAACAGTAGAGGAAACACTATGTTGCTTGTGCCCGCGTTCTATTTTATAGTACGTAGGCACAATCGTTTCGGTCATTAGTTAACTCTCTATAATTGATACTTTTATACTGACCGTCTCGCACGAGATTAAATTCAGCTCCTAATTAAACGAAACGTTTCGTCTAAGCAACCGAAATGATCAACTGTAATGAACGAGCAAACGGAAAAGAAAAACATCAATTACAGTGCTGATAAGCGACACTTTACGTGTACTCAATTCCCTTTTATTTGATTGTAAAGGTCCATCAAGAATATTAGGAATGTTTTGTTTTTTTTTACTTCACATTCGTTTACATTTCGACATTTTTTTTCTTTTGGATGTGAAAGACTTCACGAAAATTTCAGGACCATAGTGAAGTTGACTGGAATTTACTGTTTCAAGAATTTCACCCTATGCTCGAATTTGAGGTTCAATGACCTCAACGTTATAGTTCCTTGTGCCCCTTTACTTGCTTTTTCAAATCTTGTCCATGTGTATTGCTGATCTAAATCGATTCTGTGCGACACATTGCGCAGTTTTTAACCTTAACACTTCATACTCACGTACATTGAGTGTAGTCATAAATTTTAATTTATTATACTACGATAATAAAAAGCGAAAATCTTCCTTTGGAATGAATAAAACCTAACAAATATTCATAGAATTTCAGACCGCAACCTCGTGCTTCAGCTTTGAGTTCTTGGTCATATTGATCTCTTAGCTACAAAGATCGCTTTAATGTTTCAGTATCATTCTATGGAGCGAGTTACATTCACCTCCCTGTCCAGGAAGCGCGGGGCGCATCCGACGTCAGTTTCAAATTTCGAACCCATTTACCCGACGCAATGCTGCTCCTGGCTGCTGGGAAGACCGACTATTGTTTGGTGAAGCTGGTTGCCGGTCGACTGAAGGTAATGGGATTTTTTTACGCGACCGAGATCCATCCTCTGAAACCCTCAAGGTTTTATCCAAATCAGATTATCGTCTCAAAAACGAATCTAGACGCGAGCTTTTATCCTTTTCAGGTTCACATCAACCTTGGAGCTGGCGAAAGCGAAATAGCCAGCCCTCGAGGGCTCACCTTGAACGACCTCAGCTGGCACGAGGTGAACCTTACGCGGAGGGAGGCTAACATCACCCTCCAGATAGACGTAATACACGCGACCCGGTCGGTCCTACCCGGCCGGTTTTTCGAACTTAACATTCACTACGGTGTCTACATTGGAGGGCAGGGCGACTTCAACGAACTATTTTTAGGTAAAATAATTGGTGATGTATTAAACTGCATTTTTCTTTCCGTCAAATCAATAATTTATAAGTATTTTTTTTTTTTCTTGATTTAATTATCGTTATTGACTGACACGAACTCGTATAACAACGTTGAGTCTTATCCGTATCTTCGGTGCGATAAAGAGGATCATGCTTTGATTATTATTCAAATTTTATTTTGAACTCTCTTTAACTCGTTGACTGGTACAGATTTTTCCAGTTTTCGTAACAAAACTGGTACTCGAGGTTTTTGTGGGTCATTAATTTCATTTCAGAACTTATTTTTTGAATTTGCTACCCCGTCAGAATGAAAATTGGAGTGAGTTGGGGTAAATTCTTAGTTTTATTATGAATTTTGTCGTTATATTCAAATTCAAAATTTGGTGTACCTGTAGTGGTTTTCTGAGGTCTCTTATTCTATTGCGAAAGTTATTTTGTCAATCTGCCATCCCCTAAGGGTGGTAAGTAATGCCCAGCATGTAAGAGACTAGTCATAAATTTACTTCACTTCTTATTCAAGTTTTAGTTGTAGATTTATGTTTATTTTTCTGTTCTTTTATTCTCTAATTTTAGATTCGGGGCTAGTAACCCAAAAAAAAATCCGAGTGGTGATTATTAGATCAACTGCATAATAATACAAATATTTCAAGTATTGCCGTCATCATTTTAGATCCTCCATTTTGCAATTCTTTAATTCTGACAACGGATTCATTACTAGCGACCTGAAAAACCCTGGAGTAAGAATTTTCAAAAGACTTATTCCATTCTTGACTTTCTGGTTCACTAATGCTGAGGCCTATCGGTATTTTAAACCGCCAGTTTGAATCTCTCACATTGAATTTTTCAACCCTGCCTTCAAAATTAGATTCAGCGACCCCCAAAACGATAGAGTACCAATTTTCACCCAAATCCATCAAGAAATATCAGAGTTATTAAAAAATTTACATTTATGATCGATTACCAGCCAACCGGTTAACTTTGAGACTACATTTCTCAAAACGAATCACGGCCATCAATTAAACCTTGTAAAATTCGTTTATCAGGCCATACGGAGTACCTGAGGGGCTGCATGGCGGACATACACTACAACGGTGCGAACGTCGTGGAGTCTGCAAGGCTGAGGAAGGGTCAATCGGTGGCAACAGGCGTTGCCTGGGGTTGTTCAACTGAGTTTGACGCGAGCCGAGATACGGAGATCAGTTTTGTGGAGGACGGAGCATTCATAGCGATTCCCAAGCCGATACCTCGGACTGGTACAAGATGGGAATTGGACTTGAAAACCGTCAGCGAGAGCGGACTGCTTCTCTACAACGCCGGGCAGTCTCTTCGCGCCGACTACCTTGGAGTTGAGATATACGAGAGAAAGATACGACTGTTGATGAACACCGGAAACGGGCCAACCGAATTGATACACGGGACGACAGTGGCCGACGGAAAGTGGCACCGCGTCGTCGTCGAATTCGACCCGAACGTTATCGGAATCAGCGTCGATTCTTCGGCGAAAACTCTGGCATTGCCCAAGGGCAGCAGGTACCTCGATTTAGCCGGTACTTTGTACATCGGAGGAACGGAACTGAATCAGCGAGCCAAGGCTCTCGGCAAGGGGCTCAAGTCCGGAGACGTTAGTTATAAGGGGTGTATCAGAAAGATGCTACTCGACAACAAACCCCTCGGACTTCCTGACGTCAAGGTTAGCCAGGGCATCGTCATCGGCTGTGTTTGGGGATTCCCCTGCGTCGAGGCCGAGCCTTGCGTCGATGGCGCATCTTGCTCTCAGCTTGGTGTCAACTCGTTCAAGTGCTCCTGCGACCAGGCACTGTGCATTAAACCAAGCTATGCCGAGGACTATAAGGTCAGATGATCGGCACATGTCGACGGTTATGTTCGAGGATTTCAATCGTTTCCAAATTCGTCGAGGTAGCTCATGAACCTCCCGAATGCCGTCGGCAATAACATCTAAGCCTGGGGATCGGCAAATTTTACCTAAAGATGGTTGGCGTTAAGTAAAGACAACATTCGAACACGATCTACCTTGACGGATTTGGAAATTATTAAAAATACCGTGGTTTTTCACTTAACTTTTCAATAACGTTCAAAGACAAGCTTGAGTTGTGTTTTGTGATTGAAAGATATCTCTTTGATATTTCCTCGAAAATTTACAACTTTTTAAATAGTTTTATCGTTATATGAGTATCGATACTTGTCAGAAACTACAGCTTCTTCGTTATTTTTGCAGGTCTACTCAAGCGCAAACCTTCCAGTGGATTTAGAAATTTTATCATTGAGCCCTTTGATGGTGTCCGAGGGTGATCACGTTCTCGTAACGAGTCAGAACATAGCAATGATCTTAGATATAGCAAAATACGGAGTTGAAGAAACGGGCGTTATTTTTACCCTCGTCACACCGCCGTCGCACGGAACTCTGGCCCTCGATCTTCTCAATACCAAATCCGACCATACCTTCACCCTGCAAGAAATAAACCAAGACAAGGTAGGTCGTGAAATGGACGTAAACTTTACACTGATCTAATAGCGATTTCGGTTGAAATGCACTGACTGCAGTAAATAGATGCGGTTCGTCACTTGCTATCGAAGTCAAGTTCAAACAAGATTAGAACGTGTAAACTGTCAATGCAGGGTTGACTGTGTCTGAAACAGAATCGTGTAGCATGTTTCTATTCGTTACACGTTTTATACCCACGATTGGAATTTGGATAAGCCTGGAAAAGTTTAGAATTTAAACGCCACTTTGAAATTTTTTTTATTGATCTTGACATTACAAATTTATGACTGTAAAAAAAATATTTTGAACAAAAATACTGAAAATTGTTAAGTAAAGATAATTTGAAGAGCAGTGTTTGAGCAGTCTATAAACGAGGAATCATGCTTTCGATACACCCGGAGAATCGTGAAAGTTACCTGGAAAAACCTGTAATTTCACGGGAATTTTGGCACAAGGTTTAAGTAAACATTGTGGAAATTTATCCCGTCGAAATTGACGAGAATAATCCAGGCTGACTAAAAGTTGAATGTTATCCCATTGCAAGAATTATTCACATCAATTTCTGGCAAAATTAAGCCGCGATGTAATAACAGTCGTTTTCCAGGTACAGTCTGCCGAGATGACGATTAAACCCCCCCGAACGCCTCGTCCTTCTCGTTCCTTGATCTTTTAATTTCAACGGGGTCGGTCGAATATGCTTTTCAATTAAAATAACGCGAAGCGAAAATTGCGACGCGGTATAAGTTCCTCAGGGTTCGTTAGAGGAGTTGAATATTTATGGTAAATAGAGATAATAAATATTGAAATACAGGCGCGTAATAAAAAGGGAGGAAATTAACAGGCATTAGGAAGATGACACCGTCTACCAGCTGGCGAGGGTGTACAAGTTGTGTATTAATTATTGTATTAATTTGTTTTCCCTTTCTTCAGAGACTCGTTAACGAGTTTCGTAGTCAAATTTCTCTTCGGTACCTCACATTCGAAATTGAGATTAAGTACATTAGATCTGGGCCGTTTTCACCCTGTCATCTTCTCGAATAATATTGTTTTATGTAGTTTAACACACCAGCGAGACCCACCAGCTATAATACGTCAGACGTTCACTCATCTACAGTAGCCAGCAGTAGCAACAGAACCGGAGGACAAAAATAATTCGAAAAGAAGAGGCAATGCTGTCATGTGTTCTCCCAGTTTGTCATAGGGGCCTCTTGCACCCCGCGTCTATTGATAGCGAAGCGTCGTAAGGCCTATGTTTAGAGATGGTAAGGAAACGTGGCGAGAAATCCGCCTTTAGGCGCGGGCGTGCACACAGCTTATGCCTGCGTTTGAACGGCCACTTTATCCAGCAGCCGAGTTGCTCTATTTATAACACTCCAACTTTTTAAGACACATTCATACGTTTTTGCGCAGCTCCGTACATGTTCTTATATGCGTTCAAGTGTATGGATAGATTTATGTATATGGGGCGTTCGGTGACATCTTGATCAAGATTCCAAGTCGATGTCTCAGATTGGCTTTATGGTTTTTTTTTTTTGCCAAAGTACATGACGAAAAATGCAATCGCAATTTTTTGCAAAATTTTTCGACTCAGCGTATCTGAAGTATAATTCGAAAACTCGAAAATAAAACCTCAGTTTACAAAAATCTTATAAAATGTAAAATTTTTTACACCCAATAAAAGATGGAGATTTTATAATTTCAAAGGATAAATAGGAAAAAAAAATTTAAAATGGTTATTATTCGATTGCATTTTTGACATAATAATAAACATGAAAGCTCATTATAATATGGGCCGAAAAATGTCTATTTACAGTAAAATATATGTATTATATTTGTATTTATTTGTTTATAAATTCGTATTTTATTATTTTCCTTATTTGTCTTTTGAAGTTTTGAGATCTCCAGTTTCTAATTGGTGTCAAAAATTTTTCAGATTGTAGAAAGTTGAAGTTTATTTCAAGTTTTTAAATTATACTTCAGATACGGTGAGTCAAAAAATTCTGAAAGAAATTACTATTGCGTTTTTTGTCATGTGGTTTCATACAAAACATTATAAAACCAATCTGAGACATGGACTTAAAATCTCGATGGAGATGTCACGGAATGCCCCATATATAGGTATATATGGAATAGAGGCCCCTGGTAGATATTTTCAGGTACAATTTTTATAATATTTTTCCGGAATCTTTGGGTGCACGTTTTTTTTTAATAATGCAGGAGAAACTGCAAGTTCGAATCTAGTTTAATAATTTTTTATCTCACGTACTTTTGAACTCTACTTAGATATTAACTCATTTTCGCATATTAAAAAAACGTATTCATAAAACAATAATCACGGAAGAAAAACAGGATTTTTGAATGATACCCGTTTCGGTTACTCGTTAATTAACATGGCGATAGAATGCTTCAAGCTTTGAACGTCAAGTTTTCCCGGGCTGCGTGGTTTTCTAAATTAGTTTTTAATTTGTTTATTCCATGCATAAAGTTTTTCTCGTTCGGTTTACTCGAATTGCAGGCAACAACTGCCGTATCTCACGAATCACGATATGCTAATATATCACCCTTCTTCCCCTCCGTGACGGATCTGTGAATCCCGACGGAATTCGTTCGTTATAAAACTCGTTTCACTCTCATCAGTTTTTTACTCACAATTTTATTACTCTTTTATTCAACGCTCACGGTGATAATTACAGCCGAAAGAGTGAGTCGTTAATCAAAGGACACTCGAAAGCCTGCTTTAAATGGATAGCTGTATACATCGTCCAAAATTAAACTGTTTCGTTTTCCCCGAATAGCCGTTATCGTGTATCACTAACGACAGAGAACCAACCCTTACTCTACAACTTTGTCTTATTTTATTTAAACGTATTTTCGTTTACTATCACTTTTCATTCTTTCTCCTCCTAGCTTTGTTAGATTGTATAATTTTCTACTCATACCGTTTACTTCACTTATCTAATTATAACTCGCGTTTTGGTATTCTTAAAGCACCCCATTCTCAAGGGACCTCTAGTCGTTTCGCTTCGAATAAACCTAATTTCAATTCTACTTTAATTTCTCCAAATTCTTCATGCTCCTCCTCGAAGTAACGTAGAATTTAAAAAAATCCATGCTTGTTACAGATCCAGTACATGCACGATGGCAGCGAAAACACGGAGGACAGCATGATTCTTGAGCTGAAGCTGGTTGCTGGTGCCAGCTACACTTTGCCAGGTTACTTACAGGGTCGCCTGAGATTCCCACTGCACGTAAACGTTACCCCTGTCAACGATCCTCCACTCTTGGAGATTCCTACTGCAAAAGTCCTTCGATTGGCTCAAGTAAGCTTCCTCACCGCCGCTCGAAAACCAGTACAGACGACACGTTGAAGAGACTCGAAACCAATTTGTAATTATACATGATTTTCTAATAGGGAACAAGGAAAGTACTCAACAAAGAACTAGTGTGGGCTGTAGACGCCGACACGCCACTTCAAAGCCTTGTTTACACGGTTCTTCGAGGAGACATGGATGCAGGACATGTGGAACGTTTGACTTATCCAACAAAACCGATCGACAGCTTTTCTCAGGCGGAATTGCAACAGGGACTAATCGCCTATGTTCACAGAGGAAATGGTGAGAGGAGTTGAAAATCGTTTTGAATTCAGAATGCTTCAATTATCATCTGTTCCTAGTAACTCCCATCCGTTCTTTCCTTTCAGCAAAATCGAACGCAATGCTCGGACTCCAGGTGAGCGACGGTATCGAGAGCAGTCAACCAGCTTATTTGAGAGTCTCAGCGTACCCGCTGCAAATAAAGCTTCAATATAATACAGGCTTGGTGGTGGTCCATCGGTCATTTTCTCACGTGACACCGGCGAATCTTTCCTTCATAACAAACTCCGATGATTCCAGTATTGAAATACGATACGACATTGTTAGTCCGGCACAGTTTGGGACAATACAAAAGTTCAAGGACGTCTCCGGCTCGTGGAGCAATGTCGATCACTTCACCAGCAAGGATGTTGAGTTGGACTGGGTGCGGTATCTTCACAACGTAGGCAGCCCATCTCAGGATGAGTTTAAGTTTCAAGCAAGCGTAAGGGAAGTCAGAACTCAGCATACCTTCGACTTCAGGATCACGTTCATTGATCTGGAATTGAAAGAGGCCAAGCGACAGCCTTTAACTTTCACCAATTCTGTCGAGGTTGTTGTAGGCTCGCAGAATCTGAAATTTCAAACGAACCCCTTGACCACCCCTGTCAATAAGATCGTATTCACCATCGAGAAATCACCAAAGTATGGAGGTCTGTTTTTGACCAAAAAAGCAGTATTAAAAGGCGATACATTCACCCAGGAAGATCTCGACGCAGGCAAACTAAGGTGTGTAGAAATTACACTTAATCCAAACCAAAACCACGTTTCAAGTCTACTTCCATGGTCAAAAATATTCCACCGTTTCAGTTTGATTCAGTTTCGTCGTCGAAAATTTTGAATGAAAAACGAATCCTGATTTCAGATACGATTAATGTCACGTTTCATTACAGATACAAACTTCTCCGGAAATCTTTCTCCAACATCAACGATGAGATGGTGTTCAAAGTGAAGGCGCCACAGTGCGTGGAGGTCGCGTCCTCACTTGATATCAGATACAACCTGCAGAGAAACGGAAACGGACCTGAAACGGTCGACAGATTACGGGTGAGCGAGGGGGGCAGCGTACCATTGAAGATAATGCGTTTCGACGGTAAAAATTACGGTGTTACTTCGCTGACTTACAACATAACGGTCGCTCCTCTACATGGCTGGTTAAAGGTCGTCAACGATTCTTTTAATTCGAACCCAAGACGAAACGCTACGTATTTCACGTCCAGCGAACTGGCCGCTGAGCATGTACACTATGTTCATGATGATACAGAGACTCCGGAGGATACTTTTGCGTATGTGGCTATTTCATCAGAGCGCGAGAACTTCATGTACGTCGGTAACTTTCACGTTGAAATTGCAATGAGAAATGACAACCCGCCAACACGACTCAACGCCAGAGTGTTTCACGTTGTTCTCAACGGGGAACGAATTCTCACTAACAAAGTACTAGAGTACATTGACGCTGATCTCGATACCAAACCTTCGGACATCGTCTACTCAAGGCGAGACGCGGCAAACGGAGGACTCTACAAAGTGACCAATCCCTCGGTACAAATATACGAATTCACGCAACAGGACGTTAACCAGCATCAAATACTTTTCAAACACCATGGCGAGGAGGCGGGAAAAGTCGAGTTAGGTGTCACCGACGGGCATTTTTACACCGCTGGAGTCCTCGAGGTCCAGGCGAGCCCACCGTACGTTAATCCTGTACCAAGCAATGGCTCGGTGGTAAAATTTAACGAATCGACGGCTCTGACTACAGCGGTGCTTCAGATTGAGACAAACGTGAATGCTAATGAGAGCGAGATAATTTACACTGTGATAGAGAAACCGAGACACGGTGTGCTGCTCAAACGTGATAAGGAGACGGCTACCTTCACTCAAGATGATCTGGCTCAAGGAGAAGTGATCTATAAACACCGAGGTGGCTCTTTGACCAAAGACAGCTTAAGGTTTCGCGTATCTGCAAAAAAAACTGAGGCCGAAGGCCATCTTACTGTCAAAGTTTACCCAGAGAGTTATTGGGAACCATTAATCGTCGCCAACAATCAAACGGTTCTCGTCGAAGAAGCAACGAGTGTTCTGCTGTCTAAGAAGCACCTGGAAGTTATGCATCCAAAAATATCACCTAGTCAGATAATATATCTGGTTAAAGAAAGGCCTCGATTTGGATACCTTGAGCTCCAGTCTCCTGATCAGGAACACAGCGACGAAACTAGGGACGATTACGTTGTCACCAGCTTTGAGCAAAGTACTATTAATGAGGGTAAACTGCACTATGTTCAGTCAGAGCCGAACCAAACTCAGGACAGCTTTACGTTCGACGTTACAAATGGGATAACGTGGCTCCGAGACCTCGCCCTCAACTTGGTTGTTATTCCTGACAAGTTGTACCTAGCAAGTGGAAACTTGAGCGTCGTCGAGGGAAAGAGCGTCGTTTTAGACGAATCAGATTTCCCAGTGATAACGGAATACTATGCGGGAAAGGTGACGGACTATAGAGTTATTGAAAAACCAAAGCACGGTACCATAATTGATTCCACGAAAAATTCACTGGTGAAGAAGTTTCCGCAAAAACACCTTGCTGCTGGTGTCATACTGTATCGACATTCGGATGATGAAACTCTCAACGATAGTCTTAGACTCGTCGCCATTGCCGGTGAAAAAACCAGCGAACCTTTTGAGCTCAGATTCAAAGTAATTCCCGTTAACGACGAAATTCCGTTTCTGGTTAATAAGACCACTTTGAATGTATGGCAAGGTGGCTCCGTTTTCATAACGTCCAAGGATCTTGCTACACTGGATAATGATACTGAACCGGAAAATTTACGGTATCATATAAACAGTATCAGAAATGGATTTATTTGTCTGAAGCAGTTTAAGAAATTGGAAATTCGTAATTTTACTCAACAGCAAATCAACAACATGGAAATAATGTTCACACATACGAGTAAGTTGAAAATATTGCATTGATTAAAATTTTTCTTTAGAATATTATTACAGTTTCATGTTGAATTACGGAATGAGCTCTTAGAAAATTTTACTTAGATAATACGTTAGAAATTTCTGCCAAAATTTAAAAGTTGTCAGAAAAATCTTGCAATGCTTCACCATCAACATTAAATAGACGATTTCTCTACTTTTCAATAACTTGTACCGAAAAATTCGTGAAGAAAAAGATAATCACTTATCGTTGAACCAAACACGAAGAATAGTTCTCATAAAATCACTTTTGAGCTTCAAAGCAATTTTTCTTATCTCTACAGACGAATCAGATGCTGAATTTATCTTCACGATTGATGATGGGGTTCATACCACAAGTAACTATACGATGCTGGTTGTAACGCGAGAAGTCCGTCTCTCGGTGAAGAACAATAATCCACTAAACGTGTTTCCATTAACAAGGAAACCGATATCTGCGGACCTACTTTCTATCGATAGTACAGATGGTAATCGTAAAATAAAATACATTGTCAGAAGCGGGCCTCATCTCGGGCGGATAATCATGGAAACGAGCGAGGGGATTTGGCTCGAGGTTGACAGGTTTTATCAGAGCGATTTGAATCATAGTAAAGTAATTTACGAACACACCAAACAATTCATGGATCTCTCTGCCAACGACTCCTTCGTTTTCGACGTAGAGGCACATTTTGCTAAGCCAGTACTAAATCAGGTAACCCATCTTCTTTACTCTTATGCTAATTAAAAACCAAAGAACAACTGCCATAACGGTAATTTTTAGGTTCACATATAAAAAACTTTATTTCAAAAATTGATATGCTACAAAATTTCTTATATCAATCCAACAATTTATGATTTCAGCTCTTTCAAATTGAGATATCTGTTTCAAGCGGCGGACTTGACAGATACATATCAGCCGAAAGTGTCCGCGTCGAGGAGGGAGGTTCGGGGAAGGTGATCGTGAACGTTACCGGCATTGTTAAGTTTCTGCAGGCAAAGGCTGGACTCGAAAATCCGACGGTAGTAACCAGACTCGCCACGCATCCTAGTCACGGCCACGTTATGCTTCTACCAGACTTGAATGTGACGACGTTCACACTTCCTGAGATTGAAGGAGGAAAGGTAGCGTACTTCCATGATCACTCGGATACGACGGAAGATCGTATTCACTTCTCTGTGTATCTGACTCCGGGCCACATTCTACTGTGTAACACGACTGTCCCAGTAATTGTAACGCCGATAAATGACGAGCCATTCAAACTCGTAACCAACGCGCCGTTCGTCTCCGTTGTAAGAAATCAGAACCAGACAATAACCAGAGATAACTTGCTGACGACCGACCCGGACACGGACCCTCAGGAACTGTCCTACGACGTCATATCCGGCCCAACTTATGGCAGGCTTCTTCTGCTTCCCCAAGATCAAAATTCATCCGAAGTTCATCAAGTGAACAAGTTCAGCCAGCACGATGTTGACTCGAATCGTCTGGTCTATGAACACTCCGGCCCGTTACAAGCGGCCTCGTTTTACTTCAGGGTATCCGACGGGAGGTTCAACCCAGTGTACAGGGTATTAAATTTTCACGTTCTTCCAATCCGATTGAACGTGACTGTCGTCGGCCCTGTCAGCCTCCAACAGGGTTCCAACGTAGCTCTGATATCAGAGGACAACATAAGACTGGAAACCAACGCGAGGCAGGATTTGGTTACGTACAATGTGACGAAGGCGCCGAAATTTGGCACCATATACGTCAGGGACGCTGCGGCGGTTAGCTTCAGGCACACGGATCTTCTGTCGAAAAGTGTGATGTTCATGCAGACTGACATGACCATGTCAAACGATAGCCTCGAGCTAGCAGCCCAGCTGAGCGATTTCGAGGCAAAACATGTCGTCATCGACGTTATTGTAGAACCATTGATGATCGTGAATCCCATGGTGGCTATAGCAGGGGAGAGAAATCGGCTAGATTTACGATACATGGACGCGACACCACTGGCGAAGCTGACAAGTAGCAATCCGATGTTCGTGGTGACGAGGAAACCGAAGTATGCAAGAATTAAAAAGATCATCAGGAGTTCCGGGGATAGGAAGGGCACGCGAGAACGAGAAGTGAGCAAGTTCTCTCATCAGGAGTTGATTTCGGGCCTGATATACGTTGTGTGTAAAAAAATGGCCGCTCTGGAAATCGAAGGGACACCTGACAGTTTCGGCTTTGTCCTGGCAGCATCAATATTTCAGCCTGCGGCTGGCAACTTCAACTTTCGTATTAAATATAACGTCGACGAATTCAATATGACCCTGGGTAGTCCGATGGACCCGGTTGGGCACGAGGGAGAAATGGCAATAGCCCCCAACATGAGTAACGACTATCTCCTCATCCTGGGAATGCTCTTGGGCGTTTTCCTCCTCGGCGTGGTCGTCATAATCACCATAAGGTGTAGACACAATCGGTACAAGCACGCTGAAGACAATAAGGCCGAACCATCACCCGGGGTTGGAGTGATGCCGCTTCCTAGACCCCCTGATCACCTTATGCCCGCCACTCCGCACCTCAAACGATTCGGTAATGATCATGATGGCATCACAGGAAGTAGTACTCCACTTCCAGTCCTCCCATCCATGCCAGCCACTCTTCCCCAATGCAAAGTAATCCCTCTTAGCCCTTTGGACAGCATCGCTGGCTCCGAGGTCGACGTATCTTCGAGGTATCCTTACGGTGTGCCGGACGGCGACGAGTGGAGTAGCTTTGACACTTCCGATCTGCCGTGTCCCTCGGCTACCACACCTAGGGCCAATCCGTTACTTAGAAGAAATCAGTACTGGGTATAGCACAAGGCCTACTGTCATAGACGTGACAAGTTTTTACCTTTCACGCAGCTGAGACTTTCATGATGAGGTTTTGGCGAAGCGAGCTGAAGTCCTGCAGTGACGTGCCTCAAGAAAAGACTTTTTTAAGTACAGAATACACGTGTGGTTGCTGTTCTTGACTTTGGTTCGGCTCGATGAACGACCGATTGACGATCGTGGTCACTCGAATGGTGCTGATCGTATAAATCCGAAAGAGAAATATAGACTTTCACACATTTACATTTAAGGTTATCAATGTCAGGGAAAGGGAAGCGGACACGGGGTGGATGTTAGGGGAGGGGGTGGAAGGGTACTCCGAAATTGACGAAAACACATTAAAGGTATCGTAAAAACGCACTGGCTAAGCAACCAAAGTAAAACTACGACTTAAGATTTAGATAATGTGCCTACGAAGGTAGAGGTAAATGAAACTTAACACCTAAGTTAGCGTTAATAATGATTAAATATACGTTATATATATACATATAATATATCTATATTCGGTAGCTTTTTAATAAACATATTATTATATCTGCGTCGCAACCCGTTAGCACCAAAAATCTAAAAACGGAAAAAAAGAGAATGGAAAAAATTAATAGTAATGATGAAAACTGATTTAACTGAGAGTAATGGTACAGTCCGCTCTTTTAATAGTGTCGCTCTTCAGATGCATTGTGAAATGCATGTCGATCTATTTAATTTGATAATTTCTTCGCTAAAATAATAATTTTACTAAGTCGAATTATTTGTTAATCTTGACTTATGCACACTCAGTATTATATGCAAACTGAAAAAAATAACAAATTATTTCAAGCACTTCAAAGCTTTATCACTAAATGAACGAATATGAATATATATATTTTAAATTCAAATAGTTCAGGTCAATATAGTTTTCTTTGAAAGTAAATAATAAAATAATCATGATATAAGAATTACGAAATATCTTTATTCTAATAAATAAGATGAAAGATTATAATTCAAGTACATATTTTATAAATCCTATATCATGATAATTTGTTATTTACCTTAAAAAGATTTTCATTAGCAGAGCGGACTGTAATAAGCTCTGTTGAGTCTAAAAGTTGTTGTAAATGTGTTCCAGTATTAAAGCGTGTTATAAATAAATTTATGAATGTTGACAGCGGGCAAAGCTGTTCACCAAGCACGTTTTGGCTTTGAATCGCGAGATATTTAAATTGTTGTTAGACCCTACTACTGAAATAATTAATTGGTCGTAAATTTAAAATTCTCAAATGTACTATAATACAATATAGGATCTTTTTACTACATACAGTAGAGGCAGACTTACTTGGAACAAGTATTTATATGTATAGAAAAATACCTGCTGAGCTAAGGAAAAGTGTCCCAAATTTTGTCCGAGACTCACTGAGGAAAATTTTGAAAACAGAATTATAATTTCAACGAAATATCACTGGAATCTTACTGTCGGAGTAAATGAAATCAATTGATGCGGTCAAAAATGACACAGAAGAACAAGTTATTAATATTTCATAATTCAAGTATGTTGTCAATTTTTTATGTATTTGTACAAAGAAAGTTTTAATCTTCTACACTTTTCCCTGTAACTGTAGAATTGCAATCAATATTCATATAGATTATGATTGTTTTCATCATCATCGTCATCATCATTGTTGTTATTAATAATAATTGTTCAATACATGTAAACCTATACGTACGCATGTGCATCTATAGCTTATGCGTATGCATGCGATTTAGAAGAAAGTGTATTAAAAATTTGTTCAATTTATGCGCATACGCTATAGTGCATTTGAAATCAAATAGGCTTTTTTACAAATTAGGTATTGTCCAAAATGTAGATGAAGAAGAAGAGGCGGACAATTAGCGCCCTATGAGTGCCAAAATTATAAAATAACGAATTATTATTTATAGTGATCATCGTGCGACTGTATTGATACCCTGTCCATCAATATAAAATAAGTAATAAAATACGGTTGAAAAAATTCTAACGATACATCGTTGACTGAAGACATATGAAGACTCTATAGCTAGCCCTGGATTATTTTTCGTAATGGTTTATCAGATTCATTATTGGGCTCCACCAATTACTTTGTGTAATTAATTACATCAAGATTACTAATTACAATGGTAATTTGTAATGAAAAAAATAAAATACTCATAAGATTTTCAATTTGTAATTAGGAAAAAAAACTTACTAATTATAATTGCAGTTTGAAATGAGAAAAATTATAATTACAAATTACGAATGTAATTAATATCGCTTGTGCTTCTAATTACAAATTATGAACGTAATTAGTATAGCTTATTCGTGAAATTAAAAATTACGAATGTAATTAGTATCGATTTTTATTCTAATTATAGGCATCTTTTGTTTACGAAATTATTGTGATTCCTAGTCTCCGTTTAGGCACTTCAATATTGCATGAAAAAAATCTCACGAAGGCTCATTTCACTTCTCATTTTAAACCCATTACGTTTATTTGTTTATTTAACATAGAAATCATAGAGGAATAGAAAAAGTAAATTTGCTCGGACGGTAAGGGTAGGATTACTACATACCCATGAAAAATCGAGTCGGCATATCAGGCACTGCAATTTTATTTTTCCCGCCCCTCAACACCCCTTACCATCCGATCAAGTCTCCATTAAAACAGTCTTTGGGTGCGTTCCGAAACTAGCTAGCAGCGCAAAAAAATCCCTAGAACAGAGACAGAGCTAGTGACAAACTCGGCAGCGCAAAAGAGATAAAAGATCGTTGCCAGCACCGAGAGCTAATTTCGGAACGCACCTTGAGACATGTGGTTATTTTTCTAACGCAAAAAAAAACTGACAGTCACGCATCGCAATGCGCGGTTCTTAAGAGCTTCCACGAAGCTTGCACAGATGGCGGTAGTCTACCAATTCTGAGCAATGACGGATCCGAAGAAGGTGCGCACTGCGCATGCGCACTGATCGTGTAACGACAGCTAACCAGAGGAGCAGACGCCAGCTGTTCAACGGAGAAATCACATCGCGCATCACTGCTAGCTAGCTAGTCAGTATTGTTGTTCGTACAGTCGCGTCGTCGTCTATCCATCCTCCGAGTCCTTAACGATCTTCGTGCGTCGCATAATATTCATTGATAAAAAAGAGACGTTGTGATTTGGTGCACGGTCGTTCGTTTCTTGGTTTTAACTGGTTAATTACTTTGTTTCAAGTGATCACGCGTGCATGTGTGTGTTTGTTTGTGCATCAGTGTTGGGGGAAAATATATTCCCGTTGTTCATGCGTTGACGAAAAATACACAATATTGCGTATCGCAGAGAGATACATTTGGTAAAAAATATCCTCGCTCTGATGTGCAATAACCGAAATAGCCGATAAGCCGCAACGTTTCGACACCTAACTTTCCGATATCCCTGATCGAAAGAGAGGAAAAAAGGGAAGAAAAAACGCTGGCCATCGCGAGAGTCTTTACGGACCTGCTTGTGGCCTAGCAGCCGCGAAAAAAGGCGCAAGGTAAGCAGGGAAATACGGGAGAAAAAAATACTAATTTAGATAGTCTCAGATTCTGATCACGATCGCGACGAGGCAAAAAAAATCGTGGGAATTGAAACGGCAGTTTTGTCCTCTCGCGCGGTGATATCCCCGAGCGTTCACCGGACACTGATTGTGAATAGCATTAACGATAAACGTTAAAGGAAAAAAAATATATATATATCAGTAATAAAAAAAAAAAAAAAAAAAAGTGATTCCAGCAGAAGCAGAGAACTCGGCACATACACAAATCTCTGTTCCACAGGAATGGCGCAACCGACGAGTAGCGCGCTGAGGGCACTCGCTCTCGAGTACAAAAGCCTCCAAGAAGAGCCAGTCGAAGGATTTCGTGTGAAACTGGTCAACGAGGACAACATGTTCGAATGGGAAGTCGCGATCTTCGGACCACCGGACACTCTTTACCAAGGAGGCTATTTCAAGGTTAGTAGTCCGCATCTATGCGTCGTCGTCGAGTCAATACCACTCAACCGTTGCCTGGATAATTATGGCTTAAATTCGATTCGATGAAAGGGCATTAAAGTGTAACGGCGCGAAAATAAGCCGACTACACTTTCCCGTTCCCAGAAGGCATCGCTCGCTGAAAGCGACGTCGTAACATAATTCGAGGAATCCTTTCTCAACGTAATTAACAAGATAATCGTCACATTCGTGTACCGTATTACACGTATACGCATATATTAACGAGGCTGAAATTTGCCTCGTTATGAGCTCGTTTTTCCTTCCAATCTCGCGATGTCGGAGAATCTGTCCCGTAGCTTCGATTCAAAAATCGCAGTGTGGTGCAGTTTCTATTTTGCCACCTTTGTTGGTCCCGATTTATCCCTGCGCAGGTTCAGTGTTTCTCCGCGTCTGTCTGTCCGAAATATACTTAACATATATAGGTATGTATCAGCAATATGTTTATTTGCGTGTATAAACGTCGCGAGACTCCCGCCAGTTTTCAGGGTCGCGGTGTCTGTCTGCCACTTGAAAGACAAAACGGAAAACAATATTACTTTTTAATACGTGCCACACCGATGCGTATCGCGTCACGTGGGCGATCGCAAATTCAACGTCGTATGCTGGGAATGGAAACGACGACGACGACGATGACGATGACGACGTTGATGCTACTTGTTAAAAATAAGATAAGAGACGACACGCGCTACTGCGTGTGTTTTCTTCTTCTCCATTCTTCGGAGCAGCATCGCTTTGCCAACGGCTATACGTTGGTATTGCATACGTACCTACCTTCAGCGTAATAATAATCACATGTAGTCGATTTTCATGCGCGAAAGAAAGAGACGCGATATGTCGAACTAAGTAAATAAGTAAATAAAATATAAACAACGGTAACCGGGAACTCGTTTCGCAATGATAAATAAATTCGCCGTTTAAATAGTATAGGTTAGAACACCGATACCATCTTGGATTGAGAAGTACACGTGTGTTTGCAATATGCATACATATATATATATATATATATGTATATATATATATATACGAATACACGTATATTCATTGTATTTCGCTCGGTCGCGCAGAGAGACGCTTTGTTGTTGCAATACTCTGTTGTGTCGTGGTTGATTATATGCTGCCTTTGCCTTTGCAACGTTCTCGTTTTCCGATCGCGCAGCAATTCGATGCATTCAGTCCGCCTACAAGTTACAGAAAGACAATGCTAAACGGGCTCCCTTTTTTTGACGAGACTGAAGTTAGGAAGGTTAACGTAACGAAACATCTTCGAAAGAATCGTTACTCTGCAATATCTGAATGATTTTCAAGGAGTTGGCTTTTGAAAATATAAAGAGCTTTGTTTTTTTTTTGTCATGGTTTATTAAATTTCAAACGATCCTAAGAGTGCGAAGTAACGATTTCTCCTAAACATGCATCGTTACAATAACGTAACTAACTTCACTCTTATTCTTTTTTGTCTATGCCACATAATATATAAATATTATTAAAATGAATTCAAGTATCGATAGTTTCACATCGTTTTTGTTCAACCTCATTGGCAGCCATGTTTTTGGTCCATTCTGCTCCGGGTCGCCGATGTTATCATCTCGGTGTTTTATGTAGGCCGTGCCTTGTGGCTGGATGATTGGACACGAGCAGGCTATGAGCTATTAATAAGTTATAGGTAACGGCAATCCGTATATTATATCCGACTTCTACGAGAAACGCAGAAACGTCAGAGATTTTCACCTATCCTTATAGATGCCCCGCGGATTGTGGCTTGAGTTTGTTTTTTCGCTAATTATAAAGAGAAGGATAGAGAGAGGGAGGGTGAAAGCAACGCGAAACCTTACGGCTCTTACTTTCACCGTTTCTCGGGTAGACTCGGAGGGACGAAATTTATATCTCGTAAACCCTCTTTTTTTTTTTTCTTCCTTCCTCTATCTTCTTCTAGTTCATTCCTTACTTTCTTTCACTCGACTTTGAGAGCGACGCGAAAAGAAGAGAAACGAAAAACCGCGTTATACTGAAAGAAAAAACGGTCCATCGATTTACCGTAATCGTTACTGGCTGGCGGTAAAAAGAAGACCCGTTTCACGGATCTGGAAAGTATATATATATATATATATATATATATATATATGTATGTATCTTTTACGGTACCGAGGTCTAAGAGCCAAAATCAGAAAGTCATAGATTTACGTAAACCTGCTGAATGTAAACCGCGACGTAGTTTACCCGCGTTGAGAGAGAAAATTCGCACGCAACGATTGATCGATTCACAATTTAACCCTTTCGGTCACTCGTTAAAAAATTCAATATGGCGGGTACAATATGGCGGACGAAAATTTCAAGTTTAATCAAATCCTATCAAAAAACTTTATGCGCAAGGGTCTTAGTGGTCGCTGATTGGATTCGCAATACTGAATTATGAAAATTTGATTTCAAATTCGTAATCAGCGACCCCAAAAACCCCTGGACAAAGTTTTTTCTCCCGATTCAATCGAATTTCAAATTTTTGTCCGCCATATCGGATCCGTCAACTTGAATCTTTAAAATACTCGGAAAATCTTTTCACTTTCTCGGAAATGAATTGTTCCTGAAATTTTCACGATTTTTTTTCAATCAATTCGTTTCTAACAATAATAATTTACATTATATCGCAATAATTACTCTTGTTTACCAAATAAGTATATTTCATCGTGACGAAAATGTATAAAAACAAATGCAAAAATAGAAAACTCTGGTAAAATTAAAGAAATGCTCAAAAAACCAGGCTTCCTTCCTAATTCTTTCAAAATTTTTTTTAAATGAAATAAATCGGTTCGATTCCGAAGACTATTTTGTAAGAATTGACTAAAACAATTCTTCTCATCATATCATCACGACGTTGCTATCGTTAAATATTTAATTTCATTACACCATTTGATTTCCTTTTACAATACCTCTAATTTTATGTCCTAAGACTATTTTTCTACTGAATCAAATGAGCCAACTCAAATATAAAAGCGAACGAATTTGTTATATCTGTTACTATTTTTCATCGATTTCAAACTAAGCATCTAAGTTTTGTTTCGTAACTTCAGGCTTATCTATCTTCGTACTTTTGAAGAGTTCTTCTTAGCTCAAAAACAATAATTTGATGAATATCTAACGTACGACTATTTCGTAGTAAAATTAATTAACCAAAAAAAAAAAACAAACTGTAATCTATGATTCATATACTCGTGAGTATGAATCGAAGTTTAAATATAAGAATTATGATCGTGAGAGAGAAAATTAGGCGGCAACAATAAACTTCTGTGAATTTACGCTGCTACACTTTCTATCCTCTACTCGTTGGTACCGTTCCCGTTTCACCGGACTCGGTATAAATTCGAAAAGTATTGCAGAACACTGTTATATTCGGAAAGTTGTACCTATATGTATTATATATATATATATAATAGTAAGCAAACCCCGTGAGGTCTGTTGGAGTGGTTTAGAAAGCGTTCGATGGTGCGAAGCCGGATAATCATATAGATCTATCTATATATATATATGTACTTACCCATTTATTATACATACCTTGCACGTCTGTATAAATACACACTTTTGCGTGAGTTGCAATAACGTTCGAGCCGCGAGAGAAGACCGCAGACATCGAGATATTTATGGGGAATTAAAACAAACTCCATCATCTATTATCACACAACTTTCTTACTTTCCTGTCTCCGTCTTTTTCACCACCTACATCCGACGTAATTATTTTCTTTAAGTATTTCCGATTTCGTAGTTTAGCAGAAATATTTTGCGAGCCTAAAAAATTTCCGGTTATATATTTATGATGCACGTATATGATGATGATGATGTTACTTGTTTTATCAATTGTTCGTTTTATTCTTCGTCGTCGTCGAACGTATGTATGTACTTTGCAAGCAGGCAGACTTTGTATTATAATGAACGCATTTCCAACGGTTTTTACAATATTCATTTCACATTCATCAGCTAGCTGCTAGCCTACCACAATTTCCGGTTTTAACCTTAAGGATGCATTGGCTGTACATTCTCAACCAAAAGTCAGTCTCGACGACGATATTGAATACTTTGTGATAAGATAAAAAAACTCGGGCGGAATAAAGACGATGAGGTAATTAAATTTGAATGATAATAATGCCTAAAAGTTATCAATATATTATGTTTAATAAGTTTTCAGGGAATATTTTTTTTCATTATTTTTCTAAATACACATGAATTTTTAAAGAATTTTTTTGAAATTTCCAGTAATTTTCGAAAATTTATAAAGCTTTACGAATTCATTCGTTCAGTACCACGAAAACTTTTTAATTTCAATGTATAGCGTTTCCACGAAAACGTATAAAAAATTTACGTTTTTTTCCTCCATTTTTCAAAATTTTAAACTTTCGCAAGGAGGAAATTTGGAAAATATGAGAAAATAGAAAAGTTTAAAAATTGACGTGTATTCAAAAAAATTAACGAATTCATTTCACATGAAAGAAAAGAATAATTTATTGATAACTTTTAGGCATTATAATAAAATTATTATTCAAATTTAATTAATATTCTTATCGTCTTTATTCTGGTTCATTTTTGTTTTCAGATTTTTATCTCTTATCATAAAGTATTCAATATCGTCGACGAGACTGACTTTTGGTTGAGAATGCATACCCAAAACATCCTTAAAATAGTGATTTTTTTAGCCGTTAATCTGTTTGTTGTGCGTCGCGTTCTTTCTTCTTTTTCTACTTCTGTTTTCGTCGAGACTCGTTGAAAACACTTTGTATATACTATATATACTATATATACTATATATATTCACGTTATCAACACTTTATCTCTACCTTCTAATTCAATATTCCGGCATGTGTTCTATAAAAACACACGGAACATTGTTGATCATGATATCGTAGATCCTGCATCATCGTTGCATTTTATATCTGTTGTTACTATTGCATTTTATGCCCATGGAAACCTTGCGTTTATTAATTATGGTATTGAACCGCGTCGAATATTCAGATCGGAATATTTTATCGTAGATATATCGCACGTGTAATTCGAATTCGAGCGTATCTGAATGAAATTCGACAGAAGTAAGGTCGACGAATAAATAATGTCGTCGAATTTATTATACACATACATTATTGCGGCCTTCCTTCTATCAAAATCACTACTACAAGCAGTTTTTCTTCCTTCTTTTTTTAACCGTATTTATACACACAGATCAGCCTTCGGTATTGTACTGTAGATTGTTATAATCACGAACTCGGTGAACGCTTAGTTTAAATTTAAACCTTTGGGCCAATCCTTTAGCGGAATAATAAACAAATAAAAAGAAAGGAAACTACATTCTATAATCAATGAATTGTTCAGCTTAGCACATCACAAAATCTGAAATCTGCGGACTTTTACTCTATCAAAAACTTTACTTTTCGAAACTTTGCTGTATCGTAACTTGAATTTTCGGAACTTTGATCCGTCGACATTCCGATCATTCGAAACTTTGTTGTCTCGTCAAAGTTTGATTCCTTGACTTCAAGTTTCGCCACCAAATCACTCGGAATTTGGCGCTTTCGAAACTTTTCAAATTCGGAACTTCAACCCCCACAAGTTATAACATTTGATGATTCACATGTCGTTGATGCCAATTACTATGGCATGTCTATATTTACGGAAAGAAAATTTCATTTTTCATTTTTTACTCTCAAATACGCAACATTCTATGCACTTTGGGGAAATATACAAAAAATATCATCCGATACTCTACAGGACTTGCAGGTATTACGATAAGCAAGTGTGTCGGAGTGACGAGAAAGTAGGCTATTCCTAGTGGGGGAGTCCCGAAGGATATTTGGGCCAGGGCCAACCCGCGATCAATACACACTCACTGCATTTACACACAGACACGCGTCTGCCTATGTATAGATAAATCACTTGTATGTACATAAATCTATACACTTCAAATCAAATCAACTCCTCTGACGATGAATGACATTTCATTAAAATATACATACATTTGTTATATAATAATCATTGAAAATGAGAACAAAGTAAAGGATTATAAAATTTTGCACAGCTTTGGCGAAAACAATATTTTGTATTAACCACTTACTAGTTAACGGCGATTTGCTCTTTTATATATATATTTATATACACACGCACACACACACATATATATGGTGTATGTATGGACAAGGTTACCGCTGGGAAGTCGCGTTATTGGCGATCGCCTCGCGGATTATCCTCGAGATCATTTCGCTGTTGTTGCTACTTGAAAGCTCCATTCCCGCGACATGAATTATTATTATTATCATTATCAATACGTAGGTATGATGTATGTTTATTATATATATATATATATATATATTGTACAGCGGTGGACAATTTTATATTTCGTGCATGTACGCGTCTAGATTATAAACGTATGATAGGTAAACTGTAATTTATAAGTGTGTGTATATAAATTTATATATGTACAATTTATGTCATGTATATCTATAGGATATTGTGTATATGTTTAACGATCGAAACTTATCATGGCCGTACGTGAACAACTCTAAAGAGGAGGTATTACTTTTAGTGTTACACTCATGTTTTAATATATATTTTCCCACACTCTAAATATATATTTGATTTTAAAATATTTTTTTCTCTTCTAATTCTCGATTGAAAAAGTTTCATTAATTATTAATATTATACATCGATATTCAGTTATCGTGGTTAGTATATTATAATAATCACGATACGAAGTTTTTTTTTTTTTTTTTTTTTTTTTTTTTTTGGAGCAAGAGAAATACAAAAAATTAAAGTCCAGAAAACGTGGAGAAAAAATCAGGGCATGATTTTCTCTGTCTAAAAAGCTCTTTACCTCGACATTGAATAATCAGACGGTATGTATTATGCATTTGAAGCGGATGCAATCACGCGGATATACGTGTATCATATTGCGTGTAGAAATGGAGAGAAGAAATTATTCATGTTCGATGTTAGAAATCTATTGCTACGTTATATCACGTCGGGTATGTATCGATATATTTCAAATAGCGGTGAAGTGGCAGAAAATAACGCCGAGTTAAACGAACCACAATGATTTCAGCGAATCGATTTACCGAACGAACTTTAACCTTAAAACCATCAAGATAATGCGTACGGTATATATATATATATATATAACGAAATATTAGGTCTCGTCTCGCCGACATAAGAAATTATATATATATATATATATATATATACATATATATTGTATATACAATATTTCTAAAACATACATACATACATAGTAATAATAAAAAATGAATTTTTTGAAAGTTTAAATATTATTGGGATTATTAAGAAATGTTGTATATAATTGATTATATTTAGTGTGATTATAGTTGTCAATTGTACAATTCTTAGCTGTTTCAACATTGAATCTGTTCATTTAATTTACTACGGTTTTTTAGTCAAGTAAAATCATAATATCAATTCATTCTTGCGCCAACATCAAATTACAGCAATCGTTACGAGGTAATATAGTACAAGTGACCACAATAAAATTGAAAAAAAAAAAAAAAAAAAAAAAAAAAGAAACGTATAAGTAGCACAGGCCAGGATTTTCTGTTTACCGTTAAAAAATTGATTTTCATTTTGTATCCGGAATTGTATTTTTCGATTATGGGGTAAAAAACGAAAATAGTGTCAGGACTTCCCTCGATGTAATTAAGCAGAATATATGTAGTCGTATTTTGCAAATTAAAGTTGGTAATAGTAAAGTTATCGTGACGATTCATCCTATAACGAATAAACCGTTATTTTCAAGTTATTTTCAAGCTTAAAGTATACTCCGTAAATTCAGCTAAACTAACTTTCGAACATGATATTGTTTAATTTTTAATCATTCGTGTGAAACGAAGCAATACTATGTGTTTTTAATCTAAATTCTTATATCGAAGGTATACAATTTCCGGTGCTTTTCGTCATAAAAGCAATCCAACATTACCTGAGTTTTATGGAGAAGGATCAGAGAATTCTGCATTTTTTTTTTACGAGAGAAAAAATTTTATCTGAGCAAAACTGTCGCCACCCTGTTTTGTCTACGTTAACGTCGTTATCCTAACTCCAACCTTGCGAATTACTCCTACTTTTTATCTAATAAAATAAAGAAAAAACAATAATAAAAAAACGCGCCTTTGTACGGTGATATTTCGACGATGCGGCCTTACGTCGAGCTGGCTTCCATCCCAAATGTCCGGTGACATTGGCGCGTATATGCACGAAGCTGACATTAGACGACCGTGCATTGCAGGCCGATGTATAAAAAGGCGACTCTGACCTATAAGAATGCCGTATACATGCGGTATCAGCCGAACATCTTTTACCAGCGAGCCTCGTCTAACCCACAACATATATATATATATATATATATATATACATGATAGAGCTATACCGTGTGTCCATGAGCAAAATGCGCACCTTATGCGCGTGAGTCACATCGTTCGAATCTTATTGGCTGACAGTTACCGCCTGATTAAGCAGCCCACGCAATACCAATCACGACTGTCAGTAAATGTCCCTAGAAACCCACAGCTAAGGGTGGGCTCCTAGGGATATTTTCTAACAGTTACCGCCAATTGAGCAGCCGATGCAATACCAATCACGACTGTCTGAAAATTTCCCTAGGAGCCCACAGTTAAGGGTGGGTTTCTAGGGACATTTTTTGGTTACTCAATCAGACGATAACTGTCGGCCAATAAGATTCGAACAACTTGGCGCACGCGTATAAGATGCGCACTTTCCTCATGGACACACGGTATGTATACGTAACCTGGCTATGCAATACACAGGGTATATATATTATAATGCGGCAGTGGCAGCAGCAGCGGCTAATCGATTGGTCGGAAATGGTCCTTGGCCCGTTCGCCGATACGAAGTTATATGAAGGCAACTGTAATACTTATGCATAGGTATACCTATCTACATACATACATATTAATTGTCATATATGTATATGCCTAATCGCAATCGTCAACTCGAATTTTCATATTCAACTTCTTTTTAAATCATAGGCTTTGAAATACTGTAGGTACTATTACGTCAATGTGCTGCTGATGCCCACTTGTTACACGCGTCCATTATATAGAAATAACCTTATCATTACTGCGCATGACTTTTATTCGTCGTGATGATTTCCGCAATCGTATGAACAGCTGTTGTCATCATGTTTTATATACTCTTTAAATCATCGTATCGAATCTCGCCAAACTTGGTGTGTATTGATTATGTGATACATGCGTATCCAATGATTTTTCGAGGAAACACATCACGAAATGAAAAAGATGAAAAATTGAAACACGGGTAGCTGAACATGTAAAGATAAGTCAGGGTGTCTGTTTTATATAGTATAAAACTCAACGTCTCTCCGTATGTTCGCTTCCAACTAATTCAGAACTTATACTGAACCAATTTTGATTCTTTTTTTTTCTGTTGATAGCTACAACGTCTGGCTAGGATTTAAGCTTTATTTCGTTACAGCCAGATTAATAGTTTTCGAGATGTAACGATATTTGTAAGCCAAGTCTTAACGTATACAAAGATATCTTGGCCCACAAGCACCCTCGAATTACAAAAATTTATGAGGCTGAAGTAAGTAACATTAGCGCAACGAAATATCAGCGATAAAAATCATTATTCCACAATGTTACACTGATTTTCAAGTAGTTAGCTTTGCAAAATATTAGTTTATTTTATCTATCGTGGTTTACTAAGCTTCAGACATTTCTAAAGGTGCGAAATAACGGCTTTTCCTAAACGTGCATCGTTATAATAAAACGTTACTAACTTCAGCCTTGTAAAAACTTAACTGACACACTTTTAAATTTTCATCTTTTTCCAACCATCAATTTGTTTTGCGATAGAACTTCCTTAAGTTGCAAACGTCTCGCGCCGCTGCTGCGTGACCGTTAAATTCAAAAATAGCACCGATTCCCATCCCGACGACGACAACGACGAAGTTCGTAGCACGTGGGCTGCTGGTTGCCATCCGTTTCAGGCTAAATCACTGGCTAATTTTGTATCTGGATGTCAACGACGCGCGACTCATACATATGCATGTATGGTGTGCACATATATGTATATATTATATAATAATTGCTCTGCACTCTTTATTGCCGATTTATTAAACTATCCTTTAATCGGATCCCCTTTTCACGATGAATTCCCATCATAATTGTTTTGCTGTAGGGTTCATAATTATCGTAATTCATTCCTTCACACGGATATGAGACAATTTTGCTTCTTACGTTATTGACTAATGATTTAATGTTTGTATTTTTCATTGTCACGTTTCAGGCACACATGAAATTTCCACCTGATTATCCATACAGTCCACCGAGCATTCGATTCATGACGAAGGTCTGGCATCCAAATGTATACGAGGTAAGAGAAACTTTTCATATTCAACAATTTTCCCGTAAATTAGTCATTCCATATATATGTATATATATTAGGGTAGCCCTTAATATTGGTAAAAAAAAAAAAAAAAACATAATTCTCAATATTAAAATTAAGAGCGGATTTCACGTTTAAAAATCATTTTTTTAGTACTTCGAGTCAATTTAAGGGGTGAGAGAAAAAATTGTTAATTTTTTTTTTTTTTTTTTTAACAATATTAAGGGCCACTGATGATTTCTGACGTTCTATTTTTTCTATTTCTGATCGATCTGTCGCATAATTCGTTAAACCTTCTCCCAATGTATATATCTAAATATTATATGTATATTATATATATATATATATAACATATTTATAATCCTGATAATAAGCAAGCAGTAATCTATGCTGTTAGCGCACGTGACGTATTAATCTCTGATACGAAACGTGAACGGATATTGATACCGTGAATAATGACAATAACAATAATAATAACAACAGTAATTGGTGGAAAGTGCGAAACGTGTCGGCCTCTGCACGGGGCTCAAATCTCCCACATTGTCTACAATTGGCGATCAGAGTTTCTTTCTTATGCCAACACGAAACCGTGAACGTGACGTCGGTTACACGCGTCACGTGGCGATGCTGTTTTCTGTATGTACTTTTAACAGGCTTCTTTAATCGGGAGTCACTGATTTGAAAGCTCTGGTTATTTTTTCTCTTATACCCTTATAGAGATTCACCAAAATTCATGTTTTAGCAAGGAAAATATTCGCCATTACCGTAGAATTATATTCATATACGAGTTCAAATCTCATCTCCTTACAGAGGATGGAGAAGAATATTTTTTTTTTTCTTTTTCTTTTTATATGGAATATTAAATATGTTTCCTTTTATACCCTTCACAAAGAATTTCACGCGTATCGCGTGTTACGAATTCAGTATTATTGTACATAAGGAAAATCCAATAGAAGAATTATAATTGTTCTTCTGATCACATTTTGTTGAATAAAAAAAAAAAAAAAAAATAAAGTGTCCGCCAATTTTGTGAAGTGAGCAAATCATTTCTCTCTCTCTCTCTCTCTATCTCTCTCTCTCTCCCCCCTCTTTTTTGCGCTCATCGCCCTCGACGAAGAAATAGGATTAGGTATAGAACGTATTAGGCAATTACGCTGAGGCCAGCCACGTACCTACAATAATAACCCAGGTCATCAACCAGCCAGCGAGCCCATCATCCCATTCCATCCTACAAATCCGATTCCTCCGTATTCTTTTTCCATTCTTGTCATTCCTTTATTTACAGCTTTTAACTCCTTTATCTTCGCCATTTTTCTCCGTGGAAATTTTTGTCCGCGTGCAGTAGCAGCATGAGCAGTCCTCTTTTTTTCTTCCACGATGCAGGCTGCCTTGCTACTGCTGTTCCTCACTTTCGGGACTGACGACGACGACGACGACGACGACAACGACGATGACGAGAAACGGACGAGGACGAGGTGGTTCTTCGTTCAAACATATATTATACTCATCCGAGAGGGCAACGGCCCCTCCAGTGCCGTACATACTATTACGAGGGTCGAAAACAAACTGCCTCTCAGTGGAGACCGACCTTCATTGCAGGGTCAATCGCGTTTCGTGTGTCGTTTACTCGTAGTAATGAAAAGAGAACCGAACAAAAAATTTACGATTGTTAATATATTGTTTTGATCCTAGGGAAAAACCAAGGCGAAATTCCCTCCTTTCTCACCTTGTTTTTTTTTTTTTTTTTTTTTCACTTCATGGCTCATGACTGTTTAAAGAATAGTCTTTTTTTTCTTTTGTTAAATACTTTTATTTACTTCACAAAATGGTGATTCGCTGTGGAGATTGGATTTTTCTTTGAATAGGAATCGATCGATCGATTGGGGGGTTTTAGAAGAGGTACATGCACCTCCATTTTCCTTGAATAATCATGATTTAAGTGTATATTATTTTGTGTGCCTACGTTTCTCGAGAATTGAATCATTTGAACCGTCGGTTATGATTCATATTCTTGGAGTAAGAATAAGGAGCAAAATTATTTACCTCAAGTTCCGAACGTTCATTTGAACGAAAATTTGAAACGTTAACCCTATTGTTAGATCGTTAAAAAAAATCCTGACAAAATTGCAACCTGATTGAATTATCTAATCGCGATCTCTCGTAATTGAAGTTCCAAGCGGTTGAAATTCTTTTTTCATAATAACGTGCATGCAACAGATGAGGAAAAGTAGAGAATATTTCGAATTTACGACGGGAAGAACGCTACTTTCAAAATAACAGTGTAGAGACTTTATTACACGTATATGTATATGCGGATCAATTATCCAAGTAATGTAAGAATTGAAGTGAAATAAAACGAGGCTTGATAATTTATCCAAAAATAATTGAATTTCACATTTTACATACGGTAAAAAAAAAACTGTACTTTATACGTTATGTACGCATCGTGTAACGAACGCATAAAGGTCTTTGTGATTTCCTCATCATTTGGCCTCCATCCAGAATGACGATGACGTTCTACTTATTTGATCATCCGCGTACGCATGCGGTGTCTGGAAGCCTCGCTCCCTTTCGCATTGCTCTCCCACGAACAAAGGAATTTAATCGTTTATTTTTTCCCAACCATTTCCAAACAAAGTTGTCATTCGTAAAAATGTTCCCTGAAAAAAGAAAAGTAACCAGACGTAGAGGTATGAGTAACATTATAATTAAAAATGGAATTTTCAGGGTAAAAGAAAAGTGGAAAGTAGCGACTTATAGTTTACATACGCAAAGACCAAATTATCTTGGGATACTCAGCTTTATAATAAGATGATAAACTGCAGATAATGATATATGTGGGGTGAGAAGAGAGAAAAACGAGTATAGCGAGAAAAAATAAATTAGCAACATTTCGTTTGATCGATGTTTGAAATAAATAAATCAAACAACAACCACGGACTTTTTTTTAAGGTCATTTAGCAGTTTCAGGAATATCTGAGATGCAGTAAATTATAATAAGAAAAATTTTATACGTATTTGTAAAACTCGACTAATCCAAAGTCACTATAAAGATACAAAATAGTGATTTTTCCCCTCTATGTTTCTTTACGTCAACGTTATTAACTTCAGACTCTTAGATTTCATCAGGCTGAAGTTAGTAACGTTATCATAACGAAACATCGAGGAAAAATGATTATTTTCTTAATTTTACAACGACTTTTAAGAAAATAATATTTCGAAACGTGAGTGTGTTTTGTTTTATTACAGTCTACCGAATATTCAAAAATTCCAAAATGGCGAAATAACGGTTTTTCCTCAGTTTTAATCGTCGCCATAACGTCACTAACTTCACTATTATTAATGTTTACCATTTTATACCTTTGCAGAACGGAGATTTGTGCATATCGATTCTACACCCGCCAGTCGACGATCCACAGAGCGGAGAACTGCCCTGCGAAAGGTGGAACCCGACGCAAAATGTCAGGTGGGCTTTGCACCGGGGAATTCCTTTATTCTCTTACACACTTCTCTCTCATACTCTACTTGCCTATACATATACGTTTTAGTGCCCCGCGCATAGTTCAGCTTTTATGTAAGGTATTGCATAGCCCTGTTATACCTACCTACCTACCTAACCTGCAGGTCTCCCAGGGCCTAGAAGAACTAGACGACGACCTACCTTTTTGTAATTTTTTTTATTTAATTTCTTTTTACTTCATATTTTTACACAACCATTCGTATCATGCCTGTATGTGTACTGAAATGTGAGAATCGAGTCGGGCAAATGTGACGAAGTATGGTAATGACACACAATTTCGACGTAACAATGTAACGTTTACACTGGTCTTATTGTTTGTATGCAATTTTTAAGTATCCTTTCTCTTCACGATACAGGACGATCCTCCTCTCGGTGATTTCACTACTGAACGAACCCAACACGTACAGCCCAGCAAACGTCGACGCTTCGGTGATGTACAGACGTTGGCGCGACTCCAAAGGGAAAGACAAAGAATATGAAAATATAATCAGGTAAGCGGTACGCCGAGTCATCTGCAGATGATGCGGTAAATTGATTTAAATCATGATCGTATTTTAATACTATACGATTATAAATTGATTTACAAAATTTCAAAGAAACTAAAACTTGTATGTACGATGTCTTGACGTTTTATGTAACCGAAAAGCCTGTAATATATTCACATGTATATATATATATTTGTTATGAAACAATTTATCTATTCATTGATGATATGAATTTCCTCTTGTATATTATCTTTTTTCGTATCTTACATGTTCGTTTTGTTTCCATTCTTGGTATTCTTGTAGGAAACAAGCCCAGGCGGCGAAAACAGAGGCTGAAAAAGAGGGTATAGTGGTGCCGTTGACGCTCGAGGACTATTGCATCAAGACGCGAGCACGACCGGCAGAACAGCAGCTTGACATGACAGATTTTTATGATGACGAATACGAGCTAGACGACGACGAGGACGATCAGCTGAGTGCGAGCGATTATGAGGACGGTGACGACAGCGGAAACGGAGAGTCGTGATCCATCTCATGAAGACTAAGAATCACAATAACAATAATAATGATAATGAAACGAATAATAACAATAATGATAATAATAACAAGCAGAAAAAGGAGAAGACGAAGACGAAGTAGAAGAATCTGAAGACGAGTCCAAACACCAATTATATAAAAATTATAAATAATGATTATGATGAAGTTGTAAAAGAAAATGGAAAAAAAAAATCAACCACATACAAACACACACACAAAACAAAATTTGAAAAAATAATATATGTCGTAATAATTAACGGATAAAAACAAAACGCTGGTCAAAAATAGGTTTCATTCTCTGTTGGAAATGGGTGTAGATTATCTATGTGCTATGTACTGCGGTGATTATTATTGTTATTATAAAAGCGAACGCTGTCGAGTATTATATCGCTCAAACATCAAAATTTATTTCAATTTCAATCGATCGCGGGTTACGAAATTCATCTTTCAGTCTCGGTTGTTTTTTTTTTTTTTTTGTTTTTTTTTTAATTTCCTGCTATCCTACCGTTTCTGTCGTTCGAAAAATTATAAAATACGTGATGGTAAAACAGGTCGTCTTACGTATCATTAATCGTTATTATAAAAACAAGTAAGAATGAAGTACTTGCTTCGGATAAAGCATGTATAATAAAATTTAAGATATGATTTTCCGTCAATGTAAAAATTATGCGCGCTGCGGATAAAGCGGTAATCTCGAGAGAATATCCATGATCTCGGTACATAGATTTCATTGATTATAACGATAGAGTGACGTGTCAATGAATAATGAATTAATTGATTACCTAATCGAATATAAACACACACACACACACATACACATATATATAACACCTATCGACCTTAACATTTCATTTTTATATCCTGTCGTAAACTAGAATTCGTTTCATTTTTTTTTTCATACCGTTGGTTTTTTTCTTATCATTTTCTCTCCTTTTTTTTCTATTTTTCTTCTGATAGATAAATCTAGAAATGTACGTCAAGCAAGGCTGTGTAGATCGTTTAATGAATAATAAAATAAGTGAATATATTTAACAGAAAAAGGGAGAAAAAAAATAAATAAAAATGGATGTAGGGTCGCTAGGTGGTGGCTTGAACCGCGTTGATATAAAGATATATACAATACAAAATATACTTTTTTTAAATACGCATAAATAAAAATTATAACGTTCGTGATTCGAATATCGCGATCTATAATATGTATGTATATGTATCTCTATAGTAAGTTGTGCGTCGGTTTGATGCGTTGTGAGAATAAAACGTGAAAAATGTAAAAAAAAAAAAAGGCACCTACGCTTGTGATGCGACAAAGCACGTTTCGGTATATCTTTGACGTACATATATATATAGTTATGGTAAATACATTATACATACATCGTAAAAGAACTTGATGCTAAATTTGAAAGATATACATACAGTGTTAAGAAATGTAAAACATACCTACCCTAGAGATAAATAATGTGGTGAATATCTCGTATAATTCGTTGTATAATATCGATTGCGTTTGTGGCTCGGACGTACGGATTTTTATTTGACGATGAAAAGAAAGAAAAAAAAAATTAACAAGGAAGGATCAATAATTATTAATAACAGAAAGATGTTGAATGGAAAACTAGACAATCGACAAATATATACGCATATATATTGTTCTTTTCTTAAAATAAACTAGTCATGTCTAGAGTGTTGTACGATTTTAATATCGAATATATACTCTAATTTGTTTCTTTGAGAATTTTTTTCATAAACAACACGTGGCTAAAAGCTGTCATACTATACATCAATGGAACTTTGAATTTATCACCTTCTCTTATTTCTGCGTGGTTATTTATCGATTTTATTTCCATCATTTTTCTCGCTTCCTTAATGTCGATCTACGACGTCGTTCTTAATTATCTGATAGATAAAACAATCCAATCTACCTTAACACGTTTCTCCATGGAACATTTACCACAATCCTGACAAAGATAACAATAATCATAACAATAAGAGTTGTGATATCATTACTATATGCGTCTAGTTTTCCTTTGAACGACTTCTCGCTATGTAGGTATGCTAAAACGGTTATCAACCGTCTGAAATACCATTTATAGTGTATACACATACGGATATGTACAATATAGTTTTTTTTTAGCTCTTCTCATTTTTCTAACAACCTAATTTATTACGTCGTTTTCTTTTTCTTAGATTTTATTTTCCTCTTCACTATCATGTATCAAAAGACGACGAAGAAAACGAAAAAAAAATGTTGGCTCTTACTAACAAAACCTGCGTGCAAATTATTGTTATTATTATTGTTGTTTGTAATATTATTGTCATTACTGTCATCGTCAACATTGTTATTATTTTCTAGTCGGTTGAAAACCTAAAGAAACCAACTAGAACGAATTTGGTAAAAAAAAAAATAGTTTAATACTCTGTGCTTAGCCATCGATATAAGGTGTCTTGTTTGCACAATTGCTTACGATAAAAGCTTGGCGATAAAAGTATAATTTACGATAAAAAATTAAAATACTGTATATGCCTGTATAAATAATTGCGTGCATACATAGTTTATGCGTAAATCATGCGTACGCGCGAGCCAAAGTAATCAAATGCGCGTTTTTATTTGTAATGAGAAGAAGAAGAAAAAGAAGAAAGAGAAGAAGCAGAAAAGAAGAAAATTTTTTTAGCGGATACTTTAATGTGAAACAATAGGTCCACATTCAATTTTAGTTTGGATGTAGTTATAACGAGTATAAGGATTTAGGTAACGATGATAATTTCGCGAAACGATTCTAACGAAAATGAAAATAAAGAGGGGTAAGAAAATGGTTGTAACCACTTAAAAAAAAAAAAATGAAGAAAGAAAAAAACAACATAGTGAAAATAGTATAGGATATTGAATTGAATTAATATTATGATATGTATGAAATATAAACGTCAACGATTTAATTTATTTCGTCATTTTTTTGACTTAATTTTAAACAAAACGGAAAATAAAAAATAAAACATTTCAGTTCCACACAGCAAAAGTTGTTCTTTTCGTCGCTGTTCAAACGTATTTTTATAAGAAATAACTATTGTACAGAAGAATACGTCGAATGGGTTTGCACATTGTGAGACAGTAAAAATAAATTCAAAATAAAATATATAAACACAGACAAATGTGGAATATGAATTTAAATTCATGTGATAATTAACGAAAGTATAATAAATGGAATTTATAAAAAATTTTGAACAGCGATAAAGTAATGAATTAGTTATTCCTACTGATTATTTTTCATGTACATGCAATCATACGTGTTTAGGTATTTAAAAAAATAATATTTATAGTATTTCTCCTCACCGTATTGTCATCAACGCGTGATGATTATTATTATTACTATTATTCATTATTATATTATCAAGTATTTAGATGAATGTTTGCAGCAGTGAAAAATTGGATACCGTAGAAAAGTGTCAACAGCATACTGACAATTCATAGTGTAATTTAACAATACTTGTGTATTCATCATGTTTAATATCGAGATTTCAGTTTTAATAAATATATCGGTCTACATGTTATTTGTACAATAGAATCACGCAGTATACAATTCAGCTAAAACACAAGCTCATCTCGCTAGGGCGAGCAATAAAAAATTCATTGTATTGTATGAAAGGAAAAATATACAATTTTATTTCAATACTTATATAAATATGAAAATATGATACAAAAGTCAGTAGGTACTATGATTTTATTTCAGGGATTCCAACTAATAGATGATTTTTTGGTGTGCAATTTTCCGGAACGAGTTTAGCAAGATGTACAACATAGTTGTACTGCTCAGCGTGTAATTTTCGATCCGTATCAATAATTGACATGCACTTGTATCCTTGATTTGTTTTAGCATTATTTTTATCGTGAGTTTGGTCTGCCGAATGTCCCAAGACCAGGTAACTCCTTGGATCAATTTTACTCTTGAATAAATTGCTCCTTGGGTACTTTATGTGATGGCAATCGTGTACGCTGCCGTAACAGCAGGGACAGCAGACAAAGATCGCATTCCTGCTTACGCAGTGTTCGATTACCAGGTCCGTCGCCACCCCGCAGGCATGGAGAGATACTCCAATGTCAAAATGCCCCTTGTAATAATCCAGATTGCATTGATAAAATCTGATATTTGTTAACTGAAGTTTCTGCACTCTTTTCTTGGCTCTGTTTAAACTCTCCTCTTTATTTTCTAGCAAAACTACTTCGCAACCGGGCAACAAGTAAGCTATCAATATCCCGAGATGTCCTCCGCCAGAGCAGAAGTCGACGACTATATCCCCTATTTTTGCCAATGCCATTACAGGCCTGCACAGGTTTTCTAACTGCTCAAACTTTCGCTTCAGCCTCGTTTCGGGCAAAGCACCTCCCTCTGGCGTTGCTTCAAACGGGATTTCATTCCAGTTCAATGTCATCTCCGATCCAAATGGTTCCGATGCAAGGTCGATGCTGACACCCAGCTCACTGATTAATGCGAATGAATCATCTATGTCTACTTGCTTTGTGTAAATGCGATTACGAGGCTTGTAGCGTTTTGGATCGCTCTTATACAGGCTATGGTTTTCAACATTGGGAAGAACGTAGCTGGTAACCCGGGTCTCAAAGCTTGGAGATTCCAAGTATCTCAAACAACTCAAACTTTCAGATATCATTTCACTTGAAAGCATCCTCGCGTACCACTTTGCCGTCAGTGGTATGAGTTCTAACAATTCACATTTCAATGCGTGGAGTGTAAAAAATGTATGGATGCAAACAAATATTATGATATCCGCCAATGTGATTTGAGATCCCTCGGCGTAAATGTGCTCTGGTATTTTGTCCCTGTTACCAGTCGTAGTACCTTTCACAGCAAATTTTTTCGACATTGTATACTTGTATAAATTGTGCAATCTCACTGGCTGTGACATGTGACATTCAAATCTTGCGATGCTTTCAGGAATGTCATTTGTATCTTTGCTGGAAGTTGGACCATGGATAGATTTCAGAGTCGAGATTAGATCCACCTCGCAAAATTTCGTCCAGATACTCGACTCCGAGCAAGCCAGCAAACATGCATCCTTAAATCCTAGTAAGGCTTTGCTGTAGTGCAACGGCGTTTCGAAACACTTACTCTTTACTATTTGACGTAGGGTCGCGCAGAGACCAGCCACGCACGTCGTCTCGTTAACTATGAGGTTCGGAAGGTCGCATGTACTCGCATATCGTGGCAATTTGTCTACCTCCAAAACTGTGTAAGTAAACCCTGACAGATCAATAACGTTAGACCGTTCCTCATTGCATTTTTTTTTCGTTACAACCAAGTTAATCGATACGTGAGAATCACAGTATTTTATCGTAAACAACGTTACTACGGTCTCTATCGGGGCGAGGCACAAATCAGCGATGGAATGAACCTCCAGGAAAAGCTGATTGGTTTCCATAGTCCTTTTTTTTTTTATAACGTGTACGCTAGTTTCACAACTCTTGAAAGTTTTAATGCTACAGGAAATGCAATTAAAGTTATACCATGTTAATTTTGGAATTTTTCCAGAAACTGACCCGGTCAATACCGCCAATCTACACACTAGCTCTGAGTTGTCGAGCCACTTTTCTGACTATTCTTTGCCGCAAGATGTTCTCCCTCCAATAGACGCTGATGCAAGATAATACGGCAAGGCCAAACATAAGGCCTTCAAATCTCCAGAAGCTGCGCTCCTCCAGCCAGGCAACTTTATCACAACTGAAAACAGTACAACACGTATGAAAAAAAAATTCACCAGGTCAAGTAAAATATGGAGTTTCCACAAATCGCTAAAACAATCGTAAACTAAAATTCTTACCTTCTGGTTACAGTTACACCACTCTTGCGACATTTCAACACTTCCTTGTTGCTTGTGTGAATACAGACGCCGATGCTTTCGCTTGCTATTTCGAAAGCTGTACACGGATGACACTCTAATATCACATCAAATTCTTCATTGAGATAACAGCTCGAATTCTTTTCGACAGACTCTACAAATGTCTTGCTGATGTCCGTGTCAGTCCAATTACTTTCAATAATTAAGACGAGTATCGTCAACCTGGAAAAAGGGTGTTTTGTAAGTAAACCACATTTCTCGCAGTAGATACAGTATCGTTATATATGTGTGTGTGGGTGTGTATGTAGGCAGAAAATGGGAATCACGCTACATAGCTTTTAGAAAAAATGATGACACATTTTTATTGGTCGACGATGCGAACGATAACGATTTTAGGAATATCATTAATTAGGGTACTGGTATGATCTTAACATAGCAAATCAAGTCTTAGGTTATTACTGATAGTGGTTTGCTGCAAATCAAAACGAGTGTATGAATTTTCAAATTGGAAAGTGTTATTGATAGAAATGAGAACAAACCCTCCTAAGAAAGTGACGGCTATGAGCATCCGCTTTTTTGTACACGATTCGATCATTGTTATATAAATTCAAAAACTGATTGATTTACATTGAAATGTGTACGTCGATCGACGAGGTGAGGTTATAACTCATATTAACTCACCCTCCGAGTGTCTCCGAATTCGACGATTAATGGATAAGACAGAACCCTTCGTTACCTGCGATGCAGTGTGCCTTGACTGCATCACAGTTCGTCAGTATCTTCCTTTAAGGATGCCATTAGTTCCGGAAAAATTTGTGGTCATCCGTATTTTCGAGCATAGGCTCATTACAGGGTCAATATCGGTAAAAATACCGCTCGCCTTTTTTTTTACTTTAGGAGGGCTATCATGTAACGTTTCACATTTCAAATTTTCCACATTTCTCACCATCCAAGCCTTCTGATTGGTTTGCAAAGCTTAGTCAACTAATCAGAATGCTTAGATGGTAGAAAATGTGAGAATGTGAAATGTGAAAACAAGTATGTGCCAAATACAATCTGTGATTTTATATTTATTTTTAGAAATCTTCTTGTTTCTTGAACAGTAACTGCTCGCCTTACGGACTCTAGTGTGTCAGTAAGGGCTACTGAAAATGCGTCTACAAGTCTACGACATCACGTTCTCGCGAACCAGCACCTTGAAGGGTGGAAGAGATAATTGCAGTGTCCTGTTATGCCGACTGAAATAGTTTTAAACATTGGAATTCCACAAGAGACTAGTCGGGAAGTAGCAGAGTAGTAGAACTCGTTTACTTCAAAACCCGTCCAGATCTGGCAAATCATTAAGAAAAATAGCCCTGAGCTACCAAACAGTCTTCATACACCTTAATTCAGCGACATCGAACATTCGGTACATTTCCAAGGTTTTAAAAATAACGTTATCTGCGCTGCGGAGAGGACGAGAATCTCTTTGACCGAGAATTGATCTTGAAACGAATCTGTCATTATTCCTGTCATTCTAGCCAAGAGCACAACGTCCTCGACAAAAAAACTTAGTGTAGACTGCGAGTGAAGGAGATACGATATTTATTGCGCAGACGGTTTTTTCCAATGCGGGAGGGGGACAATAAATCCTATGCGTTGATGGTACGCCCATTTATTTATAAAGCCTTGAAATGTGTCCAGACGATCAACTATGAAAACAATGTATCAAGTAATCAATTCAACGGATCTCATTGACTGCAAGAATATCATGAATTTCTTTTTCTCTTCGATTAAATGGGTGAAATGAGCAACAAACTAGAGGAACAGATCTGCAATTGATTTAGGAATCATTCAATCCGTGTACAATATGTCGTATATAGGCTTTGGCAGGTGATCACTTAGCAACGCTCTTATTCTTTCTCCACGAGACACCGGCATATATCGCCTCAATGGAAATGTCCTCACTGTAGCGTCGGTCAGAGCTCTGGTAGTTTGAGTCAGGTCTGCCTCTGGACCGAGCGTGTATCTCTCCAAGGCAATCATCTCCTTTTGGAATAAATCTTGACCATATTCACGTCGTGTTTGGGGGTCGAGTTGCGTCCACATATCTTTTGCCTGCTCCAGCAGAGAGGCATTGTCTTTCAGCCAGGCGCTGCCCGACACGTATTCCCCGGTTTCAACTATAACCACATCCACACCCCATCTCCGCATTTCCAAACGTAAGCAGTTTCCCCATGCCTCTACTGCTGCCTGTAAATTTTTTGCATATTGTAGGGACCTCTGTGCGATTGTACAGTTTTTGTATCAATATGTACTAAAACTATTCTCAATGAATAAGTACACAAAATAAAACTATGCGTAGCGAGGGATTGAGCTGTTTGAGAGATCTCGGAACACATACAAAAAGTAATAACTATAGATTCAGAAACCACAATAGAAGATACTATAAATTTCCATAACTCAGATGATAGCCTATGATTTTATTCCAATTTCAAATTTGTACTTCTTTATGAAAGTAGCCGGTGTTCAAAGTTATTATTTTAAAAACTTATCGCAGTCAGTTATGTACAACTGAGTTTGTTAGTTCCAGTCTTTTTACCTTTACTGCACAATGTATCCCTCTCACTGGGCTTGGGATTCTTGCAAAGAGGCTTCCTACAAGTACAATGCGTCCCTTAGAGCGTCTCACGAGCGGAAGGAATACCTGTTGCACGATGGATATTAATAGGCCAGGTTCAAAGTTTAGCAAACTTGTTTTAAAAATTTTTTTACCTGCGTCAGTCTCGATACTCCAATAAAATTCACATCCACGCTACGCTTCAGCACCGAAGATGGAATCCACTCACATTCCCCTAGCGCTACCCAGGCGTCAGCATGTACCAAACCCCACAAACCTATAATTAAATTGGAATGCTTGATTTGACTTTTTAAGAGTAAGTAATGTAACTCTGGTTGGTCTATTTACCCGGAGCTCCGTCAGGCAAGTGCTCATTGACGTAGAGGAAAGTTGAATGAATATCACGCTCGCTTGTTACATCCAATTGCAGAACGCGCAGTCTTCCTGAGCATTGATCTTTTAGTTTGCACGCTAGCTCATCGTTCTCGTTCTTGTTTGAAAATGTCGCAAAAACTGTGAACCCCTTGAAAGATATTTAACAATAGACGTATTATTATCGAGTTACCATTGTAATGGTTGAGCATATCGGTATTTTGTAGGTTTTTGTTTTTTTATACCAAGTCGTCCAGCTGCTTGGCCAAAGCATTTCCTACCCTGGAGTCACATCCTGTTATCAGTATCGCCTTTCCAGCGGCAGTTACCTGTAAGAATAATTTTCTTTATCACTGCATTTAGTAATATATAGCGATGTTGCTATTATGAGCTCATTTCGTTAAAGTCGCGGATATTTCACTTTGAACAATTGACTTTATTTCTCCTTTTCTGGCAAATGTGATAGTTTACCTTTAGATTGTGATAGAATAAAGTAGAGCCGAGAGATACGCTGAGAAATAGAAGAAACAGTACAAAACTAGATATCTGCGAAATGCCGAAAGTGTTGAGAACTGTGGCGAGGATAACTGCAACTGCGTGTGAAAACACGAATGGCAAGAGACATCGTTCTAACAACTCCCACGCCTGGCTGTCCTCGGGTGGTTTATTCGAACTTTGTGGCATCACACCCTTATTTAATTTCAATACGGATATTTGTTAATTGAACTAGTTTACTAAACGCTAGCTAGAGCTCACCTAGATGCCTGAACTGGACTAAGCCCAGGCTAACTTTAAACTTGATACGCTGTCTAGTCTCATTCGGCTAAATTTATCCTCTGCAGCGATGTAGTTACCCAAGGCCCGTGTATGCCTCAGTATTTTTTTTTATATTCCTCAAAATACATGTAGATCTATATAGGTGAATCATTTAATTCTATTGGACTCTGGTCTGAGAAGCATATCAGCAATAGTAAATGCCTCGATGTAGAGATATTCAAACTTCATATTAGATATTAGAAAAAAAAAAAAAATTTTAAACTTGTGATTGTACTCAATCTTGAAGCCAAAGTTTTTCAACTATGGAATTCAAAATTGAAAGAATGGGTAATATATCTGAAACGAAAGTAGAAAGCAAAGCAGGGTTTAAGAAAAAAAAAAGGAGATCTTCCACCGTGCACTTGCAGATCTGAGGTCACTATTATTGATTTCAGTCTGGGTGCCATGTTGGGAAAGGGAGGAGTTGCCTGTCTGGTCATTCTATGTATATACAGAGAGTACTGAGTGTATAAATAGGAAGGGTAGTTACACCATTGACCCAGTGTTCAGTTGGTGCAAAGTCGGTTCAGTGGCCAACAAATGATGCATTCTTTTTTACTTTACGTCTGTACAGTAGTGATTTAATCATATTGATTGCCACACCACTGACAACCACCATAGCCAGCGAACAGTTTCAAAAATCACATTTGGATCCCACCCTCTTTTGCCTACATTCAGTATTCATACCGTGCTCACTGAATTGCGTATTGTCATCCTATTGAAATACCGTTTTAAGAAGAAGTTTGCTCAAATTTAATTGAGAATATTTTGTCTCCTAATAGTGTAATTTTATCCTTACATGTATTTACAGTTTATCACTGTGAGTTCACCCAAGTGATTATCGAGTAAAAAGTTGAACGTGAAAGACCTATAATTGGACCGTGTTCTAAACAATCACTTTAGCAATTTTAATATTGTTATATTTGTGGTGAAATAAATAAAACAAGGTAAGGAAAACCAGTATAAGACCCAATCTATCGATTAATATTAAACACTTTGTGAAAAACATTTAAAAAGTACCAAATTGAATAAGGATATTTTGAAAGGATATGTTCCAGAGACGTTTTTCGATGATACAATTTTATTGAAACAGCTTTCTAGATTCTTGAATATGTCATTACAAAATTTTGTATCTATCAAGTATTTAGTTTCAAAATCGCGTGTTATTGCAAAATTGGTTTTCATAACATGTTTCTACTGTGGCTTTCAGTTACATGAGCTGAGATTCTAAATTGTTACTCAACATGTATCGAGAAATTATTATACCATATTTACAATAAGACTGAGTGATAAAAGAAACTATTTGTGAAATAAAGGCCAATCATAGCACTTTATTTTCATGATATTCATACAACGCCAATCTAATTTCAGGATGTCAGACATCGCGGGGGCAGTACAAGCATCAGCTTCCCCGTACAAGATAATTGATCATGCGAGAGAAAGACGCAAGGGCATAACAGCCTCGTCACTAAAAGAACTCACTGCCATAGCTAGAAACCGATTTGACTTGCCACAAGAAGAGCATCTGACCATTGTTTTGGAACAGGATGGTAAGTATTTTATTCGAGATTGAAAATGTCAATTATCTGGTCTTTGAGAACCTTAATGAAGTGTGAATTACGCAGGTACGGAGGTAGACGATGAAGAATACTTTGCTACGCTTGAGAGAAATACAAGCTTGATGATCCTGTGCGGCGATCAAAGATGGTCGGCTGCTGGAAGCTCAGCTAGTGCATCACGCTATATTCTGCTGGATGATACGGATAGTGGAAAAGAAGGGACATCAAGAAGGAGGGAACGTGGAAATGGGGCACACATTGAGCCTCTGGTCTCCTCACTGCGTGGAGATCCAACCCACATTTCGCTACTGGGTGGAAACGATTTGGAACTGCTAAGTGATATGGATCCAGAAAGTCTAGCAGACATTGTGCCAGACAGGTGAGGGATGGATGAAGTTTTTGGGAATAGAGAACATGTTGGGTGATTATATGGGCAGTTCGTTGAGTGTTTGAACAAATTTTCTATAGGATATTCCTAGAGCAACTGAAGGAGGCGTCAGGAAGATTTTTAGCTGAGAAACGACAGGCGCAGGAATCAATGGCACTATTGCAGATGTATGCAAGCGGAGGAGAGATGGAGCGGGCGTAGGCCATGTGGGGGGTCGGCACCCTCACACTGGCAAATATGTACCGCATTCGAAGGCGTCTTATATACAAAGGACGTCACATTCAGCAAACGATGATTTTCATCTGGAATTAAGCCGAAATTCCATGTCAAATTACCCAATGAATATGGGGCAGAAGGAAGGGAGTAAAGTTTCTGTGATTCATATGTGTATAAATATCTGCAGACTGAATGATGGGCAAATTTTTTTGTCCTACGTAATGATTAATGGATGATCACAGCTTATAATATACGCTCATAATATTTGGCATACCTTCTGCATTACAGGTATCGTACGTGTTTAATTGGAAAGAATAAGTAATTGCAACTTTGCATACAATTGTGTACGTAAACATACCCTACATAGAATTGCGTTAGGAATTAATCGGCTATAGTGTACCGACCCTTTGCAAGATATCCATTAAAGTATCAAACCACCGCTGCCGAGGCTAGTGAGTAAAAATAATTTCCTTGCAAGGTAGCCACATCGATATTGGCCCAAGGATTAGGATTATGTATGATTTTTATAGATGTTTATTACACAGTGTATTTGTATAAGAGATAGGTTTTAGTTGATACCAAGTTTTATGAAATGTTTAAGACTGAATTTCATTATATTGAGAGGTAAGTAAAGTTTCATCCCCCATTTAGATCACAATTTTCGCTCCACTAAAATTAGCTGTTCGATCCATAAACCGATCTTAGCACCCTTTGATACCAGAAAAAGACATATTTGATAGAAAACTAATAACGAAAAGAAAAAAAATATACTTAATTGTATAGGTATGCATATATATGTATATACATACTGTATATTATTATCGATCCGACCCGATAAGGGCGTTCTTGCATTTAAAAAATCGAATTTGGCAGCCTCGTATCTAATTCTTTTTTAGACGGCATTTTTATAAATCTACGATTAATTAGGTAATTTTCATTACGGTAAATTTTCACGATTCACACGTTAATACCATACTCTAGATGTATGTGATATTTGATAGAATCTTATAAATTTAATAGTTAAATTTCGCAAGCACGTCGTTATACACCGATAATTACCTATAATTAGCTAACGATAGTTTAACCGGTAAAATAAAAAATGCCAAATACAATTATAATTTTAGATGGAAACGATGGTTTCCAAAGAAATAGTAATAAATTAAATAAATTAAACCGCTCTTAGTTAATAATAAGAATAAATAGTACTGCCAATAATAAAACTTAAATGCTCAATCATCAAGCCTCTGATAATGATTTGAAATTTCTTAGTTACCCGTGTATAAGTGAGTAAACACACATTGTATCGTACAATCGACATATTTACTGGGTAAAACATGAATGTCTATCTATATTATACCGTGTATACTACACAAAATATTAATAAAGCATTTTATTTACTGTCCAATCATCTAGTGGCGCCATTAAATTCAAACATCGCAGAAACTGCTCAGATTTTGATACTATGTAAAAAATTTGCTTCTGTAACATCGAGAAGCGCATTCGCGACATTCTTTGAACGAATAGAAGCCTCCCTTAGCTGGCTAGCGGCTTCTTGCAGTGTCAGTTCACTCCGTAGCAGTTGTCTATTCGCGGATGTCAACTCCTGAATATTTTTACCGATAACGGATTCACAGGTCTCAGTCAAATCCTTGTCCAGCATCTGGTGACAATCTCCTACAGCATACAGATATTTTACAAACGATTAATCATGTGACAGTAATTCAGGGATATTGCTAGATCGAGATATTTAGGAATTTCAGAGAAAAATTGGAATATTAGTCGTCGGACAGATTTTTTGGGTGTCTCATTAATTCCTTAAGATTTATTAATTCAAAATTTCGTATGATAATAATGATAATAATGGTTTCAAGACTTACTCAGTTTTTTGTGAAGCAGACTGTTGTACTTGTAGGTATGTCTATTCGATTTATGAACTCTGGCCTCCGAATAAGGAGGGCAAACAGTCGCCTCAACAGCTCCGCTTATGCTACTCAAGCTGGTAGTTCCATCTAAGGTAAGTATATTTTTTTTTTTAAATCAATATTCATGCTCTTTTTATCGCTATCAATATTGATGTTATTATTTGTTACAGGACGAGGAGAGAATAAACAGAAAGAAGTACATTTTAATACCTTCCTAACAAGTATTTATTGTAGTCTTTGACCGCAGCATTAAATAACAATCATTGAAAAGTCAGACGTGCAAAGTATCACCTCTCAGAGTTGAGTACGAGGGATTTTTCGCATGCAGTATTAGGCAATTCGTTGGAAAAAATTTTAAATTACTTTTATAACCGAACTAACAGTTGCAGGAATAAAAACAGAAAAGTAGTCTGCAAGAGGTCGGAGAGTAAAGATGAGAAAGAGATAACAACAATCGCAGTTGCTTTTACTCCGATTACGTACATCCAACTGTGAGAGACGATATTGCCTCGTAGATGCGGACCTAATCGCTGTGGAAGTAAAGGGTTAGGTCAGGGTTTTTGTTTACCATCGTCGGACTCTGGCGCTTCCCCTGGAATAATCGTTCCACACGGATTCCGAGTTCGTTTTGGCTGGAATCCGAGTCCCTGAAAATGAAAAGCAGTTATTTTTCTTTTTGTTTTCCCCAATCCGCGATTGGTTTTTAGGGTTACGTACCGTTGTCACGTTGACAGATTCGTCGTCAGATTCCGGTGCCTCGCCGACAACAACAACGGCCTTTAAATCCATTTTTATTTTTTTACACAATTTTAAAGTTATAAACACGATCACGTCGTGACGCTAGGCTGTTCCAATCCAGTTTGACACTCTCACGTCGTAAGAACGCAGAGAAAAACAAATGACATGAAAAAAAAATAAGCAGATTAGGCGCTCAACAGTCAGAAAACAAAGAAATCAATACATCGATTTCTCAACTTTTTTCCATGCCTGCACCACTGATCTCTGAGTTCAGTGGCCTGTAATCTATTTTTATTCATACTTGAAGGGCCTTTTTAAGATATTGATGATCTGAATATGGCGGGTAGTGAGATGCAGTTTCAAATTTTTTTTTCCGCTTCGTGCGGTTTTTGATCAAATGAATATTGTATCTTATTTGTACAAAGTAATGAATGGGTAGTTGGCTTTTCAAACAAGTATGGTTTTTATTTATTAATTCTACTAGACACAGACCAGTTTTCGTATACTATAAACATACACTAAATTTAATTTCATTTAATACTTAATGTAGAATAATTTTGTGGCTAGTTATCATATTTTTTTGTTGCAGTTCGATTCAACCCCGTTACAAGTATGTACCTATATATTATCGCTAGCTTCAAGTCTCTGAATAAAATAATAAAATAAAAAAATAAATGAAATAAAATAACACACATATAATATGTACAAATATAGAAGTCTGGACACGCAAAAGTTCAAAGGAGGGTTCAAGGAGTTCCATATTCCATTGACCGCGAATTGTGCGACAGGCGACCAATCATTTAATTTTTTTTGTAATACGCATGCAGACGAGTGATTACATTTTGTAAAAAGAAAATAACCATTTAATCGTATGGATAGTAATATTTTATTACTTGACTCAGTTCTGATAATGAATTCCAATATGTATTTTCTACTAGAAAATTATAAACAATCCAGAACACAGATACACACTGACTCAAGATTATAGCCCCATATGCTATCAATGAGTTCCTCGAGAAATTCTCCAACCGAAAGGTTTTTTACTTTTGACAGAAAATTTGTCGTTTGCGACTTACAGCCGTTTGAGATTTTGGTAGCATCTGGTGGTTCAGGACAGCTGCCGGGCACATAATGATCAAATGACGCTTCGCCAGGCTTATTATGAGCCATCGGATACTACCAGATTGACACATTTCAAACAGTTATAATTCACAGACGATAAATTTTCGATGACAATTAAAGAAACGCTTCAGTAGCAATTTTCACGAGGAATACATTGATAGTCTATGGGGCGATAATCCTGGGTCACTCTGTAGATACGTTACAATTTGATCACGCCAATTCGTAAATCATGGAATCATTCCGTTGTCATGCTTGTTACATACTATATTAACAGACTCACCGGTTTCGTTTAAATGGTTTCTTCTATCTTATATTGTTATAATCACAAAATCCGTGTTACCATGTGGGGTCACAAGTTTTTGCGAAAAGAGCACTAGTATCATGAACATTGACATTATCATCCAATTGGTTGATTGGTTTTTCTTATTTCTCTCTTTCTTTCGTAAAATATTAAAATATAGTTATGGTGCGCGTATAAAAAGATAATTACGTTACAATAGCAGACTAATAAAAACTAAAATATTATAGTATAATACCTGATATAATATATATATATATAATCAAAACAAAGAAAAAATAATATTAATAAGAATTGTAAAGAGTTCGAGCATGGAAAATCACCAATGTTGTTTTAATCGCGATAAGTATTTAAATTTATCAATGTCCGTGGCTTCTGAATTATTTTTTTTGTGTCCGTTGTATCTTAGCATCGTTATTACTCATTCACTCTTTCCATCGATATTCAAAAAGAAGTCTTTTCCATCCATCGAAATGCGAATGTATTTGAAAAGAAAACTGTTTTCTTGAGCTATCTAATAACGCACAGGCGAAATTACGTACCCCGAGCAACGTTTCGATGCTCGACAAATACTAACATCGCCGTGTTTTGCGTTAAACGAAGAATGTAAAATTCTTCTTTCAATTATATTATCAATTTTCTCACACACATTATACACGATACCACGTGTCTAGTCTTGCCTCTTGGTTGTCGCCAGGTCGTACATCGTCGGTGATTTAAGCTCTGAACGCAAACTTATTTTCATATGCTTTGACTGGGTGTACTTCTTTCTCACAGCTTGATGCTTTGATTTCTCAACATTTATGATATACAAAGCTATTTCTTTAACAATCGGAAGTACCTGTGCCTCTGTGTACGTACTGTAGTGTACCAAAGTCGGTGTCCAGACGAGTTTTCCTTCCTCCGCATCTTCTTCGCTACCAATCAGGCTGTGTAAACCAGAGTAATGGATGAATGAATTTCGAATTGACTTCGGCAGAATATACAACAATGCACATAAAAAATGTAACTTACAAAAGTGACAGGTACAATGCCGCAGCCGCGACGAGACTGGGCGGGTAGTGGCACATGTCGTAATTGACTAGACTTTGCTCCAGAAAATATTTAGCCATTGTGTGATGGACGGCTAAGGCCTATAGAATAACAAGAAATTTGAAATTGAAATGAACAAAATTACTCTCAAATGAAATTGTCATACCTTTCCTGCCTTGCTATATCTTCTCAGAAATTGCAGGGGCAGGGGCCGTCCAAGAGAGTAATTCAGAGTCCGCAACATCACCATCTCCATCTGCAAGACCTCCAGTTTCGAATAGGCATTATCCGTCACATAAACAAAGTCGTTTATGTCCGGGGAATACATTTCCTCGTATTTACTGGCCACGAACATTGCCGTTATACCCACCAGCTGCAGCCTCTTTCTGTCGATAGTCCTGTATGCCTATGAATAAGGTAAATTAAGTAAACAGTATAAATACCAAAAAGCTTTACATGCGAACAAATTTACGACAATTTTTCAATTAGAGTAAGCCTCTCACTCGTCATTCTGGATAAACGAAATTAAAATCAGATGCTTTTCAACCATGAAAAATATCAAACCTGGAGAAATCGATCAAGTATTGCAACTGTCAGATAGAGCGTCTCCTGAGTAAGGTGGAACTGTTGGTGAACCTCAACAAGCCAATCGACAAGAACGCTTCTCATTTTAGAAGTGACTTGTTGTCCAGCTAAGAACTCTGTTTCTACAGGAGTTTGCCGCTCGAGATCACGGAGGTGTGCGTATATGTCATTGCTATATATCGACACAAGTATGGGATTTCCGCTGTCATCTTGGTCAATATCCTCTATCAAAAGGTCCGATGAAAACGACACCTTTTCACCCTGATCCGGCTGCTGCATTTGCTGCTGGTGTGCAGGTGGTGGGGTTTGTTCAATCGAAGGTCTGACGGGTGGAGATGAGGATTCATTTTTAACGACTTGCTTGGCCAGCTCAACGTGAGGCTTTTCCACCGGCTTCAGACTTTCCAAAGTGGCTGTTTTCACCGTGACCTTCTTTTGCAAGTCGTGCTGAATGGTTGCTTTGCACATCGGTCTTGTGCCACGCAAATTGTTCACTTTATTGCCTATCTCACCCAATGCCGCTCTCTTGGTATGCCCAAGGCCCAGGGCCTTACTTTTAGCATTAGCGACATTCTCCTGGTTCCCAATGTTCTGCGAGATGAAAAAATGATTCCATAATAAAGACGAGTGAAAATAGCCTGTCTGAAATCGGTTTGATAATTCGGGGTAATGCACTTTAAAGAAAATTAAAGTCATCAAGATTAGGTCATGTGAAATGAGAGCGCAAAATTTATTTGAGATCAGGGAAAAATTCCAAGGTGAGATCAAAGGGCGAGTTTGTTATTACTTTCATTACACCGATGGCGTATTTTTCACTGGAAAAAGTAAGATAAAAGTTGGAGGAAGCAAACTAAAACTGTAGTTGAGATTTGGGTGAAACTTGCTGATATCCGAAGTCGGGGGGACAAGATTTTCGTAATTATAATCCCCCTGTCGTCATGAAAAACGACCGTTACAGCGGCTCGACGGATTCATATTTGGAATGCAATAACGTGGCGCGGACGAGTTAGTAAGGGAATAATAATATTGCTTACCACAAGGGCCGGTCGGCTTCTCAACGCCATGATAAATGCCGCTTAAATATCGAACTATAACAGTGTTAAAAGACGTGTTTTATTGCTCCGTATATCCCAGCTCTAAGCCAAACAAGAAACAACAAACTCTCGGCTGTGCATTCACCAGACCACCGAGCAATCGAGCAACGACTTCTTCGGTTTGAATTCGTTTGTCCAATAACTTTCGACCGGCGAGCGGCCAACGGAAATCGTCTGTCTCTTCTCTTTTTCTCTCTTCATCTGTCGCTCATTCTATATATCTGTCACTCTCCGATCCCCCCTCCTTTTGCTCTAACCCCTTAGAGCGGAATCGAAAAAATTACGCGATTGGTCCGCTGCCCGGAACAGGGTGAACAGTAAGGCAACCACCGAGTCAGTTTAACGATTAAACAGGCGTTTTTATTTTTCGTTATACATCAGGTAGGGGATGATGCCGTGCATGAAAATAAACATCTTTTTTTATTATATTCGTTGTCGCAGAGCTTTTGTTTTCCGTTTTTAATTTAAACTTTGTATTGTTTTTTACAACCATGCACGGGACAGGCGATTCCATCCCAATAACCTCGCAAAGTTGCGAGAAAATATTCCGTCTAACCTTTGCTGAGGCGATGCTACGTGCGTTTTGACCTGCTGAAATCATTCTTTACTTCTTGATGTGAAGTCAATTTTCTTTCTTTGGGTAGATTTTGTATGAAATTTACAAATATTACAGAACATCGAGGCATTCCGTGAATCGAGGGAAACCGAATAATTCATTGAAACATCTCTACCACTTTCTGCAAAGATATCGCGGCTTTGTACAAGAGAATTAGTTATACAAATCGATTTGTGGGAAAGTTACGACATTACAGATTGGAAAACTGTAAATAATTGTTGATATTATTAACTAGTGAGAATATTTATCTATCTCAGTGGTGTTACGAATCACGGAGAGAAGAAATGAGTTTTCAGATAGAATGAGAGTTTATTTATTACTTTCGTTTTCCATTCGATAAACATGGTAGTTACAATTACCAACAATTCCGAATTCTACGATGATCATAGAAAAGTGTAGTTTCGCTTTTATCAAACAGAGTTGTAGATTTCTTACTAGTGTAAGTACATACATGCATACATTACGAATGGCTGAATGCGTCGATCTCAACAGCTGCCAAACAGCTGTCAAAATATTAATTCATATGTATTTTATAGAAGTGCAACTGACGGGTGATAGACACTTTGTCACGTAACAATGGCAATAAGTTTGGATATCAAGCTCAAGAGAGCCAACAAAATATATCACGAAGGGGTCAGTCGATAAATAATTGATAAATTTTTAGGTTATGATCCAACTTCCGATAAACTATGCAAAAGCCTACATTCATTTTGTTCTCTCTCTTTCTCCTGACACCATATAGGAAATAGTGTCGGGAATAATTCTGCTCAAATGCAACTCTGACGTTAAACACGATGGTATTTTCCTAACTATGGAAGGTTCGGTCAGCCTTCAGTTGAGCTCAAAAAATGTTGGGATATTCGAGGCGTTTTACAACTCTGTCAAGGTTGGTATTTCGCTTCCTCGATTTATCTTTTCCTTACGTTGTTTCTCCTACTTTACAGCCGATTCAGCTGGTGCAGTACACGCTGGACGTTGCCCCAGCAGGTAAAATACCAAGTGGTAAAACTGAAATTCCTTTTGAGTTGCCGCTGAAGCCCCGAGGCAACAAACCTTTGTACGAAACTTACCATGGAGTATTCGTCAGCATTCAGTATTTGGTTCGCTGCGATATCAAGCGCAGCTTCTTGGCAAAGGATGTTAGCAAGTCTTTGGAATTTATCATGGAGGATAAGCCGCCGAATTCACAAATGCAAAAAGCTCACTCTAAAATAGTATTTTACAAAATAACACCAGAGTCGCTTCAAAACATCAGAGAAAGGACTGGCGTACCAAAATTCTTGATATCTGGAAGACTTGACTCTGTCTGCTGTAAATTGACTCAGCCCTTGACCGGAGAGGTAAATAGAGAGCTTCCTGCATCAAGTAAAGCAAATTCTATGTGTTCTTTTCTTTTTTTTTACAATCAGGTGATCATTGAGCATTGCGAAGTACCCATAAAGTCGATTGAGCTTCAGCTGGTGAGAGTGGAAACGTGTGGATGTGCGGAGGGATATTCCAGAGATGGTAATGAAATAAGAATTGTTTAGGTAGCCTTCAGCAGTTCCATTGAAAATGTTTATTCCATAAATTGATTTTTGTTATTATTATTGCTACAGCTACAGAGATACAAAATATACAAATAGGAGAAGGTAACGTTTGCACTGGGCTAGCGATACCAATTTACATGATTTTCCCACGTCTGTTTACCTGTCCGACATTGAATACAAGTAATTTCAAAGTTGGTAAGTGTGCAGGGTATCTTCAATAATCGTGTTGAAACACGAATCATACTTAATTTAATTTATATTCTTGCAGAGTTCGAAGTAAACCTAATCGTCGTATTTGAGGACGACTATTTGGTCACAGAAAACTTTCCAATCACTCTAACAAGGCACTAAACGTGCGTTACCAACTATCACAGTATGAATCTGATGATTTTCATCTATAATTATTATATCAATGTAAATAATTAAAAAACTGCTCAAATAATACTTAAAAAAATCATATTTTCGCACGACTACCGTTAATCGATTTGCTTTGAATGATGTGTGTGACTCTGGGAGTATTCGTAGTGCTGCTGCAAGTTGCTTATAATCACCACTAATATCAAAGTAGTGTAAACGTTGCGAACCAAAATTTTGCTTCTGGTTTTCTTGACAAATTTGTAGATATTATGGTCTTCGATTGCCTTTTGCAGGTACAGACCCTCAGATTGATTTTGACCCATTTAAGGCCAACAGTGTAGTCTGCTACCGCCTGTTTAATATAGGAGACAGACACCATCGGTGACCTTGTATGGGTCAGAATCGATTTAAGGGTCTGTACTTACAAATGCATGTGAAAAAAATTGAATTTCATACTAACGACAGTCTGGATGATAAGCTTTGGGAATCGTTAAAGTATGGTGTGATAAATCTCAACCTAGTCGACTACTGGAATCCAACTTTTTGGATAAACAGTCTGCAATACTTTTCAACGTACTTGTTGTGAGTCAGCCCGACAGATGCCAACAGAACCACATAGCCAAGAACAAAAGTGAGCAGCTTGTGCCTTCTGAACCAGGCAACCAATCCTCGTCCTTCCTTGTGCCTGAAAGCAGCAGCAAAGAATGAATAAAAAATATCTGATCCATCTCTGAGAAACTGCTTGGATTTTCGTCATTGATCATGCACAGAAACCATTGATAAGTGTCAGAATGTTGCTAAGACGACAAAATAGATTGGATGGAACGCCAAAACCATATTTGTCTCTACACACTAGACTGCAAAAAAGTTTTTTTCGTCGTTTCCATTTACCTTGAGGAAGAAAACTCTTGGCTATAAACCAGCAGGTATCTGATACGAACTAAATCGCTATTTACAACGAGATAGTACTTGTTTGGAACTTTGCCACTCATTGCATCGAATACAGTATTTCTTGCTGCATCCTCTGAATAAGAAAAAAAATTAGGGCTGAAACTATTATGTTCAAAAACGAGATGCCCTGAATTAGACAAATTATTCTTCACCTGAGTCCCCTCTTTTCATGTCGGGGTGATTGATGAGCTCACACAAAGCGACGCAGCTTAATTGACTGCCATGCATGCTGCCGCCCCATCCGTATCCAACAGGACTGTAAGGCAAGCTGACACCCAGTTCGCTAGAGAAGTAGATGCCTGTGCCGTAGAGAGATCTCTGGATAGTATAACAAAAGCAATGAAATAAACATCAAAAATGATGCGAGTGTTTGAAGTAGAATAATCATGCCAACCTTGCACATGTTCTGCTGTAAGCCGTAGTGGATTATTGAGTGGAAATTCTCCAGTCGACTGCCGTGGTAAGCGTAAAGGGTCGTGTGTCCCTGGGCAGCTGTTCTCCACCTCTCCTCAAACGGGGACTGCTTGGTGCTTGCAACTTGGAATATTAGATTAGGAGGTGCCACTGCCATTTCAGAGGGAACACGCTTCAGCACAGAGTCATACTGCAACATCATTGTCGGCGAAGTTAAGCATAAGAATTTCGGAATGCTAAATTTTTTGCAAATTCGCATTTGATTTGTCTATCTAATTACAGGTGTTTTATTTTTAGAAAAAGCCGTCCTCAGAAACGAACATGTTCAACAATCTCATAACATCTAAGTGGAATGGAATACTACGACTTGAACTCACACATTCTTTGTTTACGCTCTTGATCTGCGGGTCTCTAAGTCTAACAAGAACCCAGTACAGCAAATCGACCGCAGCTGAGTTGTTTTCATAAACATCAGGCTCGTCTAATTGGCGAATGACTATGGAGAGTGGAGGTATTGTCTGGATGGCTTCCCTCTACGAAATACGAAGTAGGTCTGAGTAGCGTATAAAATTGCAACAGAGACAGTTAAGCATAGAAAAAGAAAATGCACTCTGCCACAGACGAGACATACCAGAGCCTCGATGTCTTTGCATTCGTTCCTAACGTACATCGGGGGATAAGGTCTGAGGCATGAGTCATATCTGTAGCTGTGAGAGGCAGCGACGAAGAGAGACCACTTTACGTCAGCAGCGACAGGATCCCGCTCCAAAATTGTTTTCAACGAGAGTACTTTCTTCTTGGGGCATTCTTCTATCGTGAGCGATCCGAGGGGGGGAGGAATGGTCTGAGGGTCGAACCCAAGGCGGCTGGTCGAGCTGCAACAGTCCTCCTCAGGGTCGGATTTCACCTTCGTCTTGACCTCGGCGTCGCCACTCGTCGCGTTCGTTAAATTTGCCATTTTGCAAGGGGTTAACAAAAGAATTTTTCCAGCTCACACCGAGCCCTGAATTGTCATCGCATTCGGAGTGGATGCAAGAAAAACAGCGATACCACCTGCAAAATTTGTCCCAGTGAACCGACACCCTCGTATCCGCCTATGAAAATACGTATTCTAACCTCAAAGCGTCGACCGACAGCCGCACAAACTGGTCTGTCTCCGTTCTCCGTCAGCCAGCATGCACAAGCAGAGGCCGTGGTGACCGACGTTTTCAATATTTTTTGGCTCCGTCGGTCAAATTTTTGAGATTACAATACCTGAGAAATATCGCGGTGTAAGTTGTGTGATAAACGGTGCGTGTTTAACAACGTTCTAAGGCATGTTGATGTGTCTAGTTTTGTGTAGTGATTTCTTTTGATTTTCAGTGTCAAAGAATTGGCTTGCGATCTCGCTTACGTCTTCGTTCACGGAAAATTTATTTGGTAAAAAAATTTATTACATTTATATCCACAATATTAATCCTTCACATATTTTCACCAAGGTGTTTTTTTTTTTTTTTTTTTTTTTTTTTCTCCATACAACGCCGCGGTATTATACACGCGACGATCACGCATCTTTCTCGCATTTGTTTCTCATATCTCTCGGCCTGCTGTTCGTTGACTGAGGATTGTTGAATCGTTTGAAGAATGATAATAACTATAGTTCGATAAACGAAATTAAATTGTATCAGACCGTGATAAGTAGCTTGATTGTGTAATGTGGAGAAATATAATATTACGAGAAAAAAAACTAGGCATTAATCAGTAGCAAATTTGTATAATATATTCAGCATTAAGACGTTTCTTATTCCGTAGAATTTCAATTTCGAAATCAGGTATATCAGAAACTGATTTTATGTGTGTCGTTATTTTATCACCCTTTTTTTGCCCGTTTGAATATAAGAAATAAAGTGGTAAAATACTATTGTGGCCATCGAAGAAACAGACAATTATGTATATATGTTTTATAGGGGATCGAAAGATTCTCTCCACAACATAATTTCGATCGTTTGATGATAGTGCCGTCAAAAGTTCGCAGGCATGCCTAGGAGGCGTTCGAAAAATCAGTCATTTTGAATTTCTGCCGCGCTAAGCGAGGCCTGCGCAGTAGATACACACTTATCGACCGGGGCGCAATTATCTCTAGAACACGGGGATCGCCCGCCCGCGCGCGAATAAATTCCCCAAGATCAGCCTTCCAAATTCCCCGAGCATAATGAATATGTTCAAAAGTAACAAGGGGGTGAGCTGTAACCGGAACAAAAGAGCGTGACAAGAGTGAGTTTATCGAGTTGATTCGCGAGGGAGACTTAAGCACGAAACGAGTGCGATTTGAGCGTGACCAGTCCGACAACAACGTGAGTATAATATTATTCGAAGAGTATGTTCGAAACATATGTCGAACGAAAATCCGCGTACGGATTTGTCGAGGGTGGGTTGGCCGGACTGCGGCTCAATGTCATGCGTTCAAGGTAAACTATCGGTGACGTCAGTGGACGTCACTTAACAAGTGGGAGTGTATGGAAGTAGCCTCTGGGAACGGTTGGTTTTCGGTCGACGTTCCGTAGTCGGTCTCGAAGTTGAAGAAAAATCTGAACCGAGGTGACCGAGAGGCTGGCGAGTCGTTTCGCGGGACAGCTATGTAGACTAGGGGAAAACAATTTTCTGTGTTAGTTTACACGTGGTGGTACGTTATGAGCGCGTTATGTACGTGGAAAATCACCGAAAACAAGTTGCGCATGCCCCGCGCCCGATGACGTCATGAAAATTGTGGTTTTGATCAAACTCCTAGCTCGTTGATCATGGTTGTTCTTTTTTTTTCTTCTAATTTCTTTATTTTTTTATTATATTTATTATTTTTTTGCTTCTCCGTATCCTAAATTACACACACACACACACACATACATCGTCCACGAAAAAATATATCCATATATATATATATATATATATATATGCATATACACGTATACGTACATACGTAATATATAATACATATATTCGCAAGGTGTATACAACGATATATGCTGTACGACGTACGCGTATACACACACACAAATAAATATATATGTATAAACACATAATATACACGGGTTTGAATATATGTAAAAAAAAAAACAAAAACACACTCGCACATACAGTTCGAACATGTTGACGTACAAAGTGAAATAAAATTAAGAGAAAAAATAAATAAATAAATAATAATAATAACAACAACAACAACAACAACAATAATAAAGCTGGTGTTAAGTTTTTGTTTTCTGTTTTTAATTACAAATATTATTATATACACATGAAAGAAAGATTAAAAGTCGAGAGGATAATATTGTGCACCAATAATACCAGAGGAGAATTTGCGACGGAGAGAATCGATCCTCGTTCAATATTCGTGAGTATTATTTATTATTTACCACATTTTATACGCAAGATGTGTGTGTGTGTGTGTGTGTATGGTACATTCCTCTGCATTTCTATACGTAAATGCGCGTATATTTACATGAATGTATATATTATCATCGCCTCGGACACGGATACCGCATGTCCGCTTCTCCGTGCAATTTTTCTCGATTCTCGGGATACATCGTGGTAACAATTATATTATAACGCATGCATTGTTCGTATGGTGGACCTTTTCACGCGACGGCGTCGTCGGCTCTCGTACCGATCCTTCGACGTTGTCGTCGTCGTCGTCGTCGCAGACATGTTGTATCGTGTTGGAACGACGACATGGCCTTCACACATACGTACGCGTGACATTGAGTTTCCTTTTCGGTAGAGAGCGAAAATAACGCTTATTGCCTGATACGAGAGAAAAAATTGAACGTCGGCGAAAAAATAGGCGGGAAAAACGAAAACTGGAAAATAAATCGCCTCGATTATTCTTCTGGATTATCGATGCAATGCGGCAATTCTAATTTTTACTAACAATATGTACCCCAAGTCACATGTGTTGTCGCGATGCTGAATATTGTTGCATCGAGACCTACCTCAGTTGGTCATAAATTTACCAAGTCAAACAACAAATTCAGCCGCACAAGTTCTCTTATTTTCACGCGCATTCATACATGCTAGCGACTACAAGTTACATGTCTCGTATGCGCATAAGAAAACAACTTCGGGCTTTGTATGTCGATTGATTTTTAGCACCGAACGAGACTTTCCTGCTAAAGATGAAACGTCGTCGCTTACCGAATGTTTCTCACCTTATTTCTCAAAGTATTATACACATTCGCGTGGAAGAATTTTAATATCGTCACCGTTACTCGCAGTACAGCTGAGCAGCGATGCATTCTATTATATACTAGTTTTGTTGATTGGAAACTGGTCGTATTTTTTTTTCTCATTATTACGCCGAGAGCGCGAATTTGTTCGTGTACTTGACTCCTCGACAGTGTTTACTTTGCCTCTGGCCTCTGTTTGCCACCGTACTAAATATTGTTTACAATGCATCGTATGATTTATCTCCCTCGTATCCCTCGTTCTCCATAATTTTATGGCTTCTCTTTATTCTTTTTTTCTACTTCCCACCCTTTCGTCATACTATCCCATGAAATAACAGCGCAACGTAGCTAATTTATTCTCGGAGTACATGTCAGTCTCAGAATTTTGTTCGATCTTACTTTCTGACCCTTCTCCGGTCGATATCGGTTACATATTATTCATTCGTTGAGTTTGAACCCCAGCGTTGGATGAATTTCTAAAAGTTCTCTTCTATCACATTGCGACGAACCCGGAGACGGGCATTGAATCCGATCGAACCAATCGTCGAATTCAGGTTGTCGATACAACGTCAAAAGTGAATTTGTATTCTGCTGCGAATCAGTTCCGACGTCTGAAACTTGGAGAAAAATTTAGTCTTTAGAATCTGACTATTCATTTGGCCTGCTCAAGATGCTTCACATCGAAAAGTAATTTTCTTTTCCGTCTTATCTTATTTTCTGTCTGGTCAGTCGACCAACTAAACCCATTATTTCAGATTTTAAGTTTAAGCATAATTGACGGTTCGGTAAGCCCAAGGTTTCCGCGATGGTGATTCAGAGTTGACGATCTGGAAAGAGTTGAGGTAATTTTTTTTTGCGATGGATGTGCGAATAGATGTTTATCAGTTAATTTATAACACGGTATTAAATTTACTTTACCTGTTCATTTGTTTTGTAATCAAGATGTTCGTTTACTTCTTCTTTTTTTTCCTCTCTTCACCTTTTTCCTCTTTTTTTTTTTTTTACCGTCATTGGCGTTGTTGCCGTCATTATTATCATTATTATTATTCGGGCTTTATACTTATTGTTTTTTTTTTCTTGTTTTTTTTTTTTTCAAACTTCATTACTTTATTTATTTTAAACGAACGTGGCCGCCGTCGCCACCTAGAATCGAGCTTTCAAGGCTCTTTCGAAAGCTCCTCTACTCAAACATCCGTCGATAAAGAAGAACACTGGCTCTATGTAATCAGTTTACGAGATGAGTGCGAAAATGTGGTGCTCACGGGTAATTCGCGCTATAGTAAAACCCCGATTTTTTGGTGCGACGATTGTTTAATTTTTATTTTATTTTTTTTGTTACTTATTCAAAAAAAATTCTTATACATTGTTATTTTGGATTGTTTTTTTTTTTTTTTTTTTCATCTCTCTCTTTCGGTAGTTCAGGATCCAGAACGAAATTTCACATTTTGCTTATATCTTCTAAAACGCTTGCGATGCTCTTTTATATTATCACACCTAATTACACATTTGGCTTGCAATTCTATTTGTAAGGAAAAACAACAAATACTAAGTAGTTGTTTCAAGTTATTTTAGTCTAAATACTTTAATATTCATATCCGTTCCTTGACGATAACTTGGCGGAAACAAAACGTAGATAAAACATCTTATCCCAAGTCCAACGGTTAAAAATTGGAAATTAACAACCGGAAGTTATAATAGCATAACGTTTTTCGATATGGAAAAGAAAAAAAAAAAAAAAAAAAGAATTGCAGTCTCATGACAAAGTTTCGAATCTTAGAGAAAGAAAAATGCAAAAAAAAAAGAAGAAAAAGAATAACAAACAAACAACAACACAATAGGTATATCGTGTTTGATAATTTTGTATATATGGTGTAGATTAGATACAGCGGTAATCGTCAAGTTTTCTTGAATACATTTTCATTTATTCGTTAATTGGAAAATTACATTTTTACAGCAGGTATTTATTCCTTTTCGATTTTTATACTCATGTTTATCGTAATATATACATATAGAGATTTTAATGCTGAAAATTTTCAATCGCAGCGTTGTTTTAGTTGTTTCTCTTACATATGAATGGTTTTCATAATCATTACCTTAACGATGAATGAAAATAATGATAATAATTTGACAACTTTCACATCGTCGAACCGAATTCAAAGACGGACGAGTATTTTTTCACGGTCTTCAAGTTTTTTTATACCCTATAATACACGATGAGATTGAAAAAAAGAAGGACAAAACTCGAGAAGTGCATAATACACTTGTGTATGTGTGTGAAAAGCAGATAAAAAAAAAAAAAAAAAAAAAGGCTGATTTATTGCCGTCCTCGTGTATGGCACACGTATCGGTATATACTATACATATAGTGTATTCCATACAAAGACTACACGACGTCGATGATAATACACGAGGCTGAAACGAGCAGCCAGAATTATCAGCCAAACGGTTTAATGCTTATTCAAATGAGGTAGTCAAGACCGAAATCCAAAATTTTACGAATACCATGAAAATTGAACTGCATTTTTATATTTTCGAAAAAATTTAACATATCTGTCTGGTAAGTTTGGTTGCTAGCTTCATCTTCAGCTTCATTGATAATACGTGATAAATACACGCGAACGCATTTCGGTTGATTGGTAAATCGGGGTGAGGAGGACACTGGCTGGTTATATATGTGTTACAAAATACTTTTACACACATGCACTATACAGGTATAGACGCGATGATGATGGTTCATAGCTGTTTGTGCACGTTACGTAATTATTTTGTGTTGTATTATGCGCTCTGTACATCATCGTAAATACGTACGCTCGTATGTGAGGCGGAAGAAAATAAATAAAAACTTCTTAACACACGTTTATCAAATAATCACGTGTCCATAGACGCTAGGTGATCTTCTCTGACAAAAAACCTAGACCTTGCTGATCAAATATCGCGATAACGGGCAATAATGCCTGTTCCATAACAATGCAAGAGCAGTAGCACCAACAGCAGAAGCATGGCGTTATATCTCTTCCGACAATCGAAGAAGAAGACTAAGACGAAAGAGGTGGAAGAAAAAGAAGGAGGAGGAGGAGCAGGAGGAATAGAAGAATATACATGCTATTCAAACTACGGGAAAACATGCAGCACAAAGCTCGGTCGGCAAGCAAGCCCGTGACCTAAAATTGATTTTTTTATTACCTTTCAACTGGCAGCAGGTTAAGTTCGCGTTCAACCCGATTGTACAGATTGCAATGTACGCCATTGGCTCGATCCTCCACCTCTTCTTCTTCTTCGTCGTCTTATTCTTATTTTTCTTTTTCTTCTGCTGTAATACATCTGAAGGAATTTCGCCCTGCAATATGTAACCATAAGCTATGACGATGGGGGAAGTACAAGTATAACAATTTGGACTGTTTCCGGTCGTGACCGTCAGGAAATGACAATTTTTAGATATCTATGATTTGATCCTATCTCACATTTTCCAGCTTAACAGCTTTTCGTGTTTTCAAAAAAGGAGCTGTTTTATCGCAGAAACTCGATCTTCCTTCGCGTATTTATGCGGTTATATACGCTTCACTCATTACTTCAAATACCATCGATCCTTCGCGTTTCATCTCTGCCAGGCTCTGCGCAATATGCAGAATAAGATAAGAGGCGATCCTTCTTTTTAAATGCAGCCAGTGAAAGAGAAGCGGCATGGATAAAACGAGCTGATTTATCAGCTCCTTTGATTTCAGTTATATTCAAACATTTTAACTGTATAATAAAGTGTCTAACTCTGACATATGATTAAATCTTGTGCAGATTTGTAAGCTTTCATTTCTCTTCTCTGTTCGTTAATTTGAAATATGTATATAAAATGATGATAATAATGTCTGGATAATCAGTGAGACGTAAAAATTGATTACTATAGAATGAAAAGTAGAGGAAGTTGAACTTTTTGGATATAGTGAAAGTAGGGTATAGTATGTCTAACTGTACGGTATAACAAAGCTTTAATGAACAATTTGTGATTCTTCCACACTCATTGAATACAATTATGTACAGTAATGTTCATTAATCGGTTCCTAGTGGCTCACTATATTTTTTTTTTTTTTGTTCGAATAAAAACTGGACAGAGTTTCCTTTCTAACCAAATTCTATACGCCAATGACTATAACGACGCAACTAACAGGAAAAACAAACGATAACTTGATCATGAACACACAAAATTTTCATAGAAAGAAAACTCGTTTTCAGTTTTGATACCGATAAAATATAGTTAGCCACTAGAATGGCGCCCATTAATGAACATTATTGAACATCCATCGAAGAATTAGAGACAATATTCTGACGATTAAAATGATACGCGAAAGAATGAGGACAAAGAATGTATGTTTCTCCTTCTATCATCATCATTCCTTTGCAATACAGTTTATAAACATCCAAGTTTGGCGATTATTATCGTCGAGATAGTAAAATTTTGAAGAAGCGGTCCTTGGGGGGGGGGGGGGGGGGGGTGTCGTGGGTCGTTCGCGTAACAGATTCATTGTACACCTGCACTCGGCAGGCGGCTTTCTCAGTCTCTCTGTTTTCTCTCCCCATCTCTCCGTCTACGTAACAACAATCTACAAGGTGCAAAAGTTGTTCGACATTCATGCACAGCGAATGGTCTGATTGTTCATACGGCTGTGCTGGTTTTGTTACGACTTTGAAGGGAGAGAGAAAGAGAGATAGAGAGAGAGACTAAGAGAGAATTAAACCGCCACCGCGTGGCACGTGGCGACAGGACCACGTGCCTCAGTTCATTCGTGCGTCACGCTCCTCCTCTCCCTCTTCTCTTCCGCCCTCTCGAGCTCTCTCTCTCTCTCTCTTTCTCTCTCTCTCTCTCTTGCCGGCCAGCAGGGCACATCCCGTATCGATCATGGGTGGCCATGATCGTCGTTACCATGGCAAGGTGGAAAACAACGTCTTATACCCCGCTGCCGCTGCATGCACCAGCTCACCCGAGGAGGACGAGAATGAGCGGCAAGAAGGCGAAGAAGAAAATCAAAATTCGGATTGATTAATATGGAGCAGCGCGGAAGATTGTTCGATCCCGATTATCTCTTCTCTCGTAACCATACATCCTTGGATCATTATTCGCTGGATATATTTGTATTCAGCTTTACTCTGATTTCGCAATCAGATTAAACGAGTAAATTTTTTTACGCCTTTCGTCAAGCAAAATGGTGGTGTACATTATACCTATAGTCACGGTATTTACCGACTGCGGTTAATTTTTTTCACTTATCTTGATAAGAATATCAATGAAAATTTTTTATTTTACCCCAGCAGTTATGTCGGGAATACATTTTCACTGGTCTGACCTTTATATTTTCTCGCGTGACGCAAAAAAAAGTTTTTACATATTTTTCTTCCTCGTTACATCGTGTTGAATTACTTTGAAAATGTTGACTTTTTCACGTCAGTTGTGCGTAGGCTTCGATAATGGTTATAAAAAAAAAAGAGAGAGAAAAAACAGTGAAATTTTACTCCGCCGGTAAAGAGTGATCGTAGCATCCTCTTAAACACTCGTTATTCCGTGTGTAAATGGAATGGAAAATTTTCAACTTTTCGAACATTTCGACGACAATGGGAAAAAGACACGACACATTTCTCTAACGAATCGCATTTATTTCATGATGAGAAAATTGATGATTTTTACGTCTTTATGGAAACCTTTAGTAATTGCACGTTAACTGACAATGAATTATTTCACGAATGAGGTATATAATATGTATCTTACGATTACGTAATTTATTATATACAAACTTCGACCCAATTTCCGCAAGTTTACTTCTCCTTTCTACTACATAGGTACCATTTACATGTAACATAAACTATCTTATGTGTTCTTATTTATTTTCACTATGCATCACCGTAGCGCGCAGTTTTTTGCCTCTCCTCGCGACAAGCAAAACGACATGCCGCTGCTGTTGCTGCTGCTGCATGTACGTATGTACGTAGTCAAGCATTATACAAATACCCACACAACGGCATGTGTACATACACATACATGTATCGTGATCCCTGATCTCAAGAGCTGCGATGAACCACAGGAAACCGTTAAATTCTCAGCTTCGGCTGGCATTTGTGCACTCACGAAAGTGAAACACAAGTATTTCTTATCTCTTCTTGTTTTTTTTTTTTTTTTTTTTTATCTTTTCTTTACCACCCCCACCCCCCGCCCTCATTTTTCTTCTCTTCGTGTGCGGTTTGTATATACTGATACAACTTACCAAACAGTGCTCGATAATTTCAAAGTTTGCTTATCGCGGTTTTATGATAATGTTTCATGATTTACGTGCAGAAAAAAACGAAGGTAGATAAATATATACATATATATTTGAGAAAAAAATTGCAGAAAAAAAAAAAAAAACCATTTCCATCTGCAATGAATAATAATTATACGACGAATGTTTTATATTACAGTGTATATATAGACATTAAACATCCGTCTAATTATTATTCATTGCAGATTGGATTTTTTTTTTTTTTTTTATACATATATATACACCTTTTTACATCTCTTGTTTTGTCGACTATGTGTACGAATGTATTATACATAATTAATCCTATAGAGAAAAGAAATTTCATCTAGGTATGGCTAATTGATATGCCTATAGATATTATAGTTCAATAGATGATGATGATGTTGTGATATAGATGAATAGCGTCGATATTTTGTAAATCCTGTACAGAAACCCACCGCACGCACCTACTACCATAATCCATAAAAGAGACAGAGATGTAAGAAGGTTTTTTCGTACGGGATAAACAGATACGTGATGCCACCTCATAATCGGCGGATTCCCAGCGTATAAAGCGAACATCGGTTCAACCGGGCTGCCGCCGAGGAGGAACGCAAGTACGGCTCAGTCGTCACCGTCGCTGATCTCGACGGGGGAGAGAGAAAGAGAGAAAGAAAGAAAAAGAGAGAGAGAGAGAGAGGTGTGTGTGGCACAGAGGAGAACGAGAACGAGAGCATCGAGGCGGGCGTGTGGCCGCGAGGAGATGGAGGGGGAAGTTGGGGGAGGGGGAGGGGAAGGGGGGAGGACGCCGCGACGCCGGGCGTCCGATGATCGCGCCTTAAAAGGTTCGACGCCGCACGCGCCCAACAGCTGTCTGCCCGCGCGCCGCGCCGACCCCTTGTGCGTCTCCTGGCACAGTCCTGCACACGGACTCTCGGGTGTCGCGTTTCATCGTCGGCCGAAGAGACGGAAGAGAGAGAGAGAGAGAGAGAGAGAAAAAAGAAAGAGGGAAAGAGAGAAACTAGCGCGCGAGCAGACGACGATGACGACGAAGAAGAAGGAGGAGAAGAAGAATCAGAAGCATGAGCACAGGGTTTCGCATTTCGCGGTTTTTTCATCTAGAGTTTGCGCCCCAGGGGCAAGGGTCACCTTCAGGTTTGAATCACCGCGTTAACGCTGCCCTCCTTCTCCCCTTCTCTCCCCTCTCCCCCAATCTTCGACTTGGCTCAATTTCATGCTTGTACTTAACTCCAATTCACAAACTTATCGTACCTTCATGCCACATATGAAGAAGATACGAACGGATTTTCAAATCGTATTGAAAGATGTTCGGTATTAGTAGTTTTTTGACTACTATGTACCCTTTTTTTTTTTTTCATCCCATTATGCGCGAGGTTTCGGATTACGTTCTCGTTCGAACCGTGATTCTTCGTCAACGTTTATCTCTATCTGTCTGTTTATCTATCATCATCCGCCAACGTTAACATCGAATCTCGTTCATCCATCCCAGTGGTTCGAGTCGACGGTGCGAACTGCCGTTTTTGCGATCTGCCTCGTGATCCTCGTTCCACTTATCAGCCTTTTCGATGTCGGGGATAACTTTCGTTTCCGTTGCTCTTTCTTTGGTTTCTTTCTTAATTCATCGCGTGTTTTTTTTTTTTTTTTTTTTTTCTTTCACGTATACGATGTCGAATTGACTGAATGACTGACTGAATTTTATACCGCAAAAAAACTTTTTACGACTATGTATAGCGGTGGATGTATTCGAAAAATCCTTTCCGAACGTTGTATTGTTCAGTTTTTATAGACAGGATTTTTTTTTCCGTTCGGAAAGTCATTCGATCTGAACTATTTCAAAATTCTTTTTAATTGATTTTTGTTGTACGCATGATATCTGCACGGATATCAATATTTTTATACGTCAGTTTGTGCTTTCTCACAGGTAATACAATTTCTATGTGAGGTATGGTATGTATGTACAGTGGCGTGCGTGAAATGACGTCAAACGGCGGTATATACGCGGTGACCTCAGCTGCGGTTTGAACCGGAAAACTCTGATACAACCCCGTGCTTCGCAAGCTTCTCCATCGTTGATATTTCTTCGATGTTGAAGTAGGTATATTCAAAAGAGATAGGAAAGGGGTCAATTTATGCGTCACATCATCATCGTGTCATATCACTATACTGTCATCGTGTCGTGTCGTCACGTGGTATCTGTGTTACGTGTGCAGTTCCGAGAAAAATTCATATAAGCACGTCATTTTTCTACTATAGCAAGAGTTCAATTTTTACCGCTTCGTTTCCGTACACATTATTATACACCGCGGTCAAAACTGACCTAGACACTGGACTGACTATTTTGAGGACTTGATTCCGGGTTTAGAGCAGCGTTGGCGAAGTCAAGTGTATAGGTATATGGTCAAAAATATCATTGACTGGTAAATTTCTACGATTATAGAACCGCACGGCTCAGCATGTAGTCCAGATTCATTATTTACCGTAAAAATATCAACTCTAATCAATCAGAGTAAATCTATGAAACACACCATTCATCGATCTCATGATGTGGAAAAGCAGGGAACAGAGTGTCCTATACTCAAAGTAAAAAACCCACTAGAACTAAAGTTTATCTCGTATATTCTTCCAGCCTTATATCAAACTTCTATATCCATTCATCCATCCATCTCTGCACCCCGCGGTGATGATGTTGAGCTTCGCCTTAAGGCAGTAGAATACGAGGATCGGACCAAACTCATAAGGCAAACCGAATCCTCGCGTGTCGATATCACCCTATCGTGTCCCGTGGTAACGGTCGCGAAGCCAGAGATTGGTCGAAACAACAAACAAGTAATAGGCTATGTAGGTACGTAGAGATACGTCTAGAACATCGGACTGTATACCGCATTCGGCCAAAATTTAACGCACGTTGTATACCGGAGTTAAGAAATTGGTCCCCAAAGGGAAACGAACCATGAGAAACAGAGAAGGGTCGGGTTCCCCTTGTCGTTTTATAGGTGCAACGTGTGCTTTTCACTGACTTTTCTTACCGTCGAGATGCCGACGGTGGACCAGAAGTGCTGCACCATGGTCGAGGGGCGGTGGGGGTGGACCAGGACGCAGATGGAAGTGGGGCGATTCCAAACCCAAACGGCACCAGCCGCTGCCGATGGTGATGGTCTTGCTGCTGCACCGCACCGGGACCATGCAGCGCTGCAGCATCGCCGCCACCCCACACGTGGCCCCAACATGTGTTTTTCAACCTCCTACTGAGATTATACTTGAAGGGACATGAGGACAACGGACGCATCGCGCGAGACTTCCCTCTCCCGTTATGCTTGTATTTTTTATGCCTCGATTGTCGGGGAGAGCGATTCGATTTTGGCTACAGGATCTCGAGAGAGAGCTTGGTTATCGACGTTCTTGACGTTGCATGCTCGATTCATCGATTCAATGGTTGATCTTATCAAGGATTTGGTTCTCATAATTGTGTTGTGTCTTTCGCATACTTCGCTATGGTTGTTGGATACTTAATTTCGAATTATCAATGTCGTGATGAGGGAAAACGTTGGGCTTGAATCCTGATGGATTAACAATCGAGTTTCGATTCGAGGTACGTTTTTGAAGTGTAAATAAATGCGGAGGAATAAGTTTGATCGCGAAACTTGAATCTGGATTGCATCGGAACGAATTTCACGCAATTTTATCCTACTTGCTACAAGTACGAATGCTTTAAGGGGTTACATGGGTTTGAAAATTTCAAAAAGTTTATGTTAAAAAAAATATATTTTTATCTAGTATTGACAGCATGTCAAGAATATATTTTCCCAAAGCTGCTTCAAGCCAATTGCAGTAAAAGTCTAGGAGAGAGAGTCTCGTTGAAATTTTCCACACATCTTCTAGGATTGGATTAACTAGTACTTGGACGAAGGTTTTTTTTTCTACTTTTCTTCGATCACAATTTATTTCACAAGGCAATATGTGGTGTAGATTTTACTGAAAATTGTACTTATTTGCATACAACTGTGATAAAAACTTAAATTTCAATTTTTTTTTTTTTTTTTTTATTGGCATCATTCGTCCAAGTCACCCTTTTTCTTCAAATATTTGGAGCACTTTAAATGAGCCCCAACTTTATTCTGAATATCGTGCACTAAATCATATTCAATTCAAGTTGTACAAACTTCTGTAGGTGATGATTTTATTATTGCTACTGCAACGTTTATATTTTCACGATTTCAACACGATCTTTAACACCGTTGTGTATGGGTAAACAAAGATGAAATTTAGGTAAATATGTACAGTCATTGTCAGTGTAACGTGCCAAAAGTGTTCTTTTACTGTTCTGTTCTCCTACTGTAGAACAATGATGGCGCTGAATGCGGAAATTCATCATCACAAAATGTGACCGAAACGTTATCGTACCGAATGTATATAAAGGAAATTTCATGTAAAGCCAACCAACGTCTGACCCACACCATTTTTGATTTTGTTCAAAAATTATTTTTGCAATTGTTCCAACTCTGATATATAGTACCCTGAATTTGTTCGGTTTTTTTTTTTGTTCAAGTAATTAATTATTCATAAATATTGAGAGTGATTTTAAAAAGAGCCTGTTTTTTAAATTCTCAAAAACTGTATTTTCTTTTCCAAACATTTCAAATAATATATTCTTCTAGCACTTTTGGAATTTTTAGACCGTTCAAAATGTCCGGGTCCGGTCACGAAAAGTTTGTTACAGAAAATACAGTTTCCGAGAATTTTTAGCAAATTTCAAAAAAAAAAAAAGGTCCTTCTCAAAATGACTTTAAATATTCATGAATAATTGAACAGATGAATAAAAAATGTGAAAAAAATTCAGGGTACCGTTTCAGAGTTCAGAAAATTGCAGAAAAAATTTCACTCAACACTTTTGCTCGAGTTCCCATTGAATTCCCCGTGAGTATTAAGTGATTTTTAATGATCTCAAAGCGATATATATATATATATATATATATATATATATATATATATAAGAGGTCGCTCCACATTTTTCAAAACGTCAGAAATCGTCAAAAATCGATTTAAAAAAAAAATAAAAAATTTTTTCTCGTTACGGTATAATTTTGTAGAGAGAAAAAAAAAAAATAAGTTTCCGAAAGTTTCGGTTCAAAATTTGAGTTTTGAAAGGTCGCACACAATTTTTTTTTCAACTTTTTGGTGCATTTCTTTAGATCTTTTCGAGCGACCTTTTAATATTCGTATTAAAATTTCATAAATTTTTTGTCTTCAATTTAGTAAGAAAGAATCGATAACAATCCACCACGACATGAATTAAAAATCAAACAAAATACTGAAAATATAATTTTATTAATTTAATTTTTTGACAATTTTTGACATTTTAAAAAATTTGGAGCGACGTCTTAAAATTTTTTTTTTTGAGCTGCCCTTTGGAGTAGGCTCTTAAAACATCAAAAACTAACATTTTGTCACACGAGACTTAAAAAAAAAAAAAAACAACAGTCTGTTTTTTTGCGCCATCCTAATATATTATATATTATACATATAAAATCCAACCATCGTTCATCAGGCTTTCGACGTAACGTCAACTCAAGTCGATTTAAAACGACGAAGAAAAAGCATCGATTTCGAACTCTCGTCGACCAGTAGGTAGATGGAAGAACCGATAGGTCAGAGAGCTTTTGGTCTCTGCTGCATACGCGTTTGAATTTCTCAGAAAGTTCTTCCTCGCGAGTCTGGCTGCGAGTCGGGCACGCGCGATGCGGTTTGGCGGGGCAAACGCCGCTTCTTGATAATTGATAGTCACCGCTGGGTTTGTGGCTGTGCGGCCAGGCAGCCCTGGTCCCCCTGGTAAGGCTGACGGCCGATGCTGGTGTTCCGGGTGCGGGGAGCCGGAGGTTCGCGTCATTTGCGCCTCGAGCACGTGCTCCGCTTTCTGGCGGCTGCTCAAGCTCAGCTTATGCTTCTGCTTCTGCTTCTGCTTCTGCTTTTGCTTCTGCCACTGCCACCTAGAACCAACAGCAACACCAGCAGCACCAGCAGCATCAGCCTCTTCTTCTACCGCTGCCAGAAGCACCCGTTCCCCGACTACGTTACCGGGTTAAATTTAGCACCCAAGCCTTCGTCTCCGAGGAAGAAGTGAGTCGACTGCCTACCATGGGACAAAGACTCGAAAACTCAGGGTTAGAAACGCGTTGCAACGTGACGTGACGTTGGGGTATCGAGAGGAAAGGAGATACTCGATGGAACGAATCGGACTCCCGGGAAATTATCATGATGATGATGATGATCGGACGATGGTTCTTCGACGTGTCGTTGTCGCTGGATGATGAACCAATGTTGTTAATTAAATGTAACGAATGAACAGGTACCTATATATTCGAATCTACCTGATTGATTCATCATTGTGTATAATATGTACGTGTTTGTGCATAAACAATCTTGAAGCATCATCATTATCCTCTCGACGAGGTTTACATCGCCTTCCGCCTTTCTTACGTCTCTCCAATTTATCGTTCCAAGAGTTTATTACTCTCTTATACTTCAATACTTGTGTCCGTCCACATGGCCCTGCAGGAGATAAACCTATGCATATAGCTATGTGTGTTCGATGCTGTAATGTGGATGAATGAAAAATATCAGTTTTTACCCTTATATATACTCTGCATATTGTGGAATTACAATCTCTCCAATTATTTAGACATTATGATTCACTTTGTGCAGAAAGCTGCGATTAAACATCTTCTACATCTATGGTGTACAGGTTGACTCTACATTTTTTTTTTTTCAGTCATAATAGTTAATCTGATTGGCACACTTCCATTCGAGCTACATGAGTATGCAATTTATACAATTTATGCAATTTATGCAATAGCATTTTTATTTTGCATGAAGTAAATGTTAGGTTTCTGTGATTTTAATTATTGTTTTGTCATTGGTCTGTTCTTGGGGTCGATATGCAAATCATTGAATCAAGTTGGGTCGACGCAAGGAAAGAAATTACCTTCTCGTATTGTTTTGTTATCACTTGAATTGTTTTCTTGTGTTTTTTTGGCAAATTTTATACCGTAACTTTTGTCTACCGAATGAATTTATTGCGAGTAAATTTTATTTGAATTTATCAGAGCTGGGCTTCGTTGTTTTATCAGTAAGATGAAACAAAAGTTGACGATATCAATATCGTGATTCAAACTTTTTTTCGAACTCAGAGCAGTTTTCGAATTTACAACAAAATATTGTGTTCTTTTGGTGCGGGGTTGAAGTTCCGAATTTGAAAAGCTCCGAAAGCGGTTAAATACGAATTATTAGACGGTAAAATTTGAAGTAAAGAAACGAATCGACTAAGTTTCGAAAAACAAAATTTCGGTAGAATAAAATTCCGAAAATTGAAGTATTCTCACAGAGTTTGATTTACTCAACGATCAGTTGGTGTAAAGAATAAAAAAAAAACCAAAATCAGAATCACCAAGAGTCAGAACGTAGAAATATCGAAAATCCAAAACAGAGAACGAACAAAGTGTTCTAATTTTCACTCAGTCAAAAATTTCCATAACCAAAAATCTTCGATGACTCAGAATTTCGAAGTTCCAGATTTTCAAATTATCTCACTTGAACATTTTCCGAACTTTTAAAATTTCGAATTTCAACCCTGCTCCGTACCCAAAAAAAAAAAAAAAAAAAAAAAAAAAAAATTCCTGCATAATTTTTCGTCTAGAAATTCATTTTCTTTAAATATAAAAAATTTCTCTTCCAATACGTACGTCACGCTTCACGTTGTTCGAATTATATGACCTCCGCCAACGTGCGCAGAATCTACACACGGTAACACACCCATACCGCGAACGATTGACAAATGAATTTTTGGCAAAATGACAATCAAGTATATGTATACATATATATATTAAATTTATACCGTGTTGATCAAGTGCAGCTAGTCAAGCAGCTGAATGTCAGAGCTGCGCAAGTATTTACTACATTCATTTGGCGAAAATAATCTATTACAGCTTGTTAAAACTGCGGATCATTCGCTGTACATATGAATATTAGTACTTCTACTTATTGTTTTTGTTTTTCTTTTTTTCTCTCTTATCTTCATATTTCGTCTTTTCGCTTATCGCATTCTTATCCGGTGAATCAGGATACACTACGGACACAACCGTGACCATATTAATTACGCAATACCGCAATGCGGGAAACGTTGGGTGAAGAAAAAAAAAAAATTTATCTAAACATGTCTTCGAATATAAAATTTCGTTTTAATCATTTTTATACATATATATATATATATATCTATATAAATTACATATAAAAAATATATTCTTGTTTCTAACCGTACAAGATTTAACAGACATAACAGACACAAATTCTTGTCAGGATCAAAATTTATTTGAGAAATGCAACGTGTAACCGAAAGGGTTTAAAAAAAAAAAAACACACATGGCGCAGACACAGGCACAAAAAAAGAAAAGGAAAGAAAGGTACAGAAAATTGAACAGGTGAAAAGTACAATACGCATCGTACAATGCGCTCTATATGTATAGATATATGTGTGTGTGTGTAGAGAGCGAGAGCGAGAGCGAGAAAGAGAGAGAAGAGAAGAGAGAAAGAAGTAAAAAAGAGGATAAGAGAAAGGAAGGAAAAAAGTGAAATAAAAAAAATATCCTCAGGAGGCAATGAGAGAGAAAGAGGGAGCGGCGAGGGGGGAATGGGGGGGGGGGGGGGGGGGGGGGAGGGGAGGTAAAGCCTCGCGAGCTTTTCGAAGCCCTCGGAACGGGAGTCCGAAGACGTTGAAGGAGGTTGAAAAGGGCGTTGGGAAGGTGGCGGAGGGAAGGGGGGGGGGGGCATACACGCGACGTGCACGCGGCTGGGGTCGAGCAACGAGACACGGAGGCTGGGGGCCTCCTGGACCGGCTGCAGCACGCGCTCAGCTGCGGACAGATTTATTGAGTGGCGCGTGCCGAATTGAAGCCGTATTATTATTATATATATATATATATATATATATATATATATATATATATATATATATATATATATATATTGTATATGTGTATATTAGGGTGCTTCATTTGAAAGGAACATTTTTTTTTTTCGCTGACACATAAAAATTTTGTTCCTTCTATCGAAAAAGAAATTCCCTGAAAATTTGAGCCCTTAATCTTAATTTTAAGTGGTTCCTCTCGATCGATGTATATTTCCCATTTAAATATAACATGTAATTCATGATTTTTAAAATTTAAATTAACATAGCTCCGTTTGATTTTATGGTATTTCATTGCGATTAGTCAGAATTTGTAGTATATTAGTGACTCTTTGAAAGTACCCAGTAACATTTTTTTGTACTTGAACCCGTCTCATCGGTGTCGGTCTCGAAAGCCCAATTTTCTTAAAAATTGTTATATTTTCGTACTTATCAACAAAACAGTTGAAGTTATAAAAAAATTGTCAAAGAACAATTTGTAGGAAATTAAATTTCCTACAAAAGTAGCCTTGTATGGATTTTCTGAGGTGCGTAGTCCAAAAGGTATAAATAGTTTAATATATTAAAATCCCTAAAAAAATATGAAATTTCATATGAAATACCGATAAGACGGGTTCAAGTACAAAAAAATGTTAGTGGGTACTTTCAAAGAGTCACTAATGTACTACAAATTCTGACCAATCGCAATGAAATACCATGAAATCAAACGGAGCTATGTTAATTCAAATTAAAAAAATCATGAATTACGTGTTATTTAAATAGGAAATATACATCGATCGAAAGGAACCACTTAAAATTAAGATTAAGGGCTCAAATTTTCAGGGAATTTCTTTTTTGATAGAAGGAACAAAATTTTTATGTGTCAGCGAAAAAAAAAAAATGTTCGTTTCAAATGAAGCACCCTAGTGTATATGTATATTGAAAATGCGTGGAGAGGAAGAAGGAGTAGAAAAAAAAAAATTGAAAGCATCACGAGATTGAATCTTTTGGGTAGGGGTGAAAAAGTAGAAAACTAGCTAGAATGTCGAATTTTTATAGATGCGAAAATCTTAGTGATAAGATTTAAAAATGTCGAAAGTCCAAGTATAGAAAATTGTTAATATGTAATAGAAGGTCGAAGTATGGAAGGAAAAGATATCAGTTTAAAGATCGAAACGTAAAAAAGCGAAATCGAGAATCTGTGTATGGATTTGTGTATTGTCGAGAGGAATTCTGACGATTTGTCGACAGTTCGGCATTATGTGTTCTACTTTTTCTATCTGGGGGTCGGGTCCAGTATTCATGGAAATTATGGATTCAGGGAATTTGATATAGCATGGAAAAAAGTCGGAATTCTCATGGAATTAAGTTCTTCACTAATAACTTCTTCATACTTTGACTTTGAAAATTTTTCAATTCTATAAATTAAGCTTTTACTTCTTTTTAAATTCCATATTCTCACCCTTCAATTTTTTCATTTTTCCTTTGAAATCTTAATATTAAAATTTTTTAAATATTCATATTAATATTAACAGCACGCACAAAAATTTTGCACAAATTTTTTATTTTTTTCCTCTTTCTTCTTTAAGTATCGTCATCTTGAAGAATATTTTGACCGCGACTAACGAAAAAAAATATATATAATAATAATTTTTTTGGTCCACTCTAATATATGTATATATATATATATATCGACAGAACGGTTAAACTGAGTTTATTTTAAGCATCCTTGTGCAGATTTAATTTGTTCAATGATTCAATAACGCCGCTTACGTATATGTATGTATACCTGACAACCCGGTTGCCTGGAGTAAAGCTGAGAGGTTATACCTGTACGCCAATTTAACCACGGCTAGTATCGTATTCCTGTCAAATACGATTTTATATATATCTATATACATGGATACTGCGGGGTCGTACACAGGATATGGAAAGAATTAACGGCTTATAGGTCACTCGGTTATATATACATTAGGGTGGCCGTTAAAACAAAAGTTGATGCTCCAATTTGAAAAATCTTGAGTTCAAGTTGAAAAAAAAATATCCTGAAAGTTTCGATTCTCTATCTTACTATTAAGGGGAGCCGGCAGATTTTTTAAATATATATTTTTTTTTTTAAATATGATGAAAAAAATTTCTTTATTCGTTTTCCTTATAAAATAAGATTTCATTTTTTGTCGACCTCGATTCTTTTGAATGTTATAACGATTGAAAAATAAAAATCAAACTATAAACAAATAAATCTGGAATTGAAAAATTCTTTTTACTCAAATTATTTCAATTTTTCAAACGTATTATTGATCCCGTATTTATTTGTTTACCGTTTAATTTTTTTTTTTTTTTCTTCTTCTTCTTCTTCTTTTGAAACGTTATCAAATTCAAATTAATAGTGAGATGTGGAGCATTCAAACTTTCAGGATCTTTTTTTTTTTTTTTCAAGGTGAAGTTAAGATTTTTCAAGTTGGAGCATAAACTTTTTTTTTTAACGGCCACCCTAAATATACATATATATACATATAATGTATTATATATATGCCGGTATAATGTTGTCTAAAAATATGACAGCTTGTTGTTTTAATATTGTCCCTTGTCCTACAATTTTCGACAAATTAATTATTAAAGCGGTGGTAACTGAACAAACACTCAGTTTCGAGATAAGGTATAAAAGAGGAGAAGAGGAAGAAGATGAAGAAGAAGAAGAAGAAGAAGGAGCAGGAAAAGGAGAAGAGTGGAGATGCTTTTCGCGATTATATACAATATATACATACCTACTTGAGATGCTTCTATTTTCGAACACTCTTTGTCGTATCACTTTAATCTCTGCTGCCTATTACAATACATCATCGCTCTAATAATATGTACATAATTACGATACAACACAGCTTAAGTATGTATGGATTATGTATACATATATGTATGTATATACCTAAGTTTATATCATGTGTTTAACGAACGCGATTATTCGATCCGCATTATCAATACTTTTTTTTTGTCTCCTTATAACTGCATGAAATTTTCGTCAAATTGAAAATTCGATAAAATTTGAAGAAAGAAACGAAAAAAAAATAAACAAATTTAGATCGCGGGATGAAATCTGTTTAAGCGGAAACGGGAAATTGCGACGATGATCCCACCTTGCAGTGCTATATATGCAGACGTCATATTGTACCTATATATCTACATATATCTATGTATGTATATATATTTAATCCGAGAATCGTGCGTCATTTGGATAATTCATGTATATATACACTTACAGGAAGGTACAATGATATTTGTATGTAGGTATGGGTGTATGTACAGGGTGGGCCAAGAAAATGGGACCGATTTGAAACGTGAATGAAAAATCCGAGCGATTTTAAGAGAATTTTATTTTGCTTGAAAGTAGATAAAATTAATGTTTATTCGCTGATGAGATACGCGCTCTTGAAAATTCATTTTTGAAAAAGTCGCTGGGAGATTGATAGAAATTAATATTATTTAAGGAGTAGATAAATTGTTTTGGTTTTATTGATTAGAAAAAAGACGATTTATAATATCGTACTTTTCATTTGTTGCACTGATTTTTACTATTTTAAACTTTTGTTATAATATTAATTTGCAATAAGATATTGAAATGTGATTGAGTTTCGTTTTTTTACGGTTCACGGAATTTCGGACAATTACAAAATCGAGAAATTACGTTTTGACTCAGCGTGAATCGATACGATAACGTCGTTAACTATTCGATATATATATCGTTGAATGCAATATCTCGTCCACTGAAGGGTCAGAGAAGTTTCTACCACGATTTGAAATGTGATTCTCAAGGTAATTCGCAGATATCGAAAAAGTCAGCGGTAACGCAATCTTGAAAAATCGAAATTTTTCCTCAACTTCTCGTCGTAATTTACAGCCGACTTTTTTGACGGTAAAAATTTTCCCTAACGTCTCCGAAAAAAAAAAACAACGAAATTTTAACCTTTAAACCCCTCGTTTACATTGTACATAACATTACAAGAAAAGCAAATTCACGTAACGTAACGCGTGAATAAAATTTCAAAGAATTTCTAAAATGTTTAAATTAACGTTAGAATCACAGTTCCAGAAGAAAATTTTGTCGCAACCATGTTCGATATGAATTTTTTTTTTTTTTTTTCTTATTCTTCACTCCCCAGCAACTTTTTCAAAATCTCTTTTTAACGTAATCAAATGGAAAATATTCTTTCTTCTAATTTCGAGACAGAAAAAAAAAGTTTTCGATAAACGCTCGCGACGCCTTTTCAGTCTAATCAAATTTCAAATCTGTACCACTATTTTTCTTTTTTCCAAAAAAAAAAAAAAAAAAAAAAAAAATTCTCCCACCCCGTACGTACCTGTAAACCTGAATATTGAAGTATATCCGCAGCGTCGTCGTCGGATGAAATTTTTAGCACATCGCCGTGATTCCGCGACTGCATATCACGACACTTATATACCTCCACACACACGTATATACATACATACATATATATATATATATATATTATATACCGATGCCGGTGCCGTTAATTCGATTATGCAGCATCAATTATTACGACGGTGCAGCTATATAGATATACCTTATATGCCCCCTGGTATCGGCTACCCTGTAAATGTCTGATGGGTGAGATCAATCTTGATCCTATTTTCGAACAATTTCAATCTTCGTTATGCTCGATGGGATGCATTATACACCGACCTACCTTTCCTTTCGATCTGCACCGTCTTCTCATTTCTGACCTCTTCCCTTTCCTTAGATCACCTCGGATTGACGAGATATTTCTACAAATTGTGCGGTTACGTTACCGTTACCGTGCGGCTAACTGGTTTTCATTTTTTCTGGTTTTTTGTTTGTTTGATTTTTTTTTTTCTTTCTTCCTTTCTTACAACGACTCTGAAAGTTACGTATAAAATTCGATATGTGCTTCGAAGAAATTGGAGAAGATTTTTAAAGTTCAATTTATTGATTTGATCCGGCTTTTTTTTTTTTTTTTTTTTTGTAATTTTTACGTTTTGTTACGATTTGTTTTTTTTTTTTTTTTTGCCTTGAATTATAGATTCGAAGAAAAGTTTTTATATTCAATACAAATCGCGGAATTATTTGAATTTTAAAGAAAACAAATTTTCTCTGTAGACGTGACGATGATTCTGAAAAGTATTGGTTATAATACTTCGTGAATTTTAAGCCAAAGTATCGTTATGGGAATTTGCTAGAATTTTCTAGTACCTTTTTTAGGTGTAATAAATGAAATTTTTTTTTCATCTGCAAGTCACGGTTTATAATTGGTTTTAATCAATCCATCACTACAACTATTATCACGGTGGAAAACTTATTGATAAAAATTACAATTCGGTTGGTTAATAAGATAAGGTATTAATCGGATCGCAATCTTTGGGGAAATGAGATTTTCAATGTTTTTATTTAAAAAAAATGTTAATACAGAGGGAAGGGAATAAAAAGATGATACAGAGATTTTATTCTCTCAAAAAAATTGTGTCTAAAGCTTATCAGATCTCGCTGTTGCACGGAATTGTGATGTTCATCGTCGATTTCTCTCTCCAAATTAATCTCTCCAATTCCAAAAAAACATGTCAAAATAAAATAAAAAAAGATGAATTATCCGAAATATTGATATTCGAAAGTGTCGCTGATTAGAATATCTACTACTCCTCCTAGGTAGGTAACTCAGGATTTCCAAAAACTCATCTTTTTTTCTCGTTATCTTACTTTCGCACGTGTTTTTTTTAAATTTCTACACAATAATATCGTCCATTCGAAATATTAATCCTTTCCAACTTTTTATCCCCACTCGTTCACACATACATATACATATATACATATATAAATATATAAAGAAGAATATTTTTTTATTATTATTATTATTTTTTTTTTTTTTTTCCCACAAATAAGAGAGATAGAGGGCGGAGTATCGGAGACAAGGAAGAAGAATAAGAATAAGAAGAAGATGAAGAAGAAGGTTTCGTGGTGGGATAGAACGCGAGTAACTGCCGGGGCGGGGGGGGGGAGGAGGTGGAGGAGGCGGCAAGTAGAGAGGGATTGAGGGAGGGAGGGAGGGATGGGGCGTCGCGACGTCCGTCGTCGGGGCGCCGCCATCGCGCGCGTCAGCTAGGTTAGTCGGCGGCGGTGCCCCCGCGCTATATCGGTGGTATTTTGGTTTTGGCTTGGCGCTCCGTCCGTGCAGTTCTGGGAGTGGAGATCTAAAAACAGCAGAGGTAAGTCCTACAGCTTGCCTGAGACTGACTGACTGACTGACTGACTGCCTGCCTGCCTGCCTGCCTTGCTACTTCCATACTTACTTCCATCCTATCTGCACACTGCTTTTGCTTCTTCTCATCATCATCGTCATCATCGTCATCATCGTCATCGTCATCGTCATCATCACTTCTGATCTTGAATGATCTTGTGCCTGGCGTAACGAGATACACCGATATACTTGCTACAAATAAGACTCGCGGATTTGTACATACCATTTATTATTTATCATTCTCGCGCGCACACACACACACATAGACAGACACAGACAGACACAGACAGACAGAAATACACATGCATACATACATCGACACACGTGCATACATAGATTTTACAATAAACACATAAATAACAAAGTAGTTGTAAAGTCGAACGACGATCGGAATATTATATGTATACGTGTTCGTATAATGGAAAGAACTCGGCTGCTTCATTCATTCGACGATCGGCCGATGCGGCTTAATAACTTATCTTCGCGATTATTGTTCTCCTTTTTTTTTCTTCTCTCGTTTTTTGGCTTTCCTTTTTGTATCCGTGTCAAAATCCTGCTGCTGCTGCTGCTGCTGCTGCTGCTGCTGTTGATGATACTGATGCTCATGCTGATGCTGATGCTGGGGAACCACGAGATCACTCGATTGTTATACTATGTTTTACGTTATACGCAGTTGGATAATAATACCGATTTTTTATGTATGTATGTACATCGTTTGATCACACGGCACCCTACTATCTTCTTTTTCTCTCTTTTCCTCCCCCCCTCTCTCACTCCCTCAAACTCTCACTCTCACTCTCTCTTTGCAAGATAAAAGAAAAACAGAAGCCTTAAACGGATATCGAGATCGGTTATAAGGAGACTCGGTACAGTCTTTGTAAACGGAATGTGTCGTTTATTAATCACGAAACATCATTTTACGATACATGTCACTTCGGTATACCTATGTATATATATATATATATATAAAATGTAGTATAGGTAGGTAGGTAGGTAGGTAGGTGGGTAGGTAGGTACCTACAACGATTATTAATTATCGAACGATTTTTACGACGATGATTTATAACGATCGATTTCTTTATATATATTTTTTCTTTTTTTATTTCGTCATTTTCTTTTCTTTCTCTCTTTCAATCGGTTTATTTATTTATCCTTTTTCCGATTTTTCGATTTTCGTGTATGTATATAATATATATATAGATATATATATATATATATTATTTATCCGTGTCAAAACGTACGCAAGGTGTAACAAGTTTATAGGGAGAGATCCGCGTGCGTAGCCAACGAATCACTCTGACGGTGTTCTGCCGTTAGTCTGAGCTATATAACCCCTACAGAAGAAGAAGAAGAAGACGAAGAAGAAGAAGAAGAAGAAGAAGAAGAGCGCGGCGGGGCAACACCGAGAGTAACAGTAACAGTATAACCAGCATCAGCATCAGCATCAGCACCACAAGGCACCAGTAGCAGGCAAACCCCCGATTTATTTCCTCGGCTCTCCTATCCCTCCCCCCCCCCTTCCTCTCCCTCCCTCTTCACCCCTTCTCACTCCCTTACTCTCACTCTCATCGAAGAGGGATTATTTTTGGTATCTTTTCCCTCGGTTTGTTAATACTTATACATGCTAAAATTGTAGTCCACGGATCTCTCTCTCTCTCTCTCTCTCTCTCTCTCTCTTTTTTTTTTGACATCACTCTGCACACACTTTTTCGTTTTTTCTCCTATGCGTGTATACAAATATCTTGTATAATACTTGTATGCATGTATGTATGTATGATCTATACTATCACATCTTTACCTCTCTTTCTCTCTCTCTCTCCCTTTCAGTCTTCTTCTTCTTCTTCTTCTTCTTCTTCTTCTTCTTCTTCTTCTTCATCTGTCGAAAGAATCAAGGTTTCAATATATATATAATATGTGTATAGTTGTATAAATACATATTTAACGATAAGTAACGATACACACGAAAACGTTTTAGAATCAAACGCCTCCAAGACGAGCAATCTGCAGTCTCAGAATTGCCGTTCGTAGCTAACGCAACTGTATAATATTGTATATATATATCTATATATATATGTATACACCTATGTCACTTATACACATCTGTATCACGCACACACACACACACACGCGCGCGCGCGCGCGCGTATATGTATAACGTCGTACATGTACATACGTCTGACGTACCTACATCAATTATCATTGTTTCATACTCCCTTATATGACACAGATTGAAAAGAAAACTTGTATCCTCAGTTTTTTATGAACTTTATTATGAACAATATTCGTTTTTTAACCTGTGAACGTATCTTGTTGCTGATAAACAAAGAGGTTAAAAAACCATTAAAATCCATCGAACAGGGAGGTTAACAAAAGGAAAATTCACAGATTCAATATCATCATCATCATCATCATCATCATCCTCGCGACAAGTCCAGCTGCAGCATCGCGATCCGCGTCTTCCTCCTCCTCCTTCTCCTTCTCCTCCTCCTCCTCCCCGTTCTTCTTCTTCTTCTTCTTCTCTGTCATCTCTTCATACCTTAACCTCTTTTATCCTTCGCTCGTGTATCTGCGACGTACATACATACATACATACATACATACATACATACATTCATACATACACACAAAATCAACTCCCACGCGTAAGACGCAACATTCAACTCCGTTGGTTTTTGCTGTTCCATATATTTTTTTTATTTTATTTATTTTTTTATTTTTTTATTTCTAATTTCTCACATCTCATTTTCTTACACCTCATCTCACCTATGAGTAATCGTTTTGTATTTTCGTTTTTCCACTCACTTTCTTTTACTAGCATTACTTGATGTATAATACGTGACGTAATGTTATATAGACGTTACATTAGATCAATCAATCAATCAATCAATCAATCAATCAATCAGTCAATCCAGTCAGTCAGTCAGTGAGTGAATTTTCTTCGACTAACTTATAATGAGGCATTCTTTCTGCCACCATTTTTCCTTTTTCTTCTTATCCTTGTTGTTTCGCCACTATTTGTATGTATGTACTAAATCTCTGTCCGTCGTTTTTGTCCACGAGGTTCGCTTTTATTTTATGGTTAACAAGCCGTCGACGTCATCGTCGTCGTCGTCGTCGTCGTTTCGAAGTAAGTCATCCTCTTCTTCATCTTCTTTGTCATCTTCACAAAGTGCCGTTTCGATGTTATTTCATTTTCTTTGTGTCTTTCTCTTAAATACATATAGTATAGGATATTGAGATTAAGGAAACAGAGGAGAAATAGAATTATTGAAAAACAAAGGTTAGAAAGCTACGAACGAAGTCGGAAAAGTTGATTCTAATTCAATTTAGAATAAAAAAAAAAAAAAAAAATTTTAAATAAATAAATAAAAAAAAAAAAAGAAACTGTTCTTGACTACATTGGCGAAAAGTGAAAATTAAAAAACAAAAAAACAATTGAATCTCTTGTACTTTGAAAAGAAGGAGAGGAATCTCAATGAAATTCATTTAAGCGATATTAAACAAGAATTATAATGATCGAATTGACTAATCTTCGAATCACTCAATTACATTTAACACATAATCAATCAACCGTCTTGTTCACTCACCACCTATGTCTGAATGAACGAACAAATCGAATCCGCCCTCAAACAATCCGATCATCCGACCGGAACAACATATATATATATATATATATATATACCGAACAAAACGGAACAGCTCGTATGTTTATATGGTAAAATTGATAATTTCTCACGATATGAGGAGAGTTTTCGTATAATTGCTCTGCATCTATATAACATATGTGTACGTGTACCAATGTGTCTGCATGTGTGTGTGTGTGTGTGTGTGTGTGTGTTATAGATACGATGTAATTGCGCACGTACACACATATGCTAACGGGAAAGGCAACGAAATTTCACTAAACGTGGTGAATATGAAAGAAAGAAAGAAAGAAAGAAAGAAAGAAAGGAAGGAAGTAAGTGATTAGCATTTACTTCCATGGATATAACGCTATAATCAGCCATTTCACAGAAGGAAATCAATTAGGGATGATATTTAATAATTGTGCCAGTTTCCAGTCACAAATTCAACGCTACCGTTTCAATAATAATTATAACTGTATACCGTATTAGATATGTAAATCATCATAAAGCGTTATACGTATACACATATGTGAAAATATTTCAACGTTAGAAATATTCATTAAACGTACATATATACACACGTACATACGTACTTACTTACTTACTTACTTACTTACTCACTTACTTACCAGAGTGTCGATTTGCCCTGCCAGTTTACAAATCATTAGCCTGCAGCATGCGTGCATATTTATAATTATTCGCCGACCGTTAATGTTATGTACCATTGTGTATCAATTATATATATATATATATATATATATATATATATATATATATATATATATACATTCTTGCAACGCGAAATTTAAGTAGTGAAACTTTTTCAATTATCATACCGCAATGCATAATACATTTACACATGATGTAGATAAGCGGTGTTAAGCGTTTACTGAAAATTTCACTCAATTTTTCTCACCGTTGCTTGTATTAACCTATACAGTGTTTGCCTATCTTCGTATATATACATGTATATGGATAATACGGTTGGTAGATATATGGTTATCCCTTAATTAGGGTGTCGACGAATTTTTGCCGCTCCATCTCCCAAATCAACTTTAAATTAATCGAAAACAATTGCCTAATTTTTTTTTTCACATTTCTAACCTCAACTCTGGGATAGTCAGATTTGAGATCGAAGTTTTTTTTTTTTTTTTTTTTTTTTGTTTATGGAAATAACATGGGAAAAACTTGTTGCAAGAGTAATAATATTTAAATATAATCTGTTACTGCTATAGGTTTTTTTGGTAGGCATTAGTGCTACTATTTGTGAAAAAAAAAAATCTTACATCACGATATCAAAAAATTTAGACGAATTTCATTTCTTCTAAATGCGATAAAAAAAAAACAAAAAAAAAAAAAAAAAACGGTCAGATTTCGAGGATGTGTGGAATTGAATTAGTCGAGATTGCGTGGTATGATTATGGGAATTTTTTTCCAAATAGTAGAACTGATACAGACTAAAACCTCACGGTTACAATTTATTTATTTATTTATTTATTTTATACATCACTTTTACAATAAAATATATAATGAGAAAAAAATTTTTTCCCGTGTTATTCCCGTGAGAAGAAACTTCGACCACAAAGCGGACTATCTTAGAGTTATCTTACGAGTTGAGATAAAAATTTGAAAAAATTAAATTATTGTTTTCTAATTATTTTAAGTTCATTTCGGGGGTGGAACGCTGTCTTACCGCGCTCCTGAGCGACGCGATTTCTGTAACGCAAACCAGGCCTGCTGTTGGCCTTTTTCTTCTTCTTCTTCTTCTTCTTCTTCTTCATCATCTTCATCATCTTCATCTTCTTCTTCTTCTTCCTCCGTCTTCCTACGCTTCGCCACTCAATGTTCAGAGATCCTGGTACCGAGCCAACTGCGCGAACTCCCAGTGCCGGGTCAAGGTGTATATATATATCTATTATCTATATTATATACTATATGTACAGATGTATATATACATATACACACACAAGCGCACGCATATATGTATGTATATATATATATGTGTGTTATCTAGGCCGAAGTGCCTCGTAGATTATTCATCGCGAAATATATAAGCTCGCATCGGTATTTGTCTGTTGTGTTTGAATCTGTTTACGCGTGTGTGTGTGTGTGTGTGTGTGTAACATATGTGTGACTTGGTGACGATTATATGGGACATGGTCGAAATTTCGAGAGACACAGATAGAAAGAAGATAAAGAGGAATAAACTTGGGAAAGAATTGAAAAATAAACAAAGAAATAAATAAGTAAATACCGCCAAGGGGTAAAAACAATAAGAACCGTTGAATTCCGTTGTTGTTTTTTTTTTTTTTTTTTTTTCGAACTCTTTGCAACGTGAATTTGTCTTCGCAATCTAACTATTGTGCAGATTGTTCGAATTCTCATTATTTAGGTGAATTAGAACTAATTCATTACCCTAATGACACGTGAATTCGGCGAGTTATTTTACCTTTGGACGTAATCCACGGTTGTCAGCCTTCAATTGATGAAATTTAATAATCGGATCAATCTCACAGATAAAAAAAAAAAAAAAAATAAATAAACAAAAATGAACACTGTAGGTTTTTAGCCATCTGTACGATACTCAATTGCTTCATCCCCGAAGAAAAACACGTGTGTTTCACTTGATTGGTTTTTTTCTCTCTCTTTCTCTCTTTCTTCTTCGACACATTTAACATTTTACACACACACATGTACAATATATATGTCAGATATTCGAAAAATTATACAGAGAATTACACAGTTTATTTCACTGAAAGCCGCACAGTGACACGGAAACATAACTTTATTTTATCTCTTTTGAAAATATTTTAAACAAGTACCAACTAAGCTAAAACAAAAATAAAAAAATCAAACCAAAAACAAAGCTGCTTCAACGTCGTACAACCGGTGACCACAAAATGTAACCATTAAACAATATGGCGATGCGAAAGTGATGCCACACGGCCATACCGACCAATTGATTTCTGAAATTCTGAAACGATAAAACAGACATCGAACAAACCATCTTTGCTCAGCCAAATCCCATGTCATCTCTACATCGTGTGTGCAACCATGTGCATCGTTTTATTTGTCTCATGACGTCTCTCAGATTCCATATATCCAAGGTACCAATAACTTTGCACACATGCCGTATGCATTCATACATTTTCTAACTATCTTAACTTGTCGAATTATTCTCAAATTACGTTTAGGCTTGGATTCGAGGATTCTGGATGATCAAGTCCAACGAAACTCTAAAAGCAAAGTCGAAAATGTAACTTGAGAATGATTGAAAAAACAAGTTGCTTCAACCTCGTACAACCGATGATCGAAATTTAACGATTAAACAATACGGTGATACGACGTATATAGATATATACATATATGTATATATATCCGGTATTTCTCAAAAGCGTAAAATCGAATGGCCTGCACTTCTCTTCTCGTATCGCGTGTAAAATGCTGCGGGCTTGAGACCCGGAGCAGGGAAAGCGGATGTGAATTGTACAGGTAATTAATCGAACGAACGTGGCTTATTACCTCACCATACACGTCGAGGATTTTATGGAAAATCGGGAATTTTACGGTGTTTCGAAAGTATTCTTGAAAATACGGGAATTTCTTTCATTTCTTCCATTTCGAACTGGGTTTTACCTCTGGACTTTGGAAAATATTTTCAGATTTTTTGCAAGATATTTTTTTTTTTTTTTTCCTCTTCATGATCAAAAAAAATTTCAAATCGTAAAATGGTGACGAAAAATCTGTGGAAAAATTTCAGAATTCCGAGGTGACGTGTAAAAATGTCACAGCAGTCATCTATAGTAGAATGACTTTCGCTTCTAATTTTTCTTAACGTTTTTCTTTTTTTTTTTTTTTTCGGAAAAAGCTTCCACGCGCGTCTTGGTTTAAGAAATTTTATATCTGACGCAGGATTTTTCACGATTTTTTCAAATTCTTAATTCAAATTGAGTCGAAAAAAAAAAACAAAAACAAAACAAACGAGTACCTTTCAAAGTGAGAACAATTATAGAAAAAATCGCGCGCCAAATCTGACAGGACAAGGGTAAAACCCAGATAGAATCAGCGTGGAATGTCCCATATATACATATACACGTAATCATTTGACAAATTGCGATACGTGTGTTCAAGAAATATTCCCTATTGATCAATCAATTCATCTGTACTTTCTACTCTCACGCCACCCAAAAAAAAAAAAAGGTTTATTTCACATCTTAGTGTGTTCTTTGTTCTTGTTGTTGTTGTTGTTGTTGTTGTAAATGTGAGTTTTTTACCCGTATATAATAAAAATAAATATCACTAAGCGTAAAATAAAACAAAATATCGTGGGTAGAAGATAATAAAAAAATAAAATAAATAAGTAGATTTAAAAAAAAAAAAAAAAAAAAAAAAAAGGTAGAAAAATTTTACCCCACATCGTTAACGACGACGAGACTTTGAAACGCGTCAATGAACAAACTCGAGTACATAAGGGGACCGGTAAACTGAATTAATACGTAGGTACTCGTATATATATATATATATATATAATATTACAGAGCGTATAGCGTGCGAGAAAAGAATCTCGGGGAGACGTTGAGTCGCGAAAATTTCTATTTATTTATCATGATGCGTTGTTATAACTATACGCACATGGGATGAGAGATAAGATTGAAATAATGATGATCTTAATTAGTGTTATATTAGCCAGCGCAGACGATGAGAACGGATGATAGATCACGCGGAATAGTGGGAAAGAGAATAAAATTCTTTGTACTTCAATGCATAGAATATGCAGAGAAATTGTTGAATCAGGGTGTCTGGCTGGCATATGGCAGGGTATTTGCCATGCTTCTAGAAAAGCCGGGAAATGTCTTGATAAAAAAATTACTATCCGTGAGAGATTTTCGGGGTTAGTGTAAAAAGGTTACAAGTGACGAAGAATATTGGTTTTTCGAGGAATATTTAGAATTGATAAGTTGATGTTGAGTATTATGCAATATTGAAGGGAAATGTTAATTAGTACGTACTAAAAACAGTCGGTAATCTCGGATTGATTTTTCTACTTTCGCGTGTCGAAAGAATGGTTAATTTTAATCTTCCGTTAGTTTCTCAAAATTAGAGTGTTTATTGATTTATATTTGATTATTGAGTTGAAAAAAAATTTGACTATTTTAACTTACAGTGGAGACAGCTGATGTCTAATTTTTCCTTAAAAAATGTCCTTAAAAAACGTCTATCTTCTTCGTCTGAAAAAACCGGAAAATGTAAGGAAATTTTATAGGTCATTGACGCTGTATGTATACCCTGCAAACTACGTTTGTACCTATAACAGTGAGATATCGACAAGGCTTAAGGTGTTGTGAAAAGATTCAATCAAGTTATTATACGCCATGAGTAGTCTGTACGTATAATGTACGAGATTTTTCCCTCCCGAACCCCTGGCTCTGTTGCTTTTGCTGCTTCTTCTGCTGCTTCTACTGCAGGGGAGCTCTACGGAGAAGAGATTGTCGAGGGGGTGAGATGAGCGGATATCCGGTGTAGAAGGAAGATGAGGATGAGGAGGAGGAGGAGGAACGCAGCCGTGAGTCGTGGTAGTTGACGACTTTGGAAAGAAGTCAAAGTCTGAAGCGAGATAGAGAGGCAAAAAGAATAAGAGAAAGAAAGATACGAATACGTGGCAAGACGCCGCGCTGCGTGACACTTCTTCTAAGTCTCTCTCGCGAGATGCGGAGTAGAGAGAGAAAGAGAGAGAGAGAGAGAGAGAGAGAGAGAAGAGGATGGATCTCGAGCCGCTTGGTGGCCACCTGGCATTTTCCGTCTCCCACATCCACACACGCAAATGCAAGTCTTTCCTCCTCCTCGTCCTCCTCATCCTCCTCACCCTCATCCTCATCCTCATCCTCATCCTCATCTCACGAATCGGCGGGGGCGTGGATATCAGGATCAGGATCAGAACAAGGACGAGGCGTGTGCGACGGATATCGGCTGTACAACCAACCCCTCGTTAACGGTCAGAGACGACGTTCAGCTACCTCCGGTCTCCATGCCTACGTCGATCACGGGTATACGTGGTCACCACCTTATCTCTTCAGGGTGGTGGATGCGTGGGTGCGAATAGGTGGTTAGCTACCCGTAATGAGCTGCTGGCGTTCGAACGTACACAGAACAGATTCTTACGTTGGTACATAACACGGGACTAACTAAAAACACTGTGTTCCATCAGAGTCCGCTTGACGTGCTCGTCGTCTACTCGACACTTTTCTTATTCGGGGTCTGATTTTTCTACTTTGTCTATGCTTATCCGCCTTTTATTTTTATTTTTATTTTTTTTTTTATTGCTTTTTACCGCGGACTCAAGTTTCTTTTATACATACGAGTGTTTGTGTGTGTGTGTGTGTGTGTATATACACACATAGGACGTGTACCTTATATTAATGGCTATTCGTTGTTATCTATTTATCCGCGTTACTGCAGCTAGCTGCGAAGTTGCATGTGGATGTGGATGTGTGTGTAGAATATACGTGGGGTGTATTGATTATTTATTGTCTAACTATTATATACGCGGTGGTATAACGTGCAGGATGTACTACAGGTATACTTATAGTGCTTTCGCAACTATGATGATATCGGTCAAACGTCAAAAGTGTCAATTATTAGCTTCCCTCCGCCTCTGTGTGCGATATGCGATATCTACATATCTGCATGTGTACAGAGGTACGTAGTAGGTACAGTTGATCGATCGATCGATTATATCCTCATTCTATATCCTTTTGACTGTGCTGCTGATGCTCTCGTCTCTCTTAAGATTTGAGGAAAATAATGTGAAAGAAGAAAATGAGAGATAAATTGATGAAACAGGCATCTGGCAACTCCAGTGATCCCTTCATTATCAATTATGTCATTATAGCATGTAACAACAACAACAACAATAATAATAATAACAACGATTCGTTACTATCTATTCAGAGTCATTATTCAGATATTTTTCTTTACATATTATAATACAACAACGCGGAATTCTTCGCATTGATTTAGAGTTAGTCATAGATAGAAGTTAGGAACTTGGTATATCCGGTGTGTGTAGATATAATATTTGCGCAAAGAAGAAGCATGTGTGAAGTAGGTATGTGTCTATATCTATAGGAATAATCTGCTCTGCGTGCATCATAATATGCCGGGTGCGGTGGTGATCGTGGACTTGGGAAAACTTGAAGCAAACCGGATTGCTCGGCGGTCTGTTAAATACATGTTTATTCGATGCATGTGCCATGCCATGCAGTCCGAGATACTTGTAAACCACCTCAAATTGAAGGTCTCCTTTTTCCTCTCAGTCTTCTTTTTATCCTTTCAGTTTTCTCCTCTTCTTAAACCGGGATAATTACGCGTACGGTGGTGTATAATCTCGACAGGTATATCGTATTATATTATATTATATATATGGTCTGTATGCGATGCCAACCTGCCCGTATATGCGTGATGCCGCTTTTTTACATTCCATTTTTTTCATTCTTTTTAGAACGCACCCGTATACCTATATATGTGAACAATACACGTTAAACGGTGGCTGTTAAAGATTTCGAAAAAAAAATATACATATTCCACCGTTGACCTGATCGAAGATCTACTTTTTTTTTAAATTTTTTTTTTTTTTTTTTTTTTTCGCTCAGCAATGAGAAACGAAATATAAATTCAGGAATTATGAGACTGAAGTTAGTGCACGTTTACATGACGAAACCTTGCCGGGGGAAAAATAACTACTTTTTCAAGTTTATAGTTACTTTGAAATTGTCAAGTTTTCAAAATATCAACATACGTTTTGACTTATTATATGATTTACCGAACTACAGAGATTCCTGCGCTGTTGCGAATATTACCGATTTTCCGAAACGATAATCTTTACAATAACGTTACAACTAACTTCAGCCTCGTCGTGAATTAGGGTCATTCACATTTCAAAATATGTACTAAGAAGAATTTGAATACGATACCGGAAAGATCTTGGAATCAATAGTAAAAGCTTATATTATTAACAACGAATTACCGTTCGAACCGTCTGAACCATTTAATTCCGAAGCTAATAATTTTATCAGAAAAAAAAAAAAAAAACTACATTGAATAAAAAAAAAAAAAAAATTATAAATTCGTATACACGTCAGGTTTTACGACCCTTAAGACCTCGCAATATTCACTTGTTAAATCTTCAAAGTTGCAGTCGGGCAAAGACCGAGGCTGGCGATCGAATCGATCAGAGGCGAAGCAAGGCGCATGCAGGCAGAGGTTCAAGCGTGTCGTCGTCCGTTGGTTCCTCGTTCGTAACGCGCGCGCGACTCGCTACACCGTACGATAATCCAAGGTTAGTTAAAGGTTTCGCGGCAAAGGAATGTTCGCTTGGATACGACGCAAAGTGGAAAATCTTCCTTGTGGCCTCTCTCCCTTCGTCCCTTAGCTTCGGGATACCTCCCCCCCCCCTCCCCCCAGCACCCGCGTTCCCCCTTCTCCCTCTCGTCCTTGGGGGCGCGCGTATCGCTCAACCCGTTCCCTTTTCGCGTTTCGAACCTCTCTCCTTTCGTCCATAGACTTGTGGCTCACGCATGATATTTTGTGTACCTAAGTCTACTTAAGTAGCTGTATTTGGTAATTGTGCATACGTTTTCAACTCTCTTTCTCTTTCTCTTTCTCATTCTTTTTCTCTATTATCATATTCATTATCGAATGTTGGAATTTTGGTTATTGAGATCCGGAAGTGTGGTTTAATTAGGTGTGCAAATGAAAAATGCCATTAGTATCGTAGATGTAGAATGTTGAAAAATAATTGACACGTATTTTTTCTTTTTTTTAATCGACGGTTTTCTAACGTAAGATATAGCGGTTTGAAATTGTCACGTGGCGTTACAATGTGCTTTGATGTAGATATAGTATAATGTGAAAAATGTGTGACATTATGACGAAGACACGCGGAATTTGAATTGCTGTGTTGACTTGTTAATAGGCATTGAATTGAAAAAAGAAAAAATATGTATCAATTATATTTTCATATTCTATATAACGATACTAATGGAATTTTTCATTCGCACAATTAATTGGGGTAAAAAAGGGTTGAAATTTGGAAAGATTGCGAGAATTTTTAAAGACCGTAATGATCGTGGAGGGATTCAAATTACCATTCGGAATTCGAAACCGTTTCTTCGATGCATGTTGTACCAGTTTCCCACGTGTTAATTTTTTTTTTTTTTTATTTGTACTATACAGCCTCCTAATGAATGGTCGATTGCATTAGGATTGAAACGTCTCGTCGACGTAACTAGTCATTTCAAATTGCCAGTGCAAATTGAACGATATTTCTCATGCATACCTAACTAATAGCTTACCAATGAACTGTACAAGATATATGCCTGTATTTTTTTCTTTATGACAAATGGTGGAATTGGTTTCTGGAATCGTGGATCTGCGTAATGAGATACTTTGAATAGTTTTTGGTACATCGCGCTAGAATGATTCTGCTAAAAAAGTCTAGAATATAGAATAATGCTATATATTTCACGCTGCAAGTATAACCTAAAACAATTGAACGTGTATACTGAAAAATAGCGTGTATATTTGGGAAAAGTGACTAAAATTCCTCGACGCATATTACGAACGAAAGAAACTGCATTCATCCGAAAATCCGTCGAATCGATTCCATGTGTATAATGCATCACGGATATCGGGATGTCTGTCAAAATCGCGATAGTGTGTTGAAACAACGACGAACTAAAAAAGATATAGGAAACCGCGAATGCCGGGAGCAGCCGACGGTCGACTTTTCTCTTCTCCTTCCGCCGCTGCGGTTTCGACAGTCACAGAAGCTTGCGGCGATTAAAAACGAAACGTTTTCTCACGCCGCTGTTGCTGTTTTTGCAAGCGTCGTTGTGGACATTCGCAAAGCGGTCGTAAGGCGCGCGAGTCGCTGCACGCGTGCAAGCACAACACGCGGGTAAAGAAACGGTCGTCGAGGGAACGGACGATACGAAACGAAACGAAACGAAACGAAACGAAACGGAACGGGGACGGGGAAATAATTCCGGTCGGTTTATTGGCCGTTCGGCGGGTGACGTAACGGCGCTTATCGTCCAATCACAGCTCGGCTAACGAGTCGAAAGACGTCGGCTACGCTCGCAGAGGGGGGAGGGGATGACGACGACGATGTGGAGCAGGAGCGCAGGGGGGGGGGGGGAGCAGAAGCACAAACGGTAACAACACCGGCGAAACCAGCCGCGCACCGAGCAAATCTTTATTTCACAGGCCGGACTCGAACTACTCGGAGCAAGAGACAAGAGCGCGCGCGTTTGCCCCGTTTTCAAAACCGACCCCTCGTTGATGATAATAACAACAACAACAACAACAACAACAATAATTTTTAAATACATTTATAACAACAACAACGACAAGAATAACACGCCGCGGATCATGCAATTGCAGAGAGACGCGTAGATTCGTATCGTCGGGGAGGCGGGACTGTTGGGGGGGGGGGGGGGGGGGGGGGATAGTCGACGGTGGCGCTGCCTTGCGGCGATTTCGGGTAGCAAGTATCGCCAGCGGATCAACCCCGGGGGCTACCCCGAGACTTCTCTCACATGTGAAAAGTATTTTAAGAAAACCGCTACGGCAGTGTGCATCTAGTCAACATATCTAGTCACCGCGCTCGCGCGGTTATGTAGAAGAGAGGAGAGAGAAGTGATAGATATACATTATACCTATCTAAACGTGTATCGTCGATGTAACGAGGGAAAACGAGAGAAAACAGTTGTTTTATACGCGATCAGATAATATTATACGTATAATTGAAAAACAAAAAAAAATAAGTAAATAAAAATAAAAATAAAATAAAAACCTACGAGGTTTATAGACATATTTTATTGTAAGATAAGTGTTTGTGCGGTGTGCGCGACGCGTGTGTTTAAATAACTTGAACGATAACAATTTTACTTGATTATCGTTTGTTCGTTTTTCATTTTCACCATCATCATCGTCGTCGTCGGACTTTTTCATCATTTTTTACCTATGTAAAAACTGTCCAATTGTCTTTTGTGATAAATGTGGATAATTTATTGGATTTATGTCGTTTAAAGATTTATATATTATACATGCGTATGTATATATATAAACAAAAGAGTAACAACTACCCTTGGTTGTGGATAGAAGTAGTGGTGGTGGTTGGTCGTGCTGCACGTGCTAAACGGGAGTAAAATAAATTAAAAAAAAAAAAGACCAAAAAAAAAAAAAAAAACAAAGTCGAAAGACAAAATAATCCAAGACTAAATTTTTCCATCGATCAAATCTAAATCCGACGAATCGTGTTCCTTGTCGGAATGAAAAAAAAGTATGCCCATTATTTGAAAATAAAAGAAACACGAGTGATATACTATTTGTAGATGGTGTATGTTGTCTACACTTTGGCTTGAAAAAAAAAAAATAAAATAAACAAAATAACGCTAATAATTTTATACAGTATCGATCGTAATGAATTAAGTCGAATTAACCGTAACGTGTGCGACACAAGTAAATGAATCAATTATAATTGTTCGTGTAATTACTTGCGATTTGAAACATCGAGTCTGTAGAGAATAGCAATTCACGTCCCGTTGTGCGGAGTAAAGTTGAAGAGGAAAAAAAAAAAAAAAAACGTAAGATAATAACAAAACATGGGTGTATAAAATAAATTAATAAACAAAACACAGAAACAATGACAATTCATATATTTTGTACTTAACTTATACAACAAAGAAAAGAAAAAAAACTATAAAAAGAATAGGAAATTAAAAAATATTAACCTTATTGTGTCGAGTAAAAATTCCTCCAAACTATTGGACAAGGTGTTGATAATATATACAAACTGTCATCTATATATATGTATAATATTTAAATAAAAAGAGAAAGATTTTCTTTCTTCTTATTTTACATATTTTATATACACACTGTGGTTATTCGCAAGTGCAGATGATTATGGTGATAGTGTGATAGTGGTCATGGTGGTGACGATGACGATGCGATGAGCCGATGCGGCATCCTTGCAAATCCTGTAACATCATGTTGAAATAAAGTTGCATACAACTTGCACAAGAACAACGATAATAAGAATAATCATTTGTGAAATGGTATTATCGTCGCGGCATTATCGCGTTATATCATCAACAACAACAACAACGAAAACAACAACAATAATAAAACGTACGAGTATCGTCAAAAAAAGCTGCACAAAAATTATCCCGAGATACTGGTATGATTATTATAATTATAATAATAATAATATTATTTTTACTAAGCAATTAAATCATTTTTTAACGTATTCCATTATTTCGATAAAAATTTTGTTCACCTTTCTTTTAATTCCTTTTCGCAATTATATTATGTCCACGTATTTGTATGAATATTTACATTCGTACATGTATTATTATAGCGAAGTTTGCGGTATTAAATAAGAAAATATCACATAATTACGTAGCGTATTCCAAGTTTATGAATAACTAACGTATTCGCGGTAAATTGCTGCAATATTATGCCTATGTTTGTTCTGCGTGTCTGCGTGTGTTTGTATCAATCTATTTGCGTATCAATGATTTTAAATTTATACTACTGATGATGATGATGATGTTGAATTGTTCGGTTTTTGTTGTTTTAAAAAATTCAGGAAACGCAAGTCTAGAGAGAAAAAAAAAAGGAAAAGAAAAGAGAAAAGTGAAAAACTGTAATAAGAATACGTGGTAACTTGTGTTTCACGCGAATGAATGCACGCGTGTTGATAAAGTATAGAAAAAAGGAAAAAGAAACGAAAATAATTAACAGAAACATTCGAATATTTCGCTACTAATCAGTTATTTCGTTAAAAACTTCCTGCAGGCTTGCGACTTCACCATAGGATCCCTTTTCTTTGATTCTTCGTTAGGTGGAACGGAACGGAAACTTACGATTATACATACGCACACAATTCTATGCTTTTTATACATTGTACGATCAATCTTGATATTTCGTAAATTAAGTCGATGATTCATTTTAATCCACTGTGCGGAGGCGGAATTTCGAATCTTCGGTAAACGTTCAAGATTCCCGTTGAGCGTGTACACCTTTTTTTTTTTTTCTCGTTATCTTTCTTTATTATTTTCCTCTTTTCTCCGAACGGGTAAAACGAAAAATGAAAATTATTGATTTATCGATTAATGTTAACAAGGATTCGTTCACATTGATTCGTCAGGATCGCAGGATAATTATTACTCACACGGTTTATATGCAATTATATTATTCGTTGATCGGTTAAAATATTTCTTTTATATAGATCATGTATATTTTTACTCTTAAGCAATATTAATGTTATATTCTGCGTTATGAATAAACGCGCACGTATAATATATAAATATATATACACCGTGTATAATAAAAATACCGCAAAGCACGGGATTTTCCTCGTTCCGTCACATATATATATATATTATACATGTAGATTGTGTGCATGTGTGGATGCGAATGTATGCTTATACGAGGTTTGATATTCGGCATGTTACAAAGCAAGGCGTACCAACTGTATCTACGCATAAATGTACATATGGGGCATTCCAATTGAAATTAAGAAGTCATTTGCCTCATGTCATCAGATCGTTGCATAAATTTTATGTCCGCGTTGATTCCACTTGAAAAAATAAAAGCCAGAATCTGTGGAAAAAAATTGAAGAATTTCAAAAATAGTGTTCTTCCATTCGGTTATCCCTTTATTAAAAAAAAAATGAATAAAAAAAAAAATCGCCTGCAGCAAGTGTCCCGACGGTTATAGGCGTATAATAATTTTTTTTTTTTTTTTTTTTTTTGTTGCGCAATTTTTATACCAGGTAATACGTATCATCGACGACGCAAGCGATTCCGGCGAAAAGGAAAATTCCAAGATTTCACAGAAAAGAGTTGGATATTTGATTCGGGTGAAATAGAACGATCGAGAGAGGAATAAAGAAAAGTGAACCCAAATCTTTGGACACAATGATTGATTTTATATACCGTCGTTTATTCTTTCTAGAAGTTGGCAAGAGTGAGCGAAGAACATTTTTACACTTACGAACTGACAATTAATTTGACTGTAGAAAAAATGCAGAGAGTTTATTCAAAACGATTCTTATCAACGGTCAATTATACGATGTAAATCCTCCAACTAACATAGATTAGACAGTTACTTAATTTTTAAACGACTACTCATGCCCCCTGCATTTGCATGCAATGTGCAATTGCATGTACTCGTATATCCATACATACATATACGTAATATGAATATGTATGTATAATAATAATAAGCGTAGCACATGCATCCACTTAAGAGGATCCTATAATTAGTCCTTACCGACCGAGTATTAAATGTCACTTATTTTCCCTATTATCAAAGTCTGTAACGTATTATCGCCAAAAGCGTACCGTAGATAGCTTAATACTATATACATGTAACATATATGCAATTCCGAACAAAGCTATGATAAATCGTTTTTGTTTCACACTGAAAGTATATATACATATATGTATATAACGAAAGAAAATATATTACTCCAGCAATTAGTGGTATAGGGAATTCCATTATGATACACATCAATTTCCGGCATTGTTCTTCCGCAACGTAAACATTTTTTTACGGTATATATATATATATATATATATTGCACCTAGTATTGCTGCACTGCACTCTGACAGCGACATTGTTGCGGATCAACGATTCACGATTACAGATTCTGACAATTATTAAAACAAGTGACGGTTTACTCAGTCGGTATAAATCGATCGCAGCATCCTCTTAATTTTTGCGACTAATACTATTAATCATATAATTATTATTATTATTTTTTTTTCTATTTCTCTCGGATTGACTGTATTCACTGCACTGCAGCCCTGAATTTCCGCGGGGGGTGGTGGGGGGCAAGGTCAGTTGTTTATGCAAATTGACGGATGTTTAGGCATAAAGGCGGGAGATGATGATCCTAAATTTTCAATATTTGAGTCTGGCGCGGCTGATCGTCGTTCTCTCCGTCCTTCGTTCTTTCCTTCGTTCGGTTGACTGGCTGATCGGCCGATCGGTTCGCATAGACTTAGTTATTATTCAAGCAAAATTGAATAAAACCAATGACACTAGAGACCCGGGTCACTGCGCCGACCTATACTCCGACAGCCGCCGTTGTCGTCGCAGTCAGATATCCGAGAGAGCCTGAAAGTCATACCTAGTAATAGCTGTACCCTACTGCATAATAAACCAAATTCGATCCGAAACCCCGCCAGTCTCTCCCTCTCTCTCTCTCTCTCTCTTTATTCTCTGTACGGTATCCAGCTATTCCTCTGCATGTACGTTATACGATTATCTATATATATACACATACGTGTATCGACAATATGTGCTATGCTAGCATTTAATGTGCAAATGGGTGGACTATATCTATCGAATTATATATACTCGTATACACTTTCCGCGTGTACATTTAAATTTTCCCGCGCGCTTGTGTCGTGCATGTGTGTAAATGTAAGATAATGTGTATCTTTTCCGCATATACCTATCGACGTCACGTCGTCGGTTAGTCGTTGAGGAAAGAGAGAGAGAGAGAGAGAGAGAATTGCTGATTTTATACCACATAACTATATATCGTATCGACACCTACCTACCTGTCTGTCTGTCTGCCTGCCTGCCTGCCTGTTTGCAACTCTGTACTACGTCGTTTTCACCCCGTATAATAAGCTTATTATACATAAGATACACCGCGTTTATGTATGTACATACATTGGAAAAACGCGTAATTTTATGTATTATCGATGAAGAGGAGAGGAATTAATCAAATGATAGAGAGAGAGAGAGAGAGAGAGAGAGAAAGAGAGAAATTTACACGGAGAGACTTTATGTAACAAAATCAATAACGATGCAATCATGACGGTGATGATGATGTCCTGAATATTAATTATTAGAAGGACGTGCAGTAAAGCGGATTAAACACACGTTCATGTGTCGAACCGGAAGTTAGCGAAACTCTCTTCGTCCAGTTTTTTTTCTTCTTGTTAATATTCACCAGCTGATCCGTTATTCAGGTGGAAATCGAAGGGGTGAGTTGGTAGTTTTGATTGAGTCGAGGAAAAATTTGCCGTTATTCCTGTTTTTCTTTTCTTTTTTTACACATTTTTTTTTTTTTTTTTTTTTTTTTTTTTCCCCAACTATCGGAAATTTTAGTATAACTTATCGAATATCATTCGTGAACGATTTCTGTATGCGTGTGTGTGTGTGTGTGAGTGAGTTTGTGTGAAAAGACTGTTAAAATTGACAATAAAATGCGGTGCAAACATCAACTATTTATCAAGTGATTATTACCATGTCAGTGGTACTTTTTCTCGTACAGTTGTAAAACACTTTTACAAGTAACATCGGTTTCGTGTCTCCCTCTGATTTCGTTGAGACTTGTGTATGTCGTATAACATTGAAAATTGAGTGACACGGATTTTTTTTTATATCTGCGGAAAAACGGTTCAGAGGGGTTAAAACGATCACCAAAGATGGACACCCAACGAGGTGATTTTTTCATGCGCTTGATGGATTTAGATGAAACTAACGCTCAAGTTTTTCTATTCATAAAAAAATAAAAAAATATATATTTCAGTGTTGGTTTCATTGAAATAGATGAAACGCGTCAAGAAATCACCTCGTTGGGTGTCCATCTTTGATGATCGTTTTCATTCCTCTCTAAACCGTTTTTCCGTAGATAAAAAAAAGTACGTGTCTATTAGTTTTCAATCTTCTACAACGTATACATGACTATCAACGAAATCAGAGGGGGACACCAAACTGATGTTCTTTGAATTTTCCTCGAATTATTACGTTGACTGTTAATTTTACGAAAAAAAGTTTGTTCTTATTTTTACATTTTCCTCAGTCTAATAAGGCTACGTAACATTTTGCATTATACATATTAACGATAGAAGGATATTTTACGGTATAAATCATCAGAAGTAAAAGTACAAGTCGAGGACACATATATATATATATATATATACATAGACATATACCGTATTGAGTAAGTTTTGTCACGATTTGGTAATATTTTCATATGAAAAATAAGAAAGAGGGACATCTTGAGTGTAACGATGAACATGATGATTTCCACAGATCGAATTTTAATAGTTTTTCAATAATAATAACAATACGCCGAACGAGGAGCGGACGACGATAACCAAGGGGGGAGGGGGAGGTCGGATTCATTAACTGTCATCTTAATTACTTTTCGGCTATTTGCGTACATACACAATGCCGTATATAATATACGTATGTACTTACAAAAGTCTTGTGAAACTGCTGACGGATGTATCCCAGGAGTTGGGAACCCCTGAGAACGATCATCATATTGTATTATATATATATATATATATATATATATATACATACACATATATTTATATATATATATATATGTATATGATGTGTGTGTTTGCCGCTAGCATTATACAGTCGTTTAACACCCATTAAAGAGTTCCTCCGACGACCTCGAGGTAAACCAAGTAATAAATAACGTTTTCGAACTTGGAATACATATGTTTGTACGTGTATTCACATAAACCGTGATTGTGTGGCTGTGGATGTGGATGTGGATGTGGATGTGTTTGATTTCTCTGTATGAATGTGTGGCGTAAGTATGCGTTGAACGCGAGAAACGTTCGGGTTGCCCTGTAACCTGTGAGGTGGCGAAACGAATTGCTCAGGTTTAGACTGTATCTTGTATGTTGTATGTTGTATGTTGTATGTTGTATGTTGTATGTAACTAACAACTTCTACCTACTACTAACGTTTAATCGACGTCGCGTCTCGCGGAATATATTAGGGGAGGATAATCGTTGCGGCTAAATACAATGAGAAAAACGATTGAAAGATTAACGTTGTTGTTGTTGTTGATCTTCTATTTTATAAAAGAACTTTCGACATCATCCTGTAATCATATATATGTATATATATATATTGTGCGTTACGTATGGTATAAAAATTTTTCCTCTTTGTAATGTTAATTTCACACGATTCGTTATAACACGGTGTTGGGGGACACTTTATTGTTTCAGATTTGATCAACATTCCATCCATAAACCTGATATTATAAACAGCGTGAGTCTGTATAACCCGCGGGTTCTAAGAAGATATCGAAAATGGGTCGGAAGAAAATACAGATATCCCGGATTACGGATGAACGGAATCGACAGGTGAGTTTTCTCATTTCATTGCTCTACCTTAGACAGGGTAGTCACACATCTGGAAAATCTGGAAAACTAGGAAATCTTAAGGAATTTAGAAGGGGTCGTAAAAAATCTGGAATTGTCAGGAGATTTTTAATTTGGTCATGGAAAATACTGATAATTTCACTTTTGATTCTATCATTGGAATTAGAAATAATTTTTTCAGCTAATAAGCTTACTTTTTTTCTATTTGGCTAAAACTGACGTTTTATGTACGTTATATTTTTTCAGAATTCGAATTGAATTTTAATCGAATATAGAGTTGGTAAAAAATCAAAGATTTAGGTTTTAGTACGTTACTAGAACTTGGAAAATTTCAGGGAAAACTAGGTTTTAAGTACTGGAAAAACTGGAAATGTGATGGAATTTTTTCGGCCACCCTGTTAGTATTATTATTATTATTAGTAGTAGTATTGTTGTTGTTGTTATATATTATTCACCTATCGAGGGTTAATTTAAATTCTATTTCTCCCATGTAACTAAATATCCTGTTTTGCCTTTGCATCAGGTGACGTTCAATAAGAGGAAATTCGGCGTTATGAAGAAGGCGTACGAGCTCTCGGTACTTTGCGATTGTGAAATAGCGCTGATAATATTCAGTTCTAGTAACAAATTGTATCAGTACGCAAGCACAGACATGGACAAGGTCCTCCTAAAGTACACCGAGTACAACGAGCCCCACGAATCGCTTACCAACAAGAACATAATCGAGGTGAGTTGACTCAGTTTCATTATTCTTTGTCTAACAATAAGTCCTGGAAAATGAAGAGAGAGAGAAAGAGAAAGAGAGAGAGAAGCAAACAAATAATTCTATAAAACGAGAAGACAATAATTCAGGGTGTCCAGTATTCATGGAAACTATGGAATCAGGGATTTATCAGGGAATTTGATATACTATGAAAAAAAGCTGGAAATGTTAGAGAATTTCATTTCGTATTTGGGATATAATAATTTTTATCCTAGGTTCATGAAAATTTAGCTATTTTGTGAGAGGAAAAAAAAATTTTTTCTTCAACACTTTTAGGCAATGTTCATAAACCATTCTTAAAAATTCACCTCGCAATGAGCTGTGCTCTAGTCAAATACAGAATATCCTTGTTCGTGTGACTATTGTATTTTTCATTTATTGTGTCCATGAGAGGAAACTGGATAAATAATGATTCTTGTCTGGAAAAGCTGGAATTCGCAGGGAAATATACGTTTTCACAAATAACTGGACACCCTGAATATGCATGTAAAGTAAAAGTCGAGTTTCGTAACCCCGGTGCATTAATTATATCCGTTTACTAGTGTGTGTGTGTGTGTTTGTGTGTATGCCTTTCCACATTATTGTATTTACAATTTACATATGTAACGTATTTGTCTAATCGTTCACGGTTGAAAGTTTTAATTATCGACAGTAAGAAGAATATTATTAACAATAAAATGTAAGGTGAAAATTTACATATAGCAAGAAAAATATTGTAGATTTTACATCTTCTGTGGTGAATATTTGGACAGAACTTCTTTTTTAATTAAATCTACAGCAACAGTAAGATATGTAATCCGATAATAAGTGTTACAACATGCTTAGGTATGCTTGGCTCTGCCACAATTGATGTAGATTTGACTCAAAAAAAATTCTGTACATATATTTACCACAGATTATATATATATATATAATATATATGTAAAATCTACATTTTTTTTTTTTTTTTGCTGTACTTTCCAAGGGGTTCGAGAGGTACATACAATGAAATAATAGAGAAAGAAAGAAAGAAAGAAAGAAAGAAAGAAAGAAAGAAAGAGAAAGAGAGGGACGGGGGTTTCTGTGATAAAAATTAACATGCATGTGATGGTGAGTGCCCTCGGGCGGTGTGGTCACGTGAACCTGTCTGCTGACACTTGCAGGCACTCAACAAGAAGGAGCATAAGGGAGCGATGTCGCCCGAGAGTCCGGAGCCCGATACCGCCGAGTATAATCTCACGCCGAGGACCGAGGCTAAGTACAGCAAAATTGACGAGGAATTCCAAATGATGATGCAGAGGAATCAGCACAACGGCACGAGGGTCAGTTGGAGATAATTTATCATACAGGGGCCATTCGTTAATTCGTTATCCCTTTTTGGTCACACTGGGTCGTTTTTTACCCCAAAAAACGTGTAGTTCTTATATTACTATTACTTTAAAAATTCTATACATGGTCTTGTCTCGAGGGGAAGGGGGGGAGGAGGTAAAAGTCATTCTTACGTAATAATTTACAAATCGGAATGTGCATAATAATAGACATTTTCCATCCGGAGAAACGTCTTAGGAAAAAAAATTAAGGGGCAGTTTGAAAAAGTAGAAAAAATTTCTATTCAGACGTTCCACTAACTATGAGATCTATTTTTCATTTTTAATATATAATTTCATTTATATATTGTTATTGTAAGATATTTTTTATTTCATAATAAGTTTTTAAAATCGGGGTTTAAAAATGGCTAAAATTTTACTTAATTACTTAATTAATAAATGGCTCCATATAACTTAAGCTGAAGCAAAGAAAGTAAATTAGTAAATTTGTAAATAAATTTTATACGTAATTTTTAATAATTATTCGAATTTTAATCAGGTTATGGGACAGTCTAATTACACTCTGCCCGTCTCGGTGCCGGTGAACAGTTACGGAGAATCTCTACTGGGCTCCAGTCCACAAATGGCACACACCAGCATCTCGCCTAGACCTTCGTCGTCTGAAACAGATTCAGGTTTGTCCATCCTTGATCGAAGAAAGGATTGTTCTTCTTTTTATAGTTATTTATCTTTGTCTCTGAGACTGCATTAGCACAATATTTATAATCAAAACTGAGAATTGATAAACTGTGTAATTGTGCATAGAAAGAAATTTCTAGTTTTGGTTACTGTACGATTCTTAACTTAACATTTCCATTTCATACTATGAGCTAAATATATGGTTTCGAATGATACAAAATCAGAATAAGTTTTGTGGCTGTTGTCAGAAAATTTAGTACGAGTTGCTATTATTTTTTATTGTGGTCAGTCGTAATGAAATTTATCGTAACTACTGCAATAATTTGATGCTGTTTAGCTGAAAATTGAATAAACACAATCGCTTGTAACACATTTGCTTGCTAGAATGAAAAATTTTCATTAATTATAATCTGGTTAAGACCAAATTTTTAGTACAATAAACGAAATAAAGTGAATAAAAATTATTCTTTTACATAGCTTTTTATTCCTGATTCAAATACAAATAGTGATTATATTTTTTATTTCCAGTTTATCCATCGGGCGGGATGTTGGATATGAGCAACGGTTATCCACCGTCGGCGTCGCCGCTCGGCGGTTCACCAAGTCCTGGACCATCGCCAGCGCTCGGCGTCGGAGGCGGGGGTGGAGGTAAAGGCAGTTCCTCGAGGCATTCGCCGCAACCTCCCCCGCCGCCTCATCCTCACAGAGCCAACCTGAGAGTCGTCATACCTGCACCCCTTACACAGTCCTTGTCGGACGACAACAATTACGACGTGAGTCTTGATTACCTACGTATGATGTATCGATTAACATGGGAATAGGGGTGAAAAACTTGGGGGGGAGGAGATAATAACAGAAATTGGCTCTGACATTGAATATCAACGGTCTTTCAGAGCGGGCATTCGCAATCTGCGCTGAACACACCGGTTGTGGCGTTACAGACACCCTCGGTGCCAGCTGGATACTCTAGTTTCGGACCGACAGACTACTCGTCGGATCTTGGGAGCCTGGCGTGGTCCCACCAGAGGTACGTTGATGACTTGTCAATGTATTCGGCAGCCACCATGTCCAGCATCAGGTAAATCATTCATCGTTACTTTATTCACCTCCTCGTTAATACTACTTCTTGATCTTCGGCTCATGGACACCATAAACGTGGAAAACAACATATATATTTCAAAACCCATGTATTCGCATGCGTTATCGTAATATCATTCTACATTCATCATTTTTCTCTGCATTCCTTAAAATGATCTTTGCCAACTTTTCTTGACGTAGGATTCTTTTCACTTTTTTTTTTTTTTTTGTTTTTTTTTTATTTGTTCGTTTGTTATAATCGAGTGATTTTTCCGGGGGATTTTACAATGATTCGATTATACGCGAGGAATTGAAATTGCAAGAGGGATTGGAAAAACTTGATATTTTTTTTCAATTAGAACTATCTTATGATCAGAATTGCTACGTAACTACGAAAACGGGAAGTCACATTTAGAAATTTGATTTAACTAAGACATGTTTCTGTGGTTATGTTCTAATTTAACGAATTATGATTTGAAAAAACTATTTCTCTGTAATACTGATTGCAAAAGTTTCCATAATTTACATACAATTATCATACGGGAATGGTATGTGCAAAAAAGATAAATTTTCAGCACACAACATAAGCGATTTCTAAATTGTATGAACGAACTGAATTTTTTTTTTTTTTTTTAATTAATAAATTAGACAAAAGTCGCCTAAGAGATGAAAATATATGAGAATAAAAGTTCTTAAGTGGTAACAACACTAACGGGCAAAAAAAGGCCCAACTCTGACGATTTATTTTGAGAGTATGCAAAAATGAATAAGATTTCTTCTCAAAGGGATTATTTTACGCCTATTGAAGTATGAAAATAAAAATTTTATTACCATTTTTATGCACAATGCGGCCACGGAGCCAATCTTTGAAGTCGCCATTTTTCAAAACTCTTTCACGGGGGAACAGATTTCTCATAGAGTAGAATACCTGGAGCAAAAAACCAAAACAATTTTCATAATCTATATACTATTGCCTATATAAGTACGTAGAGTCTTTTTTTTTTTTTTTTTTTTTTTTTTTTTTTTTTTTTTTTTTTTATCATCAAATTTTACAGAAATGGTACACTTTTGACGAAATGAATCAATTTTTGGCGAAAAAATAAGCATTACATTGCTTATAAAAAAAAAAAAAAAAACATTTATATTAAATAAGAAAACGGCTACGTATTTTTAAAGAAAATGTAATTGTGAAGCTGCTGTTAAAAATTTTAAATCAAGTAATTCAAGTAATTTCTCCTCTTAGTTTGAAAAAAGTGGTTTCGAGCAAGATGCACCGTGGCTAGGTCAAGAATTGAACGTTTAAAAAAGAAAAAATTCATTACAGGGCCAACTGGATATTATATTTATGACAACAAAGTATTTTTTAAGCAAAAAATAAAAAGTAACGAACATTTCAAAACCCTAGAGTGGTGGTACACCTTAACAACCTCAACGACGCACCCATCATCCATTCATATGTTGAAAAAGATGCGCTCAATCATGCCTTCTATGTCCTGCAAACGCTATTCGCACTAACTAACAACACACATCAGCATAAAAAAAAAAATAAAAAAATAAAAAAAAAATAAAAAACGCAAAAACTGACGGACGCACGTACGTGTGTCCCCTTCTGCTTGTCGGTTGCAGTGGTCTTCCGCATTTGGCGGTATCCAGCAGTACACCGCCACCGTCGACGTCGCCTCTACCGGTGAAAATAAAGAGTGAGCCAATAAGTCCTCCTCGGGACCCACACGGGGGTGGAGGTCCGGGCGGTGGTAACCCGGGGTCGATCCATCACTCGAGTCTCGGCGTCGGTCCGTCGTCGAGCGGCGGGGGTGGAGGAGGAGGAGGAGGCGGGGGGCCGCATCACGGACCCCACGGGGGCGTGCCACAGACATTGAACTTAGTTTCGAGCAGGCCCAATAGTAACCCGCCTCCCTCTCATTCTGGCAGTATAACACCGACGAATTTACCATCGCCTGGCGGTGCCGGCGGTGTCGGTGATATAAGGTCGAGTCATCCTGGCGGCGGGGGTGGAGGAGGTGCTGGCAGTGGCGGAAACAGCTCCGACTATGAAAATGGACCGCTAATGAAACGGCCAAGGATCACCGAGGGATGGGCCACTTAGTACTACACCCCGCACCAGCAGCAGCAGCAGCAGAATCGCCGTCATCATCATCATCATCATTACTATCAACATCAACATCAATATCAACAACAACAACAACAACAGCAGCAGCAGCAGCAGCAGCAGCAGCAGCTGCGTCAGCATCGTAATCGGCTTATTTCTCACAACGCTTTATCGTCCTACGACGACGGTATGTTGTAGTTAGCATGCGCGATTTTCCCTTTTCTATTTCTTTTTTTTTCTAAATGCTGTTATCTCTAAAGAACGTGTCACACCTACCTATCTATACGTGCGTATTATACACGATATGCAGACAATTGCGGAATTTCGTTTTTATTAATTAATACACACAAACACATATATGTATATCACATTGCTAAAAGGGAAAGACGACGTAAAGGAAGAATGGAAAAAAAAATAATAATTTTTATAATAACACGGTATATGCGAGAGAAAAATATATAAAATGTGTATAGATCGCGCGTTCAAGATCCGAGTGAAAATCGCACCGATTTTTTTATGGTGACGTAAAGGTAAATTAAAGAGATTTAACGTTTTTTTTTCTCTTCGTCTCTTCTTTCTTTCTCGATCTCCTTCTTTCGTTTTGTCTCCCGCCCGGACTCGCCGCCCCGCTACGTCTGGTCTTTTCTGTGTTGCACACCGAGAAATGGATGTTAATTATAATAATGAAAACAGTGGTCAGGAGGTAATGTTTGGGGAAGAAAGAAGGAGGTGGGAGAAAATTAAATTCACGTAAGAACAAATGAAGGGGATTAAAAACAAAGATAATGAAAAATAAAAAAAACACTGATTATCTTATGAAATTGTGGTGCCATAATGTTGAAATATGTACGATGGATATATATTATATTTTCATGTATATAATAAGAGGTGTTGTTTGTATATATGTCACATTTATTAACGATGGTGTTGTTACATAAATTTCGCCGTTCTGCCGTATATTATAGTAGTATATACATAGTAGTAATATCGCGACGACGACTACGACGATGACGATGACGATGACGATGACGATGACGATGACGATGACGATGACGATGACGATGACGATGACAATAGTTACGGTTGCGTACGTATATATTTATATACATTTAATTATGCATGACTCTCAACCATAACGTTTTACTATCATACTCTGTACACGGGATATATATAGATACATACCTACATACATACAGATCTATGCACAGAGAGATACAAACGGGAAAATATGACGGCTCACACATCCAGGAAAATGACGTTGTTTTTACTTCTCTTATTACCTATATCGTAATAGTCGAATATCGTATTGTATAGGTAGGTTTATGAATGAAATTTAAATTGAAAGTTTTAATAATATTATAATAACAACAAATATAATTACCCAGAGTTGATTAGTAGACAAATTATGAAAGCTTGCAATACCTTGTTCAATGTATACATGTATAGTATATCCGCACAAACTTTTGTATATTCTTTTTCTCTCTATTTTCTCTTTCGATAACGATTTATCTTCCGGAGACAGAACCTTTCGGACGTCCAACGTACACCGGATATAAGATATACATACATATGTGTACTACTAGTATTGCATAAATATCTCGCACATATTTTTGTAATTCTTAATTTCATGCTTTGATGTTGATTCAGATGAATACCCCGACGCTGCTAATGTAAACAGTGGAGGAAAAATTGACAGAGACAGATCTAAAATCTCAATTAAAAAATCCTTTCAAATCGCGGTATATAATAAATATACAATAAATGTGTTTTCGATCGTCTATCGTCGTACACATTTTCCTTTATTCTTTTTTTATATTCCTCATTGTCATAAAAGCAAAATTAAATTCTTGGTTGAACTCGTTCTTTAAAATGAGAAAGGGAAGAAAAGGAAAACAGAAATGACGAAAAATGGATAATTTTACCTGTGTTATAACACGTTCGATTTTTATTTAAAAAAAATGCGATCGCGTAAGCTACTACCATCACTATTGATATTACTATTACCGATAGACTGGCATACAGAGATTTGAAGTACAAGGTATAACGGATAGAGAAGAAAATGTGTGAGAAATGGAAAAAGTTTTGAACAATTTCGATATGAATGAGCTTCTATACGGTTAAGATGAAATTTTAAATAATTTTTATATGGATTTCGTGGTAAACGAATAAAAAGTGCAATACGTGTGCCATGTGTTACCTTTTATTATTATTAGTATTATTATTATTGTTCTTTATCTCTTTGTCTCACGAAGGCCCGAGTTTATCCAATTTTCATATCAAATGTCAGGTATAATAATAATTATTAAGTTATTGACAGTTCTCAAAAACTACGAATCACATCACAAACTCGTTACCTTGTTTGGCATTGGTATACATGATTATCGTTCCAAATTATTTACACACGCAAACGTGCGTTACACAATTAACGATTGCTTGAAAAAAAAAAAAAAAAAAAGGGGAGGCGAAATCAACCGCATTTTAGATTAGCAGATAAGTACACATGCGTATATGTATGTATATATATATATATATATATATATATGTTATCGTAATTATCATTATCAATATAAACTGTTGAAAGGTTTTAAGAAAGAGAAAGAGAGATATAGAGAGAAAGGGAGAGTGTATGCGTGTGTGAGAGAGATAGAGAGAGAGAAATAATCAATTGAATTAACAATTTGAAGAAAGAAAATTAAAATATATATGTATATATAATATAGATACAATATATTAGAGTTATACATTTTCCACGAGTATTTTGCACATTTTATGTATATATATATATATATATATATACATATAGACACATATATAAACAAAAAGTATAAACGAGTAAAAGAAAAAGAGAAAAAAAAAACAAAAAAAATATGATAACGTTTAAAAGTAAATATAAGTGAAAAACAAGTCATTTACTGAGAGAATTAACAATTTTTTTTTTTTTTTTTCTTCAAATCAGACCACTGCTAGGCCGTTACAATCTAATGCCTGTAAAACTACAAACCGTAAGGAAGCACTTTTGTAGGAACACGTCTCGCAAGATTGTGCCACAAAGTTGAACACGTTCAAGGGGCTCAAATTACTTTTTAATCGCAATTGATCTACGATTATTTATTTTGTTTTTAAACATTGAATTTTTGATCACACCTTAAGACAGACCCTCAGACAATTCGATGATTTCGAAAAAGAAATATCAAGCTTCGTTCGCTGTTCTGATGGAAAAAAAAAATATATACGTATATATACATATATGTAAAAAATACCTTTGTGGGACACATTGTCGCGTTTGAGGGAGAAAAAATTAAATATCCCATGAATTCGTTGATTTCCATCATTTATCTACACATGCCTTATTACGGCAGCAGTTTGACCAAAGTTATAAATTATTTGTTCGACCTTAGCCTTGAGCTTTGGCATAATCTTGTGAGATGGTTTTTTACAATCTTAATCACAATTGCACCTATATATCTATCATTATTATTGCTATTATTATTGCTACTGTTACAAAACAATACAAAAAAAAAAAAAAGAAAAAGAAAAGAAAAAAAGAAGATTATACATTTATTTATACATGTGTAACATGTGTATGTATATATGTATGATTTTTTTTTTTTTTTTTTTTTTTTTTTTTTTATTTAATATGCTGAGAGAGATAAAAATTTGAGGTAATTATGCGGAGTACACAGGTATTTGAATAATAGTGCCTGACACCTTTTGTGGCCCTCCCGACTCCTGTCGTACCTTTACGTAATAGAGATGTATAATACTATACTTGTATCGTATATAAAAAAAAAAAAAAAAAAAAAAAAAAAATTACAGAGAAGATATAAAGAAGCAAAAAACGACTAATTATCACGTACCAAGTAATTGATGATAAATTGGCGATAAAGAAACAAAAACAGAAAAAAAAAGTTGGTCGTATTACCTAATATGTGTGATGAAAAATTATAGATGAAACAAAGAATAATGACGACGGAAATTATAGGAGATAAAAAAAAAAAAAAAAAATTTAAATAAACCAAAAACAAGATGAAAATTTATTAAATTAAATTAAATTAAATTAAATTAAATTAACCGTGTTATACATACATTATTATTATATATACATACATACATATATATATATATATATATATATATATAGTTAGATAGATAATTATGGTATACCATATCGTGTATGTGAATAAAATACGATGAAGTTTCTTTACGAGAATACGCTACGTATTTTGTACTGTAATGGAGCGATTTTGGTGTGTGGAAAAAAAGAAAATAGTGTGGAAAATTAAGTGAAAGTGAGCGAGATGTGTGAAAGAAAAAAGGGTTTAAATAGTCATCGACTTACCATATCTGTGCGATAAAAATTTTATTTCAAATTTTTGTAAGACGATCACAAAGTGCAATCTCAAACCGACGTTAATTTTCGTTTCTTTTTTTTCTTCTCTCTCTCTTCTGCGGTGAAGAAAAGAAGAAAAAAAGAATATAATAAATGAAATTTTAAGGGAAAAACAAACAAACAAACAAAGAAGGAAAACAAGTGTAAAAGAGATCGTTATTTTTTCATACAAGAAAAATTGAATGAAATTTATAAGCTAACTAATAGTAATAATAACAATAATAACAATAATAATAATAGTAATAGTAAATTTATACATTATACCTACGATATAATCAACACCTCCGTCTAGTTTTTAAAAGAATTTTCTATCTTCGCAAAAGTTTCCTATGTAGAATGAAATTTCGTCGTCTAGTCCGTAGACAATATATATGTATAATACACGTTACATCGTTTCGGACAATTTTCGGAACTTGGGATTGGTTTTTTTTTAACCTTGCATATTTTTTTTTTTTTTTTTTTTTTTTTTCAACATTCTGACGGCAAAATTTCATTTGTAAATAATCCTAATTCGTGCAAGTCTGAAGTAAAACCAGAGTTTAAACGTCTTATACATATATATATATATATGTATAATCTGAAAAGTTCACGTCGTGCGAAATAAAAATGCAACGTTAACGTATTGGTGTGACAAATAATTTTTCATTGGTGAAAAATTTAATCAAGAATGGATACGACATTAAATACAAGAGTTTTGTAATTATCACAGTTTTTTTTTAAATCAAATATGTTTCTTTTTTTTCCACTCTCTCTCTCTTTCTCTCTCTTTTTATCTCTTCCCAACCGCAAAATCATGCCAAAAACAAAAGACCAAAAAACGTTTCACTCTCTTTGTTCACGTTGGTGCTATTATTGTTTTTTTTTTTTCTAATACTTTTTTTCATTTTTGACAACGTATTACCATTTCTCAGCGATTCAAATTGCGTAAGGTGATATCAGCGTTCGTAAACTTGTGCAAATTTTTTTTTTTTTTTCTCAATTTTCCACATCTGACACCTTGAAGTTTACTTATATTTATGGTAGTGTACAAAATGCGGGAAAAAAAAAAACAAACGAAATATATCCACAATCCACGATACACAACGTCGTACACTAATACACGCATGAATATAAATATTTTGAACGCAAAATTTTGCAGCGTATAACCTATAATAAAGTGTGAAATAATTGAATTGTAGAAGACATTTTTTTTTTTCTTTCTCTCTCTCACGACACGCATACAAAATTCCAGCTTCGCTTTTTTTCTTCAGATTTTAATGATTACTCCCGGATTCGTTGGTCGGACATTAATTTTTTCCACATGTTTCACTTTTTCGAATATTCAAAATTAACGGGTTTTCAACTGTCAGAAAAGTATGTAAAAATATCCAGCAAAGAGGATAACAAAGACAAAAAAATTTAAAAAAAAAAAACAAACAAGAAAAAAAAATAAAAACGAAAACGTTAAAGTATTCTATTTCATATTTTTAATTATTCTCGTTCAGTGACTAAAACACTTGCCTTCTTCACTCTTTCTCTTCGGTGATATATTCAGATTCAAGAGAAGAAAACAAAAATAAATGATCATAGGTACAATACGCATAACAATTAACAAATGAAGAGACCAACTCTATACATATTCAACGGTTGTATATATACATATTTTATAAATATAAGAAGAAAGCGAAAAAGTATACAATAAAAATGAACAAACAAATGCAACTTTATCTCCGTATATAACGCTGCATGAACCTGGGTCTAAATATCTGCGTCAATATTATATAACAGTTGTGATAATACATGTGAATGTTATACCCATAAAAACAGTTTTAAAAAAACTCAAAAAGTATAATAAATAAATAAATAAACGATACAAACGTGTGATTTTCATCGATCGTCGCCGATGTCATTTGTTCTCGGGTTAAAAAAGTTTATTCATCGTAAAATACATAAATTTTATTATAGCGATGATAATAATACTAAGAAATTACGATAACGATGATGAATGATTGGATAAATATGAAAATAAAAATTCGCAACGCGTGATACAAGTTTAATATTTTTCATACGTATACATATATGAATAACGGAAAGGCATAGGAGGGGAAGAAGAAAAAAACAAGTCTCGTTAGAAAATTGAACGAAAACCGAAACACAAAAAAAAAAAAAAAAAAAAAAAAAAATTAACGACGCAGTTATAATTATGCGCTGAAAATCAACGAAATGAAGCGAATGAATGAACAGGGGTAAAAACCGCGTGTTCAATTAGTCGGAAATCTGTCTCAACCTCCCTAATCACAAATGTATTACCGTCACGAGGTAATTTACGTACAGAAACTAAACTAAACTAAACTAAACTAAACGAAACGATACGTATCGCAGCATTAGGTTGGCTGGGTTAGGTGCATGTATGTACGTACGTATTTGCAGAGCGTGCCTACCCGAAACATATCTGTACATACCATACACGTGTAGGTATATATATATGCTAAGGTGTAGTGAAATAACTCGTTTTACATTTATTATACACGATTAGACAGGTACGTTGATAAATAAATATATCATACACACGGATACGTATAGATATAGATATAGATAGACAGACAGATAGACAGAAAGACAGACAGATAGATAGATAGATAGATAAATATAATACATGTATAATAACCATACCCGGCGCGTTTTATGTCATTATTTGATATTGCGAAAATCATACATAAACACAAACGTGCAAATATATACGTATTGTATACATAAAAAAAAAAATTAGCGGAGGATGATGAAAAAAAAAATTTTTCTAATATTGCACGCGATCAATTTATTCATTGGCGATATATACTATTATTATTATTATTGTTGTTGTTGTTGTTGTTGCTGTTCTTGTTGTTGTTGTTGTTGATGATGTTATTATTGTCACTACTATGATGTACAATATATATATGTATATATACACATATATATATATATATATATATATATATATATATACACACACACACATGCACACACATAAATTTGATATAGAAGTTTAAATTATGCGATGCTTATATATATAATGATAGGTTGAAAAAATATATTATAGTTACATGTTAAATTAGTGTATAATAGCGTGGTAAGAAAGGAGAAACAAAAAAATATTATTGCTATTACTTATTATAATGATAATAATAATGATAATAAGACAAAAACAACTCATATAGTGCCATCGTAATGAATTAGTGTTTAATAAATTTATGTTTTTAAGCGATATATATGTAGATATATATATCCATATACATATACATAGTTTTTGTTCGTTTGTTTTTTCTTTCACGCTTTTTTTTTCACCCCTGTTAGATTATATATATATATCTATAATAAATATCCACTGTGCAGAAAACAAGGTAACGATGATAATGATAATGATAATAATTATTATCAGGAGATCGGAAGGTGATAGAAAAACGAAACACATTTTTTTTTTTTTCAAGTCATTTGATAATTCTTGCAATTATTATTATCACTGTTGTCATAAATAATAATTATAATAATAATATATTGTTCGTCGCGGACAGAAAAGACGCATGTGAGACGTCGTCGTCGCATTATTATTAATTATACAAATGCAGATCCCAGCTAATAATAATTGTTTGTTGTAACATCGTATTATATTATACTAAATGCATTGAATTGTGTAATAATAATCACAACAATGGGACACTTTACCGCGTAACGCATATAATGCATCTAATTCTTATTATCAGCCGTTATGTCGCGAGATATGTTCGGTTTTATTAAGTTTATACTGATAAAAAAAAAAATGGAAAATGAACGGAATGAAAAAAAAAGGTTACAAAATATCCCCGTCAACTCGTGCATTAATTATTAGTATAGTATAATACGTACCTATACATCATACGTACATGTATGTATACAAGAATCATGTGTCATTTAATTAATTCATAATGGACGAATCTTTTTGGTTGATTGATTGATTGATTTATTGATTGATTGATAGGTTAAATGAATGTTATATGTAGTTGATTGACTGATGCATCGGTGAATTAATGATTATTCAGATACAACACTACGTCGGTAATATTATTGTTATTATTTGAATCTAACGAAACAAACGCATATATATGTATATATATATATATATATATATACACACACACATGTATACATATATATATATATATATATACATATTTATACATATAAATATTTGTAGTATAAGTGTAATGTAACTGTAAGATCGCAACTCTTTATTTGTACGTATCTCATTTTGGTGCTCGATTATATCCAATTACTATTATTACTATTATTATTATTTTTATTATTATTATTATTATTATTACTGATCAACACGATTTAACAAACATACGTGACACATAAATACATTCGTACATGGACACGTAATAGGTAGAGAGGTACATATGTGTATGTTGTTGCCAATTTTTATAATCAGTCCGGCGAATTGATCATTTTGCTGCCATGTATTATCTATATGCATACGGAGTGAGTTGGAAAAAAAAAAAACAAACAAACAAACATAGAAACAAAATAGCAAAAAAAAAAACAAAAAAAAAACAGAAAAATAAGAAAGAATTCGATTTATAAGAAATTATAACGTATTTCTATATAGTATATACTATCGTTTCGCGAAACGATATAATAATATGCATATACACGTATATGTATATATGTGTGTCTATATATTAATGTATAACGAGGAAATGCGATATGTTTTTTTATATGGTACATAATATACATGTATGTACATGTGTATAAAACATCACATCATGAACACACACACACACACACAGAGCTACAAACGCAAACACACACGACGACACGTCTACAATTATTATAAATTTTACTAATGTAAAACACGCGTACGCATTATCATCATCTATATTATATTTCGATGTATCAGCATAATGATATATAATTATTATGATGTTGCCCATATAGAATACATTTTACTTGGTTTTTATATAACGCAGTATTTTATTTCTCGGTTATTTTTTCATTTTTCTCTTCTTTATCAACTAATAGATATAAATATGTGTATGTCAATATGCACAAACGTGTGTAAATGTATGCATATACAGTTCAAGTAACGTAACATCATTGAACACCTTATCACATACAAATTTTAAAAAAAAATTCTTTTTTTTTCTCTCATTTTTGCACATCCAATTATTCAGTGTGAATGAAGAAATATACACGTGATAGAATACTTATTATACTAAATATATTAAGCATATCATACAGTACTAGATTAAATATACTTACAATTAGCAATTTTGTGATAATACAGATTCATATGTGAGGATTCCAGTTACGATGATAACGCTTAATATCATTCGATTTTAACGAAAAAATCCCGGGTATATTATGTCAAATCTTTCATATTTGCTGAAATTACGTCAATATTTAGCAGGATATAGTAATAATTTTACTGTCATTGCAGTGTTATGCCGCGCTTATTTTCAACAGCATTTTTACCCTTTCACCGTCCACGAAGCATAATACGATGCAAGATATTGGACAAATATATATACTGTACGATAATTTTTTAAACGTCTGAAGAAATATCGCGATTTTTCTGTCGATCGCGAAAAGTTAATAGAAACGAGTTTAAACAGCATTAATTTACATCTTGTTATCCCCTGAATATTTTGCCTCGATTCAATGTCAGATTTTCTCAATGAAGCTTGTTGTTTCGAGTTGATTGGTAAGTGATAGGTGTTTTCAGCTGGTCAAAATCGAACGTCGCTAACGAAAGTTCTTCATAATTGGATACAACTGAAAAATCGAACGGCTTATCTCAACGATAGATCGTCGTTACCCTACGTATATTAACAATAATCTTATCTGCAAATCACTTGAAGGATTTTTCTGAAAAATTCAGATTATCTCACGTATTTATGATTTATGTAAAACACGTTAAACAAAATCAGACAAAATTTCTCGGTGGTAAAAAGTCATTAAAAAATTCTTTGTCTCACTTTATAATTTCTATATCTATCGAAAACGTCGGAAATTTTTAATTTTTGGAATACTTTTTTTATTACGAAGATATATTTTCACCGGTATTATGCAAAGGTTCTTAATTACATATGCATATAAGTATAGGTATGTTTTATGGTATATATATACACCTGCGGTCGATTTCTGTGCGCTGATAGTCCAGTCGAATTAGACCAAAAAAGCAGCTATTTTCCTTCGGAAATCGTCACTGGCAGTCTACATTTCGGTTTTTGGCATTCGTACCCCATTGCTTTAGCCTCCATCTTGAATTTGAGGTCTTAATCGGAAAATATCGATCCTAGGGAAAAATTGATTGATTATCTCGTTTATTTTCCACTTTACACGAAAAATGGTAATCACCAAAGTTGTTTGGAATTAAATTTTGGCCGTCGTCAATTTTTCCCTAGGATTGATATTTTTCGATTCACCTCCAATTCAAAATGGTGACTGAAGCAATGGGGTGCGAATCCCGAAAACCGAAATGCAGACTACCAGTGACCATCCCCCCCCCCCCCTTATTTAAAAATTTTTCCATGTCAAATCCTAATTCTACTGGGCTATAAAAGTTTTCGAAGGAAAGCAATTAAAGAAAACGTGACAATTGAGGGAAATAACTGCACCCCTTGCCATTCCTCGATTCAACGAATTTACATTACATACATGATTTACTTCGTGTAGGCGCGTCTGTGTTTAATATATTAGTTGTGCTCTTGTTGTTGTCAACAAAGTTACGTAATATAATATCCTTATTACGTGGTTTACAATTAATAAGAATCACTGTGGTAATGTGCACCTCTCGCGCGTGTAATGTGCATTCCAGGATAAAGGAACAAAGAAAAGTTAGAAATACGAGATTAAACAATTATTACATCATTTATTTTATACAATATTACGACAGCGCGGCTTAATTCCGTAGCGTATAATATACAATATAATTCGTATAGCCTATCTGCACATTATTGTAGTCGATATGCATACAATTAATATAACAATACAATAATACTAATATACCTATCAACATGATAATCGAGGTAATATTTGAGGTTGGATGAAAGAGAGGGGGGAGATTTGATATATAACATATAACGTAACGCAACGTAACGTAACGTAACGTAACGTAATACAATATGAAACTGAAAAGTATAATGATATTGGATTGGTGCGGTAGAGTAAATTAATTAATCAACCGTAGATAATTGTTATTACATACTTAACCAGTGATTGTACAGGAAGAAGAGTATATTGTTTAACTAGCGAGGTGACCATAGAATTTTAAAGACTACAAAGAAATAACTCTTGTTATAATATACATCATATATAATATCCCGACGCGCAAAATTGTGCTATTATACATAATATATATAAAATTGAGAGCGTTTGCGCGTATATACACACGTTGTGTAATATAGGTATGCCCAAAAAATAGCCAACGTTCAGTGTAATGTATGTACCTGCATCGATAAACTGATATACATATTATACCAGTATAATTTTCATTGTGATGTCCACTAACGTAATTAATGTTTATAGACGTATAAAATAGATTGCTCGCAGCTGTTATATTAGATGAATAAATAATACTTATTATACGTACGTAAATATATGTAAAAAAAAACAAAAAAAACAAAAAAAAAAAAAAACCGTGATCATCTTTACAAAATATTTTCACATTAAATTATATTCACATATATAATTATTCTAATTATATATCAATATGAAAAAAATATACGAAGATTGATTGTTATGCGAAAATTTGGAAAGAAAATGACGTACCAAAATGAAAGAATAATTCGGGATTTATATTTTATACGTCTAAGAAATCATCTGTCCTCTGTAGAAATGCCTTAATATCACGTGCCTCGAATTAATGTGTAATCTGTTCACTGCTTACTACTACTACTACTACTACTACTACTACACAACTTACTACTCCTACTACTACTACACTACTACTACTACCACTACTCTACTACTACTAACTACTTATTAGAGTATGTATGTATAAAAGAATACGTGTAATATCAATATTATCCAGTTATTCTTTGTACTGCCTCTTGTAAATACAGTCAGAATATTTCACTGTCATTATGTCTCGTTGTTTGCCTGCGCGTGTATGTGTGTGTGAATTAATATGTCTTTTCAAGTTGGTGTGTGTGATGAATACACATAATATATGTCAAACCCGAAGCAGTATAACGATGTTTATATATTACGGGCATCCCTGCTTAAAATGTCGTATGAATGAATTAGGTCTTATCCAAACGTTACACGGAATTTTGTGTTCGATTTCTGTAACATTTCGATAAGACCTGATTCATCCATCCGACATTTTGAGCAGGGATTGCTTCTGTACGTTATTGTGTTACTCACCTAAATATTGTGCAGATAAAAGCAAGAGATTTTTTCTCTTCTTTATTCTTCTTCCAAATATCTGCAAAATTTCTATGTTCATGCACTAACCCTTCTTCCATAATCATCATAATCACTGTCACCACCAGCTTGTCGAAAATTCTTTTATTCAAATTATTCTTTTAACAGATCTCATTCCCACTGATATGTTGATGAAAATTTGTCTCGACAAGTCGGTTATTTTTTAAGTACACGATGAGGTGCCGGGTTTATTCACTAATAAATTATAATTAAAAACAATCGTCAAATAATCCCTCTCAAGTTAGATTCAGCTTTTATTATGCTTATGATTTTTACAGTATACAATATACATCAAGAAGTGTAACAAATTGCAGATGGTGCTCGCGTAACGTAATTAAAAAATAAACTAAAGAAAAGAATTACAAATTTAAGGATAATCGCCGTATATCTAAACGATAGAAAGGTACATAATGTCTTCTTAAAACAACTTACCGGCACAGACATTACCTGTCACAACATACTGTAGAGTTTAGGATTATCATACGTGAAAAAGAGGGGGCGGGGACGCATAACTTAATTCTTTCTCAGTTCAGAAATAAGCTAACAGATTTGAAACAGGGAAACTGACAAAAACGAGAATTGAACATTGAACACAAATGTAAAAGTGTTTATATACGTATATTTTTAGTATAATATGAATACAATTCTTAAAAATTTTTTTTTTTCCTTTTCATCAATCATTGTTTCTTAACATTATATATTATTAAACTAATAATTTTCGCTTTACATTATCATTACAGTTATTATTATTATTATTATTATTAAAAATAAAAATTACGAAAATATTTGTACGGTTAATGGATTAGCTGTTTTGTGTTTTTGTTTTTTTTTTAGTTTTTCAATTTATTATTTGAAATCTAATAAACTTGCAAAGTAGTTATACCAAGAAAACTCCTAATCTTGGTGCAAGTCTTAAAAGGAAGCTATAGTTATATATATATACATATATATGTATACATTGTATACTATATATATATTTATATAGTTTTATCGGAAACTAAATAAATGCATTAAACGTATATGTAATTGATATTTATTTTATTTTTTTCTTTTCACTTCATTACTGCTACGCTCATCGTTCTCTCTGTGTTCTTTGTGCCTCGTGTATCTACCACAATAATGTGTGTTGCGTGTGCGTGGTGTAGGTTTCCAGCTCTTGGATAGACTGTACCATTATCGTAACTTCTACAACTAAAGAGTCAATATTTTGATTGAAGGGCGATGGTGGTTGGAAGAAGGTTAAGCCAGAAGAATTAATCAACAATAAACCAACAACACTCATATAATAGTTTTACAAACTTGCTACATCGTACATTCTATTAAGAAGACAATGGGCATCAGCAGAGATTCGTACGTTGGTACAACTATTATTTGCAGTTTTTATTATTTGTATTAATTAAGAGATATATTTATTTTTAATAACTATACGTTGCTTTGTTCTCTTTCTTTACTGTAAAACCGTGCTGTGTTTAACTTTTTTCTTCTTTCGAATTTCCAGAAGTGCAATTTTTCATTCTCTGTAACACTGGGATAAGTGGCGTAGGTCGGAGATTGAAAAATTGCTGGAATTTTTTTTCAACTGATAGCGATAACTAGTGGTCCATGATGTAACAGGTAATTAAGTCGACGGTTTAAAAAGATACCTTTAAAACAAACGACGGGGATAAAAAAAAAAAATTCAACACTAATTACTAAACTATAGGTGGTACACAGTGCGGAGAAAAATAAAGATAACAACTAATAAAGAACAATTGATTAGTTGTTTTTGTTTGTCAATTAATTAATCAAGCTTTTGAACACAACGATGATTGGTAAAATACCAGATGACGATTTCAAGACTTCATTGATAATTGTGGTGCAGTTACGCGGTGAATAGAAAATAAAAAGAAGAAATTATGTGATAGCGGTGAAAACTGATTTTGTTTTACAGCCTATATGAATAGGATAATCTGTTGCAAACCACCAATTTGATTTTTACTGTTTTGATCAATCAATCATCTTGTACCGACACCTTAAAGTATTATTCTAAGGTTTTGTATTTATAAGATACAATACAATAGGTATAAATTAACTGTTCACGTTGCCAGCGAAAACTCGTATTCTCACGAAATTAAATCTTTCTTTTCTTCGTTATTTCTCGCGATATCAGAGTCTACAAAAATTATAATAATCGTGAGTGTTATTATTGTTACTACTTGATCGAAAATGTTTCGCGATTTACATTCATAAATAGAAATAGGGAGGATCACTGGCAACGTGCATTGTTGATAAAATATTTTTGTTTTTTAAGGCGGTAAGATTCGGGGCGCCGCGCCACGTTGATTTCAATATATTCCGTCCTAGCTGGTACGGTAACTCGCAGTTAATTAAACTTACAGTAAAGAGATATTAAAAAAAAGCCCTGCGATAATTTTTTTCTTGTTTTATTTTCGTCGGTTTTTTTATACGAATAACACGTCCCCCTTTTTCTCTCACATTATGCGGCAGCGTTCTTCACCCTGGGGGTCACCCTGTAACAGAAAAATAATAAATTCATTCCTATTAGTAGTTGTATCAAAGATACTAAAAATTAAAACATCGGTGTATTTTACCGCGTATTGACACGTATTCAAACCCGCAAAATTATACCACAGCCCCGCATGCCCTGACAACCGTATTTTTATAACCATAAGTACAGCTGTGCATGATTTATGCACAGGAATCGTTACCCCCTTCATGATGATTGAAATAACGAGACTAGTTGTTAGTTACAACTATGCACAAGCGATTTTCAAAAATGGTGTGTAAAAAAAATAAAAAATAAGACATTCGAAGATGACGTCGGTAGCTCGTTTTGGCTGCTCCTTCCACTGGTATTGTTGCTGCTGTTACAGCAGCTACATAGGTGCTCGTTTTTCTTCTATTTTCTGTCTAATCTAAAGACAATGTGGTTAAAGCGAAGATGCTGTGTCGAGTGAGAAAGTTTTCACGCTGAACTATTTGAGCACGAAATGAATCAACGTTTTTCAATATTTATCTTCTTAAATCATTCGAAATTGTACAATTTATAACCAAGAAAGAAATCTTCACATTTGTCTGAGTAAGCATGAATTACTAGTAACTGTCTTGTAATACCTAAATAGCTATAAATGCAGCAGTTCAAACTTGCATGTCGAAGTAACGCAAAGGAGCTAAGAACAACATTGAAAAAAAAAAACGTATCTGGTCAAGTCTACCAACACTTTTTCTGAAAAATATGGAAAGAAGTCTATCAAGTGTAAGGTTTCGGGTGAAAATGAACCTCATATAATAAATTGCAAAAATAAAATCACAATAATACTTTAATATGCGTATGCACAATGAAATAGAAATAAAGCTCGACAGATTGAGAAAGACATGTATGTAATGATGAGGTTTTAGTAAAGCGTGAGAGAGCGGCGTAAGTGTGACGGCAGTGCAAAGAAATGGGCCAACAAAAAAATAGCTACTAATAATGAAGTATCATAAATAAGCAAACTTTAAAATTAATATTATTTGCAAATTATTACAATAATAATAATGTGTGGTAATGGATTATTATTATTATTATTCATTATTACTGATATTATTATTATTGCAGACAAATGACTGAACAGCTGAACATCTGAGAGTTTAGAGTAACAACTTACATAGGCCGCCTGCCTGATCTGTGCGCCCTCACGATCATTAATACGGGTAGAGATATCTTCTCTATGGAACAAGAATTGAACATTGATAAGACATCACCCCTCCTCATTGGATAGTATCATAGGGGTGTTTCATTTTATCAATAGTTGAAAAATATTTCGAATAAAATTTAGTCAGTTCGTTAATAATTACTAGTTTTATGTGTAGGATATGTGTGAATGTGTGTATACCGTACGTCTGGTTTATGTATAAGTATAATTAAGAAAACATTAAGACTTCAAGATTGCAGTCTCCAAACTTGGGAACAAAAAACTTCCCTCATTCATCCAGGGTACTACCATATTATTGGGTAACCAGTACATGATTATCCAGAATTTCCATGACCCTTACGGGACGCCGTGAATGACTCCAGTTATTAATATAGTGGCATCGTAAGAATTCAACGGTTATAATATTGAGGCCAGAAGATTTTTAATCATTCGCATACGAATTGCATGTCTTTTTTCGAAGTTGAGATGGACAACATAACATAACGTAACACAACATAACAATAATTGCCAGAATCATCCCGTGTGCGTGATTCACAAATTTCTCCTCTTTCACTTCTATTCGCGGATGAAATTGATAATAACTTGCGTAGCCACATTGTCTTTGAGGGTAAAAAATTAATAAAAATGAAATGTAAAAATACATATTACAGAAAGAAAAAAACGTAAAGAAATAAATAGCTAAGCTATAATAAGGAAACTTTAGAGACACCACGCTCTGTGCACGTATAACATGTTCAAAATAATCAAAAAGCAATACCTGTTGGTGGTGAAGATCCTCCGAAGTTCGAAACCCAATATTTTCCCTGTGTCGCGACAAGGTACTGGACAGCTGTTGTCGCTTCCGCTCGGACGTTGCCAATTCCTAGAAGAATTACAGGTAATTCGTTTAATTTTTCTCTTTTATCATCATTCATTTGCTGTTGCTCATAACTCACCTCTCCTTCGCTGTTCAGTAGGGTTGTGGTCATGTTGTCTGCCGTAAACCACTTTTGTCCCTTCATAACAAGGTTCGTCGGAGGTTCGTGAGATGCTCCGATATCCGCTGACCAAACAGTCACAGTTGCTCCCGCATCGACCTTAGCGCTGCGATGGAACTTGAAATTCGTCTCTAGTGCTCCGGCTTTACGGATCAACTGCCACCCACTCAAAACTATCTCCTATGGAATATATGGTGAGAAAATATGATCAATTACTCATTCTTTCCAGTTCTTCTGAGGGCCTTCCCTTTTGTACAGAATATAAACGGTATTGCGCATTACTGTTAAATAACAATTTTTAAAGTGAAATTTCGAATCGGAGTAAGTGTAAATAAAGCAGTTTTTAGAGTTCCAGACATTTTAGAGTATAACTAGTACACGTACATGGACATTCATGTTGAAAACATCTACTTTTACTTCCAAATATATAATCACCTTGTTGCCCTTGTTGGTAAGTTTGACATAACGTCCTTGTGGATCAGCTTCGGTAATCTCAATATCGCCTCTGGCAGTTCCAGATACGCTATAGTCGCTACTACTGCGCTCTTCACTCTCTTCCAACAAAGTACGCTTTCTTTTACCACCTCTAAGTGGAGTGTTGCGCGATGGGGTTCCTCTTCCGCTGGATAATGAAGCAGGCGATTGCATGGGTGTGATGTTCAACCTGGAAAAAAAATACAAAGGTAATTGTGGTTTTGAGGAAGGAATTTGCATAGCGATTTTCATTCACCAAAATACTTTTTCTAATATCCTTCGTATTACCTCGCCTCTTCTGATTCTAGCAGTTTTCGGTAGGCAGCTATCTCCAGGTCTAGCGCCACCTTTATGTCCATCAGATCTTGATACTCCTGCAGCTGCTGTGCCATCTCATCACGCATTCTCGCCAGCTCAGCCTCCAGACTAGCCAAACCTTCCGCATGTCGAGCACGCTCACTCTCGCGCAAATTCTCCAGATCTCTGTTACAATATGAAAGAAGTTATCATGTTTTAAGATATATTTTTCATTTTTCATTACACGAGTAAGATATGCTTTCTTCAAAGTTGGTTACCTCGAAACATTTTTTCATTTTTCACGAAAAGTTTGAAACTGTGAAGTATATTAAAATACGGCAGTATTTTTCATACGAGATCTATCCATTTTCTCAATTAGAAAATCGAATGAATGATTACAGGTCTTGACCGATCCTTTACAAAATTCTAAAACAATGTTTGAGAGCGAAAAGTGAATACAAAGTGAGAGAAATATTCACTGTCGTCTTCTGTACGAAGCTTTCTGAGCGAAGACCTTGAAACGTACTAAATTATGGTTACGACCCAAAGGCCGTTATTTTACCTGATGCGAGAATTGAGCGCGTTGTTTGTGGCCTCGAGCTCGTTAATGCGTTGATTTAGCCCGTCGATACGGGACCTGGTCTGACGAAGCTCCTCTACGGCAAGACTTGCCGCACCGCTGTTTCGTTGGGCGTGGGAGGTCAGGTTCTTAATTTTGTTCTCATAGAGCATTTCGATCTCCTCCCGATTGGCACGCATCTGCGATTCATACTGTTCCCGCAATTCTTGCAACGATTGTTGCAGCTTAGCCTCATACTGCTCGGCCAGGCGCCCGTCGATCTCGGAAATCTCTACCTGCAATGAAGACTGAATAAATTAGCGTGAACAAGTGCAACGATGTTTTTTGAGAGCAGGTGCAGCAAAATCGCGGCAACGAAACCAACCTGGCGTCGCGTTCGTGTTTCGGTCAATTCCTGCTGGTAGACTTGATCTTTGAAACTTATGTCCTCCTTCAAGCTCTGTATGTTGTTCTCCAGGTCGATTCGCTGAAGGGTCTCTTCCTCGAGGTGTTTCCGCGCGTCGTCGAGTAGCGCCTGAAGTCGTTCAACCTCCTTCTCGAGTTCCCGTTCCCGTTCTGCGAGTTTTTTCCGCTCAGCTGCAGATTGGTTAAACTTTGTTTGCAAATCCCCGCAACGCGATTCGTAGATCATCAAGTTGTTCTCAACTATTGCTAGATCCTTAGTTTTCTTTTCGAGTCTGAAAGAATAATAGGGACAAAAATTAATGATTATAATTATCGTACATTTTCCGCGGGTCGATTCTAATTATGAAAATCGCGGAACGGAAGTGATATAGTAAAGTAACTCACACACGCGACAATAATATCGATAGTTTCTCGAGTATTCGTTTATTTATATAAATTGTAATAAATAATGAAGTGGAGAGAAAGGAGAGGGTGATTTGCTATTTAGAACGATTGACCCAGTTTAAGGAACATTTTTTATCGACCGTTTCCCGGTTAACGTCGGCATGTATTTGTATATCGGCGTCATCATTCTCCTTCTTCTGCTTCTAGCCAGGCCAAGGTTACAGAATTAAGGTAACGCTCCACTCTTTCCCGACGAATTGAAGTTAATCGCGTTGTATTTAAAAATTTTTTTTTTTTTTGTACGTTTTGCCTGAATCACTCGTAAACGGAGATATAAATTTTTAAAAGAAAAAAACGAGATTTCATATTAATTGAGGATATAGCATAATCGCCATTAAGCTTATAATAAACCGCGCATAACGGCGGTATTAATCCTTTGGATTATAATTGCTTACCGCAGCTATATCTTTTCTCGACACTGATAGATATATACTGGAAGTACGTGCCTACATTAATCCCAATAAAGTTATTAACGGAGCATTGTAGAGTACGTTACTCAACACTTAGCGTCGGGGAAAGTGCATTACGGCACTCGCATTCACGCAACCTAACGTACGTAATGTCAAGTACCGCACTTTGCTGAGGCGAGGTCAAGATATAAGGGCAAAAAGCATTTGGAAGTTAGTAACGATGTCGTGACGACTAGTACTGAGTAAAAACCGTTATTTCGTGATTTTGGTACTGTTTGAAATGCGGTGAACCGTAATAAAACAAAAAATATTCATATTTTGAAATGTTCGTTCCTTCAAAGTCATTGTGGAAATAAGAAAATAATGATTTTTCCAAATGTTAATGTTTCGTTGCGATAACATTACTAACTTAAATCTCGTGGAAAAAAGAAGACGCCTGAATGGACGGATAGTGTAAAATGCACCGGCGAGATGTTAGATACCTGCATATATCGATATAAAATAGATTGAAATTTTTAACCGTTCTTCGCATGTTTGAATAGTAATTCCAGAGTGAAATGTAATTTTAAACTAAGATATATTCCCGAAAAACTTGGGATTCGTGCAAAGACCGTAAAGTTAGTTCGTCATCTCTCCTTTCGTTTATTCGTCCGCATTTCATGTTTCTTCGTGTTTATTGTTTTTGTGTATACTGTAACACAGAAGCTCGCCAACTACAAAGTCGAAACCGGTAGATAATATTCTCTAGTGTAGAGGATTGAAGAAATATTGACAGGTGCTGCAACAGTGTGGTTTGTAACCAGACCCAGGCATACGGTGAGGGTATTGCCGCGAATGTGTAGGGCTACACATATGCAGCTAGGTGGAGGACACGTATAAGATAAACGTAGAAAACAAAACGAAAATTGGGTAAAGTTTAGTACAACGAGAGAAAAAAGTCGTAGCTGTTTGCGTAACAATATTATACACATAAAACTGTAAATGTACAAGAGAGGGGAGAAAAAGATATCATCAAGCTATTGCACAAACCCACCTACGATTTATTTTTTATGTGTACAGAAAAAATTTGGTATAAACAAGAATGCAATCATCGTTATTAATATTCAAGGTTTTTTTTCTCTACTCGTACAGCTACGCGAGCATGCTCTCACCACCATCATCATAATCATCATCGACGACGTCGCCGTGTGGCGCGATACGTGTGTTGATTTTTCTAACGTATTTACGCTCGTTATATTCAAGTTTAAAATATACCAAGTCCCAGAAAGGGCACGACGCGTGTGTTTCGTGTGGATACTTTTCCATGTGACGAGAGGGGCCTCCCGGGGTCTCGCGCGTCCCTAGCCGTGCTGCTATGACGACGAGCCAACGTGGGCAGTGATGTCACCGCGAACCCGCCTGCGGCTTTACGCTTTATGCGGTAGCTCGCTCGCATTCCGAGAGGATACACGCATGCCGAAGTTCCGATGCGAGCGTAAGGTCGCACAGACTCCCCGCGCTTCTTCTAGATGATCTACAAACTCGGATTCGGTCATCACGGCTCGAAATAGTCAATCGCCTCTGCCGTGAATTCGGGGACATTGTTTGCGCCATCTCTTTTCTTGCATGTTTTCTGGTCTATGGTCTATTTTGCCTTGAAAGTCATTGAGAAGGGGCGGATATGCCTCTTAGAATTATGACTTAGAGCCATGTTAGGATTCGATATTGTTATAAATACATATATGCACGCACGTAACATAAGCGCGCGTCTCGTACCGGAGAGCCGGGCGGGAGCGAATGTTTTTGAATCAGAGATTACGAAGATGACATCAACGACGCGTTCATTTGAGGGTGTGACGCAACTCTACACGCCGCAGTGACGTCACCGGTTATTTTCATTTTCCGTTTCACGGAGATGGTGGATCGATAAAATTTCAGGTAAACATTGGGACGCGCCCCGTGTGTTTAGCCAGCGTAATCGTCGAAATATTGAACGCCGCGTAAAATATATGTACATTACAGATTTTACCGCGGCGCATGCGCTTCGCTGAGCAGAATTTTACGGATTTTATTTATTGGTGTGTAGTTTTCTTCATCAGCGTCCTGAACCGAATTAACGACTATTTCGTCACTAGTAGTCCGGAGAAAACATTCAACGCTTCACAAAATACGAGCAAGCAACGATACAGATACGGATCTTCGTTTACCATCAATGGCCGACTCGATGCCGGCACGCTATCGGCGTAACGCGTAACCTAAATATTTTTGGTCCTTTTTTTGGAATGTACAAAGAAACTACTGGCTACGCTACTGCGCGTGACGCACGGACGTAGTAATATTTATCCGTAAGCGAGAGGCCGGTGGGTAGAGCTAAACGAATATTTGCATGCACCTGTAAAATCAATGAGCTATACGAAAAGAAAACCGTAAACTCAAGCCGTACTTATTTTTCAATTCTTCGTTATCGTCCCAGAGACGCTTCGTGTCGATCTCAAGTTTCGCCCTCTCCCTCGATGTGTCGTCCAGCAATTTCCTAGCGTCGGAGAGTTCGTGTTCGTACATGGATTTGATGTTAGTCACCTCCCGCGTCACGGTCTCCTGACTGGTTTGCACCTCTCGCGTAAGCCGCGAGTTTTCGGCCTCCAGGTGACGGACCTTTTCTATGTAACATGCTAGACGGTCGTTTAAATTTTGGAGATCCTGCTTCTCCTGGAGACGCGAGTAACGTGTCGGGCTCAGCGGGCTTCCTGGGCGGCGGCCAACGGGCGTCGATGTACTCGGCGTCGGCGACTGGACGGAGCTGACGCTCGACGATGTTACGATGGTTTTCTTGCTGGCTTTCGACATTTTTGATAAGGATCGACCACTTCTTAGCACACCGATTTATCTCTTCTCACTACCCGCTATATTTTTACTTGATTTTTCACCCGTATGTTTTTAACACCCACTGAATGTTATACGTTGGATCCTACTCACTATCGAATCATTCAACTCGGCGGTACTTACGCCGCGTCCGTTGTCCTGACACGTACTTAACAGAAATATACGCGACGACTGAATCCCAACCCTACCCGTTACACTCCGTAACCTTCGTCCGGCCTCCGGCTGACGTCCCATTGGATGATGGCTCGACGCGACGCCGACCGCTTCGGGTCACGTGACACGCAACCTCATAATCCATTTCCGGCCACCAGGTACGGTTGTGCATCTGCCTTCAGAAGCCTTGCTCAAAATCCTGTCTTAGAGTTGGTGTTTTTTTTTAATTTTGCATGCAACAGGGTCGGTGATACGGGGAATGAATGGTCTCATTCAATTCGAAAATTTATCTGTCATAATATCCGCGGACATATATTCATTTATGATATTAATGCTGCTGCTCTGCCATAGGGCATGGATCATGAGCCATGGAGTATAGGGTTCTGATTCCTGGAAGGTTGGAAGGCAAGAGAACGCAGAAAGTGGCCACTAGATGGGCGCTAGTTGCTAATAAGAAGCTCGTGGCACAACGTAAGAACAGGTGGCAAAGCAGCCTCTGCTTGTTCTTTGTCGTGGTTTTGGCTGTACGAACATAGTGTAATTCTGAAGTAGTGCTTCTAGAGACATCCGCCAGATAACGCTGCGACAGAGGTACTCGAAATGCGGCATATTTGAATGTCTAACAACCAGGCACACCAAATATTCGTAAAAAACTGCTAGAAATGCTAATATATCGCCACTTTGGTTGCGTAATGTTAAATTTCGAATTTTCTTTCAATCTAGATTTCATTCGTTTAAACAAATAAAGAAACCTGTTCATTTGTGATCCTTAAATCAGTTGGGCGATACGTACTCTGGAGTAGAGTATATCACATTGACAAACAATTACGTTCTTCTCAAAAACTATGCGGTCTATCGAAAGAAGTCATGGAGGCAAATTTGTGTATATGTTCAAGATCGACAAAAGAGATATATTGAAAAAACCTAAAAAGTAATTGTTCGTCCCATTGATTTAAATATAGAGCCCTACTCCATAGCACGAAGAAACCATCATGTTATCTTATGTAGGAAATAAACTATCGATTGAAACAATAATCAGCTGCTAGTAGTGGTCATAAGTAAATGTAGAGTGCAGGGTTCAGAGATCTGATAATAAGAAATGACAGAGAGCTGTGCGAGATATTGCTTAGGCTAGTTAACAGCAGGAACTCTAAGAACGGAGAATCAAGATTAGGTTGTAAGAATGAAGAATGAGCGTAAGTACGTTACATTGGTAGGTACGTTTTATCATACAACACATGCACCTAGAGAAAACTAATCCCGACTGATTGCAATAAGAAACACTAGAATCAATCGTATAATTTGTCACTATAAAGAAGGACTACAGAAAAAATTACGTTGATGTAGTGCATCAGAAAATGATTTCAACTATTTTTGAAAATCGGCCAAATTTCAAATGAATAAATCCAAAGAGGTTAGCCTTGCTTTTTTGCAATGCCCGGAGCTCGGAAACTTTTTGTCTCAGAATTGTTTCAGGACACTCTCAATAATTAGACCCTCGGGAATACGAAAAAAACATTTAGAAAAGTGTACAACCAACAGCAGAGGAATTACAACGGGAACCTTTCATTTTTCGGTTGTAACTCTTGATACGTTGCTCGCAGCGTATTCGGTCTGTGTGCAGTCGACTCCTCTCGCAGTATTACGTCGATATAGCGCATCAAGGTACTACTTTGAATATTTCTCAGAATCGACCCGATTTCGGCTGGAAAAATCGGAAGGAGTTAACCTCTACCTTTCTTGGGGTACCTTTTTTGCTGTTTTTGGAGTCTAATACTTTTCATCTCAGAATCGATTCAAACGACACTTTCTAGACTAATTGGACCCCGAAGATTGCAAAAAAGGTATTTGAAGCATCGCGAGACCGACACCTAAGAAGATGCGAAGAAAATACAGAGATACTTATGTGGGTGTTATGCATTTGATTGTAGGTTACGTGAAGAAGTACCAATACAATATTATACGACTCGTGTCCGGCAAAGGTGCGTTGTGGGTACTTGCAACGTACACAGATAGAAACTGAAATTGCGTTTACAAACTACCATAATAGGAATCACTCACAAACTTGTTGATTTTCTGCTTAATGCAATGTATATCGCACTGCTTTTTCCTTAAATAGGAGTCAGACTTCTTATGTAATGTTCGTTCTATACATTAAACTTCTTTTTGTCTTGAACTCCAATGCTATTGTAATTATTATACTGATTATATCCATTATTCTAAAATTACATGATTTATTAGTAGGATGTATCTTCATGAGTATCATGTCTTAGTAGAACATAATACAATAACACTACCATTCCGAAACCTCATATAATGAACTTGTATAGTACACATTGATACCTGTACTCTTGTAATAGAACTAAGGCATACTAAATAAACTGAAACTGAAACTTTTTGTCTATAAGTTTGATATTATTCTTTTCCACCTCTTTGTAAGCCCGGTGCAAAGACGTTTTGCAACGTCGAGTTTTGATTCGTTGCTCGCAGCGTGGATGGACTGAACGCAATCGATATGTCTTTACCAAAAATCCAGAGAGGTGAGCCAGGTTATTTAAGCGAAGAGTTTTTGTCTCAGAATCAATTTTTTTTTGCAAATTTTGGAGCCGAAAATTTCTGGTCTCCGAATTGATTTGTATAGCCGTTTCTAGGCTCATTGGGACCCCAGAAACTCGAAAAACACATTGAAAAAAGCGTGGGACCAACAGCAGAGAAATGACAACAAAAATCTGCAGTTTTTTGGCTGTAACTTTTGATCCGTTGCTCGCAGCGTATTGGGACTACGCTCAATCGATTTCTCTCGAAAAATTACGTCGAAAAAGTGCTCTAAAGAATTAATTGCAGCACCTTTCAAAGTCGTCGAAATTTTCGCCAAAAATCCAAAGGGGTGAGCCTTACTTTTTTTTGCGAATTTTGGAGCCGAAAATTTCTGGTCTCCGAATTGATTCGTATGACCGTTTCTGGGCTAATTGGGACCCCAGGAACTCAAAAAACACATTAAAAAAAGCGTAGGACCAACAGCAGAGAAATGACGACAAAAATCTGCAGTTTTTTGGCTGTAACTTTTGATCCGTTGCTCGCAGCGTATTGGGACTACGCTCAATCGATTTCTCTCGAAAAATTACGTCGGAATAAGGCTCTGAAGAATTAATTGCAGCACTTTTTGAAGTCGTCGAAATTTTCGCCAAAAATCCAAAGGGGTTAGCCTTACTTTTGTATGCAAATGTTGGAGTCGAAAATTTCTGGTCTCCGAATTGATTTGTATGACCGTTTCTAGGCTCATTGGGACCCCAGGAACTCGAAAAACACATTGAAAAAAGCGTGGGACCAACAGCAGAGAAATGACGACGAAAATCTGCAGTTTTTTGGCTGTAACTTTTGATCCGTTGCTCGCAGCGTATTGGGAGTACGCTCAATCGATTTCTCTCGGTAAATTACGTCGAAATAGTGCTCTAAAGAATTAATTGCAGCACCTTTCAAAGTCGTCAAAATTTTCGCCAAAAATCCAAAGGGGTTAGCCTTACTTTTTTTTGCGAATTTTGGAGCAGAAAATTTCTGGTCTCCGAATTGATTTGTATGACCGTTTCTTGGCTAATTGGGACCCCAGGAACTCAAAAAACACATTGAAAAAAGCGTAGGACCAACAGCAGAGAAATGACGACGGAAATCTGCAGTTTTTTGGCTGTAACTTTTGATCCGTTGCTCGCAGCGTATTGGGACTACGCTCAATCGATTTCTCTCGAAAAATTACGTCGGAATAGTGCTCTAAAGAATTAATTGCAGCACGTTTCAGAGTCGTCGAAATTTTCGCTAAAAATCCAAAGGGGTTAGCCTTACTTTTTTTTCCGAATTTTGGAGCTGAAAATTTCTGGTCTCCGAATTGATTCGTATGACCGTTTCTCGGCTAATTGGGACCCCAGGAACTCAAAAAACACATTGAAAAAAGCGTAGGACCAACAGCAGAGAAATGACGACGAAAATCTGCAGTTTTTTGGCTGTAACTTTTGATCCGTTGCTCGCAGCGTATTGGGACTACGCTCAATCGATTTCTCTCGAAAAATTACGTCGGAATAGTGCCCTAAAGAATTAATTGCAGCACGTTTCAAAGTCGTCGAAATTTTCGCCAGAAATCCAAAGGGGTTAGCCTTACTTTTTTTTGCGAATTTTGGAGCTAAAAATTTCTGGTCTCCGAATTGATTTGTATGACCGTTTCTAGGCTAATTGGGACCCCAGGAACTCAAAAAACACATTGAAAAAAGCGTAGGACCAACAGCAGAGAAATAACGACGAAAATCTGCAGTTTTTTGGCTATAACTTTTGATCTGTTGCTCGCAGCGTATTGGGACTACGCTCAATCGATTCCTCTCGAAAAATTACGTCGGAATAGTGCTCTAAAGAATTAATTGCAGCCTTTTTCAAAGTCGTCGAAATTTTCGCTAACAATCCAAAGGGGTTAGCCTTACTTTTTTTTTGCGAATTTTGGAGCCAAAAATTTCTGGTCTCCGAATTGATTTGTATGACCGTTTCTAGGCTAATTGGGACCCCAGGAACTCGAAAAACACATTAAAAAAAGCGTAGGACCAACAGCAGAGAAATGACGACAAAAATCTGCAGTTTTTTGGCTGTAACTTTTGATCCGTTGCTCTCAGCGTATTGGGACTACGCTCAATCGATTTCTCTCGAAAAATTACGTCGGAATAAGGCTCTAAAGAATTAATTGCAGCACTTTTCGAAGTCGTCGAAATTTTCGCCAAAAATCCAAAGGGGTTAGCCTTACTTTTTTTTGCGAATTTTGAAGCCGAAAATTTCTGGTCTCTGAATTGATTTGTATGACCATTTCTTGGCTAATTGGGACCCCAGGAACTCAAAAAACACATTGAAAAAAGCGTGGGACCAACAGCAGAGAAATGACGACGAAAATCTGTAGTTTTTTGGCTGTAACTTTTGATCCGTTGCTCGCAGCGTATTGGGACTACGCTCAATCGATTTCTCTCGAAAAATTACGTCGGAATAGTGCTCCAAAGAATTAATTGCAGCACGTTTCAGAGTCGTCGAAATTTTCGCCAAAAATCCAAAGGGGTTAGCCTTACTTTTTTTTCCGAATTTTGGAGCTGAAAATTTCTGGTCTCCGAATTGATTCGTATGACCGTTTCTCGGCTAATTGGGACCCCAGGAACTCAAAAAACACATTGAAAAAAGCGTAGGACCAACAGCAGAGAAATGACGACGAAAATCTGCAGTTTTTTGGCTGTAACTTTTGATCCGTTGCTCTCAGCGTATTGGGACTACGCTCAATCGATTTCTCTCGAAAAATTACGTCGGAATAGTGCCCTAAAGAATTAATTGCAGCACGTTTCAAAGTCGTCGAAATTTTCGCCAGAAATCCAAAGGGGTTAGCCTTACTTTTTTTTGCGAATTTTGGAGCTAAAAATTTCTGGTCTCCGAATTGATTTGTATGACCGTTTCTAGGCTAATTGGGACCCCAGGAACTCAAAAAACACATTGAAAAAAGCGTAGGACCAACAGCAGAGAAATGACGACGAAAATCTGCAGTTTTTTGGCTGTAACTTTTGATCTGTTGCTCGCAGCGTATTGGGACTACGCTCAATCGATTCCTCTCGAAAAATTACGTCGGAATAGTGCTCTAAAGAATTAATTGCAGCCTTTTTCAAAGTCGTCGAAATTTTCGCCAACAATCCAAAGGGGTTAGCCTTACTTTTTTTTGCGAATTTTGGAGCCAAAAATTTCTGGTCTCCGAATTGATTTGTATGACCGTTTCTAGGCTAATTGGGACCCCAGGAACTCGAAAAACACATTAAAAAAAGCGTAGGACCAACAGCAGAGAAATGACGACAAAAATCTGCAGTTTTTTGGCTGTAACTTTTGATCCGTTGCTCTCAGCGTATTGGGACTACGCTCAATCGATTTCTCTCGAAAAATTACGTCGGAATAAGGCTCTAAAGAATTAATTGCAGCACTTTTCGAAGTCGTCGAAATTTTCGCCAAGAATCCAAAGGGGTTAGCCTTACTTTTTTTTGCGAATTTTGGAGCCGAAAATTTCTGGTCTCTGAATTGATTTGTATGACCATTTCTTGGCTAATTGGGACCCCAGGAACTCAAAAAACACATTGAAAAAAGCGTGGGACCAACAGCAGAGAAATGATGACGAAAATCTGTAGTTTTTTGGCTGTCACTTTTGATCCGTTGCTCGCAGCGTATTGGGACTACGCTCAATCGATTTCTCTCGAAAAATTACGTCGGAATAGTGCTCGCAAGGATTAATTGCAGCACGTTTCAGAGTCGTCGAAATTTTCGCCAAAAATCCAAAGGGGTTAGCCTTACTTTTTTTTGCGATTTTGGAGCTGAAAATTTCTGGTCTCCGAATTGATTTGTATGACCGTTCCTCGGCTAATTGAGACCCCAGGAACTCAAAAAACACATTGAAAAAAGCGTAGGACCAACAGCAGAGAAATGACGACGAAAATCTGCAGTTTTTTGGCTGTAACTTTTGATCCGTTGCTCGCAGCGTATTGGGACTACGCTCAATTGATTTCTCTCGAAAAATTACGTCGGAATAGTGCTCCAAAGAATTAATTGCAGCCTTTTTCAAAGTCGTCGAAATTTTCGCCAAAAATCAAAAGGGGTTAGATTTAGATTTAGATTTAGATTTATTGACAAAGTTAGCCTTACTTTTTTTTGCGAATTTTGGAGCTGAAAATTTTTGGTCTCCGAATTGATTTGTATGACCGTTTCTCGGCTAATTGGGACCCTAGGAACTCAAAATACACATTAAAAAAAGCGTAGGACCAACAGCAGAGAAATGACGACAAAAATCTGCAGTTTTTTGGCTGTAACTTTTGATCCGTTGCTCTCAGCGTATTGGGACTACGCTCAATCGATTTCTCTCGAAAAATTACGTCGGTATAAGGCTCTAAAGAATTAATTGCAGCACTTTTCGAAGTCGTCGAAATTTTCGCCAAAAATCCAAAGGGGTTAGCCTTACTTTTTTTAGCGAATTTTGGAGCCGAAAATTTCTGGTCTCCGAATTGATTTGTATGACCATTTCTTGGCTAATTGGGACCCCAGGAACTCAAAAAACACATTGAAAAAAGCGTGGGACCAACAGCAGAGAAATGACGACGAAAATCTGTAGTTTTTTGGCTGTAACTTTTGATCCGTTGCTCGCAGCGTATTGGGACTACGCTCAATCGATTTCTCTCGAAAAATTACGTCGGAATAGTGCTCCAAAGAATTAATTGCAGCACGTTTCAGAGTCGTCGAAATTTTCGCCAAAAATCCAAAGGGGTTAGCCTTACTTTTTTTTCCGAATTTTGGAGCTGAAAATTTCTGGTCTCCGAATTGATTCGTATGACCGTTTCTCGGCTAATTGGGACCCCAGGAACTCAAAAAACACATTGAAAAAAGCGTAGGACCAACAGCAGAGAAATGACGACGAAAATCTGCAGTTTTTTGGCTGTAACTTTTGATCCGTTGCTCGCAGCGTATTGGGACTACGCTCAATCGATTTCTCTCGAAAAATTACGTCGGAATAGTGCCCTAAAGAATTAATTGCAGCACGTTTCAAAGTCGTCGAAATTTTCGCCAGAAATCCAAAGGGGTTAGCCTTACTTTGTTTTGCGAATTTTGGAGCTAAAAATTTCTGGTCTCCGAATTGATTTGTATGACCGTTTCTAGGCTAATTGGGACCCCAGGAACTCAAAAAACACATTGAAAAAAGCGTAGGACCAACAGCAGAGAAATGACGACGAAAATCTGCAGTTTTTTGGCTGTAACTTTTGATCTGTTGCTCGCAGCGTATTGGGACTACGCTCAATCGATTCCTCTCGAAAAATTACGTCGGAATAGTGCTCTAAAGAATTAATTGCAGCCTTTTTCAAAGTCGTCGAAATTTTCGCCAACAATCCAAAGGGGTTAGCCTTACTTTTTTTTGCGAATTTTGGAGCCAAAAATTTCTGGTCTCCGAATTGATTTGTATGACCGTTTCTAGGCTAATTGGGACCCCAGGAACTCGAAAAACACATTAAAAAAAGCGTAGGACCAACAGCAGAGAAATGACGACAAAAATCTGCAGTTTTTTGGCTGTAACTTTTGATCCGTTGCTCTCAGCGTATTGGGACTACGCTCAATCGATTTCTCTCGAAAAATTACGTCGGAATAAGGCTCTAAAGAATTAATTGCAGCACTTTTCGAAGTCGTCGAAATTTTCGCCAAAAATCCAAAGGGGTTAGCCTTACTTTTTTTTGCGAATTTTGGAGCCGAAAATTTCTGGTCTCTGAATTGATTTGTATGACCATTTCTTGGCTAATTGGGACCCCAGGAACTCAAAAAACACATTGAAAAAAGCGTGGGACCAACAGCAGAGAAATGATGACGAAAATCTGTAGTTTTTTGGCTGTCACTTTTGATCCGTTGCTCGCAGCGTATTGGGACTACGCTCAATCGATTTCTCTCGAAAAATTACGTCGGAATAGTGCTCCAAAGAATTAATTGCAGCACGTTTCAGAGTCGTCGAAATTTTCGCCAAAAATCCAAAGGGGTTAGCCTTACTTTTTTTTCCGAATTTTGGAGCTGAAAATTTCTGGTCTCCGAATTGATTCGTATGACCGTTTCTCGGCTAATTGGGACCCCAGGAACTCAAAAAACACATTGAAAAAAGCGTAGGACCAACAGCAGAGAAATGACGACGAAAATCTGCAGTTTTTTGGCTGTAACTTTTGATCCGTTGCTCGCAGCGTATTGGGACTACGCTCAATCGATTTCTCTCGAAAAATTACGTCGGAATAGTGCCCTAAAGAATTAATTGCAGCACGTTTCAAAGTCGTCGAAATTTTCGCCAGAAATCCAAAGGGGTTAGCCTTACTTTGTTTTGCGAATTTTGGAGCTAAAAATTTCTGGTCTCCGAATTGATTTGTATGACCGTTTCTAGGCTAATTGGGACCCCAGGAACTCAAAAAACACATTGAAAAAAGCGTAGGACCAACAGCAGAGAAATGACGACGAAAATCTGCAGTTTTTTGGCTGTAACTTTTGATCTGTTGCTCGCAGCGTATTGGGACTACGCTCAATCGATTCCTCTCGAAAAATTACGTCGGAATAGTGCTCTAAAGAATTAATTGCAGCCTTTTTCAAAGTCGTCGAAATTTTCGCCAACAATCCAAAGGGGTTAGCCTTACTTTTTTTTGCGAATTTTGGAGCCAAAAATTTCTGGTCTCCGAATTGATTTGTATGACCGTTTCTAGGCTAATTGGGACCCCAGGAACTCGAAAAACACATTAAAAAAAGCGTAGGACCAACAGCAGAGAAATGACGACAAAAATCTGCAGTTTTTTGGCTGTAACTTTTGATCCGTTGCTCTCAGCGTATTGGGACTACGCTCAATCGATTTCTCTCGAAAAATTACGTCGGAATAAGGCTCTAAAGAATTAATTGCAGCACTTTTCGAAGTCGTCAAAATTTTCGCCAAAAATCCAAAGGGGTTAGCCTTACTTTTTTTTGCGAATTTTGGAGCCGAAAATTTCTGGTCTCTGAATTGATTTGTATGACCATTTCTTGGCTAATTGGGACCCCAGGAACTCAAAAAACACATTGAAAAAAGCGTGGGACCAACAGCAGAGAAATGATGACGAAAATCTGTAGTTTTTTGGCTGTCACTTTTGATCCGTTGCTCGCAGCGTATTGGGACTACGCTCAATCGATTTCTCTCGAAAAATTACGTCGGAATAGTGCTCGCAAGAATTAATTGCAGCACGTTTCAGAGTCGTCGAAATTTTCGCCAAAAATCCAAAGGGGTTAGCCTTACTTTTTTTTGCGAATTTCGGAGCTGAAAATTTTTGGTCTCCGAATTGATTTGTATGACCGTTTCTCGGCTAATTGGGACCCTAGGAACTCAAAATACACATTAAAAAAAGCGTAGGACCAACAGCAGAGAAATGACGACAAAAATCTGCAGTTTTTTGGCTGTAACTTTTGATCCGTTGCTCTCAGCGTATTGGGACTACGCTCAATCGATTTCTCTCGAAAAATTACGTCGGTATAAGGCTCTAAAGAATTAATTGCAGCACTTTTCGAAGTCGTCGAAATTTTCGCCAAAAATCCAAAGGGGTTAGCCTTACTTTTTTTTGCGAATTTTGGAGCCGAAAATTTCTGGTCTCCGAATTGATTTGTATGACCATTTCTTGGCTAATTGGGACCCCAGGAACTCAAAAAACACATTGGAAAAAGCGTGGGACCAACAGCAGAGAAATGACGACGAAAATCTGTAGTTTTTTGGCTGTAACTTTTGATCCGTTGCTCGCAGCGTATTGGGACTACGCTCAATCGATTTCTCTCGAAAAATTACGTTGGAATAGTGCTCGCAAGAATTAATTGCAGCACGTTTCAGAGTCGTCGAAATTTTCGCCAAAAATCCAAAGGGGTTAGCCTTACTTTTTTTTGCGAATTTTGGAGCCGAAAATTTCTGGTCTCCGAATTGATTTGTATGACCATTTCTTGGCTAATTGGGACCCCAGGAACTCAAAAAACACATTGAAAAAAGCGTGGGACCAACAGCAGAGAAATGACGACGAAAATCTGTAGTTTTTTGGCTGTAACTTTTGATCCGTTGCTCGCAGCGTATTGGGACTACGCTCAATCGATTTCTCTCGAAAAATTACGTCGGAATAGTGCTCTAAAGAATTAATTGCAGCACGTTTCAGAGTCGTCGAAATTTTCGCCAAAAATCCAAAGGGGTTAGCCATACTTTTTTTTGCGAATTTTGGAGCTAAAAATTTCTGGTCTCCGAATTGATTTGTATGACCGTTTCTAGGCTAATTGGGACCCCAGGAACTCAAAAAACACATTGAAAAAAGCGTAGGACCAACAGCAGAGAAATGACGACGAAAATCTGCAGTTTTTTGGCTGTAACTTTTGATCTGTTGCTCGCAGCGTATTGGGACTACGCTCAATCGATTCCTCTCGAAAAATTACGTCGGAATAGTGCTCTAAAGAATTAATTGCAGCCTTTTTCAAAGTCGTCGAAATTTTCGCCAACAATCCAAAGGGGTTAGCCTTACTTTTTGTTGCGAATTTTGGAGCCAAAAATTTCTGGTCTCCGAATTGATTTGTATGACCGTTTCTAGGCTAATTGGGACCCCAGGAACTCGAAAAACACATTAAAAAAAGCGTAGGACCAACAGCAGAGAAATGACGACAAAAATCTGCAGTTTTTTGGCTGTAACTTTTGATCCGTTGCTCTCAGCGTATTGGGACTACGCTCAATCGATTTCTCTCGAAAAATTACGTCGGAATAAGGCTCTAAAGAATTGATTGCAGCACTTTTCGGAGTCGTCGAAATTTTCGCCAAAAATCCAAAGGGGTTAGCCTTACTTTTTTTTGCGAATTTTGGAGCCGAAAATTTCTGGTCTCTGAATTGATTTGTATGACCATTTCTTGGCTAATTGGGACCCCAGGAACTCAAAAAACACATTGAAAAAAGCGTGGGACCAACAGCAGAGAAATGATGACGAAAATCTGTAGTTTTTTGGCTGTCACTTTTGATCCGTTGCTCGCAGCGTATTGGGACTACGCTCAATCGATTTCTCTCGAAAAATTACGTCGGAATAGTGCTCTAAAGAATTAATTGCAGCACGTTTCAGAGTCGTCGAAATTTCCGCCAAAAATCCAAAGGGGTTAGCCTTACTTTTTTTTTCCGAATTTTGGAGCTGAAAATTTCTGGTCTCCGAATTGATTCGTATGACCGTTTCTCGGCTAATTGGGACCCCAGGAACTCAAAAAACACATTGAAAAAAGCGTAGGACCAACAGCAGAGAAATGACGACGAAAATCTGCAGTTTTTTGGCTGTAACTTTTGATCCGTTGCTCGCAGCGTATTGGGACTACGCTCAATCGATTTCTCTCGAAAAATTACGTCGGAATAGTGCTCTAAAGAATTAATTGCAGCACGTTTCAAAGTCGTCGAAATTTTCGCCAGAAATCCAAAGGGGTTAGCCTTACTTTTTTTTGCGAATTTTGGAGCCAAAAATTTCTGGTCTCCGAATTGATTTGTATGACCGTTTCTAGGCTAATTGGGACCCCAGGATCTCAAAAAACACATTGAAAAAAGCGTAGGACCAACAGCAGAGAAATGACGACGAAAATCTGCAGTTTTTTGGCTGTAACTTTTGATCTGTTGCTCGCAGCGTATTGGGACTACGCTTAATCGATTCCTCTCGAAAAATTACGTCGGAATAAGGCTCTAAAGAATTAATTGCAGCCTTTTTCAAAGTCGTCGAAATTTTCGCCAAAAATCCAAAGGGGTTAGCCTTACTTTTTTTTGCGAATTTTGGAGCTGAAAATTTTTGGTCTCCGAATTGATTTGTATGACCGTTTCTCGGCTAATTGGGACCCTAGGAACTCAAAATACAGATTAAAAAAAGCGTAGGACCAACAGCAGAGAAATGACGACAAAAATCTGCAGTTTTTTGGCTGTAACTTTTGATCCGTTGCTCTCAGCGTATTGGGACTACGCTCAATCGATTCCTCTCGAAAAATTACGTCGGAATAAGGCTCTAAAGAATTAATTGCAGCCTTTTTCAAAGTCGTCGAAATTTTCGCCAAAAATCCAAAGGGGTTAGCCTTACTTTTTTTTGCGAATTTTGGAGCTGAAAATTTTTGGTCTCCGAATTGATTTGTATGACCGTTTCTCGGCTAATTGGGACCCTAGGAACTCAAAATACAGATTAAAAAAAGCGTAGGACCAACAGCAGAGAAATGACGACAAAAATCTGCAGTTTTTTGGCTGTAACTTTTGATCCGTTGCTCTCAGCGTATTGGGACTACGCTCAATCGATTTCTCTCGAAAAATTACGTCGGAATAAGGCTCTAAAGAATTAATTGCAGCACTTTTCGAAGTCGTCGAAATTTTCGCCAAAAATCCAAAGGGGTTAGCCTTCCTTTTTTTTCCGAATTTTGGAGCTGAAAATTTCTGGTCTCCGAATTGATTTGTATGACCGTTTCTAGGCTAATTGGGACCCCAGGAACTCAAAAAACACATTGAAAAAAGCGTAGGACCAACAGCGGAGAAATGACGACGAAAATCTGCAGTTTTTTGGCTGTAACTTTTGATCTGTTGCTCGCAGCGTATTGGGACTACGCTCAATCGATTCCTCTCGAAAAATTACGTCGGAATAGTGCTCTAAAGAATTAATTGCAGCCTTTTTCAAAGTCGTCGAAATTTTCGCCAACAATCCAAAGGGGTTAGCCTTACTTTTTTTTGCGAATTTTGGAGCCAAAAATTTCTGGTCTCCGAATTGATTTGTATGACCGTTTCTAGGCTCATTGGGACCCCAGGAACTCAAAAAACACATTAAAAAAAGCGTAGGACCAACAGCAGAGAAATGACGACAAAAGTCTGCAGTTTTTTGGCTGTAACTTTTGATCCGTTGCTCTCAGCGTATTGGGACTACGCTCAATCGATTTCTCTCGAAAAATTACGTCGGAATAGTGCTCGCAAGAATTAATTGCAGCACGTTTCAGAGTCGTCGAAATTTTCGCCAAAAATCCAAAGGGGTTAGCCTTACTTTTTTTTGCGAATTTTGGAGCTGAAAATTTCTGGTCTCCGAATTGATTTGTATGACCGTTTCTCGGCTAATTGGGACCCCAGGAACTCAAAAAACACATTGAAAAAAGCGTAGGACCAACAGCAGAGAAATGACGACGAAAATCTGCAGTTTTTTGGCTGTAACTTTTGATCCGTTGCTCGCAGCGTATTGGGACTACGCTCAATCGATTTCTCTCGAAAAATTACGTCGGAATAGTGCTCTAAAGAATTAATTGCAGCACGTTTCAAAGTCGTCGAAATTTTCGCCAGAAATCCAAAGGGGTTAGCCTTACTTTTTTTTGCGAATTTTGGAGCTGAAAATTTTTGGTCTCCGAATTGATTTGTATGACCGTTTCTCGGCTAATTGGGACCCTAGGAACTCAAAATACACATTAAAAAAAGCGTAGGACCAACAGCAGAGAAATGACGACAAAAATCTGCAGTTTTTTGGCTGTAACTTTTGATCCGTTGCTCTCAGCGTATTGGGACTACGCTCAATCGATTTCTCTCGAAAAATTACGTCGGAATAAGGCTCTAAAGAATTAATTGCAGCATTTTCCGAAGTCGTCGAAATTTTCGCCAAAAATCCAAAGGGGTTAGCCTTACTTTTTTTTGCGAATTTTGGAGCCGAAAATTTCTGGTCTCCGAATTGATTTGTATGACCATTCCTTGGCTAATTGGGACCCCAGGAACTCAAAAAACACATTGAAAAAAGCGTGGGACCAACAGCAGAGAAATGACGACGAAAATCTGTAGTTTTTTGGCTGTAACTTTTGATCCGTTGCTCGCAGCGTATTGGGACTACGCTCAATCGATTTCTCTCGAAAAATTACGTCGGAATAGTGCTCTAAAGTATTAATTGCAGCACGTTTCAGAGTCGTCGAAATTTCCGCCAAAAATCCAAAGGGGTTAGCCTTACTTTTTTTTTCCGAATTTTGGAGCTGAAAATTTCTGGTCTCCGAATTGATTCGTATGACCGTTTCTCGGCTAATTGGGACCCCAGGAACTCAAAAAACACATTGAAAAAAGCGTAGGACCAACAGCAGAGAAATGACGACGAAAATCTGCAGTTTTTTGGCTGTAACTTTTGATCCGTTGCTCGCAGCGTATTGGGACTACGCTCAATCGATTTCTCTCGAAAAATTACGTCGGAATAGTGCTCTAAAGAATTAATTGCAGCACGTTTCAAAGTCGTCGAAATTTTCGCCAGAAATCCAAAGGGGTTAGCCTTACTTTTTTTTGCGAATTTTGGAGCCAAAAATTTCTGGTCTCCGAATTGATTTGTATGACCGTTTCTAGGCTAATTGGGACCCCAGGATCTCAAAAAACACATTGAAAAAAGCGTAGGACCAACAGCAGAGAAATGACGACGAAAATCTGCAGTTTTTTGGCTGTAACTTTTGATCTGTTGCTCGCAGCGTATTGGGACTACGCTTAATCGATTCCTCTCGAAAAATTACGTCGGAATAAGGCTCTAAAGAATTAATTGCAGCCTTTTTCAAAGTCGTCGAAATTTTCGCCAAAAATCCAAAGGGGTTAGCCTTACTTTTTTTTGCGAATTTTGGAGCTGAAAATTTTTGGTCTCCGAATTGATTTGTATGACCGTTTCTCGGCTAATTGGGACCCTAGGAACTCAAAATACAGATTAAAAAAAGCGTAGGACCAACAGCAGAGAAATGACGACAAAAATCTGCAGTTTTTTGGCTGTAACTTTTGATCCGTTGCTCTCAGCGTATTGGGACTACGCTCAATCGATTCCTCTCGAAAAATTACGTCGGAATAAGGCTCTAAAGAATTAATTGCAGCCTTTTTCAAAGTCGTCGAAATTTTCGCCAAAAATCCAAAGGGGTTAGCCTTACTTTTTTTTGCGAATTTTGGAGCTGAAAATTTTTGGTCTCCGAATTGATTTGTATGACCGTTTCTCGGCTAATTGGGACCCTAGGAACTCAAAATACAGATTAAAAAAAGCGTAGGACCAACAGCAGAGAAATGACGACAAAAATCTGCAGTTTTTTGGCTGTAACTTTTGATCCGTTGCTCTCAGCGTATTGGGACTACGCTCAATCGATTTCTCTCGAAAAATTACGTCGGAATAAGGCTCTAAAGAATTAATTGCAGCCTTTTTCAAAGTCGTCGAAATTTTCGCCAAAAATCCAAAGGGGTTAGCCTTCCTTTTTTTTCCGAATTTTGGAGCTGAAAATTTCTGGTCTCCGAATTGATTTGTATGACCGTTTCTAGGCTAATTGGGACCCCAGGAACTCAAAAAACACATTGAAAAAAGCGTAGGACCAACAGCGGAGAAATGACGACGAAAATCTGCAGTTTTTTGGCTGTAACTTTTGATCTGTTGCTCGCAGCGTATTGGGACTACGCTCAATCGATTCCTCTCGAAAAATTACGTCGGAATAGTGCTCTAAAGAATTAATTGCAGCCTTTTTCAAAGTCGTCGAAATTTTCGCCAACAATCCAAAGGGGTTAGCCTTACTTTTTTTTGCGAATTTTGGAGCCAAAAATTTCTGGTCTCCGAATTGATTTGTATGACCGTTTCTAGGCTCATTGGGACCCCAGGAACTCAAAAAACACATTAAAAAAAGCGTAGGACCAACAGCAGAGAAATGACGACAAAAGTCTGCAGTTTTTTGGCTGTAACTTTTGATCCGTTGCTCTCAGCGTATTGGGACTACGCTCAATCGATTTCTCTCGAAAAATTACGTCGGAATAGTGCTCGCAAGAATTAATTGCAGCACGTTTCAGAGTCGTCGAAATTTTCGCCAAAAATCCAAAGGGGTTAGCCTTACTTTTTTTTGCGAATTTTGGAGCTGAAAATTTCTGGTCTCCGAATTGATTTGTATGACCGTTTCTCGGCTAATTGGGACCCCAGGAACTCAAAAAACACATTGAAAAAAGCGTAGGACCAACAGCAGAGAAATGACGACGAAAATCTGCAGTTTTTTGGCTGTAACTTTTGATCCGTTGCTCGCAGCGTATTGGGACTACGCTCAATCGATTTCTCTCGAAAAATTACGTCGGAATAGTGCTCTAAAGAATTAATTGCAGCACGTTTCAAAGTCGTCGAAATTTTCGCCAGAAATCCAAAGGGGTTAGCCTTACTTTTTTTTGCGAATTTTGGAGCTGAAAATTTTTGGTCTCCGAATTGATTTGTATGACCGTTTCTCGGCTAATTGGGACCCTAGGAACTCAAAATACACATTAAAAAAAGCGTAGGACCAACAGCAGAGAAATGACGACAAAAATCTGCAGTTTTTTGGCTGTAACTTTTGATCCGTTGCTCTCAGCGTATTGGGACTACGCTCAATCGATTTCTCTCGAAAAATTACGTCGGAATAAGGCTCTAAAGAATTAATTGCAGCATTTTCCGAAGTCGTCGAAATTTTCGCCAAAAATCCAAAGGGGTTAGCCTTACTTTTTTTTGCGAATTTTGGAGCCGAAAATTTCTGGTCTCCGAATTGATTTGTATGACCATTCCTTGGCTAATTGGGACCCCAGGAACTCAAAAAACACATTGAAAAAAGCGTAGGACCAACAGCAGAGAAATGACGACGAAAATCTTCAGTTCTTTGGCTGTAACTTTTGATCCGTTGCTCGCAGCGTATTGGGACTACGCTCAATCGATTTCTCTCGAAAAATTACGTCGGAATAGTGCTCTCAAGAATTAATTGCAGCACGTTTCAAAGTCGTCGAAATTTTCGCCAGAAATCCAAAGGGGTTAGCCTTACTTTTTTTTGCGAATTTTGGAGCCGAAAATTTTGGTCTCCGAATTGATCTGTATGACCGTTTCTTGGCTAATTGGGACCCCAGGAACTCAAAAAACACATTGCAAAAAGCGTAGGACCAACAGCAGAGAAATGACCACAAAAATCTGCAGATTTTTGTCTGTAACTTTTGATCCGTTGCTCTCAGCGTATTGGGACTACGCTCAATCGATTTCTCTCGAAAAATTACGTCGGAATAAGGCTCTAAAGAATTAATTGCAGCACTTTTCGAAGTCGTCGAAATTTTCGCCAAAAATCCAAAGGGGTTAGCCTTACTTTTTTTTGCGAATTTTGGAGCCGGAAATTTTTAGTCTCCGAATTGATTTGTATGACCGTTTCTTGGCTAATTGGGACCCCAGGAACTCAAAATACACATTAAAAAAAGCGTAGGACCAACAGCAGAGAAATGACGATGAAAATCTGCAGTTTTTTGGCTGTAACTTTTGATCCGTTGCTCGCAGCGTTTTGAGACTACGCCCAATCGATTTCTCTTGAAAATATACGTCGGAATAGTGCTCTAAAGAATTAATTGCAGCACTTTTCAAAGTCGTCGAAATTTTCGCCAAAAATCCAAACGGGTTAGCCTGACTTTTTTCGTCATTTTCGGAGACAAAAATTTCTCGTTTCCGAATCGATTCGTATGATCATTTCAAGAGTCATTCGACCCCCAGGAACTCAGAAAACGCAGCAAAAACTGCGCACGTTTATCGGGACGCATACTATGAACTACAGACTAGCAGCAGGAAAATCACAAAACCAACGTTCCGTTTCTTGGCTGTAACTCTTTATTCGGTACTTCCGCCGATTGGGACTGCGTTTAATCGATTTCTCTCGCAAAATGACGTCAGATAAATGCACGAAAGAATTCTTTGCAGCATTTTCCAAAGTCGTCGAAATTTTCACTAAACATACAAACGGGTTAGCCTTGCCCAATTTCAAGGTCAAACATCGAAAGTCCTCGAATTCATTTGTCCGACCCACATGCTACGAATTGCACCCTGAGGAATGCAAAAACGACGTTCGTATCATTGTAGGATCAACGGCTAAGAGGATACAGCAAGTGTTTACATACGAGCATGTCTCAGAGAAATTGGCCATTTTCATAGTGCCTCAGGACGACGAATCGCATTGTCAATGTGAGGTGGCAATTTCCGGCATCGAAGAGCTGAAGCTAACGCATCACGTCTCTGAATGACATTTCGAGACTGCTCGCATCGTACGACGATAGAAGCCCCCATCCCCCAAACCCCCACCCTCTCATCTTTATCGCCACATAATAATCATTGTAGACATACTAAGCCCACTGAAAATAATAATGTGTTGAATAATAAAACGTTGTGATTAAAATTCTCGAGTCATTTATCTCCTGATTCATTTAGCAAATTCGATAAAATACATACAAAAGTCATCATGTCATCATATAACCATATGTATACTAAATACGAAATTGGTCAAAGATTATGTAGTTTACTGTATAACAGTCGATCCAGGATATCTGAATATTCGTGCTTTCGTCCTTTCTTATGTGAATTTTGAAATATTGTATCGAATTCACACGATAAATCATATAATAAATTACACGTGAATTTTAGGCATAACGTTTCATTTGCAACCCATGACCATTTTCACTAGGGAATAAAAACACAGTACACAAAAAGAGAAAACCTATTTGACAAATTGCCTTCAAGTAACCTCGATTGTCGAAATCTGCAGCCTCATCATTTTCGATAGTGAAAGTCCTGCGCATGAGACTACTCGCAACGAAAGTAAGGTAAACCCAAAATATAATTCGTCAAATGGTTAGTATTCAATGTTCATTGATAATAACATTACATTACAGATGGCACAAATGACCAACATTGCCACGTCTGAAATTGGTGCATTCCGTACGGGACAAAAAACAGTACCCTTCGGTAATTATTGATAATCAATATGAGGTTGATCCTTTAGTAGACTCAGCAGAGTTGATAGTCATACAGAGTAAGGAACAATCGACTTAATTGACTACGTTCTTGGATCAGTCAAGTATCGACGAGAATTCAATTGCTCCATTCGAATCAATAGCGACCGAGCCGCAAGTTAATGATACGTTAAAATCATTGATCAAAGCAGAAAATGTGAGCAAAATTGGACTTTGAACTAATGGACTTTCGACATCCTCAGTGATAAATAATTCACAAATAAACTTTCAAACTCTCAACAATGTGTGTACATGGCAATGATCTTGTCGAATTCATTCAGAGTGTCATCGAATCATTAATTGAAAATAAGCGTTTATTTTGTCTCAGATTATCACAAATACAGCAAATAACTATAGTTATTCGTAGAAGTATTGTAATCGATGATACAGGAACTGTAAAGTATTCCCTCTACGGAAAGCCAATACAGTATAAAGCCACACTTCCACCAAAATTCCCTCGCCAACTCCCCGCCCGACAAGTTTCCTGACTTGTATGGAAGATTGTATGTGCCTAGTAGGTAGGATCGTGGCTTCCACGAATCAACTAGTTAGTGTTGTGTTCGTCAGTTTCCAACTAGGGCCACCAGATATCACCAGTGAACAGACGACGTTAGTTTCGGCAATAACATGTCTGATGCAGGGTAATGCTACTTGTGTAGTCGCTCGTACTTTGTAACAAGGACTGAAAGAGCGTAGAATTTCCTTCCAAATGGTAGTACTGAAGTGATTGTCCCTCTGATTGAACGATTTACGAATACCAAAAAATGACGTAACATTTTAACAATTTCGTCGCTGTCAACAGCACGGAGTAAACCAACACTTGACAGACCTGTGCTTTGTGTGTACGTATGCTCGTTCTTTTTTCTTTTTGCTTCTTTTTTTGTCTTCATTGTTTCTTTTTTAATCGTTCATGCTAGTGAAATTTCAATTGTTGTATGCCCTATACAATTCTGAAACTTACATTGTATTAATTCTTTGTGAATTGTTGGGTGCTATGAGTCACTTTGTTTCATGTCTCTGCTCTTAGCAATCAGTAATATATTATCAATACATATGACAAGCAGCAGTCATAGACTGGGTGACGAATGTCATTACGTTATACCTGTTTGATGGTCCAGTTTACTGTTTGCTCTGGTTTTTGTTCTTGTTATCACTTTGCTACCGTTATCACTATAGTGACGTCATCGCGCTGCAGAGGCGGGGGAGGCTGCCAGAGATGCGATGTATCAAGTTTCTATCACTGGATATCGCTTAGTTGAAGTGTCGTACACTAAACCATACCACGTTTACACAATCGAGGTTTTACAACCAAATTCAAGTGTCAGGCACATCGTCGAGAAGAGGTACAGTGAGTTCAACAGTCTTCATCGTATGGTAAACAAAATCATTTAATTATACTGTATTACGGTATTAAGTTGAGAATAAGTACAACCATGAAGCTGAGATGTATTTACTAAAAGAAAAAACCACTCTTAGACGACTACTTAAATTGCTTGTAGTTTCATAATATGTCCATCACTTTTCAGCTGAAGAAAGATACAGAGACTGCTCCTTTTCCCCCAAAACGTGTCAGAAATTCTCAACTCAAAGTATTGGAACAAAGAAGATCGGCATTAGAATCGTACATGCAAAAGATGCTCAGCCTTTCCTCTACAAAACAGCAAGTTCTCAATTTTTTAGGGATTGAAAACCGTGCTCAAAACACAAGTGAAAGGTATGATTAATTTTATTTAGATATATCATGTATGTACAATAACGTTACATACGGTGTGTCTAGCGTAATGCAATTCCACATCGCAGACACCCTGATCTGAGGCAAATATTCAACTCAGTATGACATACGTCTATAGAAAGTAAATTCGGATGATATAAATTAAACTTGATTTTTTCTTAATTTGATAAAAAATATAACATTTTTTCAATAACTGTACACCAAACTAATTTTAAACAAAAATGACACAATATCTATCCAGTATAAAAAATGAGAGACCTAGATTTAAACCACAGTAGCTTTGTAAAAAATAACTTTTTACGGACTTTGTAGTCATACCATTTCTTTTTTTAATGCTCAAAATTCTTCCGTTCCAGAATGAATGGCCAAGTAGGTATCGGCGATACGAAACACGTCCGGTCTCCGACGTTGAGACATCATCCGGTATTGACTTTTCAATGCGACCCATATATTCGGCCAAATACTACGTCCAGTCTTCCAGATATTGTAACAAACGGAGTACTTGTCGGTGTGTATAAATCGTAGAATCTGAGAAAAATACTAAGCTATGTTCTTGCTAACACACCGTTTTTTTTTTTTTTTCTTTTTTATTTTCAATAGTATGATATGGCTTATGCTCACATTCGGTAAGGAACGATTTTCATCATTGTCAGTCTTTTTATGAGAATTAAGTTCAGTGAAGAAAGGAATTAACGTACGGTAACTAAGATCATGTCGTGCAAAGTGAAAAATTTGACATTTAGCAATAATAATAGGTAATAGTGAAATAATAACGTGTGATTTACTAACGTTAGTGATATAAATTTGAAACTAGCCACTTTACATTTGTATTTCCATACACATACATCCCATCGCGTATCACATAGATACGTGCAGATTTATATATATATATATATATATATATACACATATATATAAAGAGAGAGAGAGAGAGATATCGATATACATTAAAATATATATGCCAAATAATCTTTTACAGATAAATTTTTATTTTCGTTATCAACAATAAATAGATGCAGTTAGCTACATATAAATAAAATTCATTGTCATATGCAACTCTGAAGAGGCGCTTAAAATTGTAGATTAATATTTATCGCAAAATCAATCATATCTTTCGTTTTAATTGTTATTCATGTATTACTCATGTTAGCGTGGTGTAACGTTTTTTTAGAATAAATTATTTTCATTATTAGTTCATTGTTTATAGCCCATTGTATAAAAAAAAAATTGGATAAAAAATATCATGGCGTCGTTAAACGTTATACAAATCACAATTTTCATAGCAGTATTCACAGTCCATGCGAGTACCTGTCTTTTGAGGTATCCATTGGCGTTGCTTCGCAATAGCTTAGAAATAAACCTACTGATATCACCTGGTGATTACAACTTTTTAGAAAACTCTATGAAGGTCTCGATCGCGTTTACCCAAATATATCTTGCTCATTATGCAGACAGTCTTCTACCACGGAAGTTGATCGCAGTATGCCTGACAGTTTCAGGAGGAATAATGTTACTTTTTGGGCAAACAGACAATTACGATGTGATGGTCGTATTGCTAGTGGTCTCAGGATTGTTTCAAGGACTGATATGGCCATCTTTATGCAAAGTATTTTTTTTCTGGATCCAAGATTCGAGATTAAATACGTTTTTTGGACTTCTTTCGCTAGCCGAATATTCCGGTAGTTTGATGGCCAATTATCTGGCTATATTTTTATTGAAAAAATTTTCCTGGACTTTTGTCTACCCCCCCTTGAGTACTATCGTCATTATCGTTTCTCTTCTTGCTCTTTTGAGCCTGTACCTTCCTTGGGAACTTCATATTGATGTACCAGGTAGAAATACACAGAATAAGTTATCCCGCCGAACCTCGTGGATGGAAATATGGACACTGCCTGGGGTCTCGGATCTTTCGATTACAGTTTTTTCTCTTCGACTGGTCAGGAGCGCAATCGTATTCTGGGTTCCAAATTTCTTTGTACAAAAAGTTGGATATGACACTCACAAAGCCCAGGTAGCCTTGAGTATCTATAAAATCGGTCATTTGCTCGGCTGCATTGGGCTGGGGTTGACGGCGCGAAAGGAGACTGTTCTCATACAGAGTCTAATTTTACTTGGTATAGGGATCTCCGGATTTATTTTATTCTGGCTAACGATATCTTGGGGATACTTGTGGAGCATTAACTTGCTCGCCATGGTTGGTTTTGCAATCGGTGGACCGGCTGCAGCCCTCAGTGCCTCTTTTGCAGTTTCTTTAGGTGAATTGGATGGCTGGAAGTCAGGAGGAGCAGTCGTTGGAATGGTAAGCGGATTCGGTGGTCTTGGAGAAGTGTTTGAAAGAGCTGTCGTCACATTTGTTATCGAAACTTACGGGTGGAACTCAATGTTCGTACTGTTGATAAATTTGTTATGTTTTAGTGCCTTTTTAGTAAATAGAGCACATTTTGCGACCAGTAATAAGCTCATAAATGGCAGACAATACGTTATATAAATAATATTGTTATTTCGGCTGTAAGAAGGAAATTTTTAAACTTGTAAATTAAGTACCTAAATGTAAGTAAAAGTACCCCTAGTAAATACAATATGATGTATACAATTTCAACTATGTGACCGATTATTATTAATGTAGAAGTAATAATTAGAATAATACTTAGTTCCTTGAAAAATTTTGCAACAAGTCAAATAATTTAAGGCTTGATACTGATGTTATAAATATATTATAGATAACAATTAGTAGAAATTAATGAAAAATGTATTCCGCAGTGGTTACTATGAATAGCAACATAGTCTATTTGGAAAAGATGTAGACCAATGTAAAAGTGTTAAGTCATGTACATGTATAAACAATTTATTTCTGAATAAACATTATTAACTCTCTGAAATTTGATTGCTATTTTTTTTACGTCTTTCTCTTATTAAAAGTTTGTGTGAATTTTGCAATACTGATTGTCACTAGAACAAGCTTCTTAATCTGTGAATCAAAAAAAGACTTGACTAAACGACCAATTATTAATTTATCATACTTGATATAACGCCGAATCAATTGGTAATTATTGAATACAAACTAATTCAGATGTTAAGATTTAAAATGGAATTTCAAACAGACCTCACATAGTTGAGAGCAGCACTGTTACTGATTCTACATGGAGTTCTACATAGAGTTCCCATAAGGGACTGTAGTTCTACATAGGGACTCAGTTCTACAGAGGCGGAAAGATCTTATTCTTAAATTTACTTTTCATAATTAAATAACATTTAGTTTAATGAATTATTGATCAAATCACTAATTTCTCTTCGTAATAGACAATTTACGAATGGCTAAATTGGGGAAAACGTCAATATGTTTTTAATATTGCACAAATATTTCCTTACATACAATTCATGATTGATACCATACGTATAGCTGGCTAACAAATCCTTATTTTACTGCAACTTGTCGTATGCCTTGTTGCATCCAAGTGTCCAATAAATATTATCCGAAACATTTTATGAATTCATTTTTTGATTGACAAACTGTCCAACTGCTGTATTTACTGTCGCGAAAATCATGTTACATTTTTGGCACAAATTGATAATTTGATTTTACGCTCGCAAAAGGTTCTAGAACACTAGCGCCATCTACGCCGAATATGACGAGTACGGACTCGATTCGATATGAACCAGACTAACAGACCAGATTGGTTTTAAATGATTTTGGGGAATGAGGACTGACAATAAGTAAAAATTTCAATCTGATTGCTATGTTCAACTTTTCGAAAACTCACGGAGAACTACACGAGAGAAATCTTTCGTTACTGAAGTTGTTGCGGTTTTTTTCGCCGTCGGCGAAGGTGGGAGGTCTTCGCCTGCACCGGTACTGCCAAAACCATAGATTTTTTGGCAACCATATAGCCGTCGATTACCCGTTAAACATTTATTTCCCTGTAGTATTTCGTGGAAATACTGACCCATCACTTTGAATCGTCTTTTGCATCATCTTATTCTTCTTCCTCATAGCTATCTCTGTTCAGGAATGTTTTAGCAGAGATGAGTAATCTACGGACCATGGTCGCATATATATATTTCCAGTATTTTTCCCATGGTGTGCAGACTCCATGGTTTTTCCAGTGGTTTTTCCCTTAGGTTTTTCCTTACAGTTTTCCTCCCACTTTATGCTGCATGAAATGAGACGAGTTATAAAATGGTCGACTAGATATAATCGAATCGAATGGCTTCGGAAGAAATTTCGAGACGCATCAACCGTTGACTGAAGATTTGCAAGTAATAAATTTTATTCCGATTGTAAAGAAATTTCAGTTGAAACGATATTTCATAGCTATCACGAAGGCTGATAATTTTTCTATTCACGTTTCATCCCTAAATATTATTTTCACCAAACATTCTACGGCGTTGTTTGTTGGCAAAAATATACAGCATAAATACATTTTGCCGCGGTGTTTTGAATTTCGAGTTTGCAGTTGATAGGTGTGGTTCGAAAACAGCTGGGCGGTCACTTCACAGCCAACTTCACATAGCTTAGATAGGTTATTTGACATATGTCAAATTCTTGATTATCAAACCATTAAGAAGTGATTTAATTTTCTTAAGATCCATACTAAAACAATTATACGCTAACTCGTATCTGGTCAATTAATGAACAATTGAAAATGTTGCTTTAACGATGCGTTTGAAGGGGAAAAACAACAACAAGTCCTTCAACAGCGTCTACAAGGTGCTGTCGCGTATATGTCGTAAGTTTTAAATTAGTCTCTACCTACCCTAACATAGCTTGTCACCAATCTTTTTCATCCTGTGATTCTATTCACCTGATACTATATCTAACCCGATACTTGTTTGAAAGGGATCGCTATTATTTCTCGTATCCCATTGTTCACATAGTAACTCTTCGTTACTTACCAATTATTCAACTCAATTTGAACCGCTAATGCTAACACCCATACAAATCTTTCAATTAATAAGTGTGCCAGTATTTTGCTGATGGAAACATCGTAGTATATCAATTGGTTCCGCTGAATCATCAAAATGAAAAATGATCTCCGACTATTTAGTCATTTCGATTAAAACTCGGTACATTAGATGTGAAATAAATTGTTAAAACACGTACCTTGTCACACATTTTGGCAATAAAAAGTCAAAGAGATTCTAAAAAATTTTCAACAATTGTGTAAAACATGGCTTCTACATTTTACGGCACAATTCATTTGTACAGAGTATGACCTAAGTTTTTGCACAGATTCCGCAATTTATGACATGGTGACAATGTCTACCAAACAAACTCGCTAGTTATGGTTCTCCACTTGAATATGTTTCCAATCGTTCTAATTGTCACCGGATTCACAATATTTGGAAATCTTACATTTACATTTCCAAAAAGATGTTTCAACACCGTTCGATTCTTATAGGAGCTGTTGATAAAGGCCAACTCGATGGTTTCATGGCTGATGGTGCAGTGCCTCCACTAAAAAGTGGCCACAATTCTAAAACCATGGGATACGTGGCTCAACCAGTTAAACAAGCTGGAGTTCAGCCAGTTAAACAGGCGACGGATGTTTCCAGTACTGTATATGCGGTCGGACAGTACGCGCCGAAAGTATTGAAAAATTTGAATGCTCAAAGATTGAAGAATCAGTTTAGCGACGTTGGCTTAGTCGCCGGTGGAATTGTTATCAGAGCTCATAGATCGGTTCTGGCTGCTGGTAGTGCTTATTTCAATGCAATGTTCACTGGAGGTCTAGTTGAAGAACAACAAGAGTTAGTAGAGATACATTCGATCTCTGCTAAAATCCTATCGCTCCTCATAGATTTTATATATACTGGAAATGTAGAAATTACTCAGGACAATGTTCAAGAATTGTTTGCTGCTGCGGACATGCTAGAATTAGATGAGGTTGTTTCAGGCTGTATTACCTATCTACAGCAACAACTTCATTCAAGCAACGCACTCGGAATTTATAGGTAAAGTCTATAGGTTCACTTGACAATACCATCTACATTTTTAATCAAAAATGTCTCGTTGATGGAAGTAACAGACTTGAGCCAACGCATTTGTTATTACTTTTACCTGAAACCAAAGTTGATTTATAATAAGTGATTTTTTCCGTTGCATAGGTTTGCTGAAGCACACAATACGCCTAATCTGCTGATGACTGCCTTACGTTTTATTGAAATTAATTTTCCTCAAGTTTCCCAAGAAGAGGAATTCCTAGACCTGCCTAAGGAACAACTTGTGAAACTCATTTCTAGTGAATATATTCATGTTGATACTGAATTCCAGGTAATTATGTTGTCATTCTGATAATTAACCAAAGCCGATTTTTATTATTATTGTGAGTGGCTGCCATTGCAATTTATGTGGCTCAGCAACAAAACATAATAATCTTGATAATAATAACAATGAATAATTTTCTCACCACAAGATTTACATTCCCAGCTATCCTGGTTCATAAATACAACCTTACAATTAATTTTAATCATATTCATCTCATTTCATTTGTAATGCGTGAATTCAGACATAATTAGCTAATCATTACCAAAGAGGTTCGAAGAAAGTAGATAAAAATTTGACTTGATTCAATAGGTGTTTCAAGCGGCTCATAACTGGATTGTTCATGATATACCAGCGAGGCGTTGCTACGTATTTGAGGTGCTGCGTTATGTAAGACTACGTCTGTGTTCGATCGCACGTTTGGAAAGAGTTATCTTGGACAGTAAAGATGCGAGCCTGAGTGTAGCCTTACGATCGATTTTAAAAGACTTAATAACCAACAAAGGTTGCCTGGTGCCGCTTCATGAGCAACCTAGACTTTGCGCTAAGAAAAATATTTTAGTTATTGGTGGTTCCAAGCGAGAACCTTCTGCTGACAGTTGGGGAAGAGCTGCAGAAAGTACTTATGACACAATTGAAAAATACGACACATTTACTGGGTATGATATTACAAACTTCTTATGTGATAAGAGTAATAAGAATAATAATCATAAACTAGATTTCTTACCTTACCAGCCTTTAGTCACTCTGAATTACTTTTAAATCGTCTAAAAAGAAATTTGTCATCAGGATAAAGCTGACGACGATATACAATAACAAACATACTAAAATTATAGAGAATGGAGCAAAGTCGCGCCGATTGGTATCGGGAGAATATTACCTGGTGTAGCATTACTGGATGGGAAGGTGTACGTGGTCGGTGGTGAACTGGAATCACGTATAATTGGCGATGGAGAGTGTTACAATCCTCGGGATGACGTTTGGACCACCATTGCTTGCATGATAGAGCCACGCTGCGCGCTAGGTCTCTGTGCTATAGAAAACAGCTTGTACGCTTTTGGTGGCTGGGTGGGTGAAGATATTGGTGGTTCTATCGAGGTGTACGATCCAATTGCTGATTCGTGGAGTTTGGATGGAGAATTGCCTGAACCTCGGTTTAGCATGGGCGTTGTCGCATATGAAGGTAAGCACAATTTCACTTTATACCAAGTTGGGTGTCCAATTATTTTACCTTGTCATAGAAATTTTGAATGTCACTTGGTTTGTCATTAGTTTACCTCATTGTTCAATTTTATTACACTTAGGTTTGATATATATTGTTGGCGGATGTACCCACAATAGCAGACACCGTCAAGATGTTATGAGCTACAACCCAATCACCAGAGAGTGGAGTTATCTTGCTTCCATGTTGACTCCTCGGATGCAAATGGGCATAGCTATACTCGATGGTTACATTTACGTTGTCGGTGGCATAAACAAAAATCAGGAGGTCCTGACATCCGTTGAGAGATATTCATTTGATAAGGTGAGCGAACTGTACGCGTGAAACTATCTTGCTGATACTGATCATTGTCACTAGTGATTCTAAATTGAGTATACGATATGCATTTCAGAATAAGTGGAGTACGGTTGCTCCGATGAATGTGGGGCGGTCGTATCCTGCCGTAGCTGCAGCTGACGGTCGACTTTATGTGATAGGTGGTGATCAGTCACGGGAAATAAACTTTTATCGGACACAAATAACAATCTCAACAGTCGAATGCTACGATCCGCATTTGAACGCATGGCATGAATGTGCTTCTCTACCAACAAGCAGAGGCGAAGCTGCAGCAATTATTGCACCCTTCTGATTATAATTTAATACCAGTTAGATTTAGTTTTTCGATTGCAAACTCTCAGGACTTAATGCAAACTTATTGAATGGGTTTCTTTGGTTTATCTTTGGTTTCCTTAGCGGTATCAGAGTCTGTGTTTCATGGGTAAGATAAAATTTCCTGTTGTGTGCTGTACTAAAATAAGAAAGAGTGAGACAAACAATTTTTTTCTAAGTGGATATTGTGCGTAAATATTTCATTAGGCATAAGGTTAACGCTCTTCATTCACACGATTCTGTATTTCTGTATTACGCATTTTATCACGGTCACGTCAGTTTGTGATATATTTTTATTACATATAATCTCAATTCGAGCTCATGAACTTTGCAAACATCACTAAACACAAGCGTAACATTCTACAACAACGGTTTATGTTTCCTGGCTTCTAATGCAAATTTGTCCAAGTATTATCTCTTTGTCATCTTCGGTTTTTATCTCCTAAAACATCAACAAATTGGCTGTCACAAGCGCTATATACATTTTTTTTTCTTACTGATAATGAGATACACAGTCTTTTCATCGCGGCTAAATAAACATATATATTCTTCTTAGTCAACTTCAAGTTAAGCTTTAGTAGACATCCAAAATGATATTACGTGAATCGTGCGCTTGTTACTTATCGCTAATAGCCTGTAAGTGAGGCTTCACAATAAACATGAATAATTTGTAATCTGTTTCGTGTGCAAAAGGGAGAGAAAGTGTGTGTATATGAAAGAGAAAGAGAGACGGGGCGGGAGGGAGGGAGGGAGGGAGAGAAAAGAGCGGAATATTTTCAGTTATTCAATGCAGTCTGAAGAATGAAAAGTTAATGAGAAGATGTCAACTTATATGAAATACATACTAGCCAAACAGCAAAAAAGTAAAAATACTAAAACTTGCATAGTTTTAATTTGATCAGAAAAATAAAAGAAACTAATAATGAGAGAGATTGAGAATGTAACTGCTTCGTTATACACATGTACGTATAATCTGTAAAAAAAATTATAAATAAGATTTACATTAAGGGTGCACTTAATAGTGTACAGAATACTAGACAATAGAATATTCTTGCAGAAAAATAATTTTTTTCTCTTGAAATGAGATATTCATAAAAATTTTCATACACGAATTATATAGTATTTAAAACAGGTTTTAGCTACTTACGTTCACACAGCATGTATACTTATGTTCTGCAATAATCTCAGTAACGGAATATTGCCATCTCAATATTATGTGCAATTTTATAATAACTTTTTTTTCATTACCCGTTAATTCGCGCTGAATACCCGATATTATTTTACCATATCTACTGCAATAATCAGCTGTATAATTGGCTGTTGCTTGACTCAAACTCACTTCTTAGCAATACATTATCGTCTGAAATGCAAAAACTACAAACTCATCAAGCCACATTACTACTGATTTTTGATTTCTCATTCACCGTCTCGTGTAGCGAGAAACGAAAGTGTCCTCGATAAGTTTCATTCATGAATTACCGTGACTTCGAAAAGTGCATGTTAAGTGAATCCCGGGAACACCATCTTTTACACAATCGCAAACTCTTTCCTTGAGCAGTCTGTCTGTTAAATATTCAATATAATTATTAATCATCATGTTCATAAAATAAAATTCATCATCAAATTGCCAACAATCTGTGATAGTAAAGTATTATCAAATAACGTTATTTTTTAATAATTTTCGTTCAATTTTTTTAAGTAAAATATATACAGTTATCTATATTCTGAGGTATTTTTGTCTGAAAATTGAATTGAAATGCTTTTGCCAAGTGTACAGTAATGTCAACTATGATTGTTTGCATTATTGCAGTAGAATAAAATTCGACACTTTAGAGACCTGATCGAGTTTTAACACAACAATTTTTAATCAACTATCTTTAGATTCACTGCAATTCTTGATCCACTATAACGGCCTTCATACATAAATGTCGATCAATTATGTTTAATTCCTAAGTAATTATGTCCCAAATGAGAGCTTAAATTGCCGGCTTTGAAAGATACGATAGGAAATAGATAATAATTTGGTATTGATATATTACTATTAATATATTTTAAATTGATCACTGCAACCAAAGGAATTGCGTGACTAGAATATATACGTGTATACGCAAGGAACGTGTACACTAAAGCACCAAAGAAGTAGGTGTAATCACCACCTGGCGCACTGACTGCATTCATGTCGTGGAGGCCCTAAAACCTTGTTTTTAAACAAGGTAATATTCAATTCGAGAAAGAAAAAATATATATATTGTGACATGAGTTACCCCACACCGTCTTGCAAGTATATTATATGTCATGTTTTGAATCATTTTTATACAAAATATTTAGCTCCGAGAGAACTACTTCTCAAAATTATGCATTATGCTTTATAAAAGGATTAAACTAATATGCGATCAAGAATGCGAGTTGAGAAATAATAATCGAATACTCGTACGTAATATAACAATACTTGCATATTGTAACATATATATATATATATATATATATATATATATATATATATATATATATATACTATATGTTATATATATAACATGTAGTATATATACATATATATTGTAAGTTATAAAACATGGACGTTTTACACAGTATACACTATTGAACACTGTCTTAAGAATGTAAAATAAATTTTTCTGAAAATATATATAAAATATGCATTACTTTGACTTATGCCTGATGATAGATGAAGAAAAATTTTATATAAGTAGAGTTATTTTACAATTCGGAATCAACCGACATCAAACTCAATTCACTCTTACATATGACGAAAACACAGGATGAGAGTGCCAACGTGTTGCTTCCAGAAGGCGATAGAGCGACAGAGTTAGCGTGGGGAATGCGCTAAGGATAAATTGCGGCACAGCAGACTGACAAGCAACTGGTTCCGATTCCAATAATCGTCGCACGAATACCAAAAGTCCAGTTGGCGAATTCGAGTACTGGCCTTCATTCAATACCAAAGCAGGAAATTGTGTCCGAACTATTGACAACTGCATAGGAAGTATAGAATTACCCCTTGGACGGAATGATGTGAACGTTTTGTCGGAACTGATTTGAAAAAACTTGACCAGGTTTCGCGAAAAGACAGTGTAAGAATATTGCTTACCCAATCACCTTTAACTTGATCGGATATTGCCTTCGCTTCTAAGTCTCTGTGGAATGATTCTAACGGCAATGGAAGAACTTCCCCGTTTGCATTTATTCCGGCGCAAGCCAGTAGGAAGGACCATTTCTTGTTTGAATCCCAGAAAAATACATGCCTAATTTACAAATCATATTGTATTTTAAACAAGCGTGCATTGGGACTTTGAATAATAATTCAGAAGAACGTGGATCGCAGACAAGTTAACGGACAAATAATAAAATCATCTTACGTGAGGACTTGATTTATGGACGGGCGATCGAGTGGGTCAATTACCAACATCCATGATATCAGATCAACGATTTCACAGCCTTGACATTGAATTGTCGGATAACCCCGTCGAATGTTATCGAGGATATCGCTGGTCTGAGTCCCATAGGGGTGAAGGCCTCCGGTTAATATGAAGTGCACGACCATCCCGGCGATCTGTATGTCGGAGGCGCAAGTGCAGTCGAGTACTTCATTCTCTTCGTAATTTTCGTAACTTTCGCGTGAAAACCAAATCATCGATGAGCTTGGCGGACGGCTGGAACGGTACAGTGATTTCCACAAGCCAAATTCAGCCAGTCTCAGAACGCCAGCTCGATCAATCATCAAGTTTGATGGCTTGATGTTTCCGTGAACAACGGGCACATCATTGTTGTGCAAGAAGTACAATCCTACCAAAAATTGTTTAACGAGCACAAGCGATCGCTCCTCCAGTCCTTTGCCGATTTTCAAATACATCAGGTACTCCCCAAGGTTGTATTCGCATAGCGGTGTGCCGATGATCACATCCGCACCATCGTCGGCAGAAATAAAGAACGGCAAAATATTACCATGTCTAATGGCAAGCAGAGGAGTCAGCGCAGACAGAATAAGCGCACTGTCTTCTCTGCGCAATCTTCTTACAGCAAGAGGTCTGCCGTCCGTGTCAAGGCCCAATTCGATCGGTCCGAAGTTGCCGCCTAATGATATGGTGAAGTGTTTTCGCTGTTCTGACGCGCTGATAAGCACGGCTTCTCCTGGTCCGTGTGTTTTGTGGTTCAAATGCGCTCTGAATCCTTTTAGCAAGACGTCCCATCGGCTGACGTACGCTTGTGCTGCTGGAGCACCCTTTCGAGCATTGAGTGTCCGGCGATTTTTCAACTGCATCCATGGATTTTCGGCGAATGTCAAACCCGTCGCCCTGGTTGTTCGCAAATGAATTAGCGGCGGTGGTACCGGGACGGCAGAAAACACGTCGGCGCTACGTGTTCGCAATAATTCTGCAAATGTATGCGTCGTGGAGTTGACGTTGACTTGAGTACGACGAGCCTCTATTATTTGTGCAGTGTACACAACAGTTGTTGTATTACCAGGGGTCACTGGATTCGTGCTCTGCTCCAGCATGCCTTGTTCACAGCATTGGTACGTGGTAGTTTGCAACTCGTCTTGTTTATCAAGAACCCGAGCCGGCGCGTCACCGTCGCTATCAGTAGACTCAGCCTCGTCGAGGAATGCGTTCTCCACCCGCTGAGGAATCATACGGTATTGCGTTTCCTCGGTTTCATAAGATCCCCCGTAATGCATCTTCGTTGCCGATTCACTAAGGAAGTCGGATTGTCTCTCATTCTCCTTTTTCATTCCTCCGTCACCTATAGTTCCCAATTTTTTGTTAAGTTGATCGTTCTCCAAAGGTTTACTAATCCCAGACTTCTCGGTGCTTTTATCGAAATCATTCGTTGGAGACACTTTATACATCAGCAGGTGCAACTGGAGCAGAGTGACGACGCTCTTGTATTTTTTGAAATCACGATTTGCAGTTTCCCGCACCTTCGAGATCAAGGACAACCAACTTTCCGTTAACTTGTTTATACAAGAATCTTCCAGCTTTGGTAGTATGGTATTAAGCCTGGCTATTTCTTCGATTCTTATTTCAATTTGTTCCTCTGTAGCAGCCACAAGATCACCTTGGCCTCCTTTGTAGCCCGGGTAACCTGATTCTCGATCGTGTTTCCAATTTCTTCGGTAACACGATATAATTTCTTCAAACAAATTTGAAAGGTAGGAAATTGTGGCCTCCACGTTGTCGGGCACATATTCCTGTATTGCACACACAACAAGGGTGCGAATTAGTAACGATTAGATACATATAGACGACAATTAGAGACATATTTCTCAAAATTACGGACACTTGAATTATTACTTTCGTCCACTTGACTGGTATAAGGTTGGTATGGTGTATCATTATTACAGGAATTGTTATTGTCTTCCAATGCACGCCTCGTCTGAGAGAGGGCAGCATCATCTAAGAAATCACCCGGATTTGAGACTTTCGAAATACACTCCAATGTCTCCTCCGTAGTACGTGGGGTTTTAAGCCCTGCAACGTCTCCAGCTACCGATAGTTCCTTTCCATTTGCTGCCGAATTTTCTTCACCAATTTTCGGTTTAAGTTCGACGTTGCTAGTTGAGAAATTGCAATCGAAAACCTCCATCGAATCCTCAATCTCGATTCTTTCCGCTGGCTTCCAAGAAGCGCAATCTTTTCTCCTGTACAAGGATTGATTCTGTCGCCGAAACATCGGCCGAGGACTTTGATGTTCAATCTGAATTGCGGGGTTCCCGTGATGTGACATTGGTGGTCGCGTACTTTTTGAAAAGTATTTAACACCAGCCTCGCTCTGAACACACGATGAACCATTATGCTCGACCAATCTCAGCCCTCTCATCTTGGCCAGCTTCATTCGTAGGGTTTTAATTTTACGACGTTGTTTTTTCGAGGAACCAACACTCTGAGCGGGAGAATGTTCGGGACTTGTTGACGACTGATTGATTTTAAGTGGCCGATCGCTTTTGCTGAAGCTAGAATCCGGTAGTGATTCCAGAGCTGTGTCACTACGCTGTTTAAAGTTTCTCATCAGATAACGAAACTGCATAATCGTACTAAATAGACGATGTTTCTGGTCTTCGGTCGGTGTTTGTAACTGCATCTTATGGTTCTCCTGCAGCAAATTTGAATAGTACGGTTCTATGTGATCGCGATTTTCTTCCAACCACTCGCGAGTCTTTCCATGAGTTGTACATTTAGCAAAAATTGGTTCTAATCCCGAAGATACCACGCAATTCGTCGCCCGATCTGCTGCATACCTGTTACGTTACACACACGTTTAGTGAAAAATCAAATTTGTGTACACCTATGACCAGAAATTAGCTGACTAAAGGTCATGAGATATTACCGTCTTAATACGCGGAGACAGGCATTTGGCAGATCAGCGGTTGCAAATGAATCCATCAAATCAGACTCTGGTATTTTTGCGGTATCACCATTGGTGCAGCAGTCCCAGTGACAAAGTAAATCAATCAGAATTCCCAGTATGGCTTGAAGGTAGTTCCAATTTTCCATGTGTTCCTCTACTGCCTGTGTTACAATGTGACAGAATTTATCAGTGCCTATATTTCGCTCGGAAAAGTAGTAAACCATGTTTATCACCAATATTGTGAGTCACCAATACAACTCATTCAGTTACCTTTCGAATCTTTTCGAAGACATCGAGATGCAGGAATATCTTGAGACCAGACTGCGTGTACTGAGCGAAGAATCCGAATACGGATCTGATGATGGAGTTTATTGTCGACGTAAAATTTTCCGCTTGTTCAGGTGGACAGATCAAAAGTTCCAAGCGTCTCTGAAAAACGAAATAAAGTAATTGCAAGTGATTCAATCGGTTAATCATTATACCTAGCACACGAGTCAATATTATATGAACTCACCTTCAAGTAGCTTTCAATTGTCAAATTTGATTCTTCTGCGTTAACTGCGCAGACAAGTTTCTGCAGCGACGGGTGAGGTATGTCAAGTTTTTTTTGCATACTACAAGCAATCGAGTAACACAGAGCAGTGCACCCTCGGGAATCCTCTCGAGAAACATCGGCGTGATTTCGAAGAAGAGCGCTCACCATGGAGGGGTTCACCCTGATTCCCGCCATCATTAGCGGAGTGACCCCTTTGACGTTTGCGCAGTTAACGTTAGCCTCAGTTTTCAATATCTGTTCAACCAGAACACTCCACTGTCGCTTAATCGCATAGTGAAGTATGGTGTTCCCGGTGACATTCGCATGGTCAAGATCCATTCTATAGTTAATGGTCTTCCAGAAGTCTAGGAAGTCATTTTCATCCCAGGTCGTTGACTGGATAGCGATCAAGGCTACGTTGTCCGTATTATTGTCGAGTAGAGTTGGATCAGCGTCGTGCTGCATCAACACGTTGATCATCTCCAGGTTCTTTTTCCGAACCGCCCACATCAGCGGGGTCGACTTGTCTTTCGCACAAGAATCAACCCGGTGTCCATCTCGCAGCAGACTTTTTACGGTATCCCTTTTTTCCAGAACAACCGCGCCAAGGAGTAACGGCATGTAAGACTGTAACACGAAAGAAACACATTCACATATAATTCATATATAGTTAAACACTTTCAACGTACAATCCTCGCTACTTTTCATTATAACCAACCAAGTCTGACACGTGCAGCGTTTCTTTCAGTTTTTCAAGTTCCGCTGCGTTGAACACGGTGCTCAGGCTCTTCGGTGATCGCCGATTTGGGGTCGGGGAGCTCGATTCCACGTGTACTTGCCCATTGTCAAAATTAAAGGGACTTCGAGGGTGAGCTTGGAGTTTTTCGCCTTTGAGTGGAAATCTTAAAAACGAATCAGCCTTGCTGGTACCTGGAGGAAAATTCGGCACGTTAACGATCAGAATTCGCCCGAATCGGATAATAACCGTGAAGAGAGCTGCTTTTTCATGGAAACTACGATAATGATGATAATTTATTTATTCAATGTGGCAAGTCGAGCGGTCTTTCGTACGGAATATATTGCATATTTAGAATTGTTACGCAATCTGTGATAAGACACGTATATACGTATCGTTTAGTTTCGTCGCTAGACTATGAATTGCGAAAAGCTCTGCATATGTAACACATACAAATGACGGGATATTGCAATAGGCTAGACTAATACTGTTCTGTTATTTCGCCCAATTCTCATTCAACTCGTTTGTCTTTACCTATGGCTGCTTCGAATCGGACTAACTTGTAACCCGATTGCTCCACGCATAAGTAACTCTCCAAAAAAAAACGTGTTCGGAATGCCTGATTACTGCAATAAAAGATAAAGCGAAATAAGAAATAATCGCAAGAACGACATCCGACTGGTTTCTAAGAATTCACTGCCGATTACCGAGTACTTAATTCTGACCTTCGATTGCAGTCACGAGTGATTAATCGTAAATCAGGTATAATTTGAATGTTATTAGTTTCTATAAATTTCAGGAAAGAAATTCATCCTCCACTCAAGTGTTGACAAGCTTATCAACAGTTTATTTTTGACTTGAAAATTTTTAAATTCAAACGTTTATTTGAAAATAGATTCTACAACAATTTTAATCCAAATTGATATTTTTCTAAGAAGTTAGATGAAACTCTATCCACGAATATTCGTTCAACATATTCCTCTGAACAATATTGTTCACTACATAATTTTTCCAATAAATGTGGTTCTCTCATCGTTAGATAAAAAATAACAAGGTATAAGTTAAACGAGGCATTACGTCTATCGTACCTACCTGCAACTCCTCCGCGAAAAGTGGCCGCATGCATTTCGGTATGATGGTTCGCAGTAAGCAGGGAGGACGTTTCCTGTCTCCGCCGAGGTACCTTTTTCTTCGTTTTCTTACCCCGCGACATTCCTCAGCTTGACTGACAGACAAGGTCTGCGATGAAAATCGGTACCGATTCGAGGAACTGGGGTGGAAAATTCTTTCTGATCGTACAGTCTTGCAATGTCCGTTTATTTTTCGCAATGCAATTGCCAAGGCTTCCTTCTACAACTTGTCCTGCAATCTGTTTACTCCTGGCATGCCGTGCAAAATATTAGCAATCGATCATCTGGGAGTACAGCTGAGATTTTGACAGTTGAGCATTGAATACTAGTTTTTCTGATATTTCAACATCGACGATCTTGTCTATACGGTTTCTTTGCGATGTATTTTTTCTCGCTGCACATGACGGCTGCGAATGCAAAATACTAAAATCTGCACAGCATTCTCGTGATGAAGAGCAGATTGGAATGCTGATGAGTGAAAAACTGCTACGCAAAAAGCGCAGTTGGTTTTCTGTGTCTTCAAATTCACGGCCTGGGTAAAAGCACACATAGAATGACTTGGCGTGTTTTCGAGAATATAGTTAGTTATTATTACTATACCTGCAAGAATAACTGATATAATCGTTTGAGAACGCGTGCACACCGCTAAGTCACGTGGTATACTTGTTTTGAGATCTGATAAAACTGAGAAGATCGTGTCCGTTGGAATAATTACCATACTCAAATCATTTATTCGTCAATAGTATGTATGTACACATTGCGGCATAAAATTTATCCGCTCGTGCATGACATATAATGGATATAATTTATACCTAATCTGCAAGTCAAATATAATACAGCTGTGTGAATTTCTATTACACACATTCATTCATTCTCCGCCGCCAAAGTATATCGTCCGAGATTTTACCAGCTCGCGTTAATTTCTGTATACCTTTGATATTACATACACCAACAAATGTTGCAGGCGCATTGCACGCGGAATAGGTGATCCATTTAACGATCAGTGTAAGCAGAAGCTTTTACCGTTGACGTAACATCGTTACTGTTACGAGGGTAATTGACAGATTACCAGCCCATATAACAAGCCCCGACAATAGGGCCTATTGTGATCACGCCTTATTCTATGGTGCAGATATATATTCGGCCTTGCCACCATCAACATTGACTGACCTAATTTTTTTCAACCAGACCCGGAGATACGTATAAGCAGACTACGAAATTATTTGGACCGTTGAGTGCATAAACGATATTAGTTCAAGCAACTGATGATGAACGACTTGTATATCCCAAAATCTATGCAAATTATAAGTACACAACTGCTATATAGGAACACGTGTGTTTGTATTTTGAAATATGTCGTTAAAAGTATATTTAGTATACGCCTCCGAAATGTGTTGAATATTTACTGGTGCATTCCGTCATTTACAAGAATAAAGGCTTTTTTAAAGATATTTTTCTTTTTACAATCGAGGCGTGTAAAACACGGTGTACACGTGTGGACATTAATTCAGCGACGGCTAGTTTCTCGGCCGAATCGATTACGTTGGTAACGCAGTGAAGTATGCGGTGCTACTGTTGGCCGGCCGGTAAGGTCTGAATCTGCGTTACCAAGGTAATCGATTCGGCCGAAAAACTGTATCCGTCTCTGGATTAATGTCCGTAAGTGTACGTAACGATATAAGTAGGAAAATTACTTTTGGAACTTGTCATCGACGGTAATACGAAGCGTCGAGGCGGAAATGTTTCAGAAACGATACGAGAAACGATACGAGAATTAGAACCAATCTAATCGCCGTATTTGAACTAAGTCGTTTAAAGGCGGCGCGCTGTAACAACATTGCAAATTGACGATACGTGGCTACTTGGTACGATTGCTATGCCGTCGAAACGATCCGCGACGAAACATTATTCGCATGCTTAATGAGGTGAGTAAGCAGGATCCCGGCGGACGGCAAACGTCGTAACGCGAAATCGACGACGCCACAAAATAACAAATAATACGAATAATACATATATTTGGCACTTCCGGTATGCTGTGTAAAGAATTATTTTGGAAAGTTGATAAAATCTGATTTCTCTTGTTCTTCAACAGGGACGACGAATCGTCGCTGCAGTGAGGGGAAAAACGTGAATTCCATCGACATGGATAGCTGGTTAAATATGCCGTATATACTATACGGTATACAAGATGATGGGATGTGATAATAAGAAAAAATAAATTACGCAACGATCGTATAATAATATGATAAAGTATGTGAGAATTTAAGGATCACAGCGAAACGTGATTGAGCAAACTAAAACTACGCGATGGCATCGCGCACATGTAACTATGTGAATAAATTAGAATTTCAACGTGATTAAGATTTCAATGACGGTGATAAACTAAACAAATCACGTGTGCTCGAGGCATGTTCGTGCGAGACTCGCGAGATGTTTGATATCTCCATGTTATACCAACCTTGGAGAAGATTCACGAATATAACTGGTTTTTTGTAGTCTAGACGACGTTTCGAACGGCCTTCTCAAGGAAGTCAGCGTTGAAGTACGAAAATTAGCGTCAAAATATTCACGACTTGTCACTCTCGGTATTACCTATATACGCATGAGTGTAATATTCAGCATAAGTTGGCACGATTGCTTTTCTCTCTTCATTTGCCAAGCTGCAGCAAATTCTCGCTGTGCAAAATAATAACAATTGACGATATTTACTCCAATCAAAGTCGCATCTTTAGAATCCGCTCTGTTTTCAATCCGAACAGCTACCGCCGTCCGCGTCGCACAAATGGATTAAGGCTTCTATGCACGTATGGATTAAAATAATATGCGCACCGATCGTGTCTTGGTAAAAGAATATAAATTTAGATTATGTCCTCTTGATAGATTGTAAAGATATTACAATTCAGAGACGCGAGTCATATCACTTTGTCTATTGTCAGGCGGTGGATTGAAAAATCCTTTTTACACTACCCGAGTATCCTATAGATAGATGATGATTACGTATCATTTATTTCCCTCAAGGTCACGCGTCAGTATTATATTACCTGTACGCTTATTGAGCCGATAACAATGCTTTCGGACAAACGTGTATTTATTCCATTTCACTGCAGCGTTGCGGTTATCGTCGATTATTATTAAGACGTTGTCCTACATATACGAATGTAATTGCAGTATATACCTATAGTACAATCGACAGGTGTACTCTGACCTAATTTTTTCCTGCTATAAATCATGAAGATTCGTTGAAATTTTTCTGTTTTATTGCCCTCAACATTTATATACGACGTTCGCAGTGGAGGAAGCGTGATTCACGTGCCGTAAAAATGTTTGCCCTTCATCGTAGATGTAATTGGCACAATATGCGACAAATTTGTGGAGAAATAAAAAATTATAAACGAACGAGTACTACGATAAAGGAATATAGCGTATAATCAGACGGAGCAGGGGTACGGGTAAAATAATTGATGTTATCTGCCGTATCGAATTGATGTACCATTTATAAGCTGCGTTTTAATTTACAATAACGATATTTACCGTAAACAAAGTGTATAAAAGTATAAAAAATAAATAGCGACGAAAGTCGCTCCGCATCTTAGGTTTAACACTTGTTACATCGGAGTATCGTTTGAGAAAATACGTTACGATTCACACATAAATTATTAGCTACCTAATACGATTAGACTTATCATCATTATTATTATGATTATTATCATCGCCCTTGTGGTAATTATTATTAGTACTATTACATGAAGAATCGAAAAATGGTTACGAACGATTAATTGAGAACGAATATTTACGCACGCGTTTTAATCGCTATTCAAGCAAACTAATATATATATATATACACAGATATATACGGACATTATATCCATTCATTGGAGTAACTGTATCACAAATTAGTTTAGCATAATTATGATGCGAACAGAAACATGATTGTGTTGTTTTACATTACACTCTCTATGCACGAAACAACGTTCTCTTAATAATTTGGATAAGTTGCAGAATTGGAATTTTTTTTTTCAAGTTCCTTTAAACTATCTTTGTTATATCGGCGCAAATATTACCACAATTATTATATATACTTTCAATGACTAGTTGAGATCAAATCGCGACATGCTTTACAAGGCTGCTCAACGATTATAATATATTACATCACAAACGATAAATGTGTTTACCTAAAATTACAAATTAAATTGTTATGGCAACAGTTCGTTGTTATTACCGTACAATCAAAGTTCAACATTATTTTTTGGCATCTCTCACATCATTCATGAGGGAGCGAAAAAATAAAATTAAAGTCAAAATCTAAATAAATAACACGAAATTCTGAGTCTCAATTCTCGCACAATGAGTCCAATATTTTTTAGAACCCTTCGAGACTTCTAAAATGATATCCGTAACATAATCTATGTATAACGTATAAATGCGCCGAAACCGTCCGTGAGTAAAATTTTTTGCAAAAGATCACTGTTTTTGTCATCCGCTTATCGATATCTGACAGATCGTGAAATGAGATATCAATCCATGACTTCGTAACGATTTTTAACTTGCGGAGGCAAAAAAGATTTAGCTCGAAGGGAAAGCAACAAAAATTTTTTTGAAAATATTTTCCCATCGTAAAGACTTTCTAATAATGTTTTTCTTTTTTTTTTTGTTCAAAGTATGTCACAGATAAATAGTTTAAATCTTATAACAAACATCAACGATGCGATGGAATGATAAAACTGTGCCCTCGATATTTAAAGAACGGATTAATCAATTCATCAGATATTTGTGAAAATATGTAGGTACGCAATGCGAATGGAGAATAAGTTTCTTCCCTCTTATAACCCAAAGATAGAAATCAATCACTTCGCATCACATTATACAGCTCTGTTCAATCTCGTTCGAGCCCGTTTTATATGCATAGATATGCCAATCTATATGCATACGTACGTTACGGTATTCAACGACGCCCTTGCCAACGTTTTCCGACGTGCGCGACGACGTCGAAGGTTGGTTGTTTTGGAAAAAGAGAAATAGAAAAGAAAAAATCATTATGCTCTGATAAAGGTCTGTTCGATTTTCCCGTGATCACACAATTGTTTATTGCAGCAATACGTATAACAGTTATTCACCCCTACGAAAATCATCTCCGTTCACACGTTGGCTTTTATGGCAGTATATAAGTTTCACGGCAGACATTAGGAAGGTTATAAAAAGGGTGCGTTCAGCGTGTTTCATATATGTGCGTGTGCGTGTGTGTATATACGTATGTATACGACGGTTATAGTACACGAACAACGTCCGATGTCCTCGATTAATTAAACTGAATTGATATATAGGAATTGATTTAACGACACTTTGCTCGCAAAGTATTATACCTATACCTGACAATAAAATCCAGAATTGTATTATACCTTCGTCAACTTTAGGATATCAATATACTGTACAATCAAGTATTATATTACTTTTCGTAAATCACTATATATGTTTATAAACCTATCTATCTATAATATATGTATATATACACATCGACCTATCCTACGATTGGATCCAGAAATTTCATCACTGCATATGTACAGGTACAATTAGTTTCTTCGATAACACAACCACTGCAGGCGTTATACCCAGCTTGGTCCGAATTTGCTCAACATACACTTCTTCATTGATTGAATATCTCAATGATCACGATCTTCGTCATCCGTTTTCCTCTCGCTACGAACTGCATCTAATTAACTCGACCGCTGCAACATCTCGACACGAGTGCAGGTACCTCCGCGTCTTCATCATCTCGCGTTCCGTCAAGAACGAGTAGAAGACCTGAATATTTCCGAAGGATCCTCGCGGGCAAACACGACAAAGTTCCCGATCGCCCATCCGCAGGGTGCAGGATATGTTCAAACACCGGTCAAGGTCAGTCTCAGTAATCGCCTCGTCATAGGCGACGAGATTATCCTCGACGAGTCACTAGGTGTCCGTCTGCCTCGGCGGAGCTCCGTGAACCTGCGGCACCGCGATCACGAATATGTCCAATTTCTCGCCCGAGGTCTTGTCCGTGATATCGCCGTAATATATCGAGTCGTACGGCGGCGGTGCGAAGAGGTGATAAGGCGGGGGCGGCGCGTCTTGGACCCCGAAGGACGTGCTGTCCGGTTCACCGGGTTGAGTGTACGTGATGCCCATCGGGCGGGCCCCGCGGCGACAACACCATTCCGAACAGCTAACGACGAGGAAGAACGCCACGAGACCTCCGAAGGATCCGATGTACCAGACGATCGACCAGGGATCCAGAGGACTGTTGGTTGTTGCCTGGACGCTCTCTGAAATTATCGAAATAACGATCGTTTAAATACTTTACTTTACTAGAGTTCGCTGTCCTCAGCCACGTCCGATTTTTTTTTCCCCAAAATCAACAAGCCCCCATCTCAAAATGTGCTCTCTGAATATGAATCAGTTCTACGTATACCCACTGGAGAAAATCAGTGTACGTCGAGTTATTTTCTTGATGCGCCCCATAGAGACCCCTAAGTATAGGCAAATCAAGGTATCAGTCCACTCTGGCAACTCCGTTGCTCTTTTGTTTTCAATCTCGGTGAAATACTCGGAGCTACTCGGAGTTGCCTTGTACCCTGGTTTGCCTAAAATTAGGGGTCCCCATTGGGAACATGACGGAACTGGGAATCAGTGAATTTTTACTGATTCAAGTTTAGAGAATGGTTCAACAAGATCGTGTGATGTTGTCGAACTGAATTCAGAGATGGGGTTTTGTTGATCTCAGCCGTCGATTCGTTTGCGTATAGACTTGCTGCCTGCGCAATGAGGATTTCCGCAAGGACTAAACCTGCGAAAGTGTGATATCTAGACTGATAAGTGCCGCGCGTGTGCGGCACAGTCACCTCGGCATTGTATATTTTCTTTTATATCGCGCGACGTTGACACAAATGAAACCGCAAGTTTATTATTTGCACTTTTGCAGCATGGCGAACAAAAGTAGGTGTCGGTGTGCGTTACAATGTTCCTGGCAAATACGTGTGTCACGATGTTTACTCGAGTGTAAATCCCTCCCTCCGAAAAGCTCATAGGCCGGTTAACAACACTACTGTGGAACTTGGAATAAGATATATAGGTATGTACAGTGTTTTCTCAGAATTTAAGATTGCGGATTCTCGCGCGCTCGCGCAGGGTTTTTCCCAGTCCTTCTACTTTTATTTTCTTGTTTTGTTTTTTGTTTTTTTTGTTTCGTGATTCAGCGCTATAAATTTTATCCTGCACTACATAATGAAAATTATATCTGCACTAAATTTAACAAAAATTAGGATTGTAAGGAAATGTACTATACTTTTCATCGATTTTCAAAGGCCTCTGCAATTACGTATCATATGCTTTTTCTTCCATTACTTTCATTGATCTAATCTGTAGCTCAATATAATTGTCTATGTGAAAAGCGTGTCGAATGACGTCACAATAATTTACATAAATGAAAAATTTTCTATGATAAAATATAAATAAGCTACGAGAACGACTGACCCTGAATAACGCGTAGGTATTATACGCTACTCGTTTCAAGTACACGCGAGTACATGAGAGCATATTTGCGTCAGCATAGATCTTGATTCGACGAGTAAAAAACTTCCTTGAAGTATACTACGTCTAGAAGAAAAGAAATTTTTATAACCGAACTCAACTACTGATTGTGAGAATCGATTGAATACAGCGTCCTTCTGCAGTTATAAATGTTGAAAGTTTCTGCAGAAATTGCGCAACTCTGCGAGAGACAATGTCTTAAGAACCGCTGAACCGATCAATGAACGAGACTGCAGACAATAAAATTTGTAGACCAGTAGATTATCACTGCACAGTTACCCATCGTGAGTGGATGCCGGATGCGGGGATCTAATAACCCGTTTCCGGTGAGCAATGGATATCTAGTGAGTCGAAATGTCTATTTCCTCTGAACCACGATGGCCGCAGCAGCAAATGGTCATACCAACTGACGCACGTCGGTCCAAAGGGAGTGGAAACTTCTACGTAGTAGCTGAATGAAAAGTTGTTATGCAGTTTCTCGGCATAACAGAGGATGACGAAACAGTGGAAATTGATTCGAGAAAGTTAATTCTCAATGATGAAAAATGGCTAACTTGGCTGTAATTGTGATCGATTCATTGTGCAAGCTGACAGCCTGCACCGATCAGAGAACGATCCTTGAGAATATTGAGAGCCCTCGTTTTTGTTATTCAGAGTTAGCGTTCGTGCCGAATCGTGCAGTCTGGAGGTGCGGAGATAGGACCAATTCAGAGCAGGCTTTCAATGCTTAGCAGGCACGTGATTCAGAGTATTTCGATCGAAACATCTCTATCCTGCAGAATAACGCCATATTCGAATTAAAAATGACAAAACGTACCAGTTGTGTTATTCGTCGACGCATCTTTGACATCGTCGGTTTCAGATTCGAACTCTATAACGTAAACGGAGCCTCCACGTTGCTCGACGGTTCGCCCGTTGATTGCGTTTTTCAGAATTGAGTCTTCGTCGTCGCCGTCGTCGTTGTCATCGTCGTCGTCACCTTCGTCGTCGTCGAGACGCTGGAGAATCTCCGCTCGCCGGTTGGTCTCAGTGACGTCATAAGCCGCCAATCCCCGTGCGTAAGCTGGACATACAGAAACGGGTTTTTATCAATAACATATTTATGTCGTACATGCATGCCTCACACACACTCACACATACGTCGAAAGAACCAAGAACCGCGGGAATAACCTATCAAGGACGTTGCTGTGACCTGTTCAACGATTGGACAGTCGGCCCCACCTCGTTAATGGAAATTATATACATTCATCCTACTCCATGATGGACATTCCAAAGTCTTGACTGCCGAAGCAATTTAACTATTACGTATTATCGACTCGATTCCCAGGCGCACCTTCATTCTCCCCCTTTTTCTTTACTTTTCGTAAAAGGGAAAACATCAGGTGATTGCAAAAAACCTGTCAACTCCGCAGCATAGTTGTTTCGTACCGTATTTTCAACTCTACACATCAACTCGACGTAATCTAACGAAAGCCTAAGAACTAAGAAATTGCGAGATTTTTGCCATGCTTCGGTATTTCTTTCAACCAATCAGCTGATCGTTCCGTTCGCCGCCATATTGCGAAGCATCTGTTGACATAGGCTGGACCCGCCGGATCTGAATAAAGATTACAATGAATTTGATTGCAACTGCGAGTGACGCACACTGCGGTTCAAGGTGAAGACTTACAGAGGATAACTGCAACGCATGGATGACGTTTTTTCAACGCTCCATGTGTGAAAACACGATTGTCCCGAGGAAATAATGGAGAAGCGTACGAGCCCCTTGTTCGACGGAACCCGAAGGTCGCTGCGTAACAGAGAAAGGCAGAAACTCGGCGGAGGGCGCGGGACCATTTGCTTTCTCTGTTCCAACGTGACCCATTCGACTGACTGCGCAGAGCGTGCATAATTATGTTCCTATAAACGCGGTTCGTTCAATGCCAGACGCCTTTAAGGGACCCTGATAGCCCCGAGGCTCTCGGGTTATACGATTTGTACGCTACCAGCTCACGTGTTTCTATGCACGTAGCCTTCGTGCGGAGTCAACGTGATTACAGCTCCATGTGCCGATTCGAATAACCAGTTCTGGACGTGGGCTGGACCACATGACATGACGATATTACGAATGCCGTGCAGTCACTCACGCAGAGTAAATTAGTACAACTCTGTTTCGCCTATCTCGATCGGACACGGGAGATGTCTGATTTTTGATCATTGGTTTGCAATCTTCAACGAGAGTTCCGCCTTCTGTAGTTTTTTGTTTTTTGTAGTTGGCGCGGCGGTCGTCAGGTGGCGCGGCCGCTGTTGCACTCTCGCGATAGAAGTAACTTTTAAATTTAGCATATCGTATTCATAGATCGATCGGCACACCTACGTATGTATGCCCTATGCCTGTTGAAAATAGGAAGAGAGTCTCCCTGAAGGAAAAGATAAAATGGACCGTTAATATCGGCTGACAATTTGTCCGAGGAATGTCATAATTTAATATTCTCCGTTTTAAGTCAGCATCGAGTTTACGACTATGAAGAACTTATCTCGTTAGTTTTATCATTCGCACTGCATCATAACACCTTGTATAAAGATTCGTTGAATAATTCAATTTCCATGATAATTGCAATTTCATCAGCTAAGGCACGTTTCGGTCTGTTGACTCAACACCGTTCCATTGACAAGAAATTTTTCCCTCAAAATGCATTGTGTGTTATACACGTAATGATGACGCAAATTCGATAAACTGTAAAAATATTTCACAGAAATTGCAAGTAACTTATCAGGCTCGTAACTCATAATTCGCCGTTGTCGTGATTATGATGCGTGGATACGTTTAGATGCGCTAATACAATGTGCATACAAAACACTTATAACATACATTATTTCTGCACACAATATAAACGGGGGTGTTGTATGCAGTACATATTATGCCTCTCGTCGACTTGACGGCAGACCGGTCCGCTATACACCTGCGGAATCTATTTCTGGAGGCATTGCGAATTCAACGTTATACTTGCGGAATACTAATTAAAATGCTTTACTTCTTTCTCCATCTTATCGTTTCTTGCAGCCTTTTTTTCACTTGGCTAACCAGTTTCAACCACGCACCCTTTACCCGTGCATAGAGAGACTTCGAGCCATTGCGATCAACGGTATTACACAGTCGGCGTTACCTTAATTATACATAATAACAATAATATCGAAGTGGAATATAGTATACAGTATCTTTTCGACGACAGCGCTTTACTCAATGATTTATCATTAGATTCTGATTAATTCAATCTGCGTGTCTGTTTCTTCGAATCCTACATCATGCTTTAAATCCTTTTTTTTTACTATCGACAAAAGACACGAATCCCCACGTTTTACATTATACACCTATACCTACCGGCGGAAGTCTGGATGAACCGATATTTTGGCACTAAAGATGTATCTATTCACATATACATGTGTCTGGAAACTGTGTACATGCATATGTATAATTGTATGTATTTACATACGTTATACGTAGGCACAAGGTGTAATATGCCAGAAAACGTCGTGCTACTCAACCGTGAAAAAGCTAAGAGAGAGACGACAAGTGTACGAGATCTTTCTTTTTAATAGCTACTAATTAAATCACCCGAAGACTATAGGATAAACAAGTGACGTAACAACTAGCGTTCAATTACCTGGAAGCCATACGACTATTATAGCAATCTATACTTGGTTATTTTTCTCATTATAATTTTTATCTTTTTACCATCTTCTTTTTTCTATCGTTATTAATTTTCTATACGGTTTTTGCCTGATTCCACCTCTTCATCTTATGCTTTTTCTATTAGTTTCTTCTACTATTCTTCCTTACCAAGTTGTGCCACTTTGGAGCATAACACGCGTGACGCAATCACTTATACGTATGTTATGCATGTACTCATAATACGTTGCCTGTAATACGGTATATGTGCATAAATTATTATATTATACACGCGTGAGTGAATACAGCAAGGTGAGCACCATGTATACCTGATATATAGAAAACTCAGGGAAAACTAACACTTAATTCTTTCCATAAAGTTTTCACACAATATATGGGCGACTTGTTTTCGTCGCGAAAAATAAAGGGAAAATAGAGTTTCAATGGAAAATCGTATATACATGCGCATACTAATCTACATATAAATAATACGCATAAAGTATGTGCATTTACATCACGTATATTATAGCTCCATGTACAAAAAATTTCAACTTTGATTCCGTACCTTCGTATAATAATTATACTTTACAGGTACAAATTAGCATAACGCAAAAAAAAAAAAAAAAAAAAAAATTCACAGTTAACAGCGACTGAAAATCAATAGATATAATCCCACACACGCAATCTGTGTAGTATAATTAAAATCTTTACAATAAAACCATTCAATTATTCGCTAGCGATGTACTTGTGCAGAGATGACTTTTGTCGCCATTAAAATAGGTGTAATTAAGTTGAAAAAAATTAACAGTATTAGACAAGGAAAAACGTATGTATTTCTACCCAATTTGGCAGCAGTTACACGTGAGAAATTAAACGTCCCATATACTGTTATAATACATAACAATATCGTCGGATTAACAAGCTTCGATGAAAGTTTACAACGCAGCAAAGGTCATGGCAGGAGAGCTGTGTTTGCCGCGTGAGATCGCATGCTCACGTAGTATTACACATCGTATATATGTGCCGAAATGTTAATCTTTTAATTTTCTCGACAGATATTATATAAATTATAATGAATATTTCATTTTGTACGTTGTACATACATTCCGGATGTATGTGTCTTATCACAGATTGGACAAATTAAATAAATCTTATAAATCCTTGTAAACAAATTACATTTTTTTTTTTTTTTTCATTCATAGTCTCATGCCTTTCTCTTCCATAATCTACGTGTATGTTATACATTGTACTGTAATATTTCTTAACGCCTTAACCTTCCGTCTAACTATTCTATCCGAAAAAAAATGCGAGTTCGATTCTATACGAATTATTTGACAATGATGACTGGCGATGTAGACGACGTGAGAGATCGGAAGTCAGTGTCACACAATTCGTATAGAATTGAACTCGCATTTTGTTTCGGACCGAAAACAAGTTAGCCGAAAAGTTAATGCATTTATGCATTTTACTGACAGATGGAGTGGATAACTACATAGATAGATATAGATGCGTACAACACCTGATTGCGAGTAGCGTAATGGAATACTGTTAGAAAAAGAAGAAGAGAATCGTGTAGCTCCCGAGTAAACGCTCAGATATCAACTTCCAGTGCCACAAGTATTATCGAACAAAGGCAAACACGCTCAACGCTAGTAGGGGTATCGCGTACATTTGAAATTCAACCCGTACTTCTGTACTTACTTATATTTACAGACACACATACACACACACACACACACACACACACACACACACACACAGAGAAATAGCAAGAGTGTAATTTAATTACCTGGTAACGGTGCTGTGAGAAAAGCTTCGCTCCGTCCATTCGCGGGTAAAATAACAAACGCCAGGAAACATAAGAAGAAACACTTGACAGAGAAAACCATGATTTCCTTTCACTGTCTCTAAAACTGTTCCGAAACGAACAAACGGTCACGATTTAATAACAAAAAAAAACAATAACAATCCGTTCCGAATCAGACGAGCGTCTTGTCCTATAAACGGTACAATATAATAAGAGGTCTACAGAAAAGCACCATGCACCACGTTCAGGGTGTCCTTATACACTGTACGATGCGATCAGTTGCACAAATATTTGCGTGAAAATTTATCGTTTCCTTAATAATCGACGCGACACTGCGTGCAACGACGAAATCGACTTGTTTAATGCTATGCTGTTTTGAAAGCTCGGCGGGAACGGAGCCCGTTCAGCTTGAAGGCCGACAACTGCCTACTGCCGACTATGCGGTACGCGAGTTCGTAAGTAACTGATGCTGACGGCGTGGTCTTCCGCGTTGTAATATAGAGAGAACGGGTGGAGAGATAAGAACCGCTCCCTCGTTCCCTTTTCTCCTCCTCCCCCCCCCCTCCCTCCCATCGGTCGCTTACCACTCGACAATTGTTCCTCACGTTCTTCTCCTCCGCGCTGTGTGTGTGCGTGAGAGAGAGAGATAGAGTCATTTATTCGATCCTGGAGTAAAGCTCCCTAAGGACCGTACAGACAAAAATACGAAACAGAGAATTAATTTTTAGCAAATTCATGAATACAAAAGATGAAATGATATAAATAATAACGAGAAATCAAATAAAATAACAATGAGACAAATGAGAGAGAGAGAGAGAGAGTATATAATTACGTATCCTTAACAATAATTACGTTACTTGGATTATCCGCCCTTTTTCTGAACCTCATTTCTCAAAACTCTCGACAGCTGATACGCATCTCTTGAGATTTTTTTCTTCTCTTTCATTTTTATTTTACCGAGAAATTATTTTTTTTAAATAATAAGATTCGCATTTCCAATAAACTGGTTGAGAAATGTTTTTTTTTTTTTTCTTCTTTCTTTCTTTTTCTATGTTTACTTGCGGACATATCTAATTTACGAAAGTAGGCAACACGTCTTACGTAGACGTTTAAAATATAACGTTAAGTGATTGAGTGTATTGTTGGCAACGAATGTCTTGACTTTAGGACGCGCTTAGTTTTTTGTTTTTGGTGAGTTCATATTCAATAATGAAAAGAAAGTATGAACTCTGGCAAAAAGAAAAAAAAAAAAAGAAAGAAATTTTTATACAAAAGTAGGTGAGAAGTATACGCGAAATGAGGCGAGAAAATTCTGTAAATCGACTGTATAATATAAGAGCATATTCGGTACAATCATTCTTACTACGTATGGCTGATTAGAGAATTTGACAAAATCACGAACTACACAGGTAGGTACCTGGTTTTTCTTGGAATGATGAATTTTCATTATTACATATCATTAATCAATTCGACACGGTCAATGTCGAATTGAATAAATGCGATTGAAACGAAAATTGGAAATGATTGGTAAGGTTGCATCATTATCTAAGCTATTATTATTACGTACCTATAATAGATAAATGCGAGAGGAATATTACACGAATCAAATGACGTCGATGCAAATCTTTACCTGCCAGGCTTAAATATCGGTGGTTATGAATACCATCGTATAACTTCAACGAGAGATTGAAGAGGCGTAGTTTAATCGCCTTGATCAGGGAATATGCCATGATAATTAGAAATCGGGTATTAGGCGTAGTAACTGCGGGTGCACACAATTCGGGCCATGAATTTCATCAAAGGACTAATCGCAACTGGCCATTCGACATGTGCGTAATATCGGCGAGATTATATTTTAAGTATACTATGCGTAGGATTACGTGGGACGACAGTGTCCGGCTAGAGAAAATCTGCAGACATTTCGAACAATTGGGTACAAAAAATTATTTTCGCCAAAAATTTCTCATAAAAACTTGTAGATTTTTATGAAAATTTGTATTTTTTCAATAAGTAATCTACAAGCTGATACAATTTTCAAAGTAAATTAACAATTCTTTATAGGAAAAACTATGCATATAAGAAAGAATACGAAATGTTACGATTTCCGTAAAAATTCGTAGAAATTTTCACCAAGGGAGAAGAATCTTGACGTTTTCACTCATCTTTATACATATATATATATATATTTCTGACGATTTAAAAAATGTGGAGCGACCTCTTGAAAATTTTTTTTTTGAGCTGTCCTTTGAACTGGGCTCTTAAAACATCAAAAACTAACATTTTGTCACACGAGACTCTAAAAAAAAAAAATAGTCGTTTTTTTTTGCGCCACCCTAATATATTGTATATATATATATTATTATTGTCAAATCTCTGCCCGAGTTTTGATATCCTTGGACGGATTTGAGGGTAATCTCAATCATCATCACTATCAGATATTATGCTCGTGATATTCTTCGAGATTTGATACAGCAGCGGAAATTTAGACGCTATACACTCCCGATCAACAATCTTGCGATGGAGATAAACATATATTTATTTTATGACAGCTTATTGTTCTTGCCGATCAAACTTTTCGCGATCGATCAATCGGCTGGCGGTTTATTCACGATTACCGATCAGCACAAAACAAAAAAATTAGTTCTCGACCTTGCGTTGTTTTGTAGTAGTTTTATACATCTATGAATACGCCAAATATAACTTGAGAAGATATATGTAGGTATGCATAATAACTCTGGTAAAAAATGTCTATTCTAAAACCAGAATTTAATGGGAAACTTGAAATTTGGATAAATTTTTTTGAAACTTTTTTTTTTTTTTTTTTCAATTTTTCTTAAATTCATTTCAAGTTTTTAGAATTAGGTTTATACATTGATTTCCATCGGAAAATCGATGAAATTATTTTTATTTTTTTTACTCTGGTTACAAATTAAACCAGAAACACGTCTCTTCTGTATATATAATGTAAAAAAAAAAAAAAAAAAAATCTCTGAATGGATGATGAATGAGAAAATTTCAGATGCACCTTCCTAATTTCGAGCGAATCAAACGTTTGCCTGGCCGATCCGAGATCCTGGCGTGATACAAAGATCATAATATCCTTGTTTAGAGGTGAAAGGCGTGCAGTAATAATCTTGATCGACAAAACTGATCGATACACATACGTGATACATATGCCAGAGTGACTTCCGCTTCCGGCGATGAGGGTTAAAGCAGCTACATAATACACATCGGTAAGGCAATAAGCGCATGTATTATGGAAAACAACCAGCAGCCTTCAAGCCGAGCTACGCTAATTCGTTTACCTACAAAGGGAGGCGTTGTGTGTACAGTGATAATTCAGACACATCCTGCATGCTTTCGTTGAGTAATAATCGTCGTTTTCATAAATTGTGAAAAGGAGATAAAGGCAACCAACGTCTGATCATTACCAGTTTTTACTTGGTTGAAGAATTTTTAAGCGATTGTTCAAACTCTGAAACAGTACCCTCGATTTTTTCAGATTTTTTGTTTAACTGGTTAAATATTTTTAAATTTCTAGAGTGATTTTAAAAAGAACCTTTTTTCCTAATTATCCAGAAATTTTCAAGAACTGTATTTATCTCTCAAACATTTCAAGACGAGACCCATGATGGGCCGAATGTTTTTCAATTTTTTTTTTTTTCAAGCACTTCTAATTTTTTTAATCGACTAAAGCATTGTTTAAATGATCTTAAAATTCCCAAAAAATTTCGGGACCGGTTTCACTATGAAGTGGATAAAAAAAAGTTGAATGTGCCAAAAATAGACAAAAAACGCTGTACAATGGAACTAGTCTAGAAATATTCTAAGTGAAAAATAGAAGTTTCAAGAAATTTTAGAAAATTTTTTTCAAAAGCTCTTGAAATATTTGTAATTAATTGAGCAGTTGAATAAAAAATCTGAATAATTTCGGATTACCTTTTTAGAGTTAGAACAATTGCAGAATTTTTTTTAAACAGAATTAAAAATGGCGAGGGCAGATACCCATCGCGTTCGCATGGAATTTCCCGTATGTATGTTTTCATATAAGAATTTTGTTCCTCGTCACGTTGATTGGAGTGCCCCGCAGCCGTCGTCGTTTTCCGATAATGACGATGCCCTAGACTTGGGTATTATAAGGCAGACCTGTCGACTCTAATAACCTCTGAGCGTCGGATGGTCAGTCGATAAAATGTGTTGTTTATTAATAAATAAATACATGATCCATACATGTTAAAGCTTGTATCTATACCTAGCAATATACAATTACAACTGACAACGAAATGTTTTTCCGTACGACAATGTTAAAGGGGGGATATGATACGTGTTATGAATCGTTTAAATTGACCGGATAACGATCGCTATAATTCAGATGGCGAGAAATTTTTTGCAACTAATTTATCAGCGGTATAATTATATTCACAGTGTTTTATATGTATATAATATACGACGTACAAGTTTTACACAAGGTTTCAATCATACTTTACGCTGACCTTAAAGACAATTCATCGATATGTTAAAACGTTCTTATTTCAAACGATAAATCAGACTGCTAAGATATGCAAGTATTTTTAATTATCAAATATTCGCAGGATCGATGACAAGGAGGTTTAAACTAAGATTGGGCAGCGCTTCGTCACCGCGTTACGTTAGACGAGCAATGACGTCACATCAAAAATGAAACCGTTCGCCGAAGTGAATGAAGTATATTTCATACATCAGAATATTTCATCATTACTGCAGGGTATGCGCTAAGTATACTCTTAGATACGGGTTAAGTGATTTATTGCGAATCGATAAATCCAGCTTCTACCTTTCGAATCCAAGTTAGGCCTCAAGTGGCACTTGATAGATAAAATACTTGTAACAATAGCTATATATAGGTATATTGAGGATGCATGGGGCGCTTGAATCGAAGACGTCAAGAACGATCGAGTTTCAAGAAATTTTTATTTCTACTTTTATAATGTCTTATACTTTTAGAATTATTTTTAGAATGCCACCACGTTTCTTTTGAAAATACGCTCGTATATAAATAAACAGAAATTTCACATTCCATTCCAATGCAACCGACGATTTTCAGTTTTTACAGCTGATTAAATTTTTTTTTAAATACACAAGAGAACAGAGGTTTTCAGTTTATCTTTGAGGAATAGATAATAAATTTTGTGCTTCAAGGATATTCGATTTTTTGTATTTCATACGACTGGCTCCTTTTACCGACGCAACGAATCTTATGATTTATTACAACGATTTTCCTCGTACGCTGTACAGTTTATTCGGTTATGCATCGCAGTCTCTTTGTCGACTAATTTTCGATTGTTTCTAATTTTAACCTGACAATGAGTCAGTCTGCAATAAAGAAATTCCGAACAAAACTCGCGTACGAAAGACTGAACGACCATATAATTTCGCCTTCAAGAATTACCATTGTAAGACAAAACGTGGCATTATTTTTCACCGAGTACAGAATATGCGAAGGTAGATCGATTAGTATAAACGTCAATTTGTTCAAGTAATAGATAATGTTCATTATCGAGGAATGAATGAAAAATATTATAGAGACTTCAATACTCCTTGTACAATAATTGTTATGGAAGAGGATCTCCTTTGAGTGCGTCACATCGCCTGTTTTCAATATAAATTACTTACAAACGAGTTTCCTAAGTGGTTTGTAATAACATCGTTATTTTATCTTATTTCATTTTTATTTTCACTTATTTTTTTCTTTCTTTCTTTTTTCTATCACTACAAAATCAGCCGCCGATATAAAATCTTTAAGAATTTCAACACCGTTCATGAATAACGCTGATAACGATTTTACAGTTCAAATACATAGTCGAAAAGGTATTGCAACGTATATTCATAGCCGCAGGCTTTCGATCGCGAGAACCGGAGCTTACGCACGAAATTTATTTCAAAAACTTAACTTTCTCAGCTAAAAAATATGACCGATTAGCACGGCTTCGGATTACGAGGCGGCGTGCCCGATTCGTGATAGCGTGACGTCAGCGATGTACGATTCGATCTCCACCGCCTGATGACCTGCCGTATCTTAAGTGCAGTGAACGAATTACTCCCGAGGCAATTACGTGCGGTTACTAATCGTCAGAAAATGACCATGCATCGTGTGTCTCAGCCGAGATTGAGCGACGCTTTTGGACGTCAAACTTTGGAATCATTGAACCATTTCATCCGAAATCAGACAAGGAATCGCTAGAAGTAGCTAGAAATTGCTCGTATCGCATGATTTCTCAAAATTTATAAGAAATCATGGAAAATCAGCAAAAAAATCACGTGATTTCGGTAATCACTGAGAATCACTCATCCACTTTCCAAGGAAATCAGCATTTGTATGCATTTATCCAAAGTCTGTGCACGTATAGATTAGGGTAATTTTTTTTTCGACTATGTTGTTTTTCGAAAAAACAAGACAAAATTTTCCATATAAAATACGCGTAAAGCAAAAATTTTTTTTTTTTTTAAATTCTATAATTTAGTGTCATTTTATGCTATAACATTGTTCTTGGTCGCAATTTACGCAGAGTTGAACGATCTTCAAAAGTGTTTAAAACTGTGTAACTCCAACTTACACTGGTGAGATGGTACGAGTCACTAAAGCTGATTGGTACCCAAAATTTTCGGTTTTTCGCTGTTATTTCCGAAACAATCAACTTGACCGAAAAAGTGTATAAAAAAATGTTGTTGGAAATTTAATTTCCTACTAAAAAGGTCCGTTAGACCTAAATGCTAGATGCAAAATTTTTTTTGATTTATTGAATGAAACAGTAGATTTGACATCAGTAAAAATCATACGAAATCGCAGGTAATCTCATTGATTCGAAAATCACGAAAATCGCAGTCGAAATCACAAGAAATCGATTGCTTGTGGAAACGATGGCTTGTGTCACTGATTAGACTGACTACTTTCATACTCTTCCAAGTTTCAACCCCCACCTGTATAACCTAGATTTGAATACTACGAATCTCGACGTTTGATATCAAACGATATTCACTTTCGACATCCTAATCCGTTATCTCCAGTAATCTTGATTCCGAGAATCTTTCGCAGACGAAGATTGCAAAATATCGGTTACGATAGAGTCGAAGATTGCAAGGTGCCTCAGTGATCCGACCTATCGCGACGAATGTGTGATATCGACGGTAAAACGATAAACGTCTGCCAATTTTCAAAGTGATAAAAATAGAATCCGCTTATCTTCACCGCGTAATCCGAACCGTAGTAGCTGGCCCGTCATTCATGAATTACGCCCAATACGGAACTGAAATGTGCCCACCACGTGTACCTACCGGTGTACAATGCCCACTTTCAATGGTCAGAGAAAGCTGCCAACAACCTGCCTGAACAAAGAGACTAATGTCTGATGTACAGAAATGCTATTGAGAATTTCACTTTGCAATGCGTCATCTGGTGGAAAAATATCAAACTAATACAATCGGATCAACAGTTGACAGTCGACCGCGGTTTTTCGCGCGTGGATGATGGAAAAGGTACATCATTGATTACATTTCGATAATTTATATTACAGGAGTAATTTGAAACCCAAAGAATTACAATTTGTCCATATTAAAATCAAAAACTTAGGTTATGTGGCGATAAAATGGCGCCGATAACCAGACTCTGACGTCATGAGGAGATTTTCCAATAGTAAATTTCCGTTGGTCTTTCAGCAGGGAAATTCACCTCCGAAACACGAAGTTGTACCGCTTCAGCTCGTCCTATACCGAAATACTAATTATCTACGGAATCCCGAATCGGCAGAGGGCGTCAAGCTGTGCCAAGGCTGAGGGCAATCTCCGTAGTCATCTTACCCTTCCACGTATGTAGTATAGCTTTTTTTATCGGCAGCTGTGACCGTCTGGAGATTGTCTGCGTCACATCTGATCTTTGGAACAGGGTCACGTACGCTTGAATCTCTTACCAGGAAACGCGTCACTGGGTTACCTAGGCCAACGTACAAGGTACCTTGACTCTGACCAATCGTTTCTCGCAGTATAAAGTAACATTGCGCAATAAGCAGATCTCCTCGCAGGATCCGTAGAGGTGAGATGAACGCGAATATAACGTCTTGAGCATCCCCTGGTGGAAATAATTTCGACACCTAACTACGAATTTGAGGTTATCGTACTGTTTCGTGGATTATCATCGTTTTTTATAGATAATTGTTGAATGACTCGCATTTACGCGATCGTTTTTCTTGTATCAAATGTTGAAATGGATATAATTTGTTGTACAATATCGTTAAAATCCTGGTTTGGAAAAATAACTTTTTTCACCAGATTCGCCTGTTGAGACAAGGTGAGTTCAAATATATACGACGGATTCTCTAATTCCGTTTAGATCATAGTCAAAAATGAGAAGATCAGTCTTCGAATGTAGCCACAAATTCTGCTAGATACTTAAGTTGTTAAGAGAGATGCGATATATAACGGTGGTTCGAAATTCGTGGAGCTTATAAGAAATTGTATTTTTCAACGAAATTCTAAGAATACTATTCGAACAAAAATTCACGTTTCCTGTTTGCGAAATAGTAATTATCTTTCATAAAAAATTTGAGTTTTTATAATTTTTTGTAGAAAGTGGTAGTTTTTTTTTTTTACAAAAATCCCCAAGTTTCTACGAAAAAAAAAAATCTACTTTGTCTCTGTCGGAAATGTTAATAATTTTTTTTACAGAAAATTATACATTTGCACAACTTTTCGCAGAAGATTGTAATTTTCTATGCAAAAAATACTACGATTTTCGACAATCTTCCAAGTTTCTGGACAATTTCCTACGATTTTTAGCGTCTACTGTACTTTATTGTAAGTTGGCGTAGAAATTATTTTCACTAAGAGATCGAGTCATAACTGTTCATCCTTTACGTTGATTCATTCCTCATTGTCGATACGGATGTATAAGGTGTACGTGGTATGGTAATGACACCTGCACGATATAGTCAGACCCAACACCAATACGCTCGATGATGCGATCTCACAAGGATCTGAGAATCAAGTCGATCATTCGGTAATTCTGCAAAAGTTGATCATTAGGCGATTCGAGGAGCTGCGAAGACTGCTGAAATGACCATATCTGCAAAATTAGTGACCCAATCGATTTCCTCGTTTGGAATAACAATAATAATGATGATGATGATGATAATAATGATTAAAAAAAGGAACGATTATTATACTCTATCGAGAGTTTTGCGGTACTGACTTTTTGCCTCACGTCGCTCAACATCAACGTCGTTACAGTAATCGCGAACGATCAGTAATGGACCACGGCTCTTTGATGTCTCTTTGTGTTTTTCTTTTTCCTTTTTTTTAACGCCACACGGCTGACCGTGGCAATGGTCACGATTCGCAAACGTAGCCGCACCTGACTCACCACCACCTCGTGAAACGGTTACCATGCGAATTTCGCGGAGAGGAGAGGAGAAGAGAGAACGTGTTATATCTCACTATAACACGTATGTATACCGATCGGTAGCTCAGAATTGGCAGATTTATTTCTTTAATTAATACCCAGAACTATAAAGATTTCTTGGCATATCTGCAGAGCCGTTATCTTGTAAAACCTCGAGAAGCCTACTCTTGATGAGTTGAAGGAGAAAGAAAAAAAAAACATATACATATATATATCAGCGAAGGTAACAATACTGATTGTTATATAATAAGACTCGGTGCGATATCAGTTCATTGACGTAAGAGACCGAGGTTTTTTCCTTCTTATGTATACGGTGTACGTACGTGAATGTATGTATGTGTCATATGTGATAAACGATATTTGCACAGATTTTCACGTGGGTTAGAGAGATCGGTGCAGATGCGAGGATTTCAGAATAAGGATTACGAATTAATAACTAAGGTTTTATTCGTCAATCGAGACTCGAGGCGTGTTGGAAGTCTTTTTCTACCAACCGACGTAAGCAACTGGAATTAAATTTTTTCAAAAAAGAGAGAGAGAGAGAAAACCAGAAATTTTTTCACACAAGTGATAAGTCATATCGACTAATATTACACGTATAAAAAGTATAACGTCTTCGAAGGAATAAAGAGAGAGAGAGAATAATGTGATTTGCGTGTGTATAAAAAGATACGCGGAAGAATATTTTTTATTCATAAGTCTTATTGTTTAAAAGTTGAGTACTGTTTGACGTTTTCTACGCATGTAGGTATAATTACTGTTTATGCGCCGTTTGCAAATTGTCACAGCGTTTATTTCCTGGTTACTGGCATCTAAGGCTTTGCTAATTCTCAGATCAGGTGTAGGTATTTGCAAGGTTGGCGTAATTCCAGTAGTGCGTGCTTACAATTATCCAGAAACGCGGAGAGATCTCCTGGGAAATATTTGTATATTCTGCAAGCTCCAGAGAATGCAGATCGATCTGTTCAGTGCAAACCGAAGAAAAAAAATGGTCATTAATGATTGGAAGAACTCCTTCAAGGCGCATTACGTGAAAAAAGAAATAGAAAAAGTTTCGAGCTTTTCTTCCTTCGTCATATGTGACGTTCGAATTTTGATGTTAACTTTATCTTAGTCTTTTTTTTTCGCTTACCGAGGCAACCTGGCTTCCAGTTAATTATTATATTACCAGAATCATCAGTTTTCTTTTTTTTTTTTTTTTTGTTTGAAAATTTATTGTCAATGTCATTCCCATACTTAAGTTTGAATCTATCCGACTTGCATGAAACGATCATCTGCATCAACGAGGGAAGTATTTTGTTTTGTTATTCGTTTACTCTCGTTGTTGTTCCACGCAAGTTGAACGAGAACAGACATAACATATCTATATTCGAACAGTACAACCAGCAGGTAGATACTATTTGTTTAATATAGCGATCGCGTAAAATCAATATTTACAACAAAAAAAAAAAAAGGCAGTAACATAAACAATAATACAGCTTGTATATGCATATTGCAAGTTGTGCGTCATAACGACTAAAATTATTATCGATGTATAATTATTCATCGTATATATTTTATCTGAATTTCATCATACGGATAATTAATTGCAGAAGTTCGAAAATCACTCGCATCGTCCGCCATCAAAAGCCAAAGGTAATAATCAACTTGTTCGCGCTTCCAACAAGTTACGCGAACTTTACTTTTTTTTCATTGTAAAAGTCATTCGATATTCTTCACGTGCGTTGCAGGTATAAACGTTCCTGTATCAGGCTGAATTTGTATAAATACAACTGATCAACCGCGGCTAATACGTGTCTTCAGATTGAAACAAGACTATTTTTCGATTAAGTCAGCGAAATTTTACAAGATTGACTGATCGCAGATTTCATACCATTATCAGAGCTGTAGTAAAAACTCGAGGCTTCGTAAAAATAGTATTAATAATAATTACCAATGCGGATTGTCATTGAGAGACGCAAACTGTCAATATCAAAACACAAAGTAGAATAATAATAATAATAATAATAATAATGTGAAATTTTCCCAGAAGTAGAAAATAATTAAAGGCGTAATATTTAATTAAATTTATTTATTATATTAAAATTAATAATTAAAAAATTATAGATACCAGATGAAATCATCGAAAATTATATTTAAAATCATCGAAATTCACGAAAGCAAAAATTCGTGAAATTTAGGTAAGAAAAAATCCAGCTTTAGGATACTTTTTACTTCACAAATGTGTGCAAGTTGAGATTTACATTGAAAAATAAGACGCGCAGTAGTTATTCGAGTCCTGCGTACATCGCGCGAACTTCGTCCCTGAACCTGTTTCCAAGTTTCTTGACACGGCTGCTATGATTATATTATAGGTATACCGTGTACTTCGCAGGGAAATACGCACATGGCATATCGAGCGTGGCGCATTTTACGCGCCAACAGCGAGTGAAAGGATTGATTCTAAAACAGCGATGATTCTTGCAAATTATTCGATCCGTTATACAGTCATAAAAATCCCGGTTATCTTTACTCACAGTTACTTATAGAACCGTGGGAATAGTTCCCGGACAACTATGGTCGATCAACAACACGATTTTATGTTAATTCTGATGTTTTCGAGAAGTCTGTATTATACCGTCTTCTGCCATCTTAAAAAAAAAAAAACATTCTATTACTACTTCCACGAATCTGAATATTATATTTATAAAATTCTGCAAACTAAGTTATAATGTCACACAGAAGCGAGAAATTGGCCTCCAACGCTTCAACGTCTTGCATCAGCGATCATAGAATCCTGAGAACATAGTATAGGTATGTATGTAATACACCGGAGTAGGTCCCAACAGAAGTTAGCACTTAGTGACACTATCACGTCTCGCATTAGCGTTGCGCTCATTTAATTATAACAGCGTAAAAATTCTTCACGTGGTTCAGAGCTGATATTCTACAGGTATACGAATATACATACATCTATAGCTGTATAAACCGTTTAAACTTGCTTGAAAAATTTACAACTTTCAGATGACGATCGCTACTTTGCGTCTATGTGTACACTTGGGGACAGTGATTCTGAGGCGGCTAATTTTTTGGTAAGTCGGTTACGTTGGCAATGGAGAATCAGCCCGCAGCGCCACCGCCTGCCCCCCACAAATCAGACTCAATTTTCTTTTTGAATTTTGAATTTTTAGGTTATGTTATGTTTACGAAGATTAAGCCTGTTTCACGACTGTTCAGCGGTGGCGCTGCGGACTGATTCTTCATTGCCAACATAACCGAGTTGACAAAGAAATTATCCGCCTCAGAATCACTGTCCCAAAGTGCATGCATACAATAAAGAGGGCGGCTAGTCGCGACGCTTCGATCAGTCGGGTTGAAAAAGGAAATATAAAGTTCTAAATACTTGTATCGCTCGAGAGATTAGTCAAGAGTCTACTTCAACGAGCTATATTAGTCTTGGTGTACATAAAAGCTTGTCTGGCGTGACAGCTGAGGACGATAAGGGAATCAGCAAATTCAGCAATTATTATTATCAATTTTTCGCGTACTGCAAATATAAAATTATCACGCTTAATCGTTGTGTGGAAGGACTTTGCGCTGAAAATATATTATTATATCCGACAGAATGACAATCTGTGATCAATCAATCTAACAATGCTATTGAAATTGAATATAATCCAATTGATAAACGATAACGTGATTTTTTTTTTTGCTGGCGATTGAAATTCTCTGATTCGAAAAAAAAATATATATATATCGCTACCGTAATTTTTTTTCACTCTCTCATACTCTACCTCAACTTCCTTCATTTTCTATGCTCTTCTTACTCCTCTTTATTTTCTTATTTTACTCTCTTGATTTTTCGGTCGCTGACTGCAGTCGTAAATCACCTCTTACTCACGCTTTATAGCTGCTGGCGCTGAGGAAACGTATAAAAGAGTCTAGGGTAACTTAGGAAATTGGGACTGCGTCAAGACTCCACCGCAATACTTCCTTCTCTACGTTTACTACTGAATTATACAAGTTATACATCCATGAAGTTGGCCCCTAATAACCAGAGCACCAGATTGTCGTACATAAAAAAAAAAAAGAAACTACAACCCGAGCTACGTTAACGTTGAAAAATACATATCACACCTTATAGCCTGATGGGGTCAAAGTTGATGAGAAAGAAGACGACTTTAGGAGTTTCTTAGTTCTGTTTTTGACGAAAATTATACTAGATAATGGTACTGCGTAGAATTTTGGTCTTATATGGTGTTTCGAATAAAACCCTGCATCTCGAAGTCATCAATGTTATATAATTTGTGATTTCCGAAGATTTTAAGGTCTAGCCGACGATGCGCTCGATGAACTCAAATCGACGTTCAAATATATCATCTATGTCTATAAACGAACTGCTCACAAAGCATTGACGAACCGATAACGATCGCTTGTATAAGAAGAATAAATTGATTTAAGATAATGTACGTACAGTCTAGACTATTATGTCACTTCTAATCTTTTCGAATGTATGATTTATAACCTCACTCTCAAGTCATTTACATATTTTCATTATTCTAACATGTTTTAGAATTCACTTGAGATTTCGGTGCATGCGGAAAATACCTTACGCATGATATTGGAGTGAAGAATAAATCAATGAAAAAAAACTAGCATTAGGTTTTATTTGCAAAATACGATTTTTTTTTCAAGCGTTAAATGTACTATGTATAGACCATATGCTATAATTCCATAGTTTCAGGAATCTATAAGATTCTTTTTATCAATCCCCCGAATCTCTGGTCTCATACTGTCAATTCTCACTGCCTTGTAATTACAAGTAAAAGACAGTAAAAGGAAGTTTCACCCTATATCGATGCATAATTGTATGGATAAATATTTAATTAGACAAGATTGTAGATTTTGTGTCCCCAACCATAATCTGGTATTTAAAATTTTTCTCAACACTAAAACTGCGCAAACGTCAGCGAGCCGTCTGTTTGTCTCTTTCGTTGATTAGTTACGGTCAATTAAATATAGACAACAAAATTCGAACATTAAACCGGCAACTGCGGAGATATTTTTTAACCTGGGCAATGAGCGTCGATTTTTCCAATTTTTAAACTGTGTAAATAGGTTAATTCGAAGGAGTTTTTGAACATCGAGAAATGGGTATTTTTATTATAACTTTTCTACCTTGTCTTATATCGGCAAGGATTATCTTATTAATTTTGCATCATGTATTGAAATTGTCTCCAATTTATTAAATCGACATCTTGACTAATCACTGCGCATTGACATCAGTGCCATTTATAATAATTTGAATCGTTGCATAATTTTTTTTTTTACCGTTTTGCGCCGAACATGTTTATATTTAACCCAATGTAAACAGGATTAAACTCTGCGATAACGTCAGCCGTTACGATCTTAAACCGTTTGGGTATACATTGCAATACTTGCAGGAACTTATAGACGAAAATACAAAGAAGTGTAGACTTCGCAATTCACAGTCTAGTGTGGATTGTCTGCCTACACTTTACCAACGCCTACGTCATGACGTGTTACAACTTCGTCGCAGTTTTATTATTATCGTATGAGAACCGGCAAAGATTCTTAAGGCAAAGTGTATTTCTGATGTACAATAATGGTGCAAATACGTATCGACGTTGAGTGTATGCCGTATTCGATTGGGACACTGAATTGTACGAACGTCGATGAAGAATGAGACGAGTCACGATCAGATTGTCACCGTTGACAATGAGCTAGGCTCAATTTTCATATTCCGATTCGGTTCGAAATCTATTATTGAATATTTCGTAATTTAAACAACATACATCTACGTTATAAAAAGAGACAAACCTTTTTCTATCCCGTACATTTGACACTCGAACTATTGCCTTGGCACGTGAAAATTTTTAAATCGGTTTAAGACGGTATATTTTTTTCTGTCTTTCGTTACTTGAAATAGGGTGAAAACATTGGTACATATCGTTTGCATCACGAAAAAACGTTACAGAATTTGAGCTGGTGATATTAAGTCGTAAGTAAGTTGTTTGTGAATTCCGAGGTTTGGTTTAAATAAGATCGATTATCACGCAAAAATTGTCCATCGACTTTATTTCAACCGTAACGACTAGCTTGATTTTAAATGTCAATGGCAGTGAGATTAATTAGATTAATTGCTTGTCACAAAGGTTCCAAATCATTCCGTCGGAAACAAGTGTCCCGTAATTTCACGGGTACTTTCGAACGATGATAAATGGATACGAATAATTTAGGATAAACGATTTTTCTAAGAAGTTGGAACTTGAAAAAAATATACCGTATCCAATTATTCTCGCCACAGTAGGTTAGAAAGAATTCAGAACGAGGTTAACGAGCCTAACGTAATACCTGACGGTAGATTTGACGAAACAGATTGAAATAAGCCTTAAAATCATACTAAAACCAACAACGGACGACTAATGTTAATTCAAAATTCAACATCTTGTTCACAAGTAACTCCACTTTTTCAACTAATTCATGACCATTTTACGACACTTTTTTCAAGCAAAGAGCCTGATGTGATGAGCCCTACGAATAGTCCATTGTCAACATTTTAATTAGCCGTAATAATCGGCAATAGATGAGCCTATACATAGTTTTTATAAGATCATTATCTCGACCTCGAAGCTGCAGATAAATAAACTCACGGAACTTAAAAGTCAGCGTTTGAAAACTGGTTTTATATATATCTATAGGTATTGTGTTATGCATAGTTAGACGCTGTGTACACATACTGACGTGCCCATTTTTATACACAGTTTCGAAGTAAGAAAACAAAATATTTTGCATAATTTACGTGTCGAGCGAGGACTTTGTTATTGCGACGCAAAAGTGTGTAAAAGTATAATTGTACAATAGTATTTATAGCTCGAGAAAACTAGAAAATACTGTATTTAATACAGCGCGGTAATCATCTGAAAGCCGTTTAAACGATTCCACACACCGTCGTGTAGATATATATGATTTCAAACATAGATATATCTAGTTATGCAGTTGAAATTGCTAATATTACCTCATAATCAGAAAATTGAAGATTATACCGATGCTATTAATCGTTCAAAGACGTACCACCAGAGCCTGCATGGCTTTTCTTTGTCACGCCGTTATTCGGAAGAATGAAAGGGTCAAGAAACTACGTTGAACCGTTCAGTAAAAAGTTCATTCTTTTAACGAGTGCGAAACCGCGACAATAACGTAAGACGAATTTCAATCTGGCACGCAACGCATATTGCCACGTTTTATGAATAAAATTAATTATTCATTACAACGCGTACGATCGTGATTTCGAGTGTATTAATAACCGCTGTATGAGTCACGTCGAAATAATACAAACACAATAACTGTTTCCACGCGACTCGAAAAATATATTGACACCGTTGTACCTTGAGTACAAAAATTAAAATGCGTCACACTAGTAGAGTCGTATCATCATAAGATTATATTACTCTTCCAACTATATCTATTCATACATGAAATATTATCTGCCTATTGCAACTACATACGTCCTTCGAATAAATTTTTATTGAAACTGTAAACTTTGGGCACGAGCCTGATACCTCCGGCTATATACAGTCGATGCTCTCTGTAAGAGCGCTCTCGGGGCTGTAGGGGAAGGTAATCCAGCTCGGTTTGTTATCCCCTCCACGCACCGCCTACAAAGTCATTTCGACAGCTCATTGTCAGTATGATCACCGTTGTTTTCATTTTTTGAACGGTTTGTGCTTTATACGTATACGTACTTTTCGAGCCTTTCAAGTGAAATGCATAAGCACAAAAAACAATATATTTTTTAAAGAGTTGAAACAATTTCAAAACAATTTCTTTTTTGAGGGTTTCGTAATAATCGGCAATGTCTTATCGAATTTATCGAACATTCGAATATATATCGAAAGATTTTTTACACTCGCATTCGACGATTATAAAAAAATACAACGCTATTTGTGATACGAATATGTATCAGAATCACAAAAAAAAAAAAAAAAAAAAAACCCAATTATTTCGTCTATTCGAAAAGGACATAATTCATAATTTTTTGGATAACAAATTTATGGTTCCGTAATTCAACGCATCGCAAACAATCTACTAAAAAAAGGTAGATAGATTTTTCGTTCTCATTCGGGGATTGGAACGGTACTTCAGTCGGTCAAGAAGACATTATGGCACAAAATGCAAACCGTTGGTTAGGATTCGAACCACTGATTTAGTACGCATATCAGTGATTCGACGTTCACACTAGCCATTTACCATCAGGGCGTTTGAATACCTATAATGGATAAGAAAACCTCGCGGAGAGTTCAATCTCAGTCCAAAGCACAAGTCTGTGGTTAAAGGCCATAGATACATAATCGAGCAGAAAAACCCAGGTGCATGGGAGAAAAAAAAGGGGCCAACATTTTTGGGTTATAGGTCTGAACTTGATTTCTGGTCTCGCAGGCTAGACTCAGAATCTAGCGTAACCTGCGTGCACATACATATCTGTAAAAAAAAAATTACCGAAATTAACTAGAATGACAGACGTAAAATTTGCAATATGAGCAACAGAAATTTCATAAATGAAAACATAACCTAATCATGGAGTATTTAGGGGAAATAATTGCGCTCGGAGTAGATGGAATAATTTTTGGTATATGTTTGAAGCAGTATTATCACTGTAAGAACGCTCTCACCGCCGTCAAGGTAACCTACAAATAATTTACTGCAATTAGAAAGAAAAAAAAGCGATATTTTCATCAGAATTTCTCTACACACGCTTTAGTTTGTAAAAAATATTTCTGCACGAGGTTTAACCATCTTCCCAGTTCTCGCTAACACTCGACCTTTGCCGCTACCTCAAACCAACTCTTTTTTTCCCTACCAGGGCGCAGAGTTTTACGATGTCGGCACAGACCTTGGCAAGGTGCTCGATGACACGCAGGGTCAAAAATTGGATTACGTAGCGATAAGAGGAATCGTCAAACCGCTTGGCGAGCCTCTCTGCAGTGTCAAAAACAAAAACCTAACAGGTGTCGTTCAGAAATTAAGCATCAAGGAACATGTCGTCGCTCGAACCACAACGGGTTTCTGGTTTGTTTTCTAGCTCTTAACCAACTTCACCGATAAAGTTATAAAATTGCTTCTTCTAATCCCAGATTGAGATAGATTACTATAAAAGAACAAATCTTTCAAAGATATTCACGCAACATCATTCAGGGATATATACAGAAGCTTTTTGAAGCTAAAAATTTTCTTCAGCCAAAAAGTTATCTTAAGACGAACATTGAATCTGATGATATTGATGATTTGCATAGGTCAGATCAAGAACGAACGATACAAGAAGTCTACAACAACGTGCCATTTGTATTGCGACATGGCAGTTATAATATCGAAGTAGTCGATGCACTGGCTGCGGAAATACTAGATATGGACACAATATCGGATCACTTTGAACCGAGCGTACCGACATTCACAGATCACCTTTGGGGTTTTTTCACAGGTGTGTTTGCGTGTTTCTGATGACCGAAAAATGTGCAAAACAATGGCTATCGTCTTCTGCTATTTTATTTCAAAACCGAACTTCGACAATTCGCTAAAATAGTTGAAAACCATTTAGGGGTTCGTCAAAGAGGTCTCCAGTCGACTGAGGAGATGCTGAGAGATGGAGCGATTATCACAGGCATAGGAGAATTGTCAAAAACGGTTGCTCGATCCGGAAATATTAGATTACAACCACCGCTCAATGGGACACCCTATTACCTAACCAGCATGTCCGTCACCTCGCTTCTGAGAAAATTGGATGAACGAAGAAAAACATATTGGTATAATGACTAGCAATCTCGTACTTGGACATAAATTTTCGAAAAACTTTTTCACGATAATATATTGGTTTCAGGTGGTTGTGTGTGATGTTTGGTGGTATTGGCCTTCTGATAGGCGGAATAGTGGTGAGGAGATACTGGAGAGATAGAGAAGAAGAAAGATTGGCCAAAGAATTGCGAGAATCGTTAGCTGCGTCGCGTAAAGAAAGAAGACAAAGAGTAAGAGACAGAGATTTGCGAGAAGATCAGATCTGCGTTGTGTGTCGTTCGAATCCGAAGGAAATCATTTTACTTCCATGTGGGCACGTCTGTCTGTGTGAAGATTGCGCCGAGGGTATTATCACTCAATGCCCTGTCTGCAGAACTACCATTTCGCAAAAAAATCCCGCATATTTTATATAGTCATTGATATTTTTGTGAAAAGCTGACATATACCAATTTCGCCTGTATAAATATCTTCTTTTTTTTTACAATTAAAGACATTTAGTTGGAGAAAACGAAACTATTGAGTTTTTTTAATTACCGTAACTATCCAGAAGTCAGACGATTTCAGAATTCGCATTATAACTGTTGACGAACGTTGTTGTTCATTTGGTTTGTCTTTGAACCCCTAGATTCCACTCTATTTTTACTCTGAAGATTCATTTTCTCAATTATTGTACGCACGAAACATCTAATAAACGATTTGTTTATTCCAACTTCAGACTGATGCTTCGAAAAAATTGAAGTTCGAATTTTCGATTATCGAGATCAGACGCGCACGCGCAGCGCGCGAATATTCGAATTATTGGTCGATAACGAAATTTCCAGTTGATAATGCAAATCTCCTAAAAAGCCACGAATATAAGTCGAGTACGGTTTTCGACGGTAAAGTCACTTGCCAAAAACCTCGACTTATATTCGAGCCAACACGGTACTAAAATTTTAGTATTTATACCAAATGGGTGGCAGCGCTTCATAATATCGCCATATAACTCATGGGTTTTCACTTCATCAATTGGTGATGAGCTCACTCAAGTTCGCAGCATATAAAATATCGACTCAATGAAACTCGATCGTATTAAAGATATAAATTTCAGTATTATTGTCATTAGTTAGTCTAGTTTATATTACAGTTAAAAATCTACAGTTTTTTTTTTGCCGCTACCTTCTGTAGTTGCAGCTAAAAGTAACTTAGCTTTATTTGATTTTCCAATCCCAAGTCTAGGCAGACCTCGGTTTAACCCTTCTAACAAAACACAAGCCTTGCAGATTTCCTGGCTTGATACAAATCCACAACGAGTACAGTTCCTCCTCTCTGGCATCTTTACTCCATCTCTAACGGATAATCTCTCTCCTAAAGCATGATAAGAGTAGTTCAAAAGAAATGAACTGCAATTTCATATTTCATCATCACGAATCTTACCCGAGTGAATAATATCCATTATTGAAGAGGGTCTGATTTTTTCAAGATCTTTGAGAAACATCCTAGCATGACCTCGGTATGCATTAGGAGCGAATACACATTCGGTTGAAAAATATACCAAACGCTTGAAATAGGCATACATGACTATTTCTTTTTCATACGTATACTTCAATGGCTTACACCTCATTATCGAATCTGCACCAGCCTAAAAAAACTTTTCAATTATCCGCACATTACAAAATTATTTCTTATCATTATCCGAAATATAAGAGTTATTGGTTTAGTTAAAACGAATTTACTAGCTAGAAATATTTGCATCAATTAACAACTTAGAAATTATCCCTCAAATGAATTAAGAAACTTTCTTCTTACTGTGATGATAGATGTACATCGCTGTAATCTAGCGATATCGCCTCTTAAAACATTCATTAGAACCGTTTCAGCAATATCATCAGCATTATGTCCTGTAACGACGCAATCTACGCCCAACAAAGCAGCTCCTCTGTCTAAAGCCTGCCGCCTGAACACCCCACAAAATGTACAATTGTTTTTGCGACCCACCTAATTTTCATCGAATTTTTAGATAATACAGCTTAATTAGATGTATAGCTTTTAAGTTAAAGGATATGCAGGAAGAATGATATTTTTAAATTCTCTGCTTATCCTTCCATAAACACCAATCTACCTGTGCTACAATTGCATCCATTGTCCATCCATACAACTCCTCGTACGACAAGATTTTTAATGGCATTTCGTAATCAGTTTTATTTTGCTCAACAGTCTGCAAACTATCGTCACGGTAACCTATATAAAAATATCATGGTATAGCGTGCATATGGGAAGAATACGGTGTTATTCTCATATTGTCTTATTGAAAGTATAGTAAATAAGCAGCATTACTACAGGTAGCAATGTTGAATTGACTTAGTTACGTGGTAATTTAAAGATCTTTTGATACATCCTGCACAACTGATGATTTTGTTGAACTAATCAAAGCTATTGAATTAAAGCAAAACCATGCAATTTTCTATCATTCAAAGACCGTATTCAAGGAAAGTATTCCGACTTACCTGTGATACCTTCGTCAACAGAGAGGAGAAATAGATCAAGACCATAGTCGTATCGTTCATTCAATAACTTCAATACATAAGCAAGTACAGTAGAATCTTTACCACCGGAAGCGGCAATCGCGACTTTGTTACCTCTTTGAAATAGCTTGGCATTTACAACGGTGTTATGAACTTCCATTTCAAAAGCCCAGAAAAAGCATTCCTTGCACAGAGCGTCTCCAGTCTTTGGTCTCTACAAAAGAAATCTGCGTATGAAAATCAATTCACTCAGATAGCGATTTATGAATAAAACCAGTCAAACGTTTGTGATAAAATTATTGATTTGTATTAAAAAATGTCCAAGTAAAACGCAGTCTTGATAACGTGATTGAACCTAACCTAACTTAACCTAAAATAACTTGAGCTAATATATTTGCAACGTCGAGACAAGGTGTTCTCACTTACTTTGAGGGTAGCATTTTTTCCGCACTTAGCGGAACACGGTACAGGCATTATAGACTGCTTGATGAGTTTTGACAGAAAATATATCGCTTTGAAGTACGTTAGACGCAGCTGCGTTGTTTTCCAATTTTTAATATCTTGTCATGTTACTGTAAATCAGTGAGCCTGGAATGAAGAGTGCGGTGACTACTGTTGACTACATTGAACACAACGGAGAAGAGACCGAGAGCGCCCTCTGACACGAACAAATTTTTACTGGTCTTATTGTGCAGACATTTTTCTCTAATTAATATTCGTTACATATCTAACAGTCAACGTATCTAATGATTCAGACGGGATATTAATAAAAATGTCCGAATGAATTAAGATGTATGGTAAAAATCGATGAACGAATGTAAAGGATTACTGTTGGGTAAATTTTCGCGATCAATACTCGGAGGGTAAGTGAACCGGGGGCCATAAGAAGCCATGTTAGTGTTCCGGTACCTTCTTTATCGACGGGAGCTGCATACGTTCTACTAAGGTCTCCATAGGGTTAGCTGTCTTCGGTCTACTTATATCGTTATTCAATGCCATACCTAATTTCCCCTTTCTCATGGGAGATCCGTGCTTTTTATGTATGCACCCCCAACACATATACGTAATAGTAGCGGATACATGAAGAGTGTAATATTAAAAGGAAGAAAAGTTTGATAAACAAGCAGATATTAAGGGCCTATGAAGTACCGAGGGTTATTCGTAAATTGAAATATTCAGCGGAACCTCAGTTGCTTATCAATTAACCAAACGTGCGATGATCTGCATTTTTGAAAGTAACCCACAGCAGAAGACGGTTGAGATGATAAAACCGTTGGTAGAATGTTGATGCATTAAGAGCAGCAGCTTCCGTTGGACGGACGGCTCGCTGGCCGTTGAGCGCAACTAATCCTAACCTAACCGATCGGATATAAGGAAGAGCGTCCTTATTGAACACATATTCGACGAAAGGCCGTTGGTACTCATTTCAAATATTTCACTCCGCATTCACCTTACGACGAGAGAAATACATCACCGAGGATACGATGCTGTAAGTATTCTATTGCAGCTGCCCCTTCTTTGTTCAAAAATAACGTTTATTTGAGGTACCCTTGGCGTTCCCTTCCCCTGCAGGGCAACAGTCACTTTGTAATTGTCAGGAAACACCTCTTGTTACTCTTACAGTTAAACGGGATGCTGAAAGAGTTTCCTTTTTTTCTCGAACAATTAGCACATCGTGTTTTGCCTCGATCTATTTCTGGAATGTCAATAGTGTTCTTAATTTTTTGAATTCGAACCATACATTCGATTAGATAGATTATATTTTTCAACAATTTACTTACAAATCGCGAGCAAATTGAGATTATTTATTTTATAGAAACTTTCGAATTCAAAGGCATAGTTTATTTCAATTCTTATTTCAAAATCAGATATTTTAGTAACCCCTCAAAAATTCAGAGTCTTCATTGGGACAACTATACTTTTTCACGAATATTTACGTCTTTACAATTGCATGGTGCTTGATTGTTAAATGATGAAAATCAGCGCTTTGATTCATCCTATATTTACCATTCTGGGTTTGTGATTTGTAAGTCGCAATAGATGTATGTATAATCAGTTTTGAGGCTGACGTTAGTAACGTTGACATAATCAAATATCAGGGATAAAAATCATTATTGTGCAATGCTGGAATGACTTTTAATGAGTTGGCCTTGCAAAATATGAGTTTATTTTATTTATCATGGTTTGTTAAATTTCAGACGTTCCCAAAGGTGCGAAATAACCATTTTTACTAAACAGGCATTGTTACAATAACGTTACTAATTTTAGCCTTATATACAATTGGGCTCTTCATAAGTGGATATTGTGTACTTACAAATTTTATAGCAATATCTTTTAACCTTTTCACAAATGTTGAAACAGAAATCATTCTTTTTTCACAATAAAAGAAATATGTACTTGAAAAATCAACCTTTTTCACTTATTCTTGAAAGTATAAAATTTTCTTGCAATAATTACGTTGTCAAATAATATGAGAATACAAAATCTGGTTAAAATTTTGTCTTCCGTTGTACAGATTCCATCTTGATTCCGAAATACTACTGAAATTTTGTCATATTAAATTACTGTGTACTAAATGCATGTTAAAAATAAAGTAGGGTAAATTGTTTAAATGTTGACCTCAGGTTAATGGTAAACCACTTATGTCATTTTCTGTTGTTTTACCTACTGTTAGAATTAGACGTATACTTCCGTAACGATACAACTTGACGATTAACTAGAAATTTTTTTTACAAAATTATGCATGTTGTTTCGTTAGTTTATATGTATACTTTTAAAACGTGAGTACTTCCTTAATGACTTGGTAGGTGATAAATTTGTTGTAATAAAATACCTGTAGCCGACCAATTGTTAGTTCAATAACGGACAATCACTGGATGGTCGTCAAGTGGGCCTAGTTTTCAAAGTGGCTGACCACTAACGTATTCACCTTCATAAATCCATAGCACAACTTTTTTCGACTATTCAAACGAGAATTATCTTTACTTTAACGTTAAATGGAACATGGTAAAATTCTTAGCAAAACATCTTAAGATAACAACTATGAAAAATTAAGTCTTGTATTTAATATGCCTGTCTTCTGTCGAATATGAATTTTATAAAAATTGTATGTAAACTTCCACTGTCATTCATTTTCAATTATTTAAAAAAAATTTAACACTCGTTTCGAGCTCTATTGTAAATCCTTTTTCTTGGAGGAATAAAAAAAAAAAAAAAAAAAAAAAAGTGTTAGGTTTTCAAACAGATAATTGAAAAGCATTCTTCTTCGATTATGATTGTAATAGGTAGGGAGACCGAATAGCAAAACCTAGAGAAAACGATGGATCCTGCCACCGTGATAGCTCTCTGCAAAGAGAACATTCAACCGTTACGTCACGGAAGAAATGCTACACAATTAGGAACAGCTCTACGTGCTCAGGAAGATTCTGATGCGCAACAGATGCTGCAACAAGAGAAACAGTGAGTGATTATTAATTTTAAATCGTTATTGACAATTAATGATTATTACTGCCTGTTGTACACTGGCTACTTTGATTTTTGAACAAATGTGATATTATTGTGTTGTGTAATAAAAAATTCAAATCTGCTCAATTTTTTAAGTTAATTTCATATACTGCTTAAATTTCCTGTGTCACTAATATGTAGTAAATCTCTACAGCATGTATGAAGAGGCCATCAAAAATTACCAAGGTGAAGACCCACTGGAAAATTGGTACGAATATATTTTATGGGTAGAACAAAGCTTCCCAAGAAGCGGCCATGATTCCCATATTGGGAGGCTATTACAGCAATGTCTAGCAACTTTTGAGAAGGAAACCAAATATCATCAGGATCGTAGATTTATAAGATTGTGGATTAATTATGTGAGTTGATTACAAAAATTTCAAATTGTTTGCTATCTGTTTTAGTGTTAAGTACTCGCCAATTTTATAGTCTGCCATGTTCGAGTGCATTTGACTCCATAAATTTTTGATTTTCAAAAAGGTCTAACAATTGAGCCTGTGGCGTTGTATTTTTCAGATAAGTATGCAAAAAAATCCCCTTGAACTTTACCAACTTTTACACCACAACGGAATCGGCACTATGGTCGCAGACATGTACAGAGCGTGGGCTTTTGAGTTTGAGCAAAATGAGGACTATAAAAGAGCAGACGAAATTTATTCCATGGGAGTGGCTGCGCATGCTCAGCCGTATGAAGAACTCACTTGTGCCCAAACGTATGGATAAACAATTGATTGTTTGCCTTTCTTGATTTACTTACAGGATTCTTTTATTGTTTACTTATTTTCATCTGACGCGCAGAAATTTCCAACTTGCTGTGGCTCGCAAGATGCTTGGACATCGTGATGAACGGGGAGCTGCTGCATTAGCTGAGCAACGTCAAGCGTTCAGTTCGTTGCGAGCCATTAGGGGAGGCAAGAAAGTTGGCAGCATTAGAACTGGACAGAGAGTGCGTGATTATTTACCAGGTTCTGTGCCGCAGGTTTACAATCCCAGCGAAATATCCAGAGAAAATGCCAGGATCCACATATACCAGGTGAGTTTGTAACTTCGTTTGGCTACATTGTGTCTTTGCTTAAAGGAAAAGAATTTTTCTTTCTTCGTATTGCTATTCAAATAATTTAATTACTGCAGTTTAATATAGTTTTGTTTTATACCTTTTCATTCCCAGGATGATCTGCCCGGGACTGAGCATAAAGGTTCTAGCATTCTGGATCATGTGCCAATAGAGGAAAGCGTGCATAAAGAGAATTCTATAAAACCTGGACCCTGGAGCAGTGCATCTAAGAGAGGTCCATTGATACCTTCGACAATTAAAACATCTTTTAAGGGTAACAAAATTCACAGTGCTCTTTTGATTTATTTTTCTCCTTTATGATTGCCATGAAAAACTTGGCGATGTATTTCGCTTTTTAGTTGGTTTTTCGGTTTTGCAACACAGTTCTCAATTTTGCATTATATTTTTTCTGATTTCAGTTCACGAGGATCATCCAAGTGAAAACGATATGGATAAATTGCGACTATTTCCGAATCATACGCCGTTCTTTGATGGAAGCAAGTACCATGAACATTTACAAGTACCTGTTTTTGTACCAGACCCGCCAAGTTCGGACATTATGCGCAAGGTGCATTACCCCAAAGACCTAGTGTACGCAGACAACGTGGATTTAAGTATGGAAGAAATTAGGGCGCAGAAATACATGAAGAGGTAAGTTTTACAGGCTTCACCCTGTACTGGGCAGTTAAGTTTAATTGGATTTTGTTCGTAGAGCGAAGCAGAGCTTAGAAAAGAGTAATCCAAAAGGAGAGTGTGAAATAGGCAATCAGAGATATGAAATGGAGCAAAATAATCATCGGGACAGCGATGAAAATAGGCAACGATTGTCGGAAGAATTGTCAAGGTTAGAGAGACAGAGGCAAGAAGCGGAGCAGCGTGAACTGGAGCAGCAACGACATATCCAGCGGCAAAGGAGGGAGGCTGAACAAAGAGCACTGGAGAGACAGAGAGAACTGGAGAGACAAAGGTTTGAGGCAGAGCAGCGGGAACTAGAGAGACGGCGGCTGGAGGCGGAGAGAATAGAAGCTGAAAGAATAGAAGCTGAGAGAATCGAAGCGGAGAGAATGGAAGCCGAATTAAATAGGCAACAGAAAATTCACAGCTCACGCTATATGACTCAGCATCATAGGTCTGCAGGGCAAAATAACCCCGTCGAACATTTGCTGGGGCAAAGTATAACTGTAAATACAAAAGAGGCGATGTCCGTTGTGCAGGACCTCTGGAATTCACCTGATCAAAATGCCAGTCCTGTTTCTATGCCTGGAAACGGAATAAATCATGGTTTAGTAGAACCGAGAAGTAAACTTGTGTTCGACATACATATGGACAGCTCCATGACTCAACATGCGATTACTGGGAACAAACACCATCAACAGTACAATTTGCAACCGTACAGTGACCAAGAAAATCATCAACACTACCCACCTACTTACACGAGTCCTGAACACCAATCACCTTACGGGAATCACGCTTATCATAATGCCTACCATTACCAAATGCAGGTAAAGTAATACAACTAAATATGTCGTTGCTACATCTGTAAACCATTACGTTGAGTTTTTTTGCTGCTAGGTAATTGCGGAATTTTAGCTTATACACTCTTTTTAAAAATTGTTTTCAGCCGCATCATCAACCACACGTTCAGCATCAGCCACATATTCAACCACCACCACACATGCAGCAACATGTTCAACCCCAGCAACATCATCAACAGCAACAACCTCAGCACCATCATCATCAACAGCACCATCAACAACACAGTATTTCTACGCAACAGCAACAGCAACAACAGCAACATCATCCCTCAACTCACATGCAACATCAGCAACACCAGCAACACCAGCAACATCATCACATTTATGGAAATATATCTGCGAACAGTAGCATTGGTTATCAATCGTATCATAGCGCAATAGGGTCACCACCGACACATGCCAATGGAGTTCAGCCTCAGAAACAGGTTCAATTTACACCTTACATAGATCCCGACTTGGAATCTAGTAAGCCATATAAAATGCCGTCTGAATTGCCTTATATTAAATCACCGGGAATGAATCGAAGAGATCTCAAGTACTTAGAAGGGGCTGAGGACAAAGAGAATGCAATTTCCGTCGACTACAACGGTCCCTTGGAGGATGAGGCTGGCCCCAAACAATCTGAGCAGGACAATTTATACATCGACGAAAGCCTTGGTATCACTCCTTTGGCCAGTGAAAATGAAACTTGCTTTACACAGGCGTTCAACAACCATTTGACAGCTTCGACGCCAATCACCAACCATTTTAGGCAATCGTACAGAGGCAAGGAAACGCAACAGTTCCAGGAACATGATATACCTTCTCAAGGGTACGTTGTTCAGTATGATCAATGTCATTATTGTAACGATGAGTTATTTTTACTCGATTAACGAAGAAGGTTAATCACTCTTCTAGATATACAAAATTTCATTTTCTATTTTCACCAGTCTGTCATTTTGGTTACTAACGATCAGTCATTCTTCTTTTTACACACAGACCAACTGAAACACGAAGCTGCGAAGGCGAAGAAAATAAATTGAGCGTCATAATGGAATCTACTCGAGAGTATGTCTCAAGTTCCTCTGGAAGCAGTGGCGCTCAGACGAGAACTCCTGGGCTAGGGTTTACTTTAACAAGGGAAGATTTATTACCTATAAAAGAGCAGTCAACAAATCAAGGTGCGTACTGGAATTCGAGAAACAACTTATTTCTCTATAATTTGAAATTCTTTAATTTTAGTACATGAGATGATTGAAATTCTTTTTGTTGAATGATAGACATGGAATCGACAGAATACTTGCTTGCGGCGAATCAAACGTATGAGCAAAAAATGAGAGCTCAAATTCAAGCCGTTCATGCCCAGAGTCCGCGAACTGTACAGCGTAACGTGGATCAGATAACATCCGAGATAAAAAACAGTTGCGATCTTCGTAAGGCGATTACTTTTAAGCCTGAAAATGATGATTCTATGGAGTTTGAAGAACATGAACCTATGGAGGAGGTTGAGGAGGAAACATTCGAACTTCCTACTGGGGATATTAACCCATTCGACAAAGGCTTGATAACCGGCTTGTTGAGGAAAATCAAATTCCCACAGCCACATCATGCAGTTGGATATACCAAATTGGATTCGAATATAAATAAATTTGTGCCTTCTACTATGGTGACGTTTGGTGAGTCTGTTCATTCATAATTCGAATACTAAATTCCTAGTGGACTGATATTTAATACATCATTTTAGATAATTTTGTGAGAAATCCGATCTTTAGTTGACTTAGTTTGTAAGTTCTAAATGTTAATGAATGATAAATCTGGAAGCTCTTGTTCAAACATGTGACAGTTAATAACCACTTTCATATGCGTAAAAAGTATGACGTGCATATTTATTTATTTATTCATTTCATACATTCTATAGGTACGGAAGCGTACGATTTAGAAAAGTGCCTTGGAAAAGGAACCTATGGAACAGTGTATAAAGGTATAAACCTTCAAACTGGTCAGGCAGTTGCTTTGAAAACGCAAAAACCTGCCTGGGTGTGGGAGTATTATATTGCAAGAGAAATAAAGGCTCGCTTAACGAATCCTCACATGGTAAGTAAAGTACGAAGGATAAATAATACCGAAATATTTTGAAACAAGTTTCATGTGCATTTATTGTGCTTCAGCTTCGCGGATTTATGGACATAACGACAGCTTACGTTGCAAATAACGCAAGCACTCTCGTTTCCGAATTTTCAAAATATGGGACTCTCCTCGCTGTGGCGAATCAGGTGAAATTAGCTACTGGCAAACAACTGGGAGAGCCGTTGGCAATATTCTTTACAATTGAAATGCTGCAAATCGTCGAGTATTTGCACAAATGTCAAATCATACATGGAGATATAAAACCGGACAATTTTCTACTTATGCATCTGTGAGTATATCCTCTCATTCCTGTCGCCTTTTTACATCAAAGTAAAACATGTTTCTTTCAACTTTCCACGTTTTGTTTCTGCAGACCTTCGGATGACGTTAGACCGACTATACAGCTAATAGATTTTGGCTGTAGTATTGATATGAGTCTGTTTCCCGAATCGACAAAATTTACTCACGTTATTAAAACTGAAGATTTCACATGCATCGAAATGCAAACTGGAAAACCGTGGACTTATCAAACCGATCTATATTGTTTAGCCGCCTCAAGTCACTGCCTACTTTTCGGCAACTATATGCGCGTATCAAATAATAATGGCCGATGGTTCATCAACTCGAAAATACCAAGGTAAATAACTGATAATTATGGAAGTATCGTTCTTGAAAGGTCGACATTTTTTTTCTTCTCACTCTTAATGAATAGCTGATGGTTTTGAATGGGTATTTCTTACCTTGACTTTGAACTGAATTTATGATCAACGTCACATTGTCCATTATTTTCAGGTACGTCAAAAAGGCTGCATGGGAAAGATACTTCACTGAATTATTGAACATCGAATCTTGCGACAAGATGCCTGACCTCACTGCGCTACGCAATGTACTTGAAGAAATTTTGTCACAAGTATCTGACCTGCGAACACATTTAAGATCCTTCTCGAACACCCTGAACAAACGATAACGCTTATTAAATCGAATCCATTGATCATTATGTCCCCAACTTCCCACCCCCTAGTAAAAGAATTCATTACTATTATTATAATTATAAAATTTGAAATTAATATTGTGATATTTATTATTCCATTATTATAATATTGTATATCTATACATAGTAGGGAAGGAATGGAGTTACTTGTTTGTCTTCTCTCTCTTTCTCTCTCTCTCTCTTTCCATCTCTTTTATCTCTTAGTTTTTCTTTGATTTTTCGTAACGTAATTTTATCCGTTTCATTCAAAAACCAATTTGTATCTATCAAATTGTCAACAATCGATTTAGATGAAACACAAACCAGGGTACTTGTTTGGTTTCTTTTTCCTCTTTAAACTTGGAATACCATTTAACAACGTGGAGCTATAGTAGTAGTATCTAATTTATTACAATTCGAATCAACAAGTATATGAAAGTTTTTATTAGGCCAGATTTGCACTAGTTTCTTGTTCTATTTTTAGCAGCAATTGTTATCGTTTCGTTTTCTCCACCGTTTTCCTTCTTCTAGTGTTTTACTTTGATCCCTGCAATAGCGACTCAGAAAGTCTTAATAATATAGATATTAATTGTAAAAGAATGATTGATCTGTTTTAAATCAACGATTTTGAACAAATGCCACAATAACAGTATGTAATAATAGCTATTATAATATTCAGATAATAGGTAAGATTTTTTGTTCAAACAATAATTTTTACCTTGAAATTATAATGTGCTATTTGTTAGGTAATGTCCGAAATGAGAAAGAAATAATAATTTAACTGTGCCTCCTGGTATTGAAGAACAGGACTGAATGAGTGATTCGTAGATAGAATTTTGAAAGACAGAAAGAAAAACATGGTCAATTTATTCTACACGCCATTGAATTCTGCAAGATACCTTTTTTTTCATCTATCCACTTTTCACAGGCCTGTAACACACATGCAGCTGTACCATCTACACAATAACTTAATCTGACCGGACAAAGTTACCAAGGCTTCTGTTCGCTCGGTGAATGCACTATTAGATAATTTTATGATTGAATACGTACCTACAGTATAGAAATATACATTACATTAGGCTCAGAGACCTTTAAATCATAGTAATAATAATAATAATAATAATAACAATAACGATACTATACACAATTTAAACATCATAGTATTTTAGTATAATAGCTAATCACTATCGACGGAGCACCAAGTGCCCAGGGACTTTGAAAAGCTAAGAAAACATGCCTTACCTTACATTGACGGTGCAGCATCGCAGTATGATATTTAACTTTGTAATTACAGTACGCTCTTCGACATAGTGTTATTAAAGATTAGAATAAGAAGACGGTAAAGAACGGTTAAGTTATTTATTTCATGTACGATTGTGTCAAGAATTACCTTTTATTTATGTGTCATAGGAATTGGACAGACAGTCTTTCAATTTATATGGTAATTGTGAATACAAAATATACGTATATGTACAGTCGATCGGTAGAGTTAATTTTTCAGTAAGTCTGCCTGTCCACTTCAAAAGATATTTTTATTCGATTATTTTTTTAACTTACTTGAATAATACTTGTTTTTCACAAATTGCGGTAGAGCTGTAAAGAGCATTCTTCATAAACACATTTACTAATCAACAAGCTAAGTTGCAGCACCGTCTCCTGATAGTAAGGATACCAACTTGACATACTATGTCTAATACTGTCCAAAAAATATTGCGCTATCGATTATATTATTGTACGTATGTAATATCAAATTGTGAACTCTTATAAAATAAATAGATATTTAAAAACTGACGCGATTTACAATGAAATGATTACATCTTATGGACAGAATTTTACGGCATGTAGTGATCAAGTCATCTGAATTAAATGCATTAAAACTTCATGTGTGAACTCGGCATCTCTTTATATCTTCCGCTTGCCTGTACCTTAAAATCCATTTTCTGAAGTAAAGTGGAAGAGTTTGAGCCTTCGATTGTAACGGTAAAAGTCAACATATCATATAATCAGATTAAAATATATTTCCGCATGTAGAAGTAACATTTAAAATTAAATACGATTATTTTGATGATATTGTACATGTAGATGTGTATATACATTTTTTAGCTGGCTCAACAACGTAAATATTAAAGTATAAAATTTCACTGTGCATAGGTACGGTTAGATCTATAATTAGTTCGTAATTTAAAAAAACATCATACCTGGTCTTTAATCATATATTGATTGAAGCAAAGCTGGCACGTTTTTGAGAATACTAATTCACACGATTTATGTTCGGAGAGATTCAGTCTTATTCACAGTGTGACCTCAAAAATAGGTCAAATTTGATTTGTTAATTGAATATTCATATTGAGGAATTTCATTCGTCATTCATTCTTCAGTATTTAGGTTTTCCCATAAAATTTTCGATTTAAGAGAAATAGAAGCAAATTGACATTGATCTTTGCCTTTCCAAACATATCCATTATAGGAGCACCTTCGAATTGTAACTGAAGTAATTTCTGGATATCTACATCAACCTTTTCCATTTCAACTCCCATGAATTTACCTCGAACAGTGAAAATTCCACTGTGTTCCGTTGGACTTATCTCGAATATTACATTCTTGAACTGCGAATGCGGAAGTCCGTCCACTTCTAGCAGTACTCCTTTCTCCTGAAGCTTAGCTGCCGAGTATTTCAACGTCATTTTGGACTTCAACTTACCGTGATTATTCTTCTGAATCGTCTTGTAGGCATGCAAAGACCTGTCAAATATTACATTTAGCATCAGCATAACAGTTGCAAAAATTTGATACACATCTTCTCAAGTTTTCATTATTTGAAACAATACTGTAGTTAACTACATTACCCTTTACCAGTGTTGAGGTTCTCCAAACATCGATGTATGTACTCGTTGTAAAATTGTACCTGTTCTTCGTAATACTTAGTTTTCTGGTCAAGACTTTGTTTTGTCGCTCTGAGTGTTTGTAGTTCTGTTCTTCTGAGAATCCTGTACTTGCTTTTATGGCAAAGATCTTTTGCCACTGCGCTTATTATGTTCTGATAACCATCTGCCCTCGATACCCACCCTCCAAGTTCTAATTTACTGAGATAAGCACGCAGCTGAGCTTTACAATCGTTTAAAGATGAACTGCAAACGAAACATTAATGAAACCGTTTGACTTAATCTCGGCAATTCTTTTGCAGCCAAATTTTTTTTTCTAATGATTCATGCTGATTTTTTTTAAATTTCACACCTTGTACGGACAGTTTTTACCGAGGTCGGGAAGCACGACTTCTTGTCATAACGCTTCTCTTCAATCGGTGTTGTATTGTTCGCCAAAGCATCCACTAATGAGTCTCCTTTCAAGAACGGCAACACTGACACCAGCAGCTCTTTTGTTATAATAAAAAGTTTGTTCAGACTCGAATCGTCGCTATCAGGTACCTCAAACTTATTTGTCAACACTAAGCAGACCTCTGTCTTCCCAAGACGAACCATGTTAGACTCGCAAATAGGATCGGCTGGAAAATATGGTGCCAATAACATCAAGTCGCTAGGATCAAGAGTACTTTTCTTGGAAAATGAGACTAGATGCATGCTACTCACTTAATCCCATTAATGAAGCTACCGTCGGTGTTTGTCCCAGGTCATCTAACAGCTCGTGGAGAGGATCTAGAGGGTCGGGAGCGATTTGATCCTGATATTCAACAACGAGGCTGTGAGTGTCGCAAATTTCCTTGAAAAAAAAGGAATGAAATCAAATTTATTCCAATAGCAAGTTTGACTATGGATATTTTATCAATTTTTATTACTTGGAGAGATATGTAAATGTCAGGTTTATGTATTAGAGTTGCTTCCGTGAACTCGTGTATACGGAAATGCTCTTCCAGCTCATCAATTTGGCAGCAATAACGGAAAAATTTTTTAAACTTCTCATGACACTCAATTATGAATGGATTCAGGCACACCAGATGCATGGCTTCTTCGCCAAACTAGAGTTGAAAAGAAGAAGAAGCCAAAAAGCAACAGATTAAGTATTAATAAAAGGCAAAGTTTAAAGACTTAACAAACATAGTATTAATGTTCAGTTACCCCTTTTTTAGATGCGGCAAATTGGAGGATCTTGGCTATGCTAGCCAAATTTCGTCTTTGGTCGTTAGAAAGTGATCTATCTACAGGGAGAGTTATGATGTCAAATGCATCGGGTGCGACAATAGCTGCATTGATAAAATGATAGTAAACCAAGTTTCCGACAACTTTCAGGACATCTTTTTCAGCAGCATTTGGAAACTTCTCAGTCAAAGTGTCATTGAGCACTTTGGCCATGTAAAGCATACCAAATGGAATTAATTTGCGAGACTCTGTAATTCTCGTCAGAAACTCCATAACTGTACTCTTCAAAAGCGTTATGCCGTTGTTGAGTCTGTGTCGCACTTGTTCATAGCTCAATGCCTGTTGTTGAGTCACCGTGTATGGAAGATTTCTGCAGAAGGATATAAAAACATGAGTCAATGAACTTCTCATAAGTATTCATCAGCTAGACAGCTCTTGAAATTTTAAGAAATGATAATTTCATCGAAGACAATTTATCCTTCCTTACAATGTTTGCCCTGTTTCCATTTCTAACTGATTCCTCCAGCACTTATATATATCGACTGGGTTCGTTTCAATATTTATGTTTTTATCGGCAAGTATTTTCTCTATGATTGGGCCCACTATTTGGCGCAAAGGATTTTTCCCACTCAATTGGCGAGCGTAAGTGACTACCATTTTTAATACCAATGGATCTCCAGTCACTACTTCTGAAGGTTTTTGAAATTTAGATCTGAAAGTATCACATTTTTATAAACACTGTTCATATAGAGCACGTTTTTTTCGATAAAACTCGAAAAATTTAATTCCATATGAGACTGATATCGAAATTTGCTGACCGAATTTCCTCTTGAAGAGCGCTGCGGAATAGTTTTAGCAGTAAGTACTCTTCCCTCATATTTGAGCCGAAATTGAATAGTGTCAGGATAACATTTTGCAAAAACTTGTTGGTCTTGCTCTGCGGCAAGAGGAATAAAAGTTTTGATAAGTACGTAGGATTAGTTTGCAGGGCATAAAAGAGGTGCTGGTATCCTTCCAGCATCTTACGGCCTTCTTTCGTCAGAGACTTTAGTCCTTTGTGCGAAGACCCTTCGTTAAATGAATTCTTTCTAGTTCGATTTGTTATCTTATCTTTTGCAAGCGTTTCCAGGTGTTTTCCGTGTACCACTACATCCTACAATTTTAACATTTCCTTCATTCAAGTATTCATGGAAATAGTTGCAGATTCGTTCGATTTAAAAGCAAAATTCGATCATGAACTTACCTGCAGAGTTATTCTGTTCTGTATGAGGAGTCCGATTTTTATGTCCATGTCATTCAACTGTTGTAAGAGGTTCTGATTATGTCTTATTGTTTGAACTACTTCTGTTCTGAGTTGCTGAAAATAAATTGATCATTCCTAATTTCATCATTTCTGATATTTTGTTTCAACTATCTACCTCATTCATGAAGTCATTCTGGTATTTTAAAATCGTTTTGCCGTAATTGTAATTGCAATTTCAATTCATGAATGAAAATTTTTTCTTTTGGCAATACCTGTAATTGGAGATCCTCATCGTAGTCTTCAGCGTTAAAGTCTAAAATTGGCAGGAAATTTCTTACACTTGAAAATGGCGGTTTGTCAAGATGGAGAAGAGAGTGCAAAGCTCTCCTTGCCGCTCTTCCACGCCATAAGGCCTGAATTTTAATCACCTTGTCTTCCTACAAAACAAATTACAATAGGTAAATTACAAGCAAGATCTAGTATGAAACTAAAGTACACAGAAACTTGCCTCTTTTTTGTATTGATCGTAAACATTTTGATGGTTTTGCTGGGAATTATTTTCTTCGTTGGCATTCTTTGTCGAGATAGTAGCGGAGTACTTTCGCTGTAAAATTCGCCGCCACCATCTCTGAATACTGATGATTTTGTTAATGTTATTATGAAATTCGGCGAAGCGATCGGATATTTTTTTACGTAATAAATATCCTCTAATCGTTGATTGCAACTTAACAATTGCTTTCTCGTTAATTCTGCTTAAGTTTGTTTTCAGCTCCTCGATCTCCACTTTGTTTATAACATGCTGAAATCACACAAAAGTTGTCAACTACGATTTTTGTGGTCAACATCAATCTCATTCTAAAGCTGATTTTCACCTCAATATCGGTGTTGCTGATGTAATACGTTTCCGAAGCATTACTTGGTTTGTCCCAGGTATAGCTGCACTTATTCATATCGAGGTACGCTTCATTTCCTGTATTTGTCACGTAACGAATGTACGGGCCAGAGAAATTTTGTAACTGTAATGAATAATCATTTAATATTTCTTGCTATAAAACTGACAATATTAAAATTATTCCATAGTCTTAAATGATAACTTACCTTATGCTGTTTCAGTTTGTGCAAGAATTTGTGATAGTCTTCCTTATATTTTGGAATTATTTTTAGATCGGTTGATCGCAGAGAGTCATAGGTCAGTTCAGCGTCATTTTGATGGACGGCGATGTTGACTTGAGTTAAAAATGTGCAAGCTGAAAACCGAGATTAATTAATACATTTTTTATCCGCCACTTTTGTGCATTCACTTGAACCCCTCAATCATTACTTGATTAATAAAAGATATGTTTACCAGCTTGCACTTCCTCCACTTCGTCAACAACAATTTGAGCAACATTATTAACATCCTCGAGCCACAATTCGGACCCATCAGGATGATTTTCCTCCAAAGATTTTTTGAACAAATTCAAATACAAAGAGGCATCAGCTGGAGATATCTGCTCTTTCAATTTGAGGAGTGGGTTTCGAAGTGCATTGATAACACCAGCTCTACTATTGTCTATAACTGCACCGTTCAACTCATTCAGTACCAGGATAACTGTCAATAAAGAACAGTAATTAGCAAAAATTACGTGAATTACAGAGCTCGAGAACTTGGAAGACACTCAATATCGATTGCATAGCTATATTATACCTTCATTGTCTTCCTGGCATTGCTGATTTACAATATCTACACATTCCTGGATATCCAAATACGTCAAAAGAGGATTTTCGCTCACAAATACCGCTTGCTTCTGAAGACGAGCTGCTGCTAATGCTCTGTGATACTTCACCTTATTCTCTATATCGAGTTGCTACATAAATCATCACCATTAAATATGACATTGTTTACCTATACATCTCAAAAGCTTTACACCTTTGAAAATCGACAATTTTGAGATATTAGATCTAAGAAAATTTGGAAGCTCTACATTAGAATCGATTCTGAAAATCATTCTGATTTCTACAAATTATAACCCACTTGAGCTTTCAATATTAAATATGCAAATTTGATTTAAAACTCATCATACAGATACTTGCCATAATGTGCGTTTCAGGGTGGGTCAGTGCTTGGTATGTTAATTCAGGGCTCCCAGTGTCGACTGCTTTGCTGATGGCCGCAATTGAAGATAAAACTTTGATGCTAACGATAATATCACTGTACGTGAGATCTTTCTGTAATACAAGTTATACTCATTTATTGATAAATTTATTTCTAATCAAATACAGACGATTTTTCCTTCGGTATTTAATATCCAAGTATGAGTTACCTCAGACTCAATTCGGTCGATCTTCATCTCCTCGTAATATAAAGGGGCGGCGAATTCATCGACATAGTATGCTAAACCCAAATTTGGATTCATCAGTGAGTTTAGCAGATCTCTTTGATCACCATTTTGCAACGTGTGATTGAGTAACTGAACTGCTTCTGTACCTACGATATTTTGAATAGTTGAAAATGTCAGTAAATGTTCATAGATATCTACAGAAATGGAGGAAATTGAAAAAATTTCAATCAGTCTAACCAAAAAAGACTGTAGATTCTGTTGGAATCATAATTTTGAAACATTCTGGTGGTAAAAAAACAAAGCAACTAATTGAACTTTTTCTCCCTTCACAAGTTCGATGTAAAACTAATTATTATTTTTGAAAATTATGGAGAAGCCTACAAAATTTATAAGGCAGCAACGCACTTTATACCGTTGGCAATAATCTGTTGTCTCTAAATTTGACAAATACTTGTTACCAATACATAACGAGTGGAGTAGAATTGGTTCTGTGAGATACTAACGTCGTTGAGAAATATCTGCTATTCCGTTAGCAATGTCGACAGACCGTTGAACTAAATCTTTGCAGCGTTGATGCTCAGCAGCTTCGTTCTTCCATTCTGGAGTTTCTATTAACTGCAGCAATTCCTTTGCATACATTTCAGCATTTTCGTTTACAATGTTCTGTAACAAAAATGACAAGTTTCCTGATTAAAAATGCAGTGCATTGTCAAAGCAGATTCCAGACCAGCTATTGATATACGAAAAAAAGAAACTGACCTTCAATTGAAGTGCTCTCACACTCAAAGCACTAATCAAAGTTTCACTGATTCCTTGGTGAACAGAATCCACGACATCTTCTAGAGCGCACTGAACTGTGTATAATATACAACGTTCATATTAATTTTCTTTTCAAAATCTTTGTGCCTGTAGACTAATAATCTTAATGAAAAAATTACTGGAATTGTGTGAATGTACTTTTTACGCATCGGAAGAGATACAGACGTCGAAGAGTAAAGTATCAACATATGTATAATAAAATCACGATCGTTCTAGGAAAAAAGTGGTCAAATAAGTTACCTAAAATCTTTTCTCTATCTCTTACCATTTACCGCATTGATGTGTCCTTGGATTTCAGCCTGGGTTAACAGTTCGTCGTAAGCATCAGGAACATAGCTATCATTCAGAGACTGTAAATACAAAAAGTGAAAATGAACAATTGAGATTTTGACTATTTTACAAAAAATATCAGAAGGGCACGAGATGGGAAAGTAGAAAAAATCCCTTATTTCCCTTATTTGACTAAACATTTATATTTCTGACCCTATTCAGTGCAGCTTGTGTCTTCAATTCCTTAGCTTTAGATAAACCATCGCAGTATTGACGAATATTACGAGAATCAATATTTTTCAATCTCGCAGCAGGGTTTTGGAGGGTTCCTAACATCACGTTTTCCATCTAACAAACAGATACGTCACAATGAATAACATGATAAACTATTAAAGGTAACAGGTACGAATGATGCCTATTTTAACATAATGATATATTTTTATTACTTGCCTCCCCATCAAGGGCTTGGTTTATGGCAATGACAGCCGCGTGCAAAGCAGCTGTATCCCCTGCCATTTCGTTAGTTAATAGTCCACCGATTTTTTGGAACGCTGGCATTGGGAGTCCATATTTTTTTAATTCTTTGCTCGTAGCGTTTATCTCTTCATCTAAACAATCAAGTTGTAATTAGCAAGTTAAAAACATCATTAGGTGGAAAATAAATAATTGTGAGTGACATTATTGAACATCAAATAATCTTTTCTGTTTATGATATTGTTCAGACTTTGAATGAATAGTTATTCTTGGATTATCTGGATCTTGATTTGGCAGTGATCATTCTTGGAATAATTCAGTTAACTTGAAGGAGTTGTGGCATTTTTAATCATACCAGTGAAATTCACTTTTCCATACAAGTCTTGAATCTGTGGAGCCATCCCCATTTTGAATAAATGTGTACTGAGCGCATGGATGCAGTAGATAACTCTGGGCATATTCTTTTTGTCGTATATATCTGTAGTTTCTGGTTGAAAAGTCTGCGGTGAAAAAGTATATTGGGTAATTGAAAAAATTTGAATAATGAATATTAATATACGAATTACATTGAAAATTGTCAATACAACTGTTTAAATTTACGTTGATAAATTTATGTCGAAATTTTTTCTCAATTTAATTCTTTGTTAAATATGATATTTGATGATCTCATGAAATTGTGTGTAGAAATGATAAGCTGGTTGTAACATATTTAAATTCTGTGCAAACATTTTTTACTTTGCATAATCCTTTGCTAATATATTCCAGCATACGCCGTCTTTCAAATATCCACTCAAAATTAGTCAATTGAGTAAGTATTCAAATAGTTATTTGAAAAATCATGAAAAATCTTCATTTTAGTTTAATTCAATATCTCTGAATGATTTCCATACCAAAGGTAGTTGCATGCTCTTTAAGCATTTTATAAAATGATTGATATTGTCTGTGTGGCGAAACTGGAGGCCAGCAACAGCGTATCGTTTCTGTTCTGGATCATATATTTTGTTATAAGGCAAAACATCCGGTGCGATAAAATGGGACAGCTTTGCCAAGTAAACTCCATTCCGCAAATTTTCCTCAAGGTCAATAGTTGCTGGTAGTTTCTCCCTCAGACATGCCTCCAGCCACCTGTGCAGGATTGGATAAGACAAATGAGTAAGCGCATAAATAATCGAGTAAGCGTAAAGTCATAGCCTTTATACTTTTTCGCCTCTTCTAAATGACAAAGGTATTCATATGCGACAGTTTTGTGCCGTTGTTCGTCCATTTCCTCAGCCGATTTCCTGGCCTCATCAGTTGCTGTGATAAAACAAAGGAAGAAAATCAGACAGCCTGCTACAGTTCAGGAAAACAATCTGGAGAAGAGGCATGGATGCAATAACGTTAAAGGAGTGCTGTAGTCGATTTCGACAGTGTCGTATATATTTTCAAATATCGAAACTTATGCACTACGAACGCAAAAAGGGGTTAAACAGCCCCATTTTATACACAATTCTGAAAGAAAATATTCCGATACATTTTCATTTGCCGCAGAAATAAATACATGGTACAGTGTAAATTTGTAGAATTCATGCCATTTCTTCATTTCTGCGTCAAATAAAAATGTGTTGAAGTGTTTCTGTTCAGAATTGCGCATAAAATGGGACTGTCAAGCTCTTTTTCGCGTTTGAGATACGTGAAAAAGATGACATGAAAGAAAATACTTCAAGTATAAATAAGTATGAGTAATCCGTGTGATGGATATTGCCATAAATTAACTTTTGCAAGAAACGATGGAGTGCAAAATGACCACGAGCCATTTAAACGATCGTTGAATCTGACAGAGTTTGGTTAATTCAACGACGTGTGGTTATTCAAGTACACTGAAAGAATAAAAACTTGCCATTTTGAGGGATAATTGTCATCGGAGCAACGTCCCTCATGTTGTAAATTTGCTTTCGATGATCCAGGCGTTTCGTTTTAATTAAGTATTGATAACAGTGATGCTCGTGTTATTACGGCCAGACAGTACGTTACATTATTTCACATTCAAACTCCACAATGGCTAGAAGGGGGGGGATGTACGCGAGACAACAGGTGTTTTTTCGTTGCCGGCTCTCCTGCGATTGGCTGAAACATCACCGACTGCCTGCACCAGAGCCAATCACCTTTCAGTTCGCAGTTACATCGGCCAATCGAAAGGTTGAGGTGCTGCCATTTTCCAACGAATCGAGAGGTCGCTCTTTTGTTTCGGTGTTTAATTCTGTACATTCGGTACTTCGGATCGGATAGAGTTGAATTCAGATTAGATCATTTCGAAGGGATAACGATCGTGAATGAATTACATTCTTTCGTCAATAATATCTTGTAAGTGTGAATTCTGTTTGCCAACAGACATACGAAGGATAATTAGTGTGACGAGTGAGTGCGGTGAGTGTCAAACTGATTCTGCTCACCTCAAGGTGCACGCAAGACAGGTCGGTTCAAATTTTCTGTACTTCGTAAAGTTAGTGTCGGTATCTCAACTCGACTCTAAATCGTGAGTGATAATTGTATTGTCGTGTTATGATATTGAGGACATCCGTGTGACGATTCTTCGCTGCGATCGAAATAATTGTGAGTAATGTTTCGTTCATTTATCGACGTACTCTAAATTAAGCAGTAAGAGGGATTGTGCAGTGCTTGGCTCGCAGTGAAATGGTTATAACAGACGTTCATTGAAGCTTTATTTAACGCCACAGAGTCATTAATTTCTTTCAGTTTATTCTTGTCGCATGTCGATTATAGATATCAATACCGAAGTAGACTCTGAAATCGTTGTCAAACGATAGTATTTAAAATGTCTAAAGTATTTTAGTTCGTCTCTACAGTCCAATATAAAAATAAGAAAAAAAACCTGTGAGTTCGTGATTCAATTTCATAACGTCAAAGATTTTTGGCGGCGGGACCAGCTTACGACGTAACGATCATAAACAATTGACAAATTAACGCGCCACCATCTTTTCGATCGTGTCGGATAGTTTTGGCGGGATGAACTGCGACATGGACGTAACGATAAACAATTGACAAATGATCGCGCCTCCATTTTGTAAACAATCGACCGATGGCAATAGAATTTTCTCGTAACTGCGAGTGATTGTATGTGAAATTTGAATCATTGATACATCGTTTTTGGAGTGAAACATGTGCAAATATATGGTAGAAGATACGCGCGGCAAGTGAATCTGATCAAAGCCGATCATCATCGGTTTCAAGTCGTACATCCAGGTAAGAATTATTAATTTTTTTACCTACGATACATAAAATGTTACATGTTTGACCGAGCAACACTGATCTCTTAGTATAGAGAAAATAATGCGTACAGTATGAAAAATTGACCGTTTGTATAAACCACAATTGTTTCACGAATGTATCTCGATTTGCCTATGCATAGGCGGATGAATCCTCCCTATTTGCGCATCATCAAAATGATGCCCGTTATATGAATTGATCAAATTCGACTCATAGATAAAATGTTTGCCATCCTATTAAAAATAAACTAAATGCGTTCGTAGGTTAATTGAAGGCAAAAAAGGAATATGAGAGAATTCGTGAGAATAAGTCACCCGTTGTAAGGCAAAGGCGAAAGGAAATATCTGTTAGAAAGCAGCCATCTTGCATTTGATGGAAGTCATAATTTTCAGTTCCCATGAATATTTACTTACGATTTCAGCACGATTTCAGTATCAGATTGACTGTGCTTTGTTATTAATGGATCCGCTTGTCAAGTGCGTGATGCTGTTTGGATAAACTTGGATACTGTAAACATAAAACGATGCTGCACATCCGTATTTCGCATCCCATATTTTTGTCGATTCAGTCTCTACACCGGTTCTGTTTACGCGATTAAGTTGGAACTATGCATACCCAGGTTAGGGTAAAATATCTGTTGAGGTTATGTTTGGTTTGTGTTTTTGTTTCGCGTTATCGAGGGTCAAGGGTCATATTGCGTGATTGAAACGTTTGGAATATGTTACACCGGAGGCGATCATCGAGTCCTAAACTCGCTTTTACAAAACTTCTATGTGCTATACTTTCATAGCTATGTCAGGCCTGAGCCTAACCTAACAATATCAATTACGTTCTGAAAATATTGTAGTTCAAGTGGTAGAAAATTCATTTAATTCCATCACACTGATCAAATCAAACGATTTTTTCAATTTTTTCAACTTTTTCTTCTGCTCTGTATTACGAAGTAAAAAAAATGTTCTTTTCCGATTACAATCTTAAACGGTTAACATTTGTCACTCGTTTATTGATGAATCGCGATATTCGCTTTATTTTACCATTGATTATGGCTAACTACACACGTTTGCAACTTTTACGTCTTATAAAAATGAGACTAAGAATAAAGTCCATTCCTGACAAGGCTCTACACCTTGCTATCGACAGAGAATCGTCATTCACGACCAATTACGTCGATACTTATTCGTGCATTCTAGCTAATGCCAAGTTAATTAACGTTTCGACTATTTCGTGGTACTACGTGTGCTGTACATCTTCTCTGAAGAAGTACAAGGTGACGATTCTTCCAAGTAATCATGTTGACACCGATGAGCTTGTGATGTCGGAAACGATGAAGTTCAACGTACAGAGTTATCTAAGCGTCACAGAATTTGAATCGGATCGATATTTTATAAGTAAGATATTGCATATTTCTACTTGATTATATCCAATCAGTTGGATCGCAATGAAGTTAAGGCTTGAACGTGTTATTTTCCAAACTTCTCCAACGCATTATATCGCCTTCTACTTAATAGTCTTGTTACACTTGCAGTCGCAGCCTCAGATCCTGATCAAGGGATTGCAAAAGAAGCTGAGATATCTTTGATCTCAAATCCATACGAATGTCCAGAAGACTTGGTCGATACTTTACTGCATAATTACTTTTCCGAGGCTCGATATCTGAGGGAAAACGACGTCTTCTCCGTTGATATAAAAAATTTTGCACCCAGCTTTCAGTTCCTAGTGGCTCGTGACAACTTCAATGAAGTTCTCTTCAAAGTCAGACATTTGGATGTCGATAAACTCACTCAAAATCCACGGAAAGGCTGTTTTATCGTACGAGGCATAACTAGTCTGGTTCAAAAATCAAATATCCATAGCTACTTTCCGTGCCGTCATTTAATCTCTGGTTATAAATTCAAAGATGGGTTATTAGATGACAACAAAGTGATGAACTCTTTCTTGAGTAATTGTCCACCGGCATTGGAAAAGCCTTTGAAAATGCTTACAGCTTGTATTTTACCCTTCATTCAGCACGGTGAGTTTGAAATAATTGTTCGACTCGTCCCAGGCGGAAAGCAAACATGATTAGCTGTGACCTTTATCTTGATATCGAAAATTTTCAGATAGTTTTGTTGATATACGACCTGTATTTCTTGTGGAGGGGTCCGAAGGCAGTGGGAAATCTAATTTAGTACGAATTGCTGCAGAGAGAATGGGCCTGAATTTATTGAAAGTCGATTTTTCTGACGTACAATCTCTGACTAGCGCCCAAACAGAGGCAAAACTTAGAATAGTTTTCCACAATGCACAAAACTGCGTACCGTGCATTTTAATGCTGAGTAACATTCAGGTAATAATTACGTCGTCCCAATAGCTGATGCTTCTGATCATTCCAAATTGAACGACGCTTTTATACGACCCAATTTCGATCCATTATCGATACTCACCAATAATTTCGTCTTGTAGATCTTTGGTAAGGATGGAGAGGGTAAAGAAGATGAGCGAATAATATCCTCATTTGATTCCGAGTTGAGAAATTTGTACAAAGTGGGTACTAAATACCCTTTGATTGTAATCGCTACTGCCGATACTTCAGGGGTACCTGCTAGCTTGCAGCAAGTCTTCATAGAAACTATTTCTATGGAACCTTTGGATCCAAATCAGAGAGTTGAAACCCTGAAATGGCTTTTGGCCACCAAGGGGTTCAGAAACGAAGTAGATCTATCCCAAGTTGCAGCTTTATGCACAGACTTTGTACTCGCCGATCTAAATGCCTTTGTTCTCCATGCAGCCAAAATTAGAAGCAGATTTTCATCTACCGAGACTGGAATCTCTGAACTAACATTGACGCAGGAGGATTTTTCAAAGGCCCATGGTAATATCTCCCTCCGTAAGAACTTATCTAGTGATCAAAGGAACTATTCATTTGAACAACCCTCAATTCTCAACTGCGACCCTTCTGTTCATTCCCTTGTCATCTTCGTTTGGACTTTCCCAAATCAGCTAATTTCGTGAGTTTTGTTGTTCAGAATACATGCAGTCGAGGTATTCGGATTGGATAGGTGCGCCGCGAGTACCAAAAGTCTATTGGAAGGATATAGGAGGCCTGGCAGACTTAAAGAGTGAAATATTACGGAGAATAGAGCTACCATTGCTGACGTCAGATAATGTCGGACTCAATAGAACTGGTCTGCTTTTATACGGCCCACCAGGAACTGGGAAAACTCTTTTAGCTAAGGCTGTCGCGACCGAGTGTCAAGTTCACTTTCTATCTGTGAAGGGACCTGAATTATTAAACATGTACGTCGGACAGAGCGAGAAAAATGTCAGACAAGGTAAAAGGAACAAATCACTTTGTCGTAAACTGACTGTCGACAATTTGGAGAATTTCTATATCGACTCATCTGCATTGTTAGTCATGTTCTGACCTACAGATGTTCCATTACTCTACACATTATAGCTGTATTATCGCAGAACGGTTTGTCGTAGCGAGACAAGTTTTTCATAGAGGACGTTACTTGTGTCTTTAGAAACCCTCGTGGGGAGAAAAAATTAAATCATTCAAGATCCGAAAAATTCCACACAAGATACTCCATTGGAGCTTTGAAATTCGTTTTTCTTTCCTCGAAAATATTTTTCAGATCTTTAAATTTTTACTTTCTGTTCTTTGGAAGATTTCAAATCTCGCATAGAACAGCATTTTTTTCCGTCAAACAGTCGAACATCATTTACTGTATTTAAAGAAACACATCGATAAATAGTATTCATTTTTTTAGAGCGTTATAATGAATTGTTGCAGTATTCGAAAGAGCAAGAGCATCGGCGCCATGTGTGATATTCTTTGATGAGCTAGATTCACTGGCACCAAATCGTGGAAAAAACGGAGATAGCGGAGGAGTGATGGATCGTGTTGTTTCGCAACTCTTAGCTGAAATAGATGGGATGGGAAGTAAAGGAAGCGTATTTATCATAGGGGCAACAAATAGGCCAGATTTAATCGATCCAGCATTGCTAAGACCCGGAAGATTTGACAAATTGTTATACGTGGGAATATCGTCAGATAAAAAATCACAGCTGAGTATATTGAGGGCGCTGACTAGATCGTTCAAATTCTTTGATAACGGTGCAGAACTAGATCAACTTGTTGAAATATTACCAGACAATTTAACCGGCGCTGATTTATATGCAGTTTGTTCAAATGCCTGGCTTTTCGCAGTGCGTAGAAATTTAGAGAAACTCGATAATAAGAATGACGCCGACGAAGAGACAAAAGATGATAATGATAGTCTCGTGGATCACGATAAAGTTGTTGTGACCAAAGATGACTTTTTTAAAGCAGCTAAAAATATCACACCTTCCGTCAGCAAAGATGAATTAAAACGTTACGAAAGATTAAGATATGAATTGAGTCCGACGGTTCGGTAGATTTTAAATTGAAATTATATTTCTACGCAGTACGAAGCATGCACATTAGGTCCGCCATTCTCCAGGGTGACATATTTTTTTAAATCAGAATCGTGATGACACAAGAATTTAATGTTGCAATTTCATTCATATCTATGTTATGTATTTTAGTCTGTCTTCCGTACTGATTATTACATCCCATATCACTGCTCTAATTGAAAAAGAAGCGTTACGATGAAGCTTATCGAAATCAGTGTTTGCCCAGGCCACTCAGTCATCTCGTGACAGATGCGATGGAATTTCCTGAGATATTAGGTCAAAGCATGAAATCATGTACGGAGGCACATGTTAATCATGGGTAAATAGGAATAGAGTACCATAATTAAACGCCTTGCAACACACCAATGTGTATCTTGGATGCCAATTTATCTACATTGTAAGGAATATGTAATGATAATCTTAATTTATTGGTAAGTTTTTTTGCCAACAACAAGATCTGCACTACTTATTCCGACAAGTTATCGTCCAAATGTGTAGAAAAAGTAGGATTGGCAGAGAACTAAAATGTAAATCAATCTGAAGGAAAAGGAAAAAGAAAACCAAAACGTGCAAATTTTTTAATTTTACAATCTTATTATTTATGCAATATGTGGAGTATTTTCATTTTCATTTCGTTTTTTGGTCTCTGATACAATTGTTTACAGTATTGAAAAATTTGAACACGAATAATTACAGAGTAAATGCATCGCGGTTTCGTTAATACTGTGCCAAAAATAAATATACACATATTATAGGTATATGGGTATAGATATGTAAACGTATTGCAAGAATATAATGTGATTAAAGAAAATAAAATTTATATACACGCGCACATAAGATAGGAATTATAATAATGACAATAAATAAAAATGTTGGAACAATACCAACAATGAACAAACAAACAAACAAACAAATGATAATGATGGCGAAATTGCAGAAAATAACAAAATTGATAAACAAATATTAATGGATTAATGTGGTCAATAGGACATTACATTATTACGTACACCCTTGGACAACGTGATACAATTAAAATTATCTGTTTCTCTAAGAGGAGTCTAATTAACGTAGTAAGCTTAATTGGACATGGATGTTGTAGACTCTAATTAGGTATATTTAAACCGACGATATTAAAAAGGTTCAAGGAGCAAACTGTATAATTCGAGTCTTGCACGCCCACTCATCTTTTTGTAACGTTCTCATAAATGTTTATCTGATCGAATACAAATTCAAAGTATTGGTTGACTCGGGAGATTTGTAATAACGACGTAGAGATTTCGGTAATTTAAAATTTTGCAACTGATAATCTAAAGTATTTCATCAGAAATTACCGAATGCATATCCGATTTAAAACACTTCAATTCAATGTTGGAAAAAGAAAAATAAGGTTTGGGTGCAACTGATTTAAAAATTGCAGCCTGTTACTTTATAGAGTAAAATTGTTTTGAAAAGTTCAGCATTTTTTTAGCCTCTTGATCAATTAGATTTTTGAATTATCTGATATTTCAGAATGTCAAGATTTTCCTTTCTCATCTCTTTCACAATTTTTACAATAAAGTTTAGAATATAAAGTGTATTAAACTTCTCGTAAACAGAGATTCGCGAATCCAATTTCAATAAATAAATAAATAAATAATCAACCAAGCCAAACATTGCATCAACATTATATGCGCAACAGCAGTAGAACATTGACGGTTTTCTTTGCATTCATTGGAACTCATTGTAATTGTGTGTAACTGCTAATTGTACAGTTTGATTTTTGTGAAAGATGAGAAACACAGATTTTGAACTGAATCCACAGACGAGCAAAGTCCGCAAATTAATTAGCGCCCCGACATGTGACCCCTTTGCGTTGAATTGCAGTAATTAGTTGGTTACAGTTACTCGCTTCTCACGAGGAAACAATCTTCTTCGTATATTGGTTATAATTTCAGTACCGAGCTCTTTGAGTAGACTTGAAAGTGCACCGCTTACTGCTTCATTTTAATTAGTACTTGATCTTATGCTATTAATAGCAAACTTAAAACCACTTCGAGACTTGTCGAATTCAAGTTTTTAAAAAGCTGCATAGCTCGGTAGGGAGTCAAGTTAACCCAATGCGAGAATATCACAGGAAAATTGAACGTAGTTATCAATTTGTACCAAGAATTTAAAAATCCTTAGGGTAAGCCGTAGAACAAGTAATTCTCACACCATTCCCGAGCTCCCTCGTGATTCGTGCAGCACCATGGATAAACTACCGGACTTTTTGTCTGCTTTGCGCATCTTTGGCATATGCTGTCGGTCTGTAATTCAAATACATATTTGCATCGGAAATTAGTTTATTATCCAATAGGTCTATTTTCTCAAACTCTAAATTATGCACACTCTTCACATACCTCTGGAGTGCAGGGTTTTCGACTCGAATCCAAAAATGCGGGTTGTCCAAGCGGGTTTATGTTGTGACCTATGGGCTTCCCGTTTGAATCTCCAAGGAGCAGTAGCGTCAGCAGAAAAACGGTTGTGCAAGTAAACTGTGTGTTTGAATCAAATGAATCAAATTACAAGGCTGATCAATAACCTTTAGAAGCTAGGCTTACATCAACGTATTCCATCATCTTACATCTTCTGTCACGATAATTTAGGAGAATAGGAATAGCGTCGTTTACTGTGAGCTATTAAAATTCTTTCCTGTGTGTGTTCAGAGCGAAGAATAGACCAGAGCTAATATTGTTTGTTCGCTAGTAGTTTCCACGCTAGGCAAATCTTGTTAATAGACATTTATGACAAATTCTCTTCATTTCTAGAATCAGTTCTATTACTTATATTGGCTCTTTTGTTCTTGACCCAAGAACCGTTTCATGGACATAGTCCGCAGTCCCTGAGCAGTGGCCTAAATTCGCTCGTTACTGAGCTGATACGAGACGATAACATAAACATAATTTTGAACTCTGGATCTAGACTATTCAACTATGCGATTATATCAGTTATCGTTTGATAAACCTCCAAAGTTTCTCGTTCGCTGTTCACATGCTCAGAGTTAATACAGATTTCTTGAGTGAAGATGTTTTGTTGTAATTGGTTTGCACTTTCTCAATAGCATGTTGCAATGCAATTATGACGATCAATTAATTAAACGTGTCTAAGTATAAAGTAAGAATGAGATTTCGACTTTTTGAATCAGACAATTAAAACGAAAACTCCGAAATCCAGAATTTCCCATCGAGTGGAAACCTTGGGTCCAATTTGCTTTCGGTTGGTCCTATTCGTACTATTTCGCCTGCGTTCAGTATATAGATTATGAAAAAAAATTTTAAAAGTAAAATGCACTTACTCTCAGGGTATTGGAAATCATGACGATATTACACTCTGGCAAGGAGACGATCCAAAGCTTGAAAGCGCTCGCGTATAACGATATTCTATTACTTATCAGTACTCGGAGACGGATACATATAATAGCAACCCCCTCTACCGCGTCTTAAATAATTAATAAAAACCAATCACCTATAGAGAAGATCTTCAAAGTGTTAGTAACAAGACTTTGATAATGTAAGCCCATGTCTACAGAGTGTCTACCCTTGGTTAATGTTTTTCTTCTTTTTTTTTTTTCAAACGTTCTTAGTTAGACGCACGTGCTTATCTTTACATAGAGTTTTGGTCAATGCCAATTACAAATAAAATTCCCAAATTTCATTTGCAAATGTCATTTACAAGCATGTGTCATAGCACAGATTGCTTCCAAGAAATCGGTTGCAGTCAACGTACTTTTAAAAAAATTCAAAGATTACAGTTATCGAAGCGAGTCGTTAACACAAATCATTTCCTCTGCACGTGCCTTTTTTACATATATATATATATTTATGTATATATTTTTTTTTCTCACTCGTTTCGTTTGGATTTCAAAATATTCTCTTCGGTCATCTTTGTACTTTGTTTTTTATGCCCCCCCCTACCCCTCATTTTCGCCGTCATTCAGAGATGTCTTGTATCTTGCGTACCAGCAAAACAAAGTTCACAAATACAGTATTTCTTTCTCGAAGATGAAACGTTCTAAAATTGTAACAAAATTGCAATACTTATTATACTAGGTTATAACAAGTAAGTAATATTACTGGTAAATGTACATTGTTTTATTTCGGAGTATACATAAAAGAATAATTTATGCAGCCAATAACAACAATAATAATAATAATGAAGATAATAATAATAATAATAATAATAATAACAAAATTAATAGTTTATAATTAACTCTACATTGCTATACCTACGCAGGTGCGTAGGTAAGTATAACGTAATGCACCACACTATTAGTAATACGGAGGATAATTATTACTTGCTAGTGTTTAATAAATCACGTATCGATTATCCTGAGATCTTATATCGTGATACTAGCATACGTTTATTCAGGGATTTTTTAATTATTTTATTCCAGACCTCGTGCGATTATCAACTCGTATTGCGTGTAATATGCAGATAATATGCACCGGGTAGACGATTATAAATAGTTTTACACGTTACTAAACGCGTCCGATTGGTATACAGGTATTATAAACGTTAAGAGGGAATATTCAATGTAGAAAAATAGGGTAGGGTATAGGTAAGCTAATTGTAAGTTGACTAATCGATTAACATTATTATTATTATTACTTGTTTGTTTGTTTCTTTTTTTATTTTTTCACCTAAACTTTATGCATCATTTTTCAGAAACAATCGGATTAGGCTAGTTTATAACTATCAAACAACAATCAAGTCCGCACAGTCTGACGTAATATTATTTTCTCATTCAAATGAAAATATAATTACGGAGGAAAAGAGTGTAGAATTTAGGTATTGAAAATACAGAGTGAGTTGTTGTAGTTTTTAATCGTTGGTGTTTAAATATTTTTTTAATGTTTCAAAAAAAAAATAAAAAATTTCTCACCAAATTCTAATTTTATTCAAACTACATAACCGAAACAATTACATCGTAACGACGATATCTTTGGGTATGCTAAATAAGCCTCTACCAATTCTTTGGGTATATCAAAGACTCTTTTATGATTATTGATATTAGATTTATAATAAAAAATACTAGCCGTACGATAAAGCTGTTGATTTATCGTAAAGGCTGTTGGGAGGTTTTCTTTTTATTTTTTTTTTTCTTCTTTTTAATTACTTTTACCTGCTTTTGTGCCCAGAAAACTTATCGTATCAAATTTGTGGTCGAGTTTCTAATAACTATGGGTTTTTGAGCGAAAAAATTTCTCAACACTTTATCCCATGCATAAGTTTGAAATGCCCTTTCCTCTTGTTAAATATATCTGAGAAGAATTTATCAAAGACGTCGTGTCATTATTCATTAATATCTTTAATAATTCGCGTAAAAGTAGCGAGAGAAAAAAGAAAGAAAAATTATAATAAAAATATCAAATAAAAAAAAAATACAAGAAAACAGTTATAAAGGTTGTTTGATTATTGATTATCAACTTATGCGAGGTAGGAAAACAAAGCAGTCTGTCGGTTAGCGATTTTTATTCCAATATATGACAAAACTAAAATCTTAGGAAATTTTGCCAAGTCTGGAGACTTTCTTAAATCTAAGACTGGCAAGAACCGAACCGAAGGGTGCAGGGATTAAACGAAAGCAAATGAAATAATACTGATGTTTAACTTTGTTTCTTTTTTTCTTCAAACACCTTACTGGTCGTGTTACATGTAAAGTTGTAGGTACGAATTGATGGTTTATGTAAACATTTTGGTTTTGTATAGGTATACTATTAGACGTCTATTACACTATTTGCAAATGTTTTGACGCGTATCCAATAAAATCAATTTTAAACTATAGTACTATTTCGGGTCTTCATATCAGACGCTGATTATCTCTGTAAGTATTAAACTCTGAAGGAAATTACACAGATACGCAGAAATACTACGTGTACGGATATATCATAATTCATTCAGTCTACGCAGAGTTAATAATTGTGTATGTATGTTTAGTTATTATGGGCTTTAAATCTAAATTTCTATTATACATAGTTTACTTTTTTCGGTTTTCGTTTTCTTCATCCCTAGATATATATATATATATTTATTACCTATCGCTATACTAACTACGCATGATTATCTTTATAATCATACCTAGAAACATATGTCTATATAAATATGACAAAATGATGTACGTTTCGTACGTATTACATAAACATAAATATCACATTTGACGTTGAATAGTTTACAATAATAAATAAATATAATAATTAAAATTTTATGCGGTACGATTTATTGAAATTGATTTGTTTTTTTTCTTTCTTTTTTTATTTTTCTTTTTTTTCCTCTCTTTCATGTTTATATTTGTCCTCTAACGAGATATAATCTCGTGTTTTACGAACCTTGGATAAATAAATACAAACAAGTCTTGAAATACAAGTGAGAGAAAGGAAACAATCTTTTTAAAATCTGACTTGAATACATAAAAAATGTCTATAAAATGTAACACTTCTGTCTTCATCAATTGTATCTTCAAAATGTTGACCATCAACATTCGGCTTGTTGTTCGATAAGGTTCAATTAATACTTGTTAAATATCGCCGTCTGAATTATTGAATTCAACTGCGTTTGTCTGTCATCTTTCATTTTTATAAAACTTGCGAGAGTCTCGGTACAACCAATCGTAAAAACTGACCTCTGTCAACCGATTGAAAAAAAAATTGACAATCAAGATTTCTGAATCGTCGAGAGAAAACAGTCTTTAAATTAAGACTAATCGCTTGCCGATTGCTCCAATACAGTTTGGATATGCCATTCAAAGCAACGCCGTTGGTTTGCGTTCACTTTTCTTTTTACTCTTGGTATAGAACGAAAGGGTAATAATGTATTGAAAATATAATAAACAATAAGATCTGTGACTAACGTTGCGATAATACATAAATAACAAAGAAGACTAAATATAAGTTTAGTTAGCGTATTTAAATCTTTGTACCTGGTTAAGAGTTTGACTTGGTGGCAAATTCGTGTAGAATATCGCGAGCCATTTCTAAATCATTTCTGGTTATTCCGAGTGCTCGTATCACCGCATCTTGCGCAAATCCCAGGGCAGTTAATCTCGATATATGTTCGATGTTTACGTTTTCATATGCCGCAGCTTCCGCCTTACCAATCGGCCCTCCGGCCTCGTCTCTTCCTCTCATCAGGGCCGACAGTCTTGCCCTGTTCAATTCTAGATTTATATTTTTAACAACATGCTGTCGCGTGCCAGGTATTATTATCGTATTCTCATATTGATGGTTTTGCGTATCGTGCGTATCTTTCAACAACTTTGGAGGACGAGGTGCTGACAAGGGCGGAGGGACCGGAGGTACGGACAACGTGTGGCGCCTAGCCTTCTCAGGTAGAGCTGGTGGCGCTCGATACGGACGAGCATGTGGTCGTATTATTGCCGGAGGTATGGGACTCGGCGAAGAAGCTCGATGCAGCATATCGTATCTCGCTTCTGTGTTTGCTGATGAAAAATAAAACAGAAGATGGTTGAAAATAAGATTGATATATATCGAAAAAAAACAAGTAAAAAAAACAAGTAAAAAAAACTCTCATCGATTCGATGATTATGAAATATCTGGCCAATATTGAGTAAGAAAATTGGTATAATGTCTCAATATTTGTAATATCTACCTTGATTGTTTTGATGGCTTTCACTGAATGTTACTACGGTGACGAACGGAGGTGGCGGCGCATTTTCCTTTGGCACTGTTAAGTGGCGGGTGTTTCGTGGTTGACTTATCGGTGTCGGGGATGGCGAGGGTCGCCTGGGTGGTAAAGGAGGACTGGGAACAGCCCTCCTCGGCGGCAAAGGAGAGCCCATGGAGCTGAAATCGTCCTCGTCGTCAGACTCGTCGTACATCAGACCACAGTTACCGTTGCAAATTTCCATTATATCCTAAAACAGCGGAACCGGATAAGCGGAACGTTTAGCAAACGCGTTACTTCTTACGAGCGAAAAGTTTCATCAAATCTTGCAGATCAAAGATTGAAGAAAGAAAAAAGAAAAGAAAAAAAAAACTGGAAAACTAAGTAATTTCAAATCGTTTGTTTTCTTTTTATACTTGTGTGTTTACAACGAAGCCCGTTCGAATGTAATTGTCAACCTGAGTTATAAATTGCCGAATTAATTTAGGAAAAATTATTTATAACGCAATTCACTAGGCGATGAGGAAGGGAGAGAGGGAGAGAAAAATACGTAATTCGAATTAGGCATGAGTTTTGAAATAATAAGTAATTAACTAGCGTGCTACTTTGAACAGGGCAAAAAGAAAAATTATCTTTGACTGTGTATTTGTATAAAAAAAATTTGAGAAAATTTGGTGTTTTTTAACCGGGCGATAAACTTTGTAGCATAAGGGATTAAAAAAAAAAAGAAAAAAAAAATGAAAAAAATTACATATAAAAAACATACGAATAAGTACATAACTAACATTCAAGCGGCAAGAATATAATGATAATAATAATAATAATGATAAACACCAAAGCAAAACAGCAAAATAGAAAATATAAGTGCGCTTGATTGCAGTTTCTCTCGATACGATTAATTATTCGTGAAAACTTTACGACCGATACCAAAGAGGCTGAAAAAAGCTGCTTATCGATATAAAGAACACGTGGGATCAGACTAAATGTCTGTAAACATTTTCCAGACAGTAGAGTGCTATTGCAAATGTCACATGAATGAAATTTACTTGCGCAAGGTTTTTCGTGAGCAAAAACATTCTTGAAGACAAATTTTAATTATGAATTTTTGTATTGTCTTGTACAACACTATGATGCAACAATACTGCGATCGATGTGAGTTCCGATATACAATAAGTCCATTGAAAGACAAGCTACAAGCTAGGGTCCTTCTAAATGCGATTGACCACTTACCTGATGGATTCGATTCAAAATCTTGCTGATCTTTTTTAGTACAATACACGTACATTTTCCAATTAGTTCTTTTCATGCAGCGGGCAGAGCATTTGGACCCAGCGGACAACACAGTGTAAAATAATAATAAATAATAAATAATAATAATAATAAGAACGGTTTTCCTGGTTTGAAAAAGAAAAAGGAAAAAAAAAAAAAAAAACGTCAATAAAAAATAAGACAAAAGAAAAGCATGCAGGGTTTTTCAAAAGATCAATTACTGCAGAATATATGTCGCTTTAGATCCATTGCCGGTAATTATAATTGACGATGACAAGATTGATCAAGAAAAGCAAACACTTGTACAATTTTTCGGGAATATACACTGCAGTACACATACATAGAAGTGTATATAAATAAATCAACATCATTTTGCAAAACCAGAATTGGAGTTTGCATTCAAGTACAGCACAAGATTAAACTCAATTCGTTATCATTAATAGTGAAAGTAATATTGATAATGATACTACTACTACTACTAATAATAATAATAATAATAATAATAATTTTATTTAAAAATTCTTTGAAGATACCTAATATTTTACAATAATTATTCGGTTGAAAGATTCACAGGGGGAAAAAAAAAAGTGAAAAAATAAAAATAAAATTAAAGATCTAGGGAGACACAGAAAGAAAAAAAAAAGAAAAAAAAATTGGGTAGGTACATTAGAATAATCGTCACTAAATTTATTCGTACTCGGCAAATATGCTGTAATAGTAATCAATGGTGGTTTATTATAAATTGTAATGGCAAGGAGGATAGATTTTTGTACCTGAATCATAAATTATAGCGATACATACACTTGTACGTTTATTGTACAAATAAACTTACGTCAAGCTAGCAGAAAGCGTAATTATATTGAAAAGCTCTTTTCGTTGCAATGAGAAGAGTGAAAACAAGAAAAAAAATTTTTTTTAAAAATTTAAAAAAAAAATTGATTTTCTTGCAAAGCCTTAAAATTGTTGTACATGCACAGGCATATATTCGAAGTGTTAAAAGATTTCCCATCGAAACCTCTGTTCGACTTAGTAGTTTTGCTTAGTAGTTTTCGTTATTTTTAGTTTTTCCACTACGGTATTCATTCGGCTTTAGAAAATCCCCGCTTTTTGCGTTTAAGTATAATTTATTCGAATCATTTAAAATCGCGATTAACGTATACACGTTAATTAATTAAATGTACGATACACGACATCTCTTGTGCCCATAGTTATTTGTACAATAAATCAAAGTCAGACGCCGGCTATTGTACCGATTTTACGTATTTGCCAAGTAGTTGTGAAATTGTACCTACGAAGTAAGAGACAATTAAATACTAACAACGTCTCTGAAAAGCCTAGATTTTAATAATACTTATATTTCATAATTCATAATAAGTTATATACGTATATTTATATTTATATATAATATAATTATCTATATTATATTCCTAAGGGATTCTGATATATTTCATTGTTTCATTTTTATTTTTGCGTTTCGGTTCTTAATTTTTTTTTTTTTTTTATCCTTTTTTTTTTTATTATATTTTTTTACGTCCAGTGAGCAATAATCGTTGATCTTCGATGCAACGAAATATTGATTAGTCATCAGACTGTTGATGTTAATTGGATCGTAATCTAATAATGATCGGTTAAATATGTAGAAATATAATCGAAACGACTTTTAATCTCTGTGTGTACACTAACGCGAAATATCGAATTTTGTATTTGCATAAAATCTTGAATCGAAAATATTGACACACTTCAATGTAAATATAGAGTTACAAATACTCAAGATAATCTTTTTTTTTTCGTTCTTTCGTTCTCTTGACTTTTTTCTTTGTAATGTAATGTAATTATAAACTTGCTGAGACAAAAAAATAGCAAGACAGTTATAATAATCATGATATTATTTTTAACAAAAATAATAATCATAATACACAGTTATTCAAATTGTCGAGTACATTAATTAAAAAAGAAAATCGAAATGATCAGTGCGCATATCAGTATAAAGAAGCCAATGAGAGGATAGTTTTTGGGATGCATTGAGACGGATTCCACCTTGGATAAAATTGGAAAAAGAAAAAAAAAAACAATAAAATATCTGTCAGTTTGCTACCTTGAAATATTTGTGTTACGACATGGTGAAAGAATTTGTCGATAAAACCGAAGAAGTTTGCTATTCGATGCTTTTGATTCGTAACTTACTCAAAAATAAAAAAAACGGATGATCAAAATGTCAATATATCGTGAAAAAGATGCGCATGGAGAAATGAAGAAATGAAGCAACGAAGAAACAGGACGAGAGACAGCAATTGTTTGAATGTAATATTGAGGATAATTTTGTGATAATTTTAGACGAATTATTCACGAGAGATGTGTTTGAACGTGTTTTGAACGTGATAAATGATTCGAAAAAATATCGAAGAGAAGAAAAAATATTCGGGGACGGTGAAGAAATTAAAAAACATCTCCACATTTCAAAAATGTAATAATATAAAATGGATTACAATAGTTGTGAAGTAGTAAATGGTAAAAAAATGTTAAAATTTGAAAAGGTAACAATTGAGACTGAATAAAATTTAATTTATGCACCTCTGGCAGAGCAAATAATGATAAAACTCAAATATCTACAGAATTCGAATATAACGACACGGTGTGAAATTTTTTCAATGTCAACATCCGGTCTAAGATATGGAAAAAAAGACCGACTGCGTTGTTGACTGGATTCTCACGGCAGGTATGAACTGTCTTTGAATTTGATTTGGTTAATCCGATATTGAATATCTTGTAAGTTTGCTGTCATTTCTGAATGAACTTAAAAATTAATGTCATTATTCTTTCCTTATCAAAGATGTTGAAAAATCTCTAGCAATAATTTTTTTCAAATTAAATTGCATAAATGATCGCCAAATATTGATAAATCCCAGGTGGACCGCCGTGTTAATGTGATGTAACAATAACAACAACAAGACACGCATACAAATGATATATGGTATGATTAAATTAAGTATAAAAATTGCTGTCGATGATTATACGAGCGATGAAGACGAGATAACAAGATCGCAATACGATTCTAAAATGAGTTGTGACATAGCTTGTAATTTAGTTTCATAAAGCTTTGCTTTTTTTTTTTAATGTGTGTGTGTGTGTGTGTCTTTTGTTTTCTAGTTTCATTCTTTCATAAAGCGGAATAACGCGCTAATTACTTGGGTAGATGCTACTCCTAGTCGGATACCTCGTTGTCTGGGTCAAGATCCCGCGTTGGCGTTGAAGCGTTGCTCGCTGACGCCGAATGTGCCCCAGGTCGATGAGTTCTTCGTGGATCAAAAGGATCCACGACTATTTGTTCAGTCCCTTTGATTTCTGCTCTACAAAACGGACATCCTTGACCCTCGGAATCCTGAAATTTTGGTTTTACATTTACATAACTCGTAGAGACAATGAATCGTTTGTCGCTACATTACAGTTTAGCTAAATTTTGTGAAATTTCATGCAAGATTTCGCTGGATTTGTCGACATCGTAATAATTTTGTCTTCTATTGATCGATCGTAATACTAAGAAATTGGATTTAGGTACTGCTACCTGCCAGGCTGTGAGGCACGGAGTGCAGAGGAGATGACCACACGGTTCTATTCTGACATCTTTGTCGTGTTCGGCGCATATTTTACACAGCTGAAACGTGCTACCCATTTCACAGTAAAGTTCGTACTGTTCAGCGGTTACTTTTATGTGTTCCTCGGGAGTGGGTTGAACGGCCCACGTTAAATCTGGATTAACGTTTCTTCCGTCCGGATACAAATAACTGGAAACAAAACAATCGTGTTATTTAGAGGTGACTCAATTCAACAACGTCGTCAAAAATTTAGCTTTCGAGTCTCTAGAAGATACTTACAAGCCTTCCCGATAGCCGTCGAGCAATGCTTGAATCAGGCTTTTGTTGTGAGGTATCGTCTGGAGTATGTCACTGTCTGAAGTAACGTAGCCTATGGCCCACTGTCCTAGCCTCGTACAACTCAGTCGAAATACGTAACTTCCTGGTTTTGATATACAATACTTTTGCAGTCTTGCTTTGACCTCGTCGTACGTCAGAAATGCTACGTAGCCAGGGTGCGTTACGGCCAACGTCTGCCAATTTTGTAGCAGCGTTGACCAAGGCTGAAATAATCTGTGGAAGAAACGAAAATTAATGATTTCTGAAGAGTAAATAGATTTTACGATGAATTTGCAGTAATTTTGTCACTAAAGAAACAGAGAATGGACTAATTTGAATCGGTGAAAGATGACACTTACCTAGTGAAAACATCGAATTCAAAATTCGATATATAGTCGTTACAAGTAAGATCTATGGTAGATTTCAGTGCCATTGCTTGTAGTCCAGAACTGATAGGATGAACTTGGTTCAATTCGTGCCTGAATACTTTCCAAGGAACCAGGGTGCTGTAACGAAACATATACATTGATAAGCTGGCTACAGGGTGTAACAAGAAAACATGTTTTACACGAACCTCAAGATATATCAAGTCTGTTACAAGTGTATGGAATGGTCCAATAATTGTTGCACATTTCTTCCAATACCTCGTCTATGAACAAAATTTATACTACTTCAGGTATTTTCAAAACACATTCTTCGTACCTTTCAACTCACGATTATGTAAAAATTAAAGGGTTGTTCCGGACTTTCCCTTGAAATAATTAAAGTAGTCGTAAGTATCATACATGCGCATACATTTTTTTTTACTGTTTAGACATCTAACAAAGGAAATGACATTCATATATACATATGAGGAATTCCATGCGAACCTGACCAACGTCTGACTCCTATGATCTCTGATTTTGTTTAAACATTTTTCTGCAACTGTCTCAACTGTGAAACCTTGCCGTGAATTGTTTCAGATTTTTCACTCAACTGCCAATCGTTTACAAATATTTAAAATAATTTTGAATTAAACTTTTTCATCAACTTCATAATGAAACTGGTCTAGAAATGTTCTAAGTAAAAAATAGAAGTTTTGAGAATTATTTAAGAATTTTCAAACCGTTTAAACAAAGTTTTAGTAGATCAAAAAAAAATTAAAACTGCTAAAATAAAATAGAAAAAAAATCGGCCCATCGTGAGCCGGGTCTTAAAATGTTTGGAAAAGAAGATACAGTTTTTGAAAATTTGAAATAGATTCTATTCGTCATCATTCTGAATATTTATAAACAATCAACCAGTTGAATAAAAAATGTGATTAAAAATTCAGGATACTCTATCAGAGTTCGTAAAATAGCAGAAAACTTTTTGAACAAAATCAGAAATCGTAGGGGTCAAACGTTGTTTGAATTCACATGAAATTTCCCATATTATATACATCAGTAAACAGTACATCATAAGAAAATAGAAGAGAATCGATAGCATATTAATGTCTCGCGAATGTGTGAAATAATGTGCAATGTCACGAACTCGACGCGCGCAAGGAAAGCATAACGGCCGTTTAAATATTTCATTACGTTCCCGCAATCGAAGTTCCCGCTCGATAATACCGACGGAAAATAAAGAGAGAAAAAAGGAGTAAGAAAGAGAGAAAGAACGAGCTTTCGACGCCCCAGGAGGGGGGGGCGACCATGTTCCGCCATGCTTAATGCACAAATAGCCAATGACCACGTCTTATTTGCTTGTAGTGTGCGACGATTTCTGACGAATAGACGTTACTTTGTGAGCACAACGTAGAAACACAACACGCAGGCAAGGTTGTGATTATGACGCATTTAGGGCATTCAGGCGGGAGAAAGTCGCGTTACGGCGAGTTGGTGGATCCATCAAGTGTCGACGAAGCTGCGCCGACCATTCGCTCGTCGTCATCGTTACTCTGCAGTTTCCATCGCGTCTCTAGCGAACGTTGGAAATAGACATAGAGGTAGGACTTGCGACGAGAGTAGGAGAGTATAGATACGCTGTATCTGGCTTTGATGTCGCATTTCTAGTTTGACTGTACGACTGGTGACACCTAGCTGCTTTTCAATTTAACAAGGGAATTAAAGGTGAGTTTTATTTCATCACTTGACGCAAAATAATCGATCAGTCTTTAGACGATAACATACACCAATTACGAATCCATGCCGATTTCAGTATTCGACATTTTGCCACTTGATAAGTACTTTGTTTATTTTTCGTTATTTTATTCCCTCTACTTTGGGCTGCTCTATGATCGTCATTTTTTTATATGTATTTTGTATGTGTATATTTTTAACGTTGAACAAATAAAACTGCTATACCGTGGTTATTTCTTATTGTTACATTGCTATTTGTTTAATAACAATTCGGTGGAAATTTCGCTCAAATTATGCAATATTCTGCTGCTTGGGAATAAAGTTTTCTCGCGGTTTCGTGTCGCGATTGAATTTCTAAAATAGTTTCATTACTTATCGGTTTTAGAAGTTTAAAGAAATCATTTAAGAAGTAAAAGTTCATGACGTTAAGTTAACGAAATATTGAAACCCAAAATTACTATTTTATATTTTTTTTTTTCAAGGACTTTAAAGGGGCTGATTATCCAAAGTATGGGTATACATCTGGTTTTTTTATATATGTAGTTTATCAAATTTCAGCCAAACCTAAAGTTGTATCATTAGGATAATTAAAAAAAAAAAATGCATCGTTACGTTAATGCCGGGAATTACTGAAAATGAATAAACCTTGAAACAAATTTGAGACGGAATTAACATTGCATCACGGTATATTCATACAAAACAAATTAGCGGAGTTATTTTGTTCCGTAAGAAAGATAAAAGATTATCTGTAAAGCTATTATGCAAACTTTGCCCGTCAAACGCATCTCATGTTTGACACAAGTCAAAACTGAAAGAAGAAACAAGGCATAATTGAAATACGCTCCGCGAGATGGCTCAGCTGAAGCAAATTGAATTCCTTACAAGTCACGTAGTAGACATTGTCGTCGTTATCGCACAGTTTTCGGATATCAGATATCAATTTGTACAAACGCAAAGAAAAATAGTGTTAATGATAAGATATATTATCGTGTGATCCGTGATCTACAAGTGTAAACATTTTTCAGATAATCGTTATTAGCAATGAGCGGAAACCCGGATTACAAGGCGGCAAAGTCTGTCTACGACTTTACCGCGAAATCAATCAAAGATGAGGATGTACCTCTGTCAAAGTAAGTTAATGAATGTAAAAAAAAAGACTTAAGCAAGATACGGAAATCGGTGATAAACCTTCAGGAGAATACGAGTACAGTTTCTTTTTTTTTTTTTTTTCTTTTTTTTTTCATGTTAAATTATTCTACTTCAGGTACGCTGGGAGGGTGTTATTGATTGTGAACGTTGCTTCGAAGTGCGGTTTGACTCCAACAAACTATAAAGAACTTAATGAACTACACGAACAGTACAACGAGAAGGGTAAATATCAACGATTTGAACGATGCAATAAAGGCAGTATCGTTATAAATATATGCGCAGACGCAATAATGGAATCAGAACACGAATACATAGAGAGAGAAAGAGAGAGAGAAATTAAAACCAAATGACTAACTTTCCGTACGAAAACAAATTGGAATTATTCAGAGTCATTGATATAATCGATGAAAGTCATAACAGGTACCATTAGTCGTTGGATTAGTCGTTGATCAATGGGGGAAAAGTCGTTTAGAAGTTGGTTAGAGTTCATAGTTTAGAATCCTGCTTCTTAACTTCACTGGTAATACGTGACGTACTTATCGGTAACAAACTACGACATCGGTTAGAAAGTACTGCGAAGTCGGTGAAGCTCTGACGAATTACTCTTACTAATCACTAAACTGTTTGGTTTTCTTCACCGTATGTATACATGATATAACATGAACGTGTGAAACAGTCAGTGGTAACATACAGTCATTCGAAATAATTTTGCTATCTCATGAATGATGTCATTTGAAATTGTCGAAGTCACTTCAAGTCACGTACCTAACATTTGTTCAAAGGAATCACTGTAATAACCGCATTTTCAAAATTCTACGTTTATTTTAGTTAGTTAACGATGGATTGTGCATCGTACAGAAGTGCATTTATGACGTAGTCGGTAGTTTTCGCGTCTATTTCTTATCTCGAGTTATATATTCGTGAATATTAATTGTCATTCAGGTCTAAGCATCCTGGCCTTTCCATGTAATCAATTCAACGGACAAGAACCCGGAGGCAGTGACGAAATTTGCAGTTTTGCCGATCGTCAAAAGGTAGTTAAACTATACTTCAATAATCGCAAAACATTGCTTGAGCATTGAATTGATCAGTGTCAGACGAAGACAGGGATTAACGATGATTACGAGATTTTTTCGATTTCGGAAGCAGAATTTTCTCTCATTCGCACTGTAAATTTCAGGTGAAATTCGACCTGTTCGAAAAGGTCGACGTTAACGGCGACAACGCTCATCCTCTCTGGAAATATTTGAAGCATAAGCAGGGGGGACTTCTGGGTAGTTTCATCAAATGGAATTTCACAAAGTTCATCGTCGACAAGGAGGGCAAAGTCGTTGAGAGACATGGACCGAACGTAGATCCGAGCAAGTTATCCTCACATATCGAGAAATATTTGTAAGGGGTGACGTTATAATTGCACACACGTTAATTGGAACTGATAAATTTTGTCACGCGCTACGCCCAGTAAGTGTCACGTTGTTCATTATATCAAACGGTTGAATATATATATATACATACATAAGTTTCAGAGTAGATGATAAAGACGATATTTATTTACATTCCACAAACGACGGACGAACGAAAACGAAACAGTGGAAAGAAATTCAAAGAAAAACAGAAAAAAATGTTTCAAAGAAAACAAAAGGAGGTCACGAACTTACTTAAAAATTTGCGATACCATGATGATTTTTGGTTTATTAGTAGTAACTTAGATCTGTTTGTTTATCATAAATAATACAGAATTAATTGATCACGACTGCTTATTATACCCAACCTAAACCAATTTATTGAGCGATAAAATTGGATGCCGATAATCCAATATCAGAATCGCGTTAGAAATATTATACAGCATTTCACGCGTGAAATTTGAAACTTCACGTATTCTGAAAATGGAAATATGATTCGACTGATAGTATTGAAAAATCTATTCAAATTGAAAAAAGGCGTTGCGTTTAGTAGGAAAATAAAAAAATCTTCATTGTAGATTTTTTTTTTTATTGTATTGGGTGAACTATTGGAATAATTGAACTATTCATAATGTCCCAGCAGAATATGAATACGACAGAATATGAGACGCATTTTTATAATTTTAACATTTAAATTGTCATATCAACATTAAATTTGTAGGTTTTACTATTATTTCACGTGGTGATAGATCAACAAATGGTCAAAGCAACCCAAAAATTTTAGTGAACCTTTTGGGAAATTTTGCTTTTTTCTAACCGCGATATGGAATATCCGCGATGTCGTTTAAAGTGCGAGAGTTGCATACACGGAATGAATACTGTTCCCAATATGCTTGAGAGCGATAAGATACGAAAAGCGGGAGGAGGACATAAATTGATAAGATTAACTATTGGTGATGAGAGAGGAGAGGAGAGGAGAGGAGAAAAGAGGGGAATAATTTCCGATCAAAGCTTCCATGAGAATCGAACAACACAAACGATCTTGGATGAGAAAAAGAAATTGGAATATATCCCGGAAACGTATAAAAGACAGAATGAAACGGATCGAAGGTTGTTTGTTCCGATTTTCATTTACATGAAAAAGGAAAACAGAAATTTAAAATGTTGAAAACGACTGTCGAGACGCTCTCTTTCAATCTCCTCAGTCTCGATCCTCGGTCTTCTGCCCTCGTTCAAGTATTGAACGATAGCTCGTCTTCTTCCCGTTCCACTAACGGAAGTCTTTTTCCAGCTGCAACCTGCGTCTTGTCTCTCCTCTCCTCTCCTCGCCTCGCTTCGCCTCGTCTCGCTCGCAAACTCAATGACCTACTGCTGTTACTGCTGCATGTCGATGATATTGCAAAGAACGATTTCGTCGCGAGGAATGATTCGTTGTAGCCTGGCGTCTTTTATTATATTTATCAGAGAGAAATCGCCGTTTCATCTCTTTTCATTCGTTATACTGGATATATAATACGCATTTCCATTACTGAGTCAAAATATTGCAGAAAAATTATTTAGAAACATGTAATTGATTTCGTAGAATATTCGTGTATAAGGGTATCTTAATATACACAATTTACTGAATTTTAAAAACTCCTAAAGTTGCGAAATAACAATTGTTTGCTAAAGTACATCGTTATACGCTATCGATAAAAAAATCAACATAAACGCTCAAACTTTGACACCGTTGATTAAAATATGCACATCATTCATTTCGAGTGATTTAACCCTTTGAGTCACACATTATTGTGCTGAGTCAAATTTTATAACGAAAAAGTATTTTAAAATTTTTGGTGTCACTGATTACGAATCTGAAATTAAATTTTAAAAATTCAAGATGACGGATCCAATACGGTGCTCGAAAGTTTCTAATTTAACTATCAAAGAAAACTATGCAGGGATTTTCGAGGTAACTGATTGGATTCGCCATACTGAATTTTCAAAATCTGATTTCAGACTCGTAATCAGCGATTCCAAAAACCCCTGGACTCAGTTTTTCCTCCGAATTGACAAAAATAGTGAATCGTAGACCAAGGAGCTGCCAGAAACGTTATCAACTTGTAAATAGACTGCGAAATCCACACATTTGACATAATTTTCACTAAAACTGTTTAGATTACGTTACAGCTGATTGTATCACGTCTTCGTATAATAATCAAGACTAATTGAACTAATTGCATCGATTCACCGCTATTTTTGTGTCCGTATAATATGAGACCTTGAAAAAATGAAAAAAACTTGCAAAAAATATCTTTTCAAATTGTTCCGTTTTGGAACAGAAATAGAAATAGTTTAGAGTAAGTGAGTACGTTTTTGTGGGGTTAAAACCGGATGATCAATGGCTGCTGAAAGCGAACGAATCGAACAAGTTCTTTCCTCCTTTTTGTGTTGTACAGCAGTTACTGCAAGAGGTTATCTGTATTATCGATTGAGCCCCCCCCCCAACGTTACGCTGGTGCACCGTCAGGTAATTATAACAACAACGATACTTATCGTCGAACTAATATATCGAACGCGGCTTAAGCCCGGAAAATTTATACGAAAAATAGCACATGAAGTAAAAAAGATTTCTATTTGTCTGTAATTTTAAGAAAAAAAAAAGTTACTTTTAGACAATTTTGAATTAGAGCAGAGTGTTTTTTCCTACTGGAACGTGGTGTGAAAATTTGTTTGTTTTCTTTTGTACGAAGGAATATTCTTTCGAAGTATATTGATGTGACTATTGTTATTTTTTATACTTGAACAATTTGTTAAAAACATATTTATTCCAGTTTCTTTGTGGATTATTGAAAAATAAACCACCTGAATACGGTTTTATACGTAATCGTAGACATAATCGTGTATACAATTAAATTATCTGTAAAAATTGTATCAAGTTTTTTTTTCTGTACAGAAACTATGAAAAACCAGATATTAGCAAAACGAGAACTTTTCGTAAATTTCGTTCAAAACGGCGGATGAAAGTCAATCTTTCAGTGTCCATATTACGAATACAAATGAATTAAAGGAGAGTTAAATAAAAGCTGTAAGCGCCATTTTTTTACAGACGAATTAATCGTTGCAGGCACTTACAACGTTTTTTTATTCTCCTCTAGAAATATCGAAAACGAATAAACTTTAACGACGAGTTGGCAGCTACAAACAACGCTTAAGGGGGGGACTTGGATAAAGTTTCGATGATATCGAGTTTTTTGTTTTTCAAACGACTGAAAAAGATGCGATGAAAAATTCCTCTCAACAAAATTTATATTACGGTAGTATGTGTCCTGAAAAAAAAACTTGAATCTCCTGCGATGAAAATGTATGCGAAAGGAACTTTTGAGAACGATACGCTGAAAATTTTCTGCCAAAAGTTCCTTGCGTATAGACTTTCATTGCAGGAGATTGAAATTTTTTTTCAGGCCACATACTATACCGTAATATAAATTTTGTTGGTAGTGATTTTTGCTCGTATATTTTTTAAGGGTTTCAGAAATCAAAAACGCGATATTATCGAAATTCTATTGTAGTCCCCCTTAACCGGTTGACTGGCAGGGTATTTTCGAGTTTTTGTGCCAAAACTGGTCGAAGCATATTCTTTACTAAAATACACGAAAATCTGTTTTAGAGGGGTTTTTGGTATTGTCGATTACATTTCTGAACTTAGTTTTTGCTTTGCATCATGTTAAAGGGGTGAAAATGAGGGTTGAGGGTGAAATTTCCGATTTTACAAAAAAATTTAATTTGGGGGTTTTAAGAGAGGCTCATTCCATTCCTGAACTTGATTTTCACTCCGCAGTCCCCTGAAGGGATGAAAAATGAGGGTTGATTGTGAAATTTTTTAGTTTCTCCAATTCTCAATAATACAAATACAAATCCAATGTCAGATGCACGAAGTTCAAATGATAGATCCGAAGAAGAACGTGAACGCTAAAATGTAAATTCCTAAAAATTTATTACTGTTATTTTTGTTTATTTACATTTCAGTATCCGCCATTTAGAATTTCACGATTCAGATAACAGACCCATAGTCAGCAACCCAAAAAACCTCTAAGTAAAAATTTTACAATCATACGATCACTTGAAAACTATGCAATTCAAAGATTCTAGAATAATTACATATTATGATTTGGATAATTTTCAGGTTACGATTTTGAGTTCAATAAATCAGATTAATTAGTCGAATAGAGCATACCAAAAAACAGTTATTTACAATTTTTCCTCCAAATATATTGAAATTTGCAAAAGTTATTCAAGTTTCTACACATAATGATACATAATCCAGGATTGCCACAGTGTTTTTTCTTCCTTTTCTTTTAATTTTTGTACACATATGAATATGATACGATACCAGTCAACCGGTTAACAGAATCGAGAAAAATTCGAGCTGCTGACGGAATCTGTATTCCGGCCCCTGATATTTTCACCGCAGGCGGACGACCGACGTGCGGCGTAAGTGTAACTTTTAACACACGCTTCGACGTAAGAGAGATACTAGCGCTATAATTAGTCGTCCTTGCTTGTCGGCTGATCCGGTCGTGCCGCCGCCTCCATTCATAGAATTCATGCTTCTTCTTTCCGAGCAAGCAAGCAAGCCAGCAAGCAAGCAGACGAAGTCTTGGCTCAGGAAACGTCATTGACGTCTCTCGACGTTTTAACAAAGATGTTGTAATAAAAATAGCAAAAATAAAACAAATTTTACTTTGCATTCAGGTTTAACGATGGATGGATGGACGATACAGTAATGTTTCAGAGACTTGACACCACCACGGTTCTCATAATCGTTCGCTGCGTGAGAAACACATGTGATTTATTTATTTATTTATTTATTTTTTTTATTTTTTTTTATTTTTTCTTAGTTTTGCTTAGTTAACCAAAAGAAATCAATACAATGTAGGCACTGTTTCGCATCTGTACATACATGCCGTTTAGAGATCTGAATATCGATTGTTTTTTTTTTTTTTTGTTTTTTTTTTCTTGTTGCGTCAGAACAGGGATTATCTGTCTGGAAAGATTAACTAACGAACATAATTCAACCGAGAAGATATTTTATTCGGTTCTTTTTTTCCCCTCCAAATGTTGAAATAAAGATTTAATTTTCAACTACGCTTAAGACGATAATAAAATTTAAAAAAGACCAAAGAAATTTGATACAATTACGAACGGATGTTAAGCGCAAGTCGAGTTTCTTTAGCCCCGGACACTGACCGTGAGTCACTTCCGGTCTGGAAAGCTCGGCTGGCAGCTCTCGCGTAAAACAGGGTGCAGCAGCAGCGGCAGATTATAGAGAAACCGTTCTTATACACCGATACAGTTTAAACTTGACCGTATTATTTGTCTACAATTTTTTTTCACCCGTATAGCAATTTCTTTTTTCATAGTTCTCGTACCTTTTCTTTTTCTTTCATTCGTTAGCTTCGACCTCGCCTGATACGTACTCTAGATGCGAAGAAATAATAAATACGTGTGTATAGAAATATAAGAAAAAGTGTTTAAAAAAAAAAAAAATTAATTATTATTTTTATAGTACAGTTGAAGTGGAGAAATTTTCAAAGAAAACTCTTTTACGCAACGTCGTTCGATGTATTCCGCAACTTTACTGCGCAGTTGCAGAGGAAAAAGAAGAAACGTCGTTGCGTAGTTTCGTACGTTGTGAAACTTGAAACATCGTATCGTCGTTGCCTTGGAATTTTCAGGATGTTTGTTAAATTTTCTTTGGAACAAATATTTTCGTACTCTATCGATTTTTATTTCTTTTATATATATTTTTTAAATTCCTTCCTCTCGCGTCTGGTTTACTCAGCTTAAGATTTACGTCGACAGAAACTTGAATATAATGATGATAATATTTTGGTATTTTTTTAACAAGAAAATTACTCGGTTATCGTACGATTCGAATAAATTTATAATAATTAATATTCACAGTTTGATTAACAAATTAGTTTACATCAAATTCATCAATTTCGAAGCAATTATTTTTTAATAACGATACACCGTTAGAAATGCGGTCTTAAATGTAACATCGAAAATATTCTGAATAGAAGTCCACAGAAGTTTTGGTGTTCATTTTAAAACCACTTGGTGTTAAAAGTCGAACGATTTACACCAATAATTTTTAATTTCACACTAATCGGTGTGAACTTTTATCGACACTGTGAATTTTATACAGGGTGGCCACAAATTTTTGGAACAAAAAAAAAAAAAAAAAAAGTCCCATGACATTTCCAGTTTCAGTAAGTTACCAAAGCGTAAATCGTTCAGCTTACTTGACTCTATATACTCGGTTAAAATTCAGTTCGAAATTTGGAAAAATATAACGCTTTTTTCCATGATCAAATAAAAAATCCCCTGACAATTCCACGTTTTTCAATGACCCCTTTTAAATTCCTTGACATTTCCAGATTTGAAAGTAGTTGAGGGGAAAAAAAAAAAAAATTGGCTTTCATCCTCTTCCGGTAATTCGTGTCGCATAGGTTTTTGGAATGGAACGCACAGAATTAATACTTGCATAGAATGCGAAGTGTGAAGGAGAATTGCGTCAGTCAGGATATACGTATGCATTATTGTACGTGTATGTATGTATGTATGTATGTATGTACATACATGTTGCGTGTATCGCATCGCCCTGCGCGTTACGCAAACTAATTGTAAAACTGAGTGAACAACGTAACTATGTCGCATGCACACGTGTGTCCGAGTGTCTCTGTGCGTGCAATGGAACGACAAGCAGACGTAATAATTGAAACCCGTGCCTCCAGCAACGCCTCTGCTGCACCGTATCGACGTTCTCGATATCGGTCAATGGAAGAAAAATAGTTTGAACGTCGAGCCGCGACGACGACGTCGTAGAATGAATGAATTCACGGGCGGACGTATGAATGAACTACTGTGCCGATGAATGAATCGTTGGTTAAGTAAGCTCTGCTATCGGCGCTCGGATCCGCTGTGGAAACACGATTTCGCTATCGAACGTCTCGAAAATCCTATCCTCAAGTTCTTTGGTTGTTTTCTTATTGTGAAACAAGGTCTTGGAGTATCTTGTGAGGTTTGGATTTTTCCAAAATCTCATTTTTACGTACTCGTTAGTCGTTTAGTCGGGGTGGCCATGAATTTTTTGGGATAAAAATGTAAAATTTTTCCAGGACCTAAAACTTAGTTTTTACTGACATTTTCCAAGTTCTAGTAAGTTACTTAAACCTAAATCGTTCAGCTTATTAACTCTATATTTGGTCAAAATTCATTTCGAATTGAGGAAAATATAACAGACAAAAAAGTGAGTTCTGACCAATTTCTTTTTTCGACGAAAAAAAGTAAACTTGTTACCTCAAAAAATCGTTTCTAATTCCCATGATAGAAAAGTGACATTTTTAGTTTTTTCCATGACCAAATTCAAACCCCTCACATTTCCAGGTTTTCCAGATTTTCCAGTTGCAGTGTGGCCACCCTGGTTCTAAGAATTTCTCGATATATCGAAGTTCGTGACGTCAACGTATAAATTACGATTCGATTTAACGAGAAATCGTTATCTTGTAACTTAATGATAAGATTGTCTGAAACTGAGTCAGATTTTCGGAAAATAAACGTCTTCAAAGTTGTTCGAAATTTAAAAAAACAATGATTCTCGTTTCGATGATTCGTTCATACGTTAACGTTACTAACTTCAATCTGGTGAAATTTTTAACAAACTGAAAAGGAGTGAAGAAAAATTTATTCCCTGATCCACCGGGTTTACAGTAACTTTAACACAGTTATTAAATATTTACGATATTACTTCGATGAAGTTAATTCTATAAACCATAAATATACGTTCATTTTCATTAGCCCCTTGAGAAATGACAAGTTTGCCAAAAAAAAAAAAAAAAATATCTGGAAAATAACTTTATCCTCGTACGATTGATCATATATGTAGCCGAATAACGTCGTAGTTATCTTATCTGTAATTTTTTCTCAGAATCCGTTTGTCTTTTTTGCGTGTTATTTATTCTCCGGATCGAAATGCCGATTGAAAATCGTCTTCGACTAAGAACAGTTTCTATTTTCAAAAACACAACTATGTATAGTAAAAATATTCTCACTCGCGTTATAAGTAATTACTTCGTCACATGAGTTTGTAATAATATATTGTTTTTCTTAAATAAAACTCTCAACGTGTCGTTTTCAGCTACCAAAACCCACGCATATTCTATTCTTACGTCGCGAAGATCGAGCGTCATATTATTATTATATGCATAGGTACAGGTATAGCATATATATATATATATATTATATATAATAACATTCTGAATATAAGTGATACGACAATTATAGCGTCTGATATTGCGCTCGATATTTGTCTCACAATGAGACGACGATAATTATTTATATTATAATTTTTTTCTGGTTTTCCCTTTTCCTCATTGGGTTCATTCGTTTCCTCACTCAATTTGTCATGTGATATCTTTATCCGCAAAGTTGCGACATAGGTGGGTATATCGTGTAAATATAATTATAGATATTAATTTATAATCTATGTACGAGGCATTCCACCACAAACCGATTTACGTAGGTACAACTCTTATAATCGAGGTATTTCCTTTCATTTTTAATTATGGTGTAGAGTGTACAGAAAAAAAAAAAAAAACATCCTTCATCTAGTTTTAGATTGTTCGAATCACAGGTTTGATTTTTACTACTCCCGAAAACCGAAAATGAGAACCCAATTTTCGAACGAATCGATTGGTTTCAATTTTTAACAAGCTGGAAGTAATCAAGCTTTTGGTTTAGAAACTACAGACGAGAAACGAGTTATCAAAAAGTGATAAAAATATAATGAAATATAAATTTAAAAAATAAATAACGTTTATATTTTATTCGTTATTTTTTTTCAAATTTTTCAATTACTTGTTTCGCTCATAGCTTCTGAACCAAAAACTTGCTCGTTTTTTCGTACCGGTCTCAAAACTTTCCTCTTTTATCGAAGAATTCATGAAAGTAAAAAAAAAAAAAAAAAAAAAAAAAATTGAAGCTTGTCTAATCGACTGGCGTTATTGATCCGAAAATTGGATTTCCGTGTTTTTGGAATCAGTAAAAATCAAACTTGTGGTCCGAAAATTCTAAAACTCAATGAAAGATGTCTTTTCCATACATGCACTCCGCACTATATTTGAAAATAAAAAAAACTGCCCATTTTGAGTATCATTCGTGGATCGATTTAGAGTGGAATGCGTCATACGTAAATTAAATCGAGTTCAAGTCGTTGAGAATCAGTTTCGCACTTTGCACGCGGCCTCGCCGCAAACCGGAAACTGTTTCCCTGATATCCTATCCCTCGGCGTTTTCCATTAAACTCGAAAATCGAAATACGCGTGTATGTAAATGTAGAAACAAGATACACGCCTCACACCGCGCCTAAAAATCTTGTAATATAAATACACAAGTCAGCCTTGCAACAGCAGCAACAGCAGCAGCAGCAGAGTTTAGTCGCGATCGCGTGCAGACGACTCGTCGACTCGACGATGACGCGTTTTGCATATACATACATAGGCTGGTGGGTGTAATCGCACACTATAATACATATTTTTGGCAAATCGGTGTCGTCGTGACGCCCAACGTCGGCCGCATAGCGTCGACCTATCCCATCGTTACAGTTGCGTGCTAAATTGCGGGGGCGATTACGAATGCAAGAAAGAGGGAGAAAGAGGGGGAGAGAGAGAGAGAGAGAGAGAGAGAGAAATACGGTTTATTACGTCCTGGGATGCGAGGATCCCCTCGAGGACTGTGCAGAGTACGAGTTACAAAAATAATTACAGCAAGTAAAAAAGTATATATATATATTATATATATAATAACAAGTGTAGAAAAATTAAGAATTAAAAGTAACAGAGTAAAGTAAAAGTACAGAAAGTAAGATGGTATACCGGGTGTTCCAGACCACAAGTACACCCCGTGATGTTTTTTCTGAGCTGTATACGATCAGAAATAAGCAAGTAGCAAAATTACGAAGTGACTGAGAGAATGATCAGGAAACACTGACGTTTCTGTTCAATCCGATTTCTTAAGATCAAAAGATCTTTCGTGCGGACCGATCACAAGTTAAATTGTAAAGATTATTTAAGGGGCAAGAATGACGTTTTAGGAAAAAATGTTTCGAACTAAAGAGGAATATTTTTTACGTAAAATCTGAAACTGTCATAAAAATATGCATGTTGATTCAAAAAATGCATATCCGATCTGTACCGGAGGTTGGCAATATCGTGATTCAATAGGTCAGGCCCGATATAGCAATACTCGATTTAAAAATTTTTAATAAAACCCGTTCTTCAGATTTTATAAGGGGTGGACGGATCGTCTGGAACACCCGGTATATAAAGAGAGAGAGAGACGTAATATGTGCGACATCTGAGAGTAGATACGCAAAAATTACAACACAAGTCGCCCATCCCAACCCTTAAACCCTGTCGCAAGGTCTTGTCAAGTTTGCCATTCAATATATAAACACTTTTATTCAACTTTGAGTATAAATATTATACTAGATCGTGGGACAAACTATTGGGCAAAAAGTGTCTACGAGTGTAAGAAATCAATCAGCATTGACGCTACTGTTTGATAAAAATACCAGCATCGTCGACGGAGTATTTTATGTCGATTGTCCACTGATATATCAAACTCACGAAAAAAGTCTAATTCTAATTGTGTAGAACCGGCATGGAATGCCCTATAGACGATGATGATATTTTTATTGAATTTTTGTAATTTTCGCAAAATCGTCGTAGCTTACGATCGTGTAAATTGAATAAATCAACCGTCTTTAATTATATTCTCATCGAATTACCTAACGTAAAAGTAAGTATTAAATTTCGTCTCACCAATCTCCTTAATCAAAGCTTAATTCGCACTCTGGTGACAGAGATCTGCGAACCTGATTGTAATCGATATTTAGAATGTACATACATATAGCGATTAGATTTGCGAAAGGGCAATAAAATTCGCGCGATCTCGAGTATGTCGTGATTAATCAAAACCACTTTGGAATTAATATTCGCTTTTCGGATGGCTGTTTAAATTTTTACAATATTATTCCACACACATACGAGAGTAAAAAATTTCTAAATCCACATATGAACCCTAAAGTCAGGTTTAAATCTCCAATACTTTTTACCCTTCAGTCTCTACGTATATATTAATTAATTTTTACTAAATAAGCGTAATCCAACTAAACATTTCGTTAAAGCAGCAGATTTTGAATCTATACAAGTAAATAAACATTCATTTCCCCGTCTGTGATCGCTTATTTACTTAATTCTACGACTTTATTTCCCCTCAGTGTAGAATCCTGAAAGTGTGAAAATACCAAGAATAATACTTGACAGTTGGCACTACCTAATACCAATGATATTTCATACGGGGTTATACAGGGGATCGAGTAGGAACGTAGATCGCTGGTAGGCGACACGACATATACGGGCGATAGAGTCACGTGTTACTTGATTCACTTTAATCGTGACGTCATCTGCCTTCCTTCCGGTTCGGTTCGCATCCGGATGTGGGCTCGACGAGCTGATGGTGAAGAGGGGCGCGAGAGAGGAGGAGGCATTCGTCGGTGGATAGGGAAAAGAGGATTTGCACACTCGGCGATGCTTAAGAGAGGATAAAAACAAGAAAGTTTTCAAATATCAATGAGAAAGAGAATTTTTTTTTTTTTAAGTCTGGCAAAATTCCTTTACTCTATATACTTTCCTCCGCCTTAATGCCAAACAGGCTGTGTGTATGTATAGTATATTCTCGCATACTTTGCGTGGTACATATACCACACGTGTACGAAGAATCGCGAAATCGTCAGAGGAAGTGATAAATATCAATGAAATTAACGTCTGTGTTTTCATTTCGCGTTCTTCTTTACGTACAGAAACTCACGATGAGATTTAAGTTAGTAAAACGTTATCGTAACGATACAACGGAGATAAATGATTATTTTCTCAATTTTACAATGACTTTGAAGGAACTAATATTTCGAGAAACGTGAGTGTGTTTTGTTTTATTACAGTCTGATGAATTTTACAAAATTCCAAAATGGCGGAATAACGGTTTTTCCTCAGCATGTAATACATATATATATATACTATCTATCGTTTATTCATAACGCTTGCAGATATATATATATATATATATATTATACAGAGTGAATTGCTAACGACAGAATGGTCCGTCGTCTGCTAGAATTTGATGCGCCTGCGCTGCAATTCGAGAGCAGTTGTTTGTCAGGGCGACCAACCGCCATGAACGTAACCTCAAAAGTCGTTAAGAGTTGCGGGGGGTTTAACACCGACAGCTATAACCTAGAATTGTCGTTCAGATTTATGACGGTTGGTCGCCCTGGCAAACAACTGCTCTCGAATTGCAGCGCATGCGCATTAAATTTAAGCAGACTAAGGACCATTAGGTCGTTAGAAATTCATCACGAGTGTATAATAAAGTCACAATAGTATCAAAGGATGTTTGAAAAAGAAAAATAAACACAAATATTTCTGAATTCGACAATTAATCGCGTTTTTAATCAGATTCCAACGAACATTGTCCGCTTCGATGACTCGACGAAAAATGTTTCCTTGCTCGCAAGTTGGCTTTTGAAAATTCGTTTTAACCAACTCGATTGTACATCGCCATGAAATTTGGGTGAAGAATGAATTACTCGAAAACGTCGTAATATGACAATCATTTGAAATTATAATGCAGATTCATTTGGTAATCGGTAAATCCCAACGGCTTTAAATATTATAAAAAATCAAATATTTAAAAATTCTTCTCTTAAATTACGAACGAACAACATACGATGGTTTTCCAATGCCACAATACGTACATCGAACTTTATACTGCATAACGTAAGACAAACCCGATCGCGTCAAGATCAAGTGGTTTACGATGTGACGTCACAACCGCCGGCGTTGTTGCTTGATGTAAAATACATTTCTATAATCCGTTATAAAAAGGACGCGATGGTTTTTTCTAGCGGTTTTTACGGTCAGCGAAGGAAATGCGGAAATTTTTTATACTCTATATTGATAAATTAGTATATATATGTGTATTACATTCTCGGGGTATCCTTATAACTTATATTAATATTATTATTATTTCTGTTGTTCTTGTTGTTGTTATTATTATTAAAACGCGCCGGTGAAAACACTGCTGTACTTTTTTCTTTTTTTTTTTTTTTCAATATTCTTTCGACAGTTTTTGGGAGAGCGGGACGCGATCGGCGACTTAAAATAGACCGGAAGTTCGCGGGGATCGTTTGCCGGAAGCTCTGGAGTCGAATATAATCGTCGCCGTCACCCCGAGCGGCGTTCATGAACGAACTATCGGCCCATTCTCACATCCTATTTACTCCTTAACTGTATCCGTACAACATCGTTTGTTAGATTATATTTTTAATCGACGACGATGAGAAATTCCGCGAGGCTTATCTTTTTTCCATTCTTTGTTTTTTTTTTTTCTCTTTCCTTCCTTTCGTATCCTGTGATTGTAGATATAAAATCGAGGAATTCATTTAATATGTATTATTGTTCATAAAATGTATACATACGTATAATCGAAAGGAAACGTGGAAAACAAAAGAACTACGATAAGAATTAAGATAACGAGGTTCGGGTTAGTGAAAAATATACGTTTGAAAATAAGTTTATTGTACGTAGAAAATGAAAAATTTATTGTATTCGTCAAATTCAACTTTTTTTTTTTTTGTTCTTATTTTTTCGCCATATTTGGTGAACTCAACAAATTTTGGAATTAAAATTTTGAAAAAAAATTCTCTCTGATTTATCTCCGAAGTGTTTCGGATATTTTACTGTGTGATGTTATCATCAAAAATTTAACGAATGATATAGGAATAAGTCATGTTTGGAGAGTCAAGTACGTCGGTAATGGTCTTATAACTGCTTTTCCACTTCCGCTACACGTTGAATTTTTTTTTTCTCGGAATCTTATACACGTCGCGTCGTATCTGTACCGAAATAATAATAATAATAATAATAATAATAATAATAGTTAGAGGAATAAAAATACGCGACAAGTGTCACGTATAGATCAACGCCATAAATTATTTATCAAGAGATTCTTTCTTAGTAAGCAAAGCAGGCAGAAGCGATAATATTGAAGTGACCAGTCTTAAAACGTCGTTCGCTGTTCCCGTTATTTGTAAAAATACAAAAAAATAAAAAATAAAAATAAATAATCTTTGAGAAAAGGATTTTCATTTTTATATAAAAATCAAAAATGTGGAAAATATTATTGGTTTTCGATTAGAAAATTTCCAAGTGATAAATGAAAATACAAAAACTCGAGAAAAGGTTTTTTTTTTTTAATAATCCGTAGTAATCCGTTTCATTTCTTGTATAATTACTTTACCGTTTTCGGTTTTTGTGGCGTTTCAAATTCTTTCACGGTTATTTTTCTTACAATTTAATCACGCCAATGTTGGGGCGGTTTGCACTTGGAAACTGTGCTGCAGCAAGTGCGGTGTAGTAATTTATACGACAACTCGTACAAGGCGTTGTTGACCATTCGTCGTCAGCCACATTAATTTAGAATAGCTTCCGTTGGATCGTTATGATTAAACTCTCGCGAGGCTGCTTAACTCCATCTTAATTAGTCTCGTTCTAATTAAAGTATTATATACGGTACGAAAATAGAAAGAAAGACGTCGCTCGAGTTGACGAATTTTAATTTACACGCCCCCGCAGAAGCGGGTTTCATTCTGCTCCCTTTTTCAATCGACGTTTCCAACATGGCGGCTGTGTGAGGCGTTGCTCACTGCATTCTGCGACTTCTTTTTCTACTAAATTGGAAAAAGCATAAAACTCACCGCTGCAGATAACGAAAGTATAGTTAAAAGATACAAATTCATTTCTAACGCGTGTTTTTCGTCGTTTCGTTTCGTTTCATTACTTCACACACACACGCTATTATTTCTCTTTTTTTCACTTTCCGTATAATTCGTGGAAATTCATTAAAGCCGACAATAATTATCATCCTCCGTCAGTTTAAAAAGAAATTCTCAATTCGGCTCGGCTCTCGCGGGTCTCGACTTTATAATCTATTGTACGCGGCTGATTATTTTTTATCTACTCTCGCGGGATCAGCTCAACGTAGGCATGTACTTCCGGTTGGCGTCAACGCCTTTGAAACTTACGGTCGTCGAGAAGCACGATTCACTTATACCTAGTCGCTTAGTTTATCGTCTTCGTCGTTGTTACGATCGTCGCTTATAATTCATACACAACGAATACTGCATGAGTACCTATAATAACGTGGAGTGACGTCATATGATAGACGAAGTGTGACCATAATGGATTTCGACAATCCAACAAGAGGGATAGAGATTCTAGGCGGAAAATTCAACAGGATAACGTTTTTTATAATTCATTCTTTGGGCTTCGACGTCGTCAATTTTCCTGCATACGAAATAGGTAGTTGAAGAATTTTTCCTATTAATTAAAGAGCTAAATTCCGTTTCAACGGCACGAGGTTGAAGTTACTAGCGTCAACGCAACGAAGGCTAAAAATCAAATCATTATTTTTTAGCAACGGGATGATCTCAAGGTTGTCGAGTTTCCAAAACGTATAACTACGTTTGCATCATTAAATTGTTAAATATATCGAATTTCCTGATACAATTCTGGAATAATTATGAAGTAACGATTTTTCGATTCGTACGTGTAAGAAGAGAAAAGGAACTCTGAGAACTCGACGGGATTTGAAGATTACGTACTTTTTTTTCCCTGATCATTGGTAGTTTAGATCCAGATTTTCGACCAAATTCCACGCTAGCTCCGGCGGCCATCTTGAATTTGAGTTTCAAGTCGGAAAATATCGATCATCGACAAAAACTTGTCATAACCAAATTTGTAGAAAATTAAATTTCCTTCAAGCTTAGTTATGACCATTTCTAGTCAAAAGTTGAAAATGGGCAAGTTATTTGACAAAAAAAAAAAAAAAAAAAAACTCCCCCATAAATTCAAGATGGCGACCGAAGTTAACGTAAAATCTCGTCGAAATTCTGGATGATTTAGACCTCCGATGACCTTTCCCAACGATTAACTGACGAAAATAGTGGTATCGAAAAACTTCTATTTCAAACGTACTTGTATACATATACCGACTGGACCTAACCGTGAAAAACGGACAACAGGGGTTATTCCTATCAGCGGGGACGTAGATGCTGACACACAAACACAGATGTACAGACCCTTGGAATGATTCTGACACATTCAAGGCCACCGTCGACGTTTCTTTCGCACGTCAAGCAAGTGGTAGCAGCCTTGAAGGTGTCGGAATCAATCCAAGGGTCTGTACATGGCGGAGGATACGCGACGAGATTCACGTCGTATTTTATCGTGATACGATACACTTCGTGCACGAGTATCAACGAATATGTTGCTTGCGTTCGTACGCGTGTTGCAAGGTATACGAGGGAGGGTCAGAGACGACGCGGCGAGACGTAGATACGAACAGAGAGAACAAGACGAAAAAAATTGTCAAAAGAAGCGGGAGTAGCTAAAGTGACGTCTCAACGAGCCGGATCCATCTTTATGTGTATATGTAATCCGCACAATATTCGGCCCACACAGAGAACGAAGGCCCGAAGTATCGGTGGTTTATCATGACAATATATGAACCAAAGCCTCCAATTTTATTATATAATTATAATAATTCATCTTTGACTGCGTTCCGATATTAGCTTCCAGTGCTGTCAGCAACGTTTCATCTCATTTGCGCCGTCAACTTCGTGGATAGTCTTGCCTCTGTCCTAGGGATTTCTTAGAGCCTCAAACTAAATTCGGAACGCACTCTTTAAAACCTAACGACAGTTAAAACAACTGTGTATGTGAAAATTTTTATTGTTAGCGATTGCTCTACGTGGTGCCTTTGGAAATGAATCAGTTTAAAGCTTGACTTTTCTTCTTCTCTGCATATAAAAAATTCAATGTCCCTTTGACTGCCTGCTGATTTTGTGATATTTTTCACATGTGGATAGCCGCAATATCTGGCCAGAATTTATACGTATGCGAACGCTGAGTTAACTCTTACAGATATAGGGAAAACTTTTTTTCAAGAGTTTTCAAGGTCTCGTCAAGAATAGTTTTGCCACAAAAACGATTCGAAAATATCAACCAGCGATATAAGCGAAACTAAAAAACTAACAGGAGTGATTGAAATCAGATGAATGTAAATTGTTGAATTGATTATAAAATATTAAAAATTAAATAAACACAGAGTGCATTAGCACTTGAACTAACGGAATGTAACCACAAAGTAAGAAGAAAAAGAAGAAGAAATTCACGCCGAGGTCGACCGATCAGCGAGCCATTCATGGATGAGCTCGAGCCGCCTCGCAATCAACCGTCATCGCACGGATCTGAAATACAAATACCTGTACAGGTATACGTAGTCGAAGCCGGCGTATCCAATACGCAATTTTAATAGTGCCGCAGCGTAATTCTTTTTCACGTTAGTTTTTAACCTCCATTTTTCTTTTTACCGTTCCTTTTTCATCGTCGCCAAGCGGTTTCGTTGCGTATGTAGGTATATATATTTGATTTATCATGATTTGGTTTGGATTTCTTAGTGTTTTGCGGTTGCTTCTCACGTATCTAGTATTTGTATGTCTTTGTTGTATATTCTATAAAAGGTGATAAACAATTTCTAAATACAAATGGATGACGAAATAACGCTCTTAGATTATGTCGAGAATCTTAAAATTAAACGAATCAAGAAATGCCATGTCGTTCGCGATTATCGAGATGAATTTTTGCTGCAACATACATACGACGACAACGATTATTATCAGTGATGTGTGCTTTTTGAGATTGATGAAAAGAAAAATTGTACAGCATGTATATCTCCCTAAAGTTGGTGATTTGTGTAATTTATTAGGATGACGTTAGTGACGTTTCCTTCGACTGCAACGATTCCTGTTCAAGAAAAATCGTTACTTCGCACCTTTAGGAGTGTTTCAAATTCAGTAACCAAATTATAAATAAAATATACTCATATTTTGGAAAATCAAATCCTTGAAAGTTTTTCTAAAATTGCGCAATAATGATTTTTCGTTACGTTAACGTTCCCAACTTCAGTCTCATCATAATTTTCCCTCTGAACGGTTTGTGATTGTCCGTTCCTTCGTCGTGACACCGGCCTCGGAAAAACTCGGTGAGAATGCTACTAACGACGAGATATATGCTTGAGGGTGTTATAAGATTATTTGTTCTCTGGAAAGAAGACGAAACATCACTTTAACCGGCATCCAAGTTTACCGATCTTTTCAAAAAATTCGATAAGATTTTGACGAATCGGCTGGCCCTACAGAAAACTTCTATAATAAATCCATAGAATCCATAAAAATTCGTTCCAAATTCCCATGAATATTTCGGATCCCTGTACGATCCCATCGGAGATTGGAACAAACCAGATGGATTCCATGGGACACTTTCACTAGGATAGCGCTTGCTCTCGAGACCAATTGACGTAGAACTTTTTGATATCGCCATAATTGTCTTCCAAACAGTATCGACGATATTATTTCCTAAAAGCAGTGAAAACCCTAAGGAAGAAGAAAAGCAATGATTGTGTGCTGTAAATGAGTAAAGTGATAAAGTCGCGTCATACTTGTTGCCGAATCGTTCCTTCCAAAATTCAGCGGCGTCGGATTTAGTGATGCGAAATTGATCGCCGGCGAAGACCCCGTTAGGAAAGATGGCCTTAAGCTCGGATAGCATGTGGCTAAAAACGAGGCTAAGCTTGGTGAGGTTGCGACGATAGTGCGATGTCTCATCGAACATCTTCTCCTTGCCCTCCTTGAAAAGTTTAATAGCCTGCTTGCACTTCCTCATCAGATTGTTAATGAATACGGAGAAGTGTTCGTTGTTGTGAAGCACCTGCATCTTGTCCTCGTACTTGCTGTATATAAGCCTGAGCCGCTGGTAGGTGTCCGGCAGAATGTCGAGAATGAAAGGCGGCGAGTTTTTCAAATTCATACGCTGATGCTGGCAGAGCTTGACCACCTTGTCCATCAGCTTCCACGTCTTGTCGAGCATTCGCTTGTCCGTCGATAACTTGGGCGGCGTCATCGCGTCCGTAAAACGGCCCTGCAGCTTCTGGAATATCGAGCTTATATGGACCGCTCGACTCCGGCTACCCTGACCCGACATCTTAACGCTTAACGTCCGTACCGCCTCCGTCCCTCCGACGACTAGAATTCGACTCGCCACCGACGCGACGGCGGCCGAAAACCCGAACGATGCTGAAGCACTCACTCCGCCTCGTTCTCTCGTTTTGCTTTTCCCCAGTTACGCGCTCTTCTTCTCTATTGTCTCTCTAGATCAGATCCTGCTGCCGAACATTTTTTATTCACTCGTGTCCGTTCACCGGGCAGCAGCGACCACCAGTCAAGGCGGCGGATCGAAATACCGAGAAAAGGCGGATGAATACTGGGAGAGAGAATATATCTCACACGATATTATATTATATTATTTATCCCCTCGGCACCCTTACGTCACGCAACCACTGTCGTAGTACTTCTCGCACATTTTCCCCCCCTCCGTATCGAATATGACCTTTTGTAACCTCACGAAATACTCTTTATTGTTTTTTTTTCTTTTTTTTTTTTTTCTCTCTCTTTTAATGATTTATCGATTTTTCATTACTAGATGCAAACCGCTTTGCCTTTTAACGATACCTTTTTGTTTTTTCTTCGACTATACGTCATACGATGTGTATCTATTTTTCTGTGTATTGTTTCCGTTCTTTTTATTTCTCTTTCTCTCTCTCTCTTTCTTTCACACACTCACTCACTCTCCGTCTCCTACTCTTTTCGCTTTGGTAGTTTTTCTCGCGCTTACTTCTAGACACTGGCAGAATTAACCAGCGGCAATGATAACCAAGACCGCGCACTTTTGTTTAATCCTATCACCGAAACTCGTAAATATTTTTCATACGAGGATGAACGAACCGTCGTCTTACGTGAAACCGAGGTGAGTTTTAACGCGCGAGAAGACGGCAACGAACTCGCGACGCTAGACAGCATTCTATCGTTGTTTGATACCGTCGTATACCCTTTGGAAAACTGGTCACTGCCTCCTCCTCTTTCACTCACTGGGCTTCAGAGCTCTGCCCAGGAATAACGGTGCCATGATTCTCCCTAAGAGAGGGGAAACTTTGCTCGGAAAATTTTATTACCCGGATGACATTAACGTACCCAGCGCCACCAGCGGCTGGTCTGGAAAGTGGAATGAATCAGCCGTTCGTTGTCGGTTACCAACTGCCCGCGTAGTTTGAAATTCAGACATTCAGGCGCGAACAGTAAGTCTTAAAATGTTCGATAATAAACTGATTTTTTCGTGGAAAGAAACGGATTATTCAAAATTAACAGAAATGATAAATAGATTTTTAATAAAAAATACAAATCATAGAGAATATTTCTTAGGGAAGTAGGTATCACAGTGTGAACGTAAATTTTAGTCATGATTTCCTGAATTATGTATGCCACTTGAGCGGAAAGTAAAAACAAGAGTGGAAAAATTATCTGAATATATATGTTTGATAAAATGTAAGGAAAAAATGCATACTTTATTTCGCTGAAAGTAGGTCTGTGAAAAGTAATCAGTGATAGGTAATTGGAGTTTGAGAGAGTAAAATTCATTCCCCTTATACTATACTATCGTTTATTTTCGATCAACATTAATTTGTACATAACAGCTAAATCCACATTACACATCGCGTTGATCTGTTCTTTATCCTTATTCGTATGTATATCTATATGTATATAAATTTAACAATCACGCGTGAACACGTGTGTTTGACATGTGATACGCTGTTGTCATGTTACAGATAATTCTGACTAGCTCCGGAGAACGTTCGTTAAGTAAGCCATTCCGTATTATTGTAAGAATCAGACACTAAAATAGAATATCATTGCTAAAAGAGTTCGGTAATTTAGTACTTATTAAAACTCATTGTCAGCTAGGTATGACTGTACTTCGAACAGGGTAAAGGAAAATTAAAAAATAAAGAGGGCCAAAAAAAATAAACAAATGTCATGCATATCAATATTTATCAGCTAGGTTAAGTTATTTTTAAACACTGGAAATTCACACCAGGAAAGGAAATGTTAGAATGATGATTATAATAGTAATAATATAATAACAACAGTAAGAATAACTAGTCGGATATTTTTGCTATAATTTTTATAATCAACCGCAGCGCTTCGAGAATACGCCTTTTCTTTTTGTCGATTCCAACACACATACTCACAACAGAAATTGAGTTTGGTGTTATGGGCTATAAAATTTAATTCCTAGCTTTTGAAGACTTGCCATTGTTCCAAAAAGTAAAAGGCAACCGAAATTTCGATTGCGAAGGTGCTAGCGAACGGAATGAACCTTGATTCTTTCTAAACTTACGTAACTACTAATAGAACACGGGAACTGAATTTCGGTGGTGTTCCAATCATGTCGGCCATGGACCGGCACCGCCGCCTCGTAATTACTATTACAATTTTTGATTAACTGGGTACTATGAATTGTATAATGTATATACAGGCTACCCGCCACCTTTAAATTTTTCTGAAATCCAACCGCTACGCGTTGCAGCCGCAATTGGTTCGATGTCACCGATTTTCCAAATATGTACTCAACTGAAGGAGGATGAAGCTCGTCATCAGGAACCAACTCGCTGGTATCGATGCCAGCATCTTGTACCGCTCGTCTAGAACAAAACGTGTAGAGGTTACAAACTTATCCATATAAGATGCAAAATTTACAGCAAGACTCATTAACGTTTTCTATTCGTAAAATTGTGCTTAAATATAAAACAATCAAGCGGTCTTTTCGGTATTTCTTAAGCGTTACCAGCTCCGTCAGCAAAGTGACGAACGCGATAGAAAATTTTGAAGTGGAAGTCATCATGGCGGCCATAATGCATGCTACGCGAGCCACTTCGAGACTTCACCATATAACTTCAGTCAGCCAGTAATTGGAACTTGATAAGTGTAGCGATAAGCCAATTTCTTAGTACTTGCACAATCGAAAAGCGTTTTCTCTTTTCACTTTCAAACAGTAAGACTATGCAAATCGTAAACACAGCATTATCACTTATATCCTTCCGACGCCATGTTTGTGTGTAGGTGTGAAGTTTACTCTGGAGAGCAATGATAATAGACAAGCAAAATAATCGGTAAAAATCGATAAAAGCGAGATGAAAAATTGAAATTTGAACCATTTCTATCCTCTATGATACAGTTTGTCCATTCACTTCAAGCGCACCCTACGTCACAGCGCAGCGACGTCATATCAAAAATAAAATCACACCCAAGAACATTGAGTTTGCTGTATATTTGAGTGTACCTGGAATCGAGCCTCATGTATTCAGCGTAATATTGAGAACATGAAATTACCCATGAGCCCCTGTGACTGGCGCGACTGAATCAAATAGACAAACTGTACGCTAAAACTTCCAACAAATGCCAAAAATTTAAGTAAAGCAGAAATTTTTTGAAGAACCATGCAGCATGAAAGGCGAGTCGTATCAGTGTTTCTACACTAACCTTATAATATTGGCTTAAAATTAAACGTATCCTTACATGTAACATACTTATATAGTTAACAAATGTTTGATTTTTATTATCAATCACAGCACAATAGTTGTTTTCTACCTTAAACTACAATATCACATTAGCTACGATCTACTTCGACTCAGCGTAACAGGAGAATCGTAACTTTACTATACACACAAATAACTACTATAGAAGTTGAACGATCGTCATGAAAGGTTCTATACATATAACAATGAACAATGAACAATCAACGATAACGTCAACGGTTAACGAACGTTGACTGAGATGACTATTACATATCCGTTTTACCTTTCACGGCTTACTTGGACCAGGACACACGGTTGGACACAGTGCATGTGCTACATATTTTTCTAAATTTATTTTATTTTACAGGACGTTCAGGGATAAAGATTGCGGAGGATGACAGGAGCTGGTAGAACGAATCAACGTTTACGGGACAGCATGGAAAAGAACGAGGTTTCAGCAAAGCGTTGGAAGAAAAAGGTAATTTGACGAAATGAAATTAAGTAGAAGAAAGACATCGTGCGTAAAACAGTTATAAGTACACGAAGAGATCAAATTATTGGTATAAATTATAATCTATAACTTATACGGTAGTTGTGCAAATAATGGCGTGACATTTTGATATCGATATAGCGTTCTGTACTCCATATCATCGCATATCTTGTCATAATATTATTTTACATTTCGTGCAGTATCCGTGCCTTCAGAAGTTCATCCGATGCATGTCAAACTTGTCGCGAGAATTGGACGAGCTTAATTCGTACAAATTTATTTACAAAACTCAGACGGGGAAAATAAAGGAATGATTATAAAAATTGTGGAATCTCGTTACGAAACACCTACGTAAATCTGAAGTCTAAAATACGTCTATTGTACAGGCTCCGCATGCTCCAGTATATTAAGCAGGACACGGAGGATTGCTCAGTACGTTTTCACTCGCAGTCTGTAATCGTTCCAATTTCAATTCTTTCGGTGATGTAACTTTACCTGTCATCTGGTCAGACATCTTTACCGTCGACCATCCCAGACTTCTTTGAACAGCCATTTTCCACTTGGTGTATCTCGCGTCTCTCTCTGCAAATAATTATAAATCAATAGTTGATCGAACAGGTTATTTATGTATTTTGTGGAGCAACTGCTGCTTTTTTTTTCAAAATTATACTTTTCCTTTCAACTCTCAATACGCTTGTTCAAACTCACCTTCTGGTGTCGTCGTTGGCAAAAACGTGTCGGTGGGGACTGTTTCTACCTCTTCACCCTCCAGCTCCCAGACACCGATGCCTTCCGCGTGTCCCGCTGCCATCGCCACACCCAGCGCCGTAATGTCAGGCATAGTTGATCTGACTAAAAATACCAGAAACGTTTACTAAACGTCGTCCAATCTGTGCACAGAGGTATTTTTGCTTAACGTTAACAGTTTTCCGATCTTCTCTAACTATAACAACGCCTGATGATGTCTCTCTTTCAAATACCTGTTGCGAAAAACTCAAAAAGAATCTTGTCGAAGGTTTCAAGAAAAACTCTTCGCCATTCGAATAATTACTCACAGACTGGAGTGCCGCATAGATCTGCTTGCAGTTGCATCAACAAGTTATTGGTTGTCATTTTTCCATCGGTGTTTAGTTTCGTCAGTGGGAAACCACAGTCCTTGTGCATTGCCTCAAGGATATCCCTCGTTTGGAAACAAACAGCTTCTAAGGCGGCTCTGATAATGTGCTGCTTCGTCGTGAAGGCGGTGAGACCGCAAATAATACTTTTGAAGTGAAAGAAAGTCAGTTATGTCACCGCAGTTAAGAGTAACAAAGTGATTTAAACATTTAATACCCTCTGGCGTCTTTCCTCCAGTAAGGGGCGTAGAGGCCGGAAAATGCAGGGACGAAGTACACATCCCCTGTGCTGAAAACACTCTGCGCCAAATCTTCGCTCTCTTTGACATCATTGATCAACTTGATGTTGTCTCGAAGCCATTTTATCGCCGCTCCAGCTACAGCAACCGAACCTTCAAGCGCGTAAACAGCTGGACTGTTAGGGCCAAATTGATAAGCAACAGTGGTTACTAGCCCGTGAGACGATTGAACCCTCTAAAACAGAAGCTTTATATAAAAACTGTGTGTGTTTTTTTCTCTCTTTCCTTGCTTTGTTATTGTAATTTCTGTCGTTTTATAGATTGAATTCTGTCTGCGGGAAGAAAGTCCGGACAGGTTATTGCGCAAGTTTATAACTTGAGTAAATGATCGTAAACACAAACCGTTGTTCCCGTGTTACAGAGTAGAAAGCACCCGCTTCTATACGTATTCTTGGCCTGGCCTTGACGTAGACAGTTTTGACCCACCAGAGCAGATTGCTGGTTTCCGAGTATCTGATGTAACAGAGAAATGGGAGAGGGAAAAACATCAGTCAAGCATTTGGTGTCTGTGCGTTAGTCGAGCCCTGCTACAGAATCCAGAAACATGACACCGGTAGATCGGATTTCAAGAAGTGATTTCAGGATTGAAACTTCCAAAGGATTTCGATGATTCTTCTCTTTTAATTCTTCTGCTTTTTATCAGAAACTTGAAGTTCAACCAAATAGCGAAAGGTAATAATCACCCCGGAAATAGTGATGCCCCTCAAAGGTCCAACTGCGACCTTTCCGTATATTTCCGAGCTGCTTTTGATGTCCGGCAGGAGTTTCATCGGGATGTCGAAGTACCTACAGAGGGTCGGGTCCCAGGAGAGAGTCTCAATGTTCATCAGCATCGTCCTCGAGGCGTTTGTAACGTCGGTTATGTAGAGTCCCCCATCTTTGCCGCCGGTCAGGTTCTGGAAGGGCATCGCGAAGTGCGAATTAGAGTAACAACGTCGATCGCCATTTCCGAATTCCGAATCGGCATTCGCGCGATGTCTGCAACTCGCTTACCCAGATCACCCAGGTGTCGACGGTTCCGACCTTGCACCTTCGCTCCCGCATCGCTTTCCATACTGTCGGCACGTTGTCTTTTAGCCATCTTATTTTAAGCGCAGAGAAATATGGACTCACCGGCAAACCACAAAGCGGTTTAAGGTGGTTTTTACTCTGGTCTGGAAACTTGGCGATGATCTGATCCACCGTAGCGTCCGTCCTGATGTCCGACCAGACTGCAAAACATGGTGGAGAAACAGCATCGATCAGGTATTAGCAACGCTTTAGTCACCTTTGACCCTTAGAGGACCGAAGTCTAAAGAATTTCGACAAATCTTTTTTCGACAAATCAAAATGTCGGTAGGTCAATGACCTTACGCCCTCGTGCCGGTTCTCCAAGGGTTGAAACCACTTTACTCACCTATCGCGTTGTACAGAGGCTCGCCGGTTGTCCCGTCCCAAGCAACGGTCGTTTCCCGCTGATTCGTTACGCCGATCGTCACTATGTCAGTCACGAAAAGACCTAGCCCCTCGAATTTCCGCAATACTTCCTTCACGCAGGCTTTTACAGCGAATAGAATTTCCTTCGGGTCCTGTTCCACCCATCCTTCTTGCGGGCTGTGCTGCTCTATGTCTATCTGATGGGATGCTAGTTCGGCCACGTGTTTGGCGTTGAACACCTAAGAAGTGCATCGAATTTGAGAAAAAAAGACTCCCCATATTTTACAGGATCTTACTGATTACTGTAGTTTAGTTTCACTTAATTTTACGACCGTTAGAAAATTTATAACACCGTTGCGTCGTATCAGGGACAAGAAACACGCAAGTTTGGCTCAACCCTTTGTGTTATAGTGGTATAAGACATGATTTACATGAAGTATAACTTTTTGGGATCGTTGATAACAAATCTGAAATCGGATTTAAAAAATTCGAGATGGCGGATCCAATATGGCAGACGAAAATTTCAAATTCAATCGAATCCGAAAAAAAAGTCTGTCTAATCGTTTTTGAGCTTCCGTATTACGAATCTAAAATCAGATATTTTTTTCTCAAAAAGTTGACCCGTTGTCGAAGGGTTAAGGCCTGATCGGATTAGGTACCTACAGTCGCTAATCTTTACTTTGTTGCCGGCGTGATATTTGAGGCTAGGCTAAAATTTTCGATATTAGGCGATTAGATATGTAATACTACCTGCCGCCGAGTGTCGAGATATGCTATATCTATATACATGATAGATCTCTACATCACTTGCTAATAACATACAAGCCTGTTTATACAGCCTCTGATAATGATCATAATCCGCACATCCAACCAGAGATAAGACGCGCGGAATATTTAAGGAATAATTATTATTATAAGCCAGGTTATAAATATTTCCGGTCGCTCAACGTTGTATAGATTTTATGGTTCAAATTGAGCGCAATCGGTATTAGTTCGTTGTGGAATGTTTTAGGCGGGGGAAAAAAAAAAAAACTTTTTATTTTGGGAATGGAAATTTCCAGATCATTGCCAAATGATTTCATTAACGTTGAGTGAAATCAAATTGTGAATTCAAGGTCACGGTACTCGTGAAATCGCCGTCGGGGCTAAAATTGTTATTACACGTACATAATACAGATTATTGGTGTTTAACGATCAGATAATTTCATATACATGGTTACGCCATGAGCAAATAATAAAATTAGTACCTCGGGACAATAAGAACAATTATTAAGTATTACGACCATTACACTGCGTAGATTAGGCTTTCGTTTAGCACGTAGATTGACCGTTTGAAAAAATATTTTATACGTACAATTACCTAAATTATTTACAAGCTACATTTGCTTGTAATTTTACCGGATTATTGAAGCCATGACCCTGCATGCAGTATCAAATATACACACCGAGCAATAACCTCAGCATTCTTAAATATTTGCTCATTCGATAATGTGCTGAATCAATGTTTCTGGCACTCGGAAGTCGTTAAAAAAAAAAAAACAATAAAAAACGCAGACGTTGAAGAGAGAGAGAGAGAGAGAGAAAAAAATAGTGCCAAGCTTTGTATTAATATTTCAATATTAAGATTTTAACCAAATTATACATGAACTTGAACGCGACGACTTTTTTTAAATTATGAGCTTGAATTTCTAGTGACGCGATCGTACGTGAGAAGATAATTTTTTCATATTAGACACTAACACGGATATACCGGGTGTCCCATTTCAATTTTACTTGTGATTGATCTCGGAAAATACGACTCCGATTGAGTATTGAGTAGAATGAAACTTTTAGAGTTCGAAGGGGAATGTTGAAAAAAAAAAATTTGTTTTGGTCCAAAATAAGGAATGGTGGTGTTAAAATGGCCAACATGTTGTTTTTAAATGGAAACATCACTCTTTTTCACCGAAAAATTTGTCGCACGAAATTTTGAACTTGACTTGACGTTTTGATTTGAAAAATTTTCGCTGGAATAAAAGTCGTGTACCATTTAAAAAAAAAACAAATATGGTGGCCATCTTGACGTCGCCATTTGTTAATTTGACCCAAAACTATTTTTTTTTTTCAACATTCCCCTTCGAACTCTAAAAGTTTCATTCTACTCAATACTCAATCGGAGTCGTATTTTCCGAGATAAATCAGGTGTATGATTAAAATGGAACACCCGGTATATATACATTATATAACTCGTTGCAGGGAATAGACGTTATTGGTATTTTATGTTTTTCTTTTTTACCACAAATCTCACGGTCCTCGTGCCGACATCTATTACTCCGATGAGAGGTCCAGTCCTTTTTGTCGACGCAGGCATCGCTTCTGTAATCATACGATATAGGTATAATGTACAATTTCAATTTTCTTTACCATTGATCATTATAGGTATCGAGTCTTCTATATCAAGATTCTGGGCATCTTTTCTTTATTCAGTTTACTCATTTTCAAGGAAAAAACCTTATATTTCTGCCATCGGGTCATACATTAATTAATGAATCGTTTCGTAAGCGCTATGAATATGGAGAAAAACAAGAAAAAATAATACAAGAAAAATCTTGTTTAACAATATGTGCGAATTTAAATACGCTGTCGTATTGTTATGTTCATCTATAAGCTTTACGGTTCTGTATAAACACGCTTACCGGTTTTCGTATCCAACTTCGACGTGTCTGATACTGTTTATTATATTCTATTTATTATTATTGATTGCAAATTATCCAGGCAATTTTAATACAAAATTTATTGAATAGCTTACTTCGATTTGTTTATTTTTTGTTATTCTCAATATTCGATTATTCTCATAGTTTTTAAATTTATCGTATATTTTTATAATTTACTAAGTTACGTATATTTAAAAAAGTACGTTTTATTCAGTCTTCTACGATTTCAAATAATAAATCCAGTCTATCGGTTACAATTTATGAGAATAAAAAATAAAAAACAAACTATTTATTCGTAAAAACGTTCGTCAAACAGTAAGAAAATAATTCACCGAAAAAAATATAACGGAACCAATAGACGGTGTTTGAGGGAAGAATATATATAAAACTCTGTTAAAAAATTAACAATTCGCGTATATGCACATCTATAATATGTACATATCCATCTATATAATCGACGTGCCACACACACACATGTGTATATAATACGTGTAGTTTGCTCTTTGGCCACAAACGATGGAATGTCAGGGAATGGTCCGTCGTGCTGCGTCTCTCGGCTATTTCAAACCAGAGCTGGAGATGGGGAATGGTGACGCAATCGAAATACGAGCTAGCGATTGGCTCGCTAAAGGGGCTCGTCACCGCCGGCCAAGCTCACGTGTGTGTGTGCTGCGGCGTGGGCACAAACGGCTACGCGCGCGGAGGCCGCGAGTGGCGAGTAGCGAGTAGCAAAACGCTTAATCGTAAGTACGAAGCGAGTATCTGCAGCGTATGCGTAATAACGAAGACGCGACCGCTTGTGTGGTCGGGAAACGTGCCCCCCTCCCCCTCCCCCCCCCGCTCTTTGCCGCTGCTGCGCAAGTTGCACCAGGAATCATCTATGGGTGTGTCACTATGCGATGTATACTATACACAGTGTACATTTACATATTCAGTATTCTATATGTACGGTGTGAAATTCCGTACGAGAAGATATGAGACTGAATCGGAAAGTATCGGGTAAAGTATTAGAGGTTACGGTGTAAAGTACCGAATGTTATGTATTCAGGTAAGAAAGGCAGCATAAGCGTATGATAAGGTACAAAGCCGTATGATTTGTTAAATGGTAAATCAAACTTTATACAGAGAAAGGAGAAACAATATGGCAGCAGCGAGAATCCTTTGTCTATATATTTGGAAGTAGTAGTTTTCTATTGCACCTCGCGACTTTGAGCCGGTATTTCGTGCCCACGGAAATGAATTTTTGATAAATCGAGACTGCGTATCTCTAGAGAAAAAGTGAACGAACAAATAGATCGTCATATGTTTGATGATATCAAGTTATTCGAGTTAAAGAAACGGGGCAAATATGAAGATATGAGATGAGAATGATGGAAGAAATTCGGAGTAAACAGTGAACGCTTTACTCCAATGCGTGGATGCATGCATGCATATAACGTTGGGAGTTTATAATTACTGATGAGGTATTAAAGTTCGTTGTAACGCTGTTAAGGTACATGCATCGAATTACACGTTGACCCCTGATAACTTCGTATCACAGAAAAAGCCGATTACCGTCTTGGTAAACGGTTGATACATGCATACCTTTTTGCATTAGTATTTTTACATCACATGTTTTATTCTGTTTTGATGTCCATTCCACATGATTATACATATTTGGCTCAAGGCTTAAAAAACCGTTGTTGCGCCCAAAACGCGATAATGTCGATAGACATTCGTGTTTCGTATATTTTCTACACAATACATCGTAGGATGTTACAAACTTTTTTATTCAAGAATTCTTCAAATCGATAACAATCGGAATAATAATAATAATAATAATAATAATGGGACTACTGATGCTGATAAATCATGTCTAGGCGGAAAATTTTTATTACTACATGAAACTATAACGGTACCACCAAAACATATTTGTTTTCTTCTTTGAATACTCGTATATAAATGCTATTGTGATACTGACATTAATCGTAAGTTTTATCAACGAGATGTCAAACCGCTCGACCTTTGATAGAGAACAGTCTGTGATGTATCAGCTAGTTGTTGATGCATAATAATATCGAGGAAGCCCCTAATTTCGAAAGCTGCACTTCGTCATTTTATTACAGTAGATATGTAAACAAACGTGTGGCAATATTACGTATAAACTGACTTGATATTGACTTCGTGTCGTTCAGATAAGTCACTACAAGTTGTTAGCAAAATATTCTACATATATCTTACGCCTGTCGATAATGAATGAATTAATGTAGCGATTCCTGCTCCAGTTGGGTTTATAATTGTTATTATTTTTGCCGTCTCTTTGCGGTAAGTCATGTCAAGTATTAGTTTGAGAAATAATTAATATTTTAGTTCGTAAGGAAGATGCAGAGCGGAAAAATAGGAGATCATACTTATTTTTCAGGAATTTTTTTAATAAGTTTTAACTGTAAATATTGATATAGACTTTGTTAGGCTTAATAAATACACTCTCGAATTACATAACAACAAATTTTTTTACTGATTTTAATCACTTTTTGTACACGAAAATCGTTGTTGAAAATCAGTGCGAAAAAAGGTGGGTCTGAGGTGTTGATTTCTCGGAGATGGTTAAGCTGGACTCAAAAAATCGAACGGTTTTAGATTCAGCCTGTTAATAGCCTTGGAAAGAATCATACGTTATTTGAAATTTTGATTTTAACTGCATATTTGTTTTGCAAAAAAAAAAAAAAATCAAAAAAGCAGTCTTTTACAATTTTTATGAAAAATGGCCGCCATTATATTATTTTTGCGAATAAAATTAAATTAAAGGTCTAAACTTTGAAAATGTGGAGGGAAAAAAAATCGATTTTTTCAAATTTCTGGTACAGAATACGCCCTTAATATTACGCGAGAATTCTTGACTACAACTAGTTTCGTTTTGTTTTATTGTAAGTGCAAGTAAATGAAAAATCTTTAAGCCCGTGAATTCATGCAAGTTATTTTAGTAAGCGGTCACGGTCGCGACTTCGAGTGACAATATACGACCTAGAGACTGTTGAGTATACCGTAAAACTGTTGTTATCGGCAAGAAGTTAGAGAAACGGGGAAGCAATTTGTTTGTTATTGTAATATGTTTGAACGTTTTTCCTTTGTTACAGCTAATATGCTTCTTTTTACGTAGCTATACTTCAATCATGTCGAAATTAAAATGAACAATATTGTAAACTGTTTGAAAAGACGTAGATACATGCTTCGAGTAATTATCACAGATACGTTCAACTGGTAAAAAATCAGCTACGCTTTTATTTTTCGAGCACGAGAAGAAAAAGAAAAAAATCATTTCACTCGAAGGTTATAACAACCGAGATTGTCATTAAATTTCGTAGCTTGCATGGATTTTGTATGAGAAATATAATAATTTAATTGCCCAATAAATATAGGGAATATATTTCCATCAAATTCAGAAAGTACGAGAAATGAAAATTATAACTTGATTAAATCTTAATTAATTTTAGTATTAGAAACGGTACTCCTTAGAGTAGCTGATTTATTTTTTGTTTAATTTGAATCCGTACCTGTTCCAACCGGATTGAAGGCAAAATATTGCCAAGTACTCCCTTTGCGATGCAACATTATGACGATTGATTACGAATTCTGAAGTGTTCGAAGGATTTGCCGTTATGAAATAAATTTCAATCACTGATAACCATTCTAAAGCTTCTTTTTATAACAAATACGAAGAAACACTGTTTTTCCCACGAAAATAGTTGCATCCATTTATCAAGTTTGGTGGGTTTAAACAACCCAACCAACGCTTCCAGAGGAACAAACACAAAGTAGAATCAGCCGATGGATGTGAAAAACTGAGGTAACTTTCGAAAAATGAAACCGGAATACGTTTGAGAAAAAATCGCGAGGGATAAGAAAAAAAAGAACACTTTCCGATTGAAATTATGGATACATTTCGTTTCAACGGCTCGACATAATTTTGAGATCCGTTAACGCGAAAGGTTTTTCGTAAACTGAACCGCAATTTTTATCTGTCTTAATTATCCCAGGTATACGTACAATAGATATGTATATATATATATCGATTCGTTTTGACCTCAGCTGAGATTGGCACAACCGCGTGACTTTCGCAAGGCCAAATTCTAAACTTAGAATTTTGTCTACATAGTCAGGGATATTTCATACGTATGGACAATACTATACGAACATTGAGTACCTGTGTATGATTTATGAGGCAGATCCGTTTTACTACATCATTCAAGTGTAACTTCGGTGCTGAAATATTAGTCACGATCATGAATGAAGTGAGCGATTAGCCGGAATCGTCAACCTCTCGTTGGATTTGGCGCGTTCTCTATTTCCCACAGGAAATTATTGAGGTTTGTTTTGGTCTCAGTCTCTCGCTTTTCTCTCCTTTTTGTTCTGAGGTTAACGAATTCAAACTACAGAGAGGGGCTCGTTTTTTATGTATGTACACGTGAAGATATATCGGAAATATGTGTGTTTTATCAGGCTTGTGATAACAACCACGCTATCACACAAACCTACGAGACACGCTTGTAAATGTGGATTGAACTTTGCCCGACACCGATTGGCGTTCGGTAGAAATTTTTCACCATTCAATTTCAAGTGTGTAATTCATGCATAATATATGCAATATCATGCATCATTCATAATATATATGCCTAATTTAAGGTTGTGTTAAAATCAGACAGAGCAAAGTAAAAACGTAAAAATTTCTTTACCTTCCGGTCACGGTATAACCGTTTTGGCATTTATTGTTACTTTAGCGAAGTCAACTCGGCCATTGTACTTGCGTTTCCGGTATTCTTCCTTGTATTAATGATCGATCCCTATTCTGAATGCTGATGAGAAGGTGATGATGATGTTCCTCTATCGTGATATCGAATGATATCACAGATTTATCAAACTTCTGACACCTAATAATCGCAGGAGGTGCGCCTACCAGGATTTTTTTCGTGTTTTATTGAGATTGTTTTGATATGATCGATATCTATGATGTAATTGGAAAATTTTTATCCGTGCCAGGCTTAGAATACTGATACCATAATTTGAAACTATTCGGTTTGGTTTGGCACCTGCGTGGTTTTATTCTCATTTTATTCGTTTAGTAAAAATTTTACACATCGTTTTTTCCATTCGGTTAGTTTAACGAGAGAGCCAATTAAAAAGTATGCTGGAGAGTATTTATGTCAAGTTTTTGTAACCTTTATTCGTCTTCATCAACTATTTACTCAGCTGCGAAGCTGATAAAATTTTATTTATACACATCAAATGGAAGAAAAAGAAACACCGGGGAAAGAGAACGACGCGACGCCATGTTGATCACTGCGATTGAAAATTCTTTCTTTTCGATTTGAAACAAATTCAAGATTGAGGTCGGTGACGTTACTTGGTAAAGTAAAGGTTATTGCCTACGCAGGGAAAGAACGAAAAGCAAAGAAAATCCTATATAATCAATAATAACTGAGACACTCCTAAGAGACAGGGTACAGACAGAGTATTTTATTCATTTCATTCGGCATTTACGCGATGCTAGCTCAAATACTGTTCAATTAGTATTCGATCGATTGGCTTCGAACGAATCAACTCGAAGTAGCAGAGGCTATCTTGTTCCCTCCGATTCTGGCTACACACCCGCAGGGCGTATGCTATTACACGTAGAGAAGCTCGCTAACTACAAAAACTTTGTTGTTGTTCATCAGTGAAGTTGCGCGAGAGTCAAAGTACAACGGCGCAGAGTGAAAAAACAAAGGAAATAAAATGAATAGGAGTGCAAACTACGTTGTTTGTCAAGTCGATTACAACCAAAATATTTAAAGAACCTGACAAAATTCAGGTGACTGTAGCGGGCATTTTGAATAGAATAATAGGTGAGAATAAGTGGACAAATTATAGCAATCGAATCGAATCATTATTATAACAATGGGCACGTGGTTTAGCAACGTGTGTCTCTAATGATGCGTAAAATGTGACCAATTGCTTGTATTAATTATGTTAGTCAATATAATAGTTATACTGTTCATTCTTGGGTAACTTTTTTGAACTTTGGACTGCAGATGACGCCTGTAATGACATAAATATTTCCCAAGGCGGTGTATCGGCATGCAATACCAATTTATAAAATGTCGAGTTTATTTCACACTCCATTCTCCACAGGGTTTCGGATTTATCAACACAATATGGTTGGGGCGTCTTATTTTGATTGCTCTGTAATGAATTCCTATGAATAATATTTGCAGATTTGTAACTGAATAATTGAAAGAAAGAATAAGGGAAAATGAAAATCGATTTGGTATGTGCAGTATAATAATAGTTCACCACGTCTTCCTCTAACCGCTGCACGGTAAATGGGGGGGATCTAGTTACGGCCAACTGCCACGTGTCTTTAATGAACGACGCTTAGGTATACAGCTATGATGATAGGATGGAGCTGTAAAATAGATTTCAAGGCTAATTTATTGCCTCCAATTAATTGTCAATTAATGCTAACGCCTCCCTTTCTGCAATAAAATTGACTTGAACGCGGCTACTGTGATACAGAATCGTGAATCTAAATTACTGCCAAGTTGTAACCGAACACTGCATTCATTCATCGATTCTTGTGTAGGCGGTAGACAACCTCGAGGAATATAAAAAGTATTTACAGCGGAATCGTCTCGCGGCCTTTTTCTGATCAAATACTTACAAGTAAACATTGTACGCTTCAACGTTCGTTCAAATTTCCCGCGAGACAATCTCCATCGACATATTTTTTCTCGCAGTTAACGATTTACGCATGTGTGTAATATATGTTTGGCACAGTTACTTTGTTATGGCAAAATTAAAAATTTTGTATTAATCTTAGTTTTTGTAAAATATGACGAAAAATTGTCCTGGTGTTATGCCACGTTTGAATTTCGAACGTGGCGTATAGATTTGCCATACGTTAGGCGGTAAGCATGAAGTCAGTGCAGCAACTACATTAATCATTCTAACCGGAAACATAGAAGGCCAAATCGTGGTCTAGATATGGTCTAATATCGCACCGAGATTTGAATATCGTTCGAAACGCATCACGTGATTTATCCGAACATCATTTCTAATGTGTGAATCTAGTTGATAGTGATTTTTCACTTACAGTCTGCTGCGATCGAGCGCGGTTACTTCTGTCGTCGATGGCGCTGCTGGTAGATGAAATACTGGATTTCTTTTCACACACACACACTGTGAAATTTTAGAGGTAAATATTATATATTTATTGTAAATCAAGTTATCATGCGGACGAAGGGGTAATAACTCTCCGTTCAAAGTATATATTCTACATATTTAAATTTTACGACTCATTTCACAACGCGATTTCAACGACCGTCGTCTGCTCGAAATTCCCCAATGCAGCCGGGCATGGGCACATGCCTTTGACACGGCAAGGAGTACGGACACCGTGCGAGAAATGAGATTTATGCATTGGCTGCCAGAGGTGAACCCAACGCCTACGAGCAGATAGACTTATTTTCAACCACAAGCGACAGGTGGAGGCGCCATCCGAGATTTCACAATTCTATGGTTATAGAATTATAGGTTACCTGCGCCGCCTACAGATATGGCGAAGATCTACGTTACCGACTGTCTCCATCGCCTGGTAATTCCATAACTGCCGTTGATTGGAATGCTCCCGTCAGCACATATTATATGCTATTCAAGCTACAAATCACAATTGGAGTTCGATTGTTCATAAATCCAGATAATAACGGCCTAAATTGTAGAGCGTAAAAAAAGTAACAAAAAAGTATATTAGAAAAATTTACGTATGACGACGCACCGCCGAGTTATCGAAAAAAAATGAAATTAAACCCTTTTTTCAAGATGGCGGAAAATGTACATAGGAAATCGAGGTCGACCACTTAAAGTTAAGCTTTTCTAAGCACTCCCCCCAACATATCCAAAATTCAGCTTTCTCGGTTCATTTGCATTTCTCGGCCGTTTTTTCGCATATAATGACTGGACTAATGTCCCGGACCTACACTATGGCTCAAATCACGTAATTTTACCACATTAGGCAGAGCGAAAGCAGTGAATGAGCCAAAAAAAAAATTATGGAGATCAGTAGATGAAACCAAACAAATTACAAACATCCACTGCTTCCTAAAAAATTGCTAAATACGACAGAGTACAGGTCAGTTACCGACACGCGTTTATCGTCCAGTCCAATGGAAAATTAGTTCCAAAATCCTATTTCCTGTTGGAGGGCGCTAGCACGAAAATTGTGAGCTTGGCGTGTGGACTATCTCCACTGAATTTCAATCGGCACACGATATTTGTAACCTAACCTAAGCTAACCTAACTTAAAAATAGGAACTGAGGTTGTGATCATGTGATCACTGTAACCTCCGTGCGTATACCGTGTGTATATGGAGATCAGGGCTAACGATAGACATCACCGGATAATAAGTAAAAACTAAGTAAAGGAAATAATATTTTCTATGAGGAATTGTATTATAGTCACATAAAGTCCGGCAGAAAATTTCTATTATGACAGTAGATGATAAAGAAATATCACCTGCTGAGGATTCAGAAGATCCCGTTGATCGTATGCTTAAAAAAACCGGCTGCATTGAGTTGCACTACAAAGTTCAGGTAGAGATTCTATAACTTTCCTCAATATAATCATGTGTGAATGCAATAAATAGTGAATCGATCAGAGATTTCAATTGAAGCGAAAACAACAGTTCTAATTTTTCACTTTCTTCAGGACTGCATAGCAGAGACACAAGATTGGAGACAATGCCAGGAGCCTGTAAAACAATTTAAAAATTGTATGTCTAATTACGAAAAGAAAAGGCGTGAGAAAAACGCTGCGTAATAAATAGCTATAGACTAAAAGCGCAGTTTTCTGTTCACCTGACACAAATGAACATGTCGTCGATTCTGAGGAAGCTTAGGTCTATCATTGCTGTAAGCCCCCGAGCACTTCCGATAAATGGTTGCAAGATGGCTATTATAGTCAGATCTGACATTCCCATGTCCAAAGGAAAAACTGCATCTCAATGCGCTCATGCTGCATTAGAGTGTTATCGTGCAGCTCGGGCAAACCAAAATAATAAAGCGATGCTAAAGATGTGGGAATTGACCGGCCAGCCCAAAATTGTTCTCAGGGTATCGAGCCAAACTGAACTTATGAACTTGGCTCAAAAAGCAAAGAAAGACGGTGTTATTGCAGCAATCATTCAAGATGCTGGGAGAACGCAGCTGGCTCCGGGAACAGTGTCAGTTCTCGGGCTCGGACCAGGTCCTAAAGAAGATATAGACCGATTAACTTTGAACCTGAAATTACTATGAGCAATGTTTTATTTTGTTTGAATTTTGTGAGATTCATAGTTTACTTCCCATTCACACCTAAAAATTCTCCACTGCATGTGTACATGTATACTGCGTTTGTACAGGAAAATAAACACGCTAGTAGTATGGTTGTCAGGTATTTCTACGTTCGATTGAAATTTTATTTTTGGCATCATGCATACCCTCATTGTTATGCGAGCCTGTATTGCACACGTTCGTATGCTTGTGTGGACTTTTAGTTCGGATGAAAGCAGTAAAGGCAAACACACCATGTAAATCTGGATCTATTTCGAAAACATTGCAATTGGAATAATACAGCCACTAAAAAATACTTACAATATGAATATTTCAAAAGGCAATTAAATCACAAACTCTTCCACTTCATCATCCATTTATTCATCAATTTATAAAAAAAAACAGTTTTATTATACGCAGAACCTTTGTGATGGTATTTATGTTAAGATGAACTTTAATTTGAACTTTACATTATAAAAAAAAAGTTACATTTTATGTGAAGTATGCGAACTCGCGTAGCTATCGTATGTGGTACGTGCAGGTAGAGCAAGAGAATATAAAGATTGTGCTGAAAACAATTTGCATGAATTTGTTTTAAATTTTTGTATTTTTTTCTTATGTACTTTTTGTCTCATTCTTGGTCACTCTAAGTTATAAAGAAAACATATTCTTGAACTAAGTTATTTATACTTGGGTATCTAAGTTACGATTAAAGGTATGTATATAAAATAACATCAGTAGAATAAATTTAAAAAGTATATGTCTAAAGTTACAAATTTTCGTACAACTAATTTCCGGATCATTTAGTACACTTCAATTGCGCGTCTCATATTTTTTCGAGAAAAAAAAAACGTGCATAAATATAGAAACTTATTAACACTGTGTCGGAAGATTCAATAATCTCTCACATTTAGTCAATTTATATCAATGGCTAAGCAATTGTATCGTAATTATAAGGGGAAAAAAAATGGTACAGCTAGCACTTATTTAGTAGAAGGCATTGAAATTTTATATAAGATTTTCATCCAAAGATATTGTATGGTGTACAATTCCACGCAATTTCAAGTAAGGCTTGCATCGAGTTGCTTGAAAGTGAGTTCTTCTAAAAATCATCGAATCATTTACTACTTTAAGAAATTATGTATAATCAAGATTTTTAGCATTTAACCACATATGTGGTTTCCTCGACAGGCTTAGTAAAAATTTTGGTTGTTCTCGTGATAACGTAGCTGATGATGGTTGTGTGTCATGACTTTGTGAATATGTTACGTATAATAAAAAATTAAACTGCCGAGGGCTGGGAGTAAATATCAAGTTTGTAACAGATAGTAATATACATAGGTAGCTATAAATATATCTGGGAATTAAAGTTACGATTGTAGTTAAAATAGGAATATTATTAATTCAACGTTCTAACATCTAATTTATATAATCACTTGTTACAAGTTTGAGCAACAACGACGAACAACGCACTTGAATAACAGTTTTATAGTTTTTACATAAGAAAAAACCGAATATGACACACACAGTTGAGTTAATTTGGCAGAGTTCTTTACAATTTCTTTCCTCCTTCTAATAAAAAAAAAAAAAACGAAAAAAATACTATGGATGAATTTCATAGAAAGGAAATTTTTCAGGATGCGTATAAAAATGAGTCGCCGGTGCATAACGCGAAAAATTCTAAAAGTGGAAAACCATGTATCTTTAGAGAGGTTTTCCGCTGTTTCGTAAAAGAATTTCGTTTCTTAACAATTTTTAGGAAATTGTTCTCATCTGATCAAATCACAAACACAGAGTTACTTCAAAAATCGTGAGGTAGTAAAATGTTAAATAGGTTTGACATCCGTTGCGGAAAATTCGATAAGTTCATTAACAATATTCAACTGAAATTTGATAATTTCATTTGAAAAATACCAATTATTGGGCTTTTTCAGAATTCATTACAAATTTATATACGTGAAAAAAAATGTGACAAACGTTATTGCCATTAGAGTAGATCTTCACAGTTGAAATATTCACATTAATGAGACTAAAAACAACAGAACAACTGGTAAATTGAAAAAATACTCTTAATAAAATATCCTGCCATGCTTCGATACATGATGTTATCAAATTGATAACGTTTGTTCCATTTATCCAAATATTATATCCAGAGTTTTCTTCGGTTCCCATTAGGTATTTTACACTTACTAGCTACGATAAACAGATTTTATAACGGACATACAAATTATTCGACTATTTAAATAGGTAATAAAATTCAATGGGAAACATAACTTGTCAAATAAAATCGTGCGTAATAGGTATTTCAGTCTCATAGAGTGCATGTCAGAGTATTAGTGGTAGCATAATGTACATTTGCCAGTAATAATTTTCACTCCCAAACAATTTGGCAAATTTCATCACAATATTACATTGTTTTAAAATCTCGTTGATTAATCCATTATTCTCACTCTCTATTTTTCTCACTTTCCTCATACACAATAATGTACCTGTTTTCATAATTTATACCTTCAATTCTTGCCCTCCGATCAGTCGATACTGCGTTACTAAGCTAGCACTTTACTAAGCTCGGGCGGTTCGACATAGTTATTTAATACATGTGGTGCTTCATTGAACTCGTCCAACTCGTCCCCATTGTCGGCACCCTGTGCCAGCAGGAAATACTGTTCGCTTCGTGTCGGCCACAACAAATGAGCCATAACACAGTACGCAAAACAGTCTGCTGAATACGTAATGCCTGTAAATGAATATTTCGTTTAGTCGAATAGTAAAAAATGTTACCATAAATTCAGTAATGATTTTATATAAATCATAAGACACGGAATAGAGCGAATTTATGCAATTTAAAGAATGATGTTAACGAAGTGGAAGAAAATTCTTTTGCCTACCGAGCAGCAGTTTAAACCTCCATAAAGCGCTAACTTGAAGAGCAATCAGCGCGATGATAGGCAGGTATATAAACCAGACCAAGGAAGATGCTCCAAAGTGTAAAAGGAAATTTAATTTCTGAGTGTTGTGCTCGTAGGTCATGGTGTTTCGTAGCTCGTACAAAAACCAAACCATTATTGCACTGCGAAAGAGGAGGATGAACCAGCCTGGCCAAGTCTGGTACTCGTCTATATCCTCGATTATGTCGACTTCCGTCTGAAATCACGTTTTTGCCATGTTAGTATTGACAACACCAAAAAAATGATCAATAATCAATAAAATTTGAGAACTGCCTCACCATGTTCCAAACGTAGAGAAGAATATGCACTATTCCATAGCATAACCAGATCGCAAATACCAACGGCTTCCATGTCAGCTCCATTCTCGTCACAGCCCATCCCTTGGCTAACAAGAGCAGCAACAGCATGAAGGATGTCTGTAAAGTCGATAAGACAGAAAAAGTTCTTTAACAAACACGCAACGATCAAGAAGTAGTCAAATTTCTTTATCTCAAATATTGGATGAAAATTGAAGAAACTTGATACAAGTTTTCACTGCAATTTCACAATTTTGGAATCACTGCGAGAATGTCTCGCTGTACCGTTTGTTGAAAGAATTCCTAAAAACATCCTCACCCTAGACAGTATGTCGAATATGTCGCCGGCAACTTCGAGCTGTTCATACCCAACGCCGTCAAGGGCGAACTTAAGGACATGTAAAAGAATGAGACAAATGGCAAGAAATTCCAGCAGCAAGCTGACAGTGAAGAGCCTGGTGACGGGATGCCTCTGCATCCTAGCAGCGTAGAGTTGAAACGGTACGAGAATAACATAGCAGAGGAAGAACAGGAGGTAGAGCTCGACAGTGTTTTGTCTGTCGTAAGAGAACTGGTAAGAGAGAGCGTTGACGCTGCTGCTGTTCGGACTTCCGTTAACCAGCCATATGTCGTACTTGAGCTCGTCCTGCCCGTCGTAATGTTGCCACTTGCAAGTTGTCGTGTTTCTGTAACACGCGACAAGGCTGACGTACCAGAACCTCGGCCGGTCCAGGTCTTGTATGACGTAAGTGAACTGGTGGTCCTTCACCACGTTCCATTTCGAATCCTCGTCAACGCAGAGGCGACCGACGGGGCATGGAACGCGACGCAGATAGTCGTGACCCTTGTCGTTGCAGTGCCAGTCGTAGGAGCTCTGATTGAGAGTATCGAACATAAGAGAACAGGCGACGTCTTTGTTTCGCACTGTTCTGTTACCATAGTACTCCAGAAAGTGAGCTCTGTCAAGTACAGCGAGCGTTATAGGATTGGAAAAATTCTTGCTAGATGTCACGTTGCCAAATATGTATCCGAACGAGTCTTTCTGCCTGTGACGATCCGTCTTTTGAAAGCCAAACTTTATCAGGAAACTGAAGAAATCTCGGGTGTTGAAGGAGCCTGTTATGTGAGTCGATGTGGCCGGTTGACACTGGGTCAGGAAAAATACCAGAACTGTCAGCGCCAAGGTGACGAGTCGTTGGTGCCGGAACTTGATTCGAGACATTTTTTTACAATCTTTTGGTATCTGCTTACAGAATTCTCAGTTGTAACAAGTTCAGGTCAGAATTTGTTTATTCTTTTAAACTAAAACAAAGAATCTTTCAAATGCATCTGACATCATATTTCGGTTCCCTTTATTTAGTCTTTCTCCTTTAATCATTGTTAGAGAACAGCTAAACAGCTGTTAGGTATTGAGTCAATGTACTGTAATTTTTACAACTTTATTGTCAGTAACAAGATGAACGCTTGTGTAATAACAAATCTATACGCTTATCCGTTGCTTGTTTATGTTCAATTAGACGTACATCTCGTCTCTCTTCTCGCTATCATATACGCATAATGGTACTTTTGTGATAAATTAATATGCGAACTAAGATCGGTCGGTTAAAGAGGATGTAATTCATTCTCTATTCAATCGACATCACGCACTCAACTTACGGCGACCGTGTTTTCTCTTCTGTATCTTATTTTTGCAAGCTACCATCGTTTCACATTGTTTTCATTGTTTTTTCTTTTATTTTACGATATCTTATTCTCTCGCCTCCGAATGATTTTCGTTTCACGTTTGACAGATCGTAGTACAAGCCTGCTTCTCACGTCGTTGCATGCTTTCATCACCCTACAAGCCTAGGGTATACACCTTCAATGTTGCACGTTGCACACCTCTTTCTTATTGATTTTCACTGGCACAGAAACTTCAACTAGACGCGCTATGGCTAGGCGGTATATTTTCCAGGAATTTACACGTTGATAAAAAGATCGCGCTTGGTTACGCTTACGTCCGGTGCCCTCCTCCAATCGACTCTCGAGATTGTGGTTTGTAGGATTTTTAGATGCTGGATTCAACTCCCCTGCAGCTCTCCCCCCTCGGATCGCATCCCCGTTGCTATGACAACTTTCAATTACTGATCCCTTCGGAATGCTGCCCCCCTAAGTATTTTCTCTTCAACTGTCGAATTAATGAATAACGCAATCAGTCAGTCTCGCACCTATCCGCCAATGATATTCCTCCTCACTCCCTCTGTCACTTCGCGTAGACACGCTTTCTCGATCACAGAAAATCCTTACCGCTTGCAGGTTCCCCTTTTTTATCCTAAGAGCAAGAGCAAGAGTTGGCAACGTTCTTCATCTTCAAAATTTGGTTTTGAAAACGATGAAATACATACGTCTTATAATTATAGAAATATTAGTGATTCAAAATTACTATTTGCTGATAACTAAGGTGCTTGTTGCAACTAGTTGGAACCCGTTTTTACCTACTGATCTCCAATTTTGCAGAGATCTATGGTGCGGCGATTTCCTTAAATCCTTTCTTGTTGACTTTTTCAAACAATCTATTCATGTTACACATAGGAACATCAGCGAGATAAATATTGCAGTGGCATTAATTGAAGGCAACGCTAGTTGTTGGTGATAGTTAATACAGCGGCCTTCCATACCGACGGAGCAAGATTTATTGACAAAAAGTGACGCAGCTACCTTACTCCTGCAATTTTACAGAGTGGATGTTTAGATAGAGCAGACTCGACGATTCTTTTTTCTACCCCGACTACTACCTTACCGATCAATTACCCCCGTCCCATGGGGTCAAATTGGCTGGGCGGAAATACCGCTATTCGGTTGTCACGAACTAGCGGGGATGAAAAGTTGCAGCGCGGGCAGCCCCGTCGTCGTAAGTCACTTCTCCCCACACATTTCATCTTACCATCGTCATATGTGTAAATATATGCAATTTTACAGCACAGAAAAACTGGGATAACGAAATATTTTTAATTCCGTAATTGAATTTGTAAACAAGACAAAAACGTAAATCGAACTAGTAGAGGCAAAATTATGCAAACCTATTTTAATTCGAGATTAGAAAATTCTCTCTTGTCTTTCTAATTTCATTTTCAATCATTTAAGGCTGTTTCCCACTTGTTCTCGATCGTTAATTTAGAATACTGAGCTTTATCGTCTCTGACTAAGTTTACTTTTGATACACCGCGGATCAAGTCATCTCGATCCCTCAGGTCTTTCTATACCTACTCCAAACCCGTTTGCCGAATACGTATTCTATGTAATACAATTTAGCGGGATTATATAAATATTCGACACTTCGCTGTTTTTTTTTCTTTTTTTTTTCTTTTATTTCTTTTCAAACCTACAGCGTAAAGGAAAATTCTTATCAGTAGACTTGTACTCAGCGCCGGATAAACTGCACGAAACAACTATCGGTCCAATTCCCGATGGTGAAAAAGAACAAAATTTCAGTCTGCCAGTGTAATTGTAGTAAAACTGCAAATTCAGATGCAGCGTTGACGCGGCGGAGGATAGCCGTCAAGTTTTAGAACTTGGGCTGAAGGTTTGTATTTTTTGAAAGAGATACGAGGAAGTTTGTCAGCCGCAGGCTATTGTGGTCCTGAAAATATTTGCAAAATTCCCCGTGTCAAATTCGTACGCTGTACCCACATAACATATGTTTCTCTATCTATAGGCTGGTATAAGGTAGACATCAAAAAAATTGTCACGCAATGCACGCCCTGGGCGACAGTAACTCGATTTGGCTTTAGGACGCACGTATTGCTTCGGGCGCCGAATCGCTGAACGAAGGAACGGATGACTGAAGCTTCGTGTCGGTCCCTTTACCGACACTCACGGTATGAATCTCTGACGGAGTTACATGAATGGCTAGACATATTCCGTAATGATTACGTGCACGTCACGACTCGTGTCGGACAGAGTTGGAAGAATTTCTGTATTTTTTTTACTCTCGTTCTCACTCATTTTTCAAGCAAAAAGTGAACTAGATCGCAGCTACGCTATGGCAAGGAAATTGTTAATCACGGTATAAAATACATCGTGTTATCGTGGGATTAGCTATACACATAAATAAAGATTGGGTAAACAAATTCCTAATTACGTAGCCCCGGGGCTTAGGTTCGCATGTTCCCGCAACGCGACTTCTCGAAATATCAACAATCTCCCCCGAATAAATTGACTTTTATAAAACGAGTACGACGATGGAAATGGGGTGAAAAAAATATATAAATATACATATGTATACAGACACGAAATTGCGAGAGAAATTCTTTTTCACCTGAATGAAAAACCGTGCAAGATTTTAGAAGAAAAATCAAATCAAATCAGCGTATTATACACATTTGAGAGGGGGAGAATAACGTTTCGGAAGCTCTTCAATTTCCCGAGTAAAGAAAAACATTTTCTTCAACTCTTTCACGACATATTCACGATTGTGTCTTTTTATACCCGTGGTACACACACGGCTTTCTACAGTTGTAATTAATTTTTAAATTTGTTTTTTTTTATCTTTCAAATAATTAAACATAAAATATGACGCCGTTGCGCAAACGATCCTGCATACACCGGATCAAGCAGAGCGTTATGTATTACATACTGCCTATATGTATACCTACTACCATATGGCTACGTTTATTTATGCCCGTGCGATCTCTTCCCGTTCATTGTCAGCTCCTTCAAATCTTACCGCAGGCTATACAAAGGTTTGTTTCAAGCACACAGTCCTTCCCACGACTCGGCGTATAAGTTGGACCGCCACTGAACTCCCATAAAGCACACTAACTTCTTCTCGAACGCTCTTTATTGAGCTGCATACCTTTGTTGTTCCCATTTTTACTATTCAACTCTCATAAAAGAAAACACAACTGACTAATGATTCGCTGATACATGTGTATAGATGCATCGGGACGACTGAGTGATTCGTTGATACACAAAAATTTCAAAATCATTTCGTAGTATTATAAATTTACGAGTGTCTACTGCGTGGAAAACGAGTTTTCCTTTTGATGAAATCACTCTAATTTTATAGATTAATTTAGTATTATAAATTTTATAATCTTGTGGTGCAATACCTTACTTGGAATATATTACTAGTTGTAGGTGTAACGTCCGATGAAATGGAACTGATTGGGAATGAAAAAAATACATTGACAAATCGAAACTTTGTACTATTTCGTGCGATTTTTCTTTTTGGCGTTAAGCTGCTTTGAGGATCAAAAACGTGGAAAATCCTTGTGCGGGGATTTATGATGCCGAGTGCAGGGATTAATTCCTCGTTTATAATTTAGGTCAATTTGTTTCGCGTAATCAATTGCGTTCTAGCAAAATATGTGGTAAATATAAGCCGCATAATGTTTTGCGGAACCAAAAGCTTATTTTAGCGAAAAAAAGAGAAACTCGAAATGGAAAGTAGAGTAAAAATGAAAATGAGAAAATATTCGTATGAATGGATGGGATCAGCAGAAATTCATTGACAAATTGACGAATTTGACTGGTCTTTTGTTAGTTGTATTGTGAAAGCTTTGCAGGCGTAAAATTAAGACTCTCTTCACCCCCTAGTTATCTTTTCCAGACTCTCGTGCGAAGAAATATCGCATATATTTTGAGCTCTGTTCAACCTATAAATACCGTAATTCATGCATGAGAAGTATTCGTGGCTGCATTGTTATAAGCCAAGGCGAGGATGAACAAGGAGAGGGGCAGGTGGTGTTGGGTTTAATTATTGACCGTTTCCTGAGAAACCGCCCCAAACCCTAGCTCGAAACTCTAAGCTTGAATCGCAAGATTTCCTTTGACACTGTAGCGAAACCAGATTTCTCGTTTTAAACCTCGACTCGTTTTGCATTCCGCTTTCCCCAACCCGCTTTTTACCTTTTCATGTACGACTGTACAGGGTAAGTCTTCCTTTTCACCTCCCATCCAGAATACATACCAACCAACCCACTTCCATTTCGTATCTCTTTTTTTATTCGCCATCCCAGCCACTTTCAAACTTTGACCGACAATCACTGAGACTAAAATCCTACGCTTGAAACACGAAATGTTTGGGTTTTCTTCTGTTTTTTTTTTTTTTTTTTTTTTTTTTCTTCTTGTAATTTACAACTTGTTACAAATTCCAGGTTTAAGTTTTCACCGTCGGGGAAACCGGAGGGATAAAATGTTCAACTGTATTTGTTGAGAAAAAAAAGTAAATTGAGTTTCAAAAAGTTTTGAGAAACCAGTATGTATATATAATGAGTTGATTTTGACAGATAAGGAAAATATAGATTTAGTCAGTAACAGCTGTTGTAACTATTTTTGATACACTCAATTTCCGTCATCAACCGACAAAAACTCGGTAATATAATAACGAATGAAGGCTCAGGCTTAGTTGCCAAGATATTTCATAAAACGGACTTTAACGTAAAAAAAAATCCGAAGACGACTGATGATTAGCCTGATTTTAGTTATACTATCCACAACCACAGACGGCGGATATTATTTTCTTGAATTTTTTTTCTGCAAAGATATTAGAATTATGGTAAACAAAATCCGCACACCTGTGTGTAGAAGAAATCACTTTTATCATAATAAAATTAGTTTTCAATTACAAATTTTCCCCATTATATACGTATATATATTAAATTAATAGCTCCTGCAGATATTCGCTTGTTTTGCTCTTAGCGTTTGTCCTTGGATGATACAATTAAGAATACAATTCGAGCGTGAAGTGGTGGGTGGGAGTCAAGCGGTTATATCGCAATAGGTATAGGTATATGTATTACGTCTATGATACCGAGAAATTATTCACTTCACATGATGCGATACTCGTGTGTATAATAAATTGTTGTGAAATTAACCGGTATAATACAGACGGCGCAAGTTGCTCGGACTGTAAGGCGCCTCTGCAGCCCTCCTTCGTTCTCACGTGCGCGAAATATTCCCGCGGTGCTAAAAATGGTGCGGGCGGGAGAAGATCCTGCTCTTTCACAGGTGTATAAAAACTCGGCACATTGCCATCCCGTCGTATACTCTCGGCTCTCTGACAGACTTAGCGTTTATCACTTATTGTTAGGTACCTTATACCTCGCGTGTATTGCGATTGTCATCCGACAATCGTTCATCCTTTGAATCCGTCACAATTGTACATTTTTTCGATTCAGTGTTTGGAAATGGTGCAGGAAAAAATCGCACGATATCAATTTGAATGTCTATCGACAAACTAGTTTGTGATTAACCGAGTTTTAAAACTGTGTTTCTATTTCACAAGTTCTCCGTGTTTCATGTTTTCAGTGAATATTGTATACTATCGATTGTTTCCGTATTCATTCGATATAACCAAGTTAAAATATTTATCAGGCCAACCCCACCATGTCCAGGTCTTTGATGAAGTTTCATCCCATTTTTGTACGATGTGACAGATATTCTATATAAATTTGAGCTAAAGAGATATTTCACGTCATCACGATATTGTACAATTTATAATACATATAATCCTGATTTTTGTTCTTCAATCTCTGAAGTTACATTATTTTATTGATAATTCGAAAATAATAATTTATAATTGAAACAGTAAATAGACAGTCCAGGTTCTGGATACAGATTCCGTTACCGACATTTCACTTGCAATTAGTCAAGACGCAAACCTTTTTCTAGAATGTTCGTGTAAAGTGTAGGTGACGGAATCTGTATCCGGAACCGGTACAGTATCTATATCTATTCGAAACTGTTTTAGAGCATAAGATTCTTTGAAAAAGAAAGAAAAGAGAGGAAAAGTTACACGTACTGGCGATTAATATTAGCGGCAGAGGCGCAGAATTAAAAGGGAATTAATTGTTTCAGGGTTTTCTGGGTCTGTTAGCATCGGTACTGGTTTGTCCCGGCGTTCATCCCCTGGAATCAATCGTTCCGGAACGCGGCCTGACGCCGAGGAATTTTAACCCGCACCCCTACGTGTCGGCAGCGATGGGAACGACCATTCTCTCTAATTTCGATCACCCTTACGCGGCTGTCGCGTCAAAGCGTTCGAGACACGTTCAAAACCGTTCGAAAACTCGGGACAGCGACCGTGTCGCTTCGATTACCAGCCTCGCCAATTTCGCTCGTGATTTCCTCGGGCTTATCAACGGGGAAAAACGGCAACCGGTAATTAATTGCATTTAAAATTTGTACAAATTTCATATTTCACCAATTTTATTGCGTAGGTAAATAAAAAATTAGAGGTCTACTGATGAAAAGTAAAGCCTGTAGTGTAAATACGCGCTTCATTTTCTTTTAAGCTATTGATATTACTATTGATGATTATTAGAATAAATTAAACTTGGAGCATTGAGAATGACGATTTGTCAAAATATTTCAAATTAGTTATTTAATTATGAAATTAAACGATGTACGTACGTGAAATTACGTGTAATTCTAATCATTTTATTCCCGTTTCGTCAGGTTACTTCAAACGATCCGTACAATGGCGCCTTCGAGTTTCCGTTGGAGATAAACGAGCGGCACGTGGCCGAAAATGTGGGTGGATACGGAATCATCGGGAGTGCCGTACAGGGTAATCAGAAGGGAGGCGAAATTGGTGTGGAGAAACTCGCCATTGGATATTACAGAGATGAAGACGGAGATGGAACGAGGAGGAAACTGCCAACTGTCAAGGATGCCGGGCTATTCCTGCAGGGGAAGCTGCTTTTCGAGGAGAAGCTTAATTTCGCAAGCGTTCAACAATCTTCCTTCAACGTAGAATCCGCGGCCCTTCGGGATACAAACGACAACCTTAGCCAAGGGTAATTAATAAGGAAACGTACACGCGAAGATCCTTTTGTTTAAAATTTATCGACGGCGTTTAATTTCGCGCGAGGCGGTTGGGTAACAGTACTAAGATACATATGTATTATACCATTATACCTACACCGTATATACCTTGTATATCGCGTTTCATTATGTCTCCGCGAAGAGTATAAAGGCAAAGAGTGTGCTAGTTAAACGTGGAATCAGCCGGACGATCTAACCGTCCATTAAAAATTTAATATCGTTTAGGATCCGCCGTGTGCTAGGAGAAAAAGGATAAAAAGACGTGACGTATCATCGTCGAGAATGAGGAAAGCGCCGGTCGGGTTCTATATATCGTTATATACGAATGTCACTCTTAAAAATAACTATATACCTATACAGAGTCGTAAGGAAACGTCGAGGGGATGATATTGGAGGGAACACGAGTGAGAGGCTTACGGAAAACCCGGGGAGGATATGGATTGGTAAACGCAATGTGGGAATTGGTCGGGACAGTTTTTTGGATGTCTGGAAAATAAACTCAGCCATTGCGTTACACATCGCGATACCTCTAACCGAAACAGACGGAAATAGGGGAACACTAAAGCTGTATTCGCGCGGATCAAAAGATCCTCCCAAGCAGACGGTTGCAGATTTGTATAAGAAACTAAAAGCTGCTTGTGCGAAAACTATTAGACATAAACATTATTTTTTCTAAGAGAGCTAGACGTTTAGTTTTACGTACACAGGTTTGTAGAGATAAAGAAGATGATCGTCTTCTCCCGTTACTCTTTTCAGTAATTTTTTTTCATAATTACAGCTGCACGGTTTAAGGTAAATTCTTCAAAATTATTCATCGCCAATGCAGAGAATATTCTTTTAGTACATATATTATACGAATAAGAAGAAGAGAAAAGGGGGCGCAAGGAAAATAAGAAAAAAAGACAATATCTTTTCTCGTTTCGTTCTAGATTGTACGTGACAAGTGACGAAGAGGATCACTTCCAGCCGGGTGCACCGCAGGTTCCGTCCGATACGTCCGACGTCTCCGATTTAAGGCTCGTTTCATTGACGAGGTACGACGTCGTCAGCCCGACGTGCTGCAGCGGCAGCCACCAAGTTTCTCTGACGGGTTACCTCGGCCACCGAGGCTGGTCGGATGATCAGCTCCAGCCTCTGTATGGAATCAACACTCATGCTCGGCCGGATTATTTCCTTACCACGGATCCAGATTATCGGCATCATTCACATCGCTCCGACGAAAACCAACGTTTTCTTCCCGCTGATCCCAGCCCGCGTTATTCCTCGTATTTTTCTTTTCATACTCCATCACGAGTTAATAATTGAGTGATGTGATTTGTGTAGATTCAACGTGTGATATAAGCATGGCGGGAAGAATATTGTCCATTTTTGAAGTTGAAAACGTTGACGGAAATTGGATGTATGTACCTGTAACATCCATATCCTATGTGTCGAATGAAATTTCATTTTAATCCTTGTTTCTCGTATAATGTGCAACAGAGGCTAGGAATTGAACTTGGATCAAGAATCAAGCTGCAATCGTACGACCAGTCAATCATTTCGATCAAACACAGCGGTCTGTGAATTTCTATGTATAAACGATACCCTATTTCTAATACTGATCTGTGATATTTATCTTCAAAAACCTGTTAACTTACAAATTATATCGATCCTCTCAATTTAACATTTCGTGATATTATAGATCAGTTTTGCTTGTGTCTCGGTGTCCGCGGGTTCTTCCCAAATTATAACCAAAGTATGAAATAGCCGGTACCTATACACCGGTTAATTCGCCACCTGAAAATTAGGAGATAACTTTCACGCTGCGCGGTAGTCAAACTCGACGTTTTCAGCAAACTCTATTACGCCGCGTTATACGTACGTACAAGGGTGAATGTGCAGGGAGTAAGAGCGTGCGGAAAGAGAATGAGCGAGGGATGAGGATCGGGGCGAGAATGCGAGGCGGCGGGTCGACTGTTCAACTCGAACCGTATTTAATCCACATATTTCGAAATAATTAATATGATGAAAGTTTCGAGGATGGTTGGAACCGCCTGCAGCTCCGCACGGTTCCTATCTGCCTACCAACCTGCCCTCCTTACGCTCCAGCTATGTGTTGATTATGAAATATTCATAAGGTTGCCCTGGGGTGCAGTAATATGGCTCGAATGATCCGTTTAATTCAGGGGTAAACGCGGTTCAGTGTCCGACCCGTACTGTCTTGCCTCACTTATTCGTATTACATACACGTTGGGCTCCGATATCCATTCCCAAGTCCGCTAGGTCTAGGTGTGATCATGATTTTTTAAATCTTACTAGGTATAATGTTCCTGGAGTTTCGAAGCAGCTGCGCCGCGGGTCTATTGGCTGAAGTCTTGTGACGTCATCGGTTCTGGCGGGAAATATTGTGCGAATATATTTCAACCTTCAGCTCCTTCATATTCGAGGGTAAAAGCGGTGAGGGTGAGATTTTTTTATCCGCAATCGGTAACGCGAGACCTGGAGGACTTGAATATCGCGAAAAAGAAAAAATGAAAGCGTTAAGAAAAAAGGGAAAACAAAGAAAACTAAGAAGGAAAAGAAAAATGGGAAAATTTCTTTCCCCCGCAATGCAGGCAACGACCCAGTTTCATCCGCCAGTGCCGCCCGCTTTTCGTCACCCTAACTGGTTAGGTATATATAAGCCGGAGCTTAGAGGACCTCACGATAAAGAGTGATCCGTCAGTCCCTAACTGCAGCGATCAGGTTCTGCCACGGCATGGCACCTGTCCCACTCGGGGTTAATTAATCGAGTCCGATGCCGTCACGGCTGGAGGGAGAGAAAGAGAGAGAGGGAGAGAGAGAGAGAGAGAGGCGATACAGAGGACGTTTGACGCGGTGTGGTTAAATTGCGTTTACATCACGAGGTGCATCCCCGCTCTGCGTGTATCTATAATGAACGTACATACGCACGGCACGTGTATAACAGGGCTCGAATTTTGTTATCGTGGCAACGTGCGCTTCTAACCTGAATCACGAATAATTAGATACGGTCTGTGCGTTCGCAGATGGGGCCGGCGCCTAATTTCAGGTTACCTGACTCTCACGGAATTCCTGCAACGTCCATCTTGTTCTATACGTTCGAATGTTTCGAATTCAACATTCGATTATCCCCGTTTAACACCGGACACGCTGACAGCGAATTGTAAAAAATTTTTATCGGACTTCGAAGCACGATTTCGATACACGCAACTGTGTTGCACAGATTTTTTTGGTTTCTTTTTTCCTCGCGCCGCTCAACCTGATACACAACTTTTTATTCGCCCCATGCAGGAAAAATCGAGTAATATTTTTTTCTTAACAGTTTATCGAAGCGAAGTCTCAGAATAAGCAACAGCGAGTAGACAACCGGGGTGAGGTAGAGGAGACTACAGGGGCTAAGTAATCGTCTGCGAACATCTGCAGCATCTCGATTAAACGAAATGGTTTTACTACCATTTTTTACAACGCGTTTTTATCGAGTTTAGAATAAATTTCGATCCGAGTGATAGTAATTTACATTTCAATACCTCTTGTATAATGGCAATTTACTGTTCAAAAAGCTTCATCACTGCTCCCTGATCTTCTTTTGCATTTTTTTCAAATTCAATTAGTTCAATCTACTACGGCGTGAAATCTTTCTGGAGAATATCTCGCGAATCTGTAATCGTTACTTTTTTCTGGTATTCTAATCTTTCTTTATTTTCTTTTGCAACCACCGGTTTCTAGTTCAACGCAGGGAGCAGGTCAATAATTTCAATGGAATGATATAGAAGATTCTACACCTGCGAGGGAAGTTATGGCATTCGATTCGTGTTCGACGTATTTTAAAGCCAGTTATATCGCGAAGGCTGTCGAAAAAACTGGTCTGCGTGTGTGTATGTGTATCGGGACAGACTAGGCGAGATATCGGATACCGATAATTAAGTTCACACTCTGTACGCCGGAAGTCAATTCCTGCACGTGGTATATAGGTATGTAGAAAGTTAGATGTATAAATGGAATTCTTCTCCTTCTTCATCTTCCTCCTTGCTCTTTTAATTCTCGGAAAAGTTTTATACCGTGAAGGATATCGAAATAGTTAACAGACAATCTCAATAAAGCTGCAGCACTTAAGTAGCTGCATTGCAGGATCGTATATCACCCGCGTATCGAGAATTCGAGTCTACTTTGAAATCATAACACCATATTACTAACTAGCTACTATTAACTGCAATCGTTACCGCTATTTTCATTTTCTCTACATTTACTGCATCTTCGCATGCATGGTGCACCTTAATAGTGTCACTAACAAGGTACAAGCTGGGTCAAGATATAATTTATATGTATGCACGTTAATTGCGTTCAGGGGTATAATAAAGTCGGCAAAGGATCGAAGGAGGGCAGAAATTGGTACATTAAACAGAAAGCTTTTTCTTATTTTCGTGTTTTATAATATTTCTATTTCGTGTAATAAATATTTTGTAAATTTCACAGTAGGTACACGTGAGGTTCGTTGTTATATGCATAGTTATACATACATACATGACATTTTAGGTATAAAGTTATATATTCTTTATTATTATTATCAAACTGATAGCTATTGGCAGACGTCTACTCCGGCTCACGATGACGACCAAATTTTTTATCAGGGCAAGTGGAAAATGTGTCCAATACCCCAAAACCTACTTTCTTACGACGCTTATAGAGCGGCAGCTGCAGGAGCAGAAACTCGGCTGGAGCGAGGCGAGGCCCCACCGAAGTGGAGAACAACTCGAAGCTGTGAAAGAAGAACAAAAATAAAACGTGATCACAGTCATAACAATCTGTATTACAATTTGTACTTATAATATGTACCTTGTAATGAAAAATGGAGGAAATTGTTGTGCAAGTATTTTCGTAATTAAAAGTGATATTACAATTTGCAGATTATTATTGAAACTGTGATAAAGCTATGGATGCTTTCATTTTTTACATAAAAATATACTTATGCACGTATTGGGATTATCACTTTGCAATGCATCATCTGGTGGCAAAAAACGAAACTAACGCAACCAGCCGAGCCTTGATCGTGTTTTTTCGCATGTGGATTGTAGAACAGGCATGTTATTGATTATGTTTTATTACTTCATACGACTTGAGTAATTTAAAACCTGAAAAATGACGATTTGCCTCCATTAAAATGAAAAATTTAGGTTATGTAGTGATAAAATGGCGCTGACATCCAGATTCCGACGTCACGAGGACATTTTCCAGTAAAACGAAGTAAAACACCGGAGAGGGATAAAATGTTTTATGAAATAAACACCAGATTGGGACATGGGGGTGAAGAAATATATGTGGAAAACTTTCAAGAGTGCACGCAGAATACATGTATGTATGTTTGTATACGTGAATCTTTTAAACCTTGCTCATTGAAAATTTTCAAGGACTTCTTTTCCTCGCACTTATCAACCTGCTCAGTATCATATACGTAAACATATAATCCTGAAACATTTCTCCCAGATCCGAACAGGCGACATGTGCATACTGGTGTGCGTGTACACATACATATATATATAAATATATACGTGGCATTTTACCCTTGGGAGGGCGATACGACAGACGTTAACCTTAGACCTCCATTTCTCTCTCTCTAACTCTCTCTCACTTAGCTCGTGTACAGTGATGACCTTTTTCCGTAGCACACGTGACATACAGACTGCGTTGGACTTGTGTGCTGCAGCTTATACACGTGCTGATCGTACAAGTATGAAAAAAAATTTACTTACATTTTTAGCTCGCAATCAGCTGAGAAGTATGCTTCGTTGTATCGGTGTAAACAAAAATTTCGAGATGTTTTTCAAGCAATTCGATGCACAGGTAGATCTTGAACGATTCGATGGAATGATGTTCGCTGGCTTGGAAAATGTAATTTGCTTGCGTGCCAAGATTTGATTATCGTAAAGGTATAAATTCTTTAGAATGAATTTGAAATCGACGCGATCGATCGGTGTATCATGTATATGTATAGTGCAGTAAGTGGTCTGAAGATGGGACGAGACGCATTCACTTCGGCAAGTATATGCAGGGTACAAGAAACTCCGATCCTTTTATACCTGGTATACAGGTATGCAGGTATGCGTATTCACATGCATGAGAGTACATGTGCATCTATCTAGTTCCATTCGTGAGTTATAATACATACCTATAAGTTATCCATTTGAAAGCCGTCCAAGTATACCTACTTTTTTTAGTTCGTTTCCTTCGTTTTTTATCCAGCCCACTTTGTACCTTATACATCAAACACCAACGTCAGCATCGCCAGCAGCTGTAATTCTCGAATGTACATTCGTAGGAGGTAGAAATGGAGAGAGAGGGAGAGAGAGAGCGAGACGTACTTTTACTACGTCTAGGACTTATGGATGATCTGTAAGGCGTGCATAATATACACAGAGGAGACAGAAAAGTAGTGCATGCGATACTTCGTGGTGCCAGAGTAAGCTGGAAGGAATATCGACGAAGTAAACTAAAATAGGTTGGCGGATAGATAGTGGAAACTACGGAGATCACGCCGGAGGCGTGATCAAGGTCCGACAGATAGTATACTAATTACTTAGATTAAATAACACACCGTATACAAGAGCATGATATGAATGTATAGAATATGTATAGGACGTACAATCAGGTAAAAAATTTATTGAAACAGGAACATGACAAAACAGAGTTTCAAAAATGCAGTTTAAGCTAATCAAGTGAAGTCTGATTAAAAAAATCTCTGTGATTTATAAAGAGAAAATATTCTGAAACACCTCGTGATTAAGAGCGTCAAAGATGTTGCATTATTTTGTTATTCACTACTAAAAACATACTCATACATACCGGTGTATATGATTCTAATGAATAATAGCTTACTTTATGGTTAGAACTTCTTACAAATCGTTTGACAACAAGATAGATTATTTTCTTGATCTCGTCAATTGGTAAAAACAATCGGATACGTATGTATGTATAATCGGCATATTTTAGAGCTGAAAAATTTATAATTCGGCAAGAAATACATTTAATTGTTATCCGCAATCCTCTGAATAGAATCAGACGAGCATGAATCTTATAAGTAGATTTTAAGGTAAAAAAATAATAGAAAAACGTGATTTCTCTGACATTGTTGATATAATTATATCGGGACTCATTATCAGTATTAAAAATTTTTTACATGTAGGTAATTAGATTACTTTCATCGAAACTTTCCAACTATCAGTTCCATCACATTTTCGTTGCAATATTTATCCAAAAAATCGGTATACGTGAATAAGAATCAAGTCACAATCAGTCCGACAGCATCGTTCACGGTCTTTTGGTAGGCGTGCGTAGGGATCTCATCTCATCTCATCTGATCTTGCGAGAAGAGAAGTTTCGGGGCTCCCGAGCGAAGTGAGAGGGAGAGAAAGAAAGGAGAATAGAAAGAGAGAGAGAAAGAGAGCGCGAAGGAGGCAAGCGAGAGAGAGAGTAGAGTCCGCCGAGCGGGTTGCTCCCGGTTACTCCCGGAGCGCGAAGGCTCAAAGGGTAGGGAATCGGCGGGAGGTTGTGAGGGGGGAGGAGGTGGGGGAACAGGACCTGGAGGGGGGAGAGGCGCACGTCGGCGCGCGCGCACGACTCTCTCGATAGCCTCCGTTAGGGTTCGGCTTTTCCCGTCGATCTCTGCGGGGGCAAAGCCAGAGGCTTCTACTCTGGTATCCCCGGCTCCCTCTCGCCGCTCAGGGCACCGGGTTACTCCTCTCCGAGAGGTCCGAGCGATCGCGTCAACGGCGTGAGTGTCCCGAGAGTGAATCGGCATCCGTCGTCATCCATCACACAGGTATCGAAAAGTGCAGTGAGAAGTACGCCGAGAGTCGGAGAGCTGAAAACATAGAGGGTCACAAGGTGAACGGGTGAACGTGCTTCAGTTAAATATGAGAAATTCATTGATCCAAGAAATCGCAGCGCGTTAATTTGTGTCGTTGTTGTCGTTGTTGTTGTTGTTGTTGTTGTGTTTACCGCGAGGCTTGAGACACGATTCACGGGGAAGATTGAGCCGATCTAGATCAGTTCTAGATGTCGGCCGTTACTGGCGCCGGTTCATCAACGTGCGGTGGTTTCTCGATTCGGTTTTCCTCCTCCGTAAAGAGTTAATGACAACAGCGATAGACTGCTGCTGCTATGCGCAGGGATGAACGGACGGTGTCTTCGTCTCTCCGAACTCAAGATACCACGGAATAAACGACTCGAGTTTGGGGTTTCGGCCTCGCGTCTTTGCCGCGTTGTTGTTTTGTTTAATCAAGGCGAGACCGAGTGCGGACCGGCGCCGACTTCAAGTGCAAGCTGACTCTTACGATATCTCGAGTGTCGACGTTCGTTTGTTTATTCTTTCTCAGGTTGCGTTCGCCTCTATCTCTCCCCCTCCCCCGCCCTTCCTTCTCACGATTTTTTTGCCAAGATCCTTCTCTTGGGCGTAAACTCCTCGCGATTTCGTCGTCAAGAATTTGAACGGATGCCCGGCGCGTTGTTACAGGTGTACGTAACAATTTACGGGAGTAACGCACGTGCGTCTGGGATTAAACCGGCGGCAGTGGTTTGTTTTGGTAGCTGGCCAACAGGATGAATCGCCTACAACAGTTCGACGTCTAATTCGTAACCCATAATCCACAGTGTTCGATGAACGGGAATCTGAATTGAGAGTAAAGAGCATCGAAATGACAGCCTAGGAAGATATAATATCGATAGAAATAAAATTCGTGCCAATAGTGAAGATATTACTGCCTATCTCACGTAACTCGTGATTCGAGCAACGAAACAGAAATCATATCGTCCGATCGGTGCCAAATTGTGAACGATCATCCTTGTGTGCAACGAGATATATCGAAGGATTGTGAGTGTGTGTTTCTTTTGTTTCATCACCTCGAGGAGTTGTCGGTTGACCGCGGCTGCGTTCAGACTGTAAATACTGTAACAAGTGAGTTAATGTGATGCGCGCTGCGTGATTTGCGCCAGTTTTTTTTTCAAATTCTGCGGCGAACTTCACGACGCTGAAAACAAAAGACAAAAAAGAATAATGCCCTGCGCTCAATCCTGTGCCAAATGTTTCGCGGATAATTCGTGTGCTACCGGTAATAAATGCGAGGAGAGTGAATCGTCGGTTATATTCGAATCATAGTGTTCCATGTATATCCTGTCGTGAACGAATAGATAAAGAAAGTGAATAAATTTTGGACAATAACGATACGAGGATTGCTCCGGGTCTCTTCTCGAAAGAATCGCTTTCTCAAATCGAATAATTATAAATAATTTACGTGCGTATAACAGGTATTTAGTATCGTGTGTAATTCTAACTGTGAATCATCGAAGAAGAAATCTTAAACACCGTAAGCTGTACAGTTTTCTTTGTGAATGTACAATCGTTTCTTTTTCTATATTTAAACAAAAAGTTGGTGATATTAAAAGTTGGAAAAATAATTCCGTCAAAAGTTTATAAACACAATTTGTGCATATCGATTGATACTATCGAATCGCCGAAATGGATGCATCGATGGAAATGAAGTTCTTCCTTCCCCTACTCGTCGCTCTCTACGTGGCTGCTTTTGTATCAGGTAAGAAAAAACACATTATTACAGAATATAAAACCGTCCGTACAATTCCTTGTGATAATTTTTCTCATTTTACTCTTTCTATCTTCTTTATCCCCGTTGTACGAATAGGGAAAACCATTACTTTCTTATTTTCACAACGATTTTTAAGAAACTAAGATTTCAAAATATGATTGTGTTTTGTTTTCTAACGGTTCACTGAAAATTCAAACGAATTCAAAAATCGCGAAATAACGGTTTTTCCTCAGGATCAATCGTTACGGTAACGTCATTAACTTCAATACGATAATAAAAAAAAAAAAAAAAAAAAAAGGGAAAGCAAGCGGAAAAAAGCCACCATACATCTGTTATGGCGTTGAATTTATTTGAACGTAATTAATAATGGTGTTACACGTGGTTATACATAACGATGCATGATGTGAATCGGCGGCGGGGGAACCTGCAGATTATTAATACAGACGACAAGCTCCCGCACAAAATACGTAATACAATATCGTTATATCCCCGGAGGAGTTTTGGCTCATTTATCAAGCAGCTATCATCCTTCTTGCTCGTTGATGTATTGCTAATAAGGAATGATCGACAGCCGCGGACAATTATTGAAAGTACATTATTATTTTACCTCGCAGCTGGCTGTGTGTTTTATACTGTGTCTAATAATCCCGGAGCAATAGGTAGACGATAACGAGTCTTGGGAATCTTTAATCACTGCCGTTCGACAAAGACGTCGTTGATTTTCTAATTAATTTCAATCTTCGATTATGCAGTATATTTACAAACATTCAAACGTTGGCGATCGGATAAACCACATTTCACCAAGCTTATTACAGACGATTGAAACGAATTGAAAAGCGAAAAGAAAAGCGTCAGGATTTTCAAATTATAAATTACGCATATGTATGCATGGAATATAGGTGTGTGTGAGAGAAGTAAGAGTGATTTCTTCGAATCGACTGTATATAAATTATACTTGCCACGTCTCGTTCGTTCTTTTCATTAACGATTATTTATCCACTGTATCAGTTTTATATATGTATACACCGTACCCTGCACCATTCAGGATCTCTACCTAATGATTCGGTTCCAGAGTAAACGAAGTTTCTTTTTCTGATTCGCATCGGGAAACCGCCATCAGCGCAAACTTATTCTATTTATGTAGTTTGCTCACGGTATATAGCCTGCAGATATTGAAGAAATATATTGCAGTTTGCCTTTGGTCGCATACATGTACATCTACATCTACATACATATATTATATATATATAAAACATACGTATATATAGCGAATCCGGTTTATGCAATGTTGGGATTACATTTTGGTTTGCTCGTAGAATTATTTGCCGGGAATTTCTATTCCTGTTTGTACAGAGAATGGCATTGTAGATACTATATATATACATATATGTATTGTAACTGCAAGCACTTGCAGAAGGACGTTTACCTCATACGTGTATAAACTGTATTTCACTACCCTCCGGTATCAAAATCATGATTCCGGAAATGCTTTATGGTTTGTTATTGCAGATCGACGGTGATGTAAAATCATCTCCATAGATCGGTATGCGCCGTTTTGTTAAAATTACGGGAACAATTAATCCCGCGGTTTCTCGTTACGTTTAGAAAAATTTTCACACTCTCATGCGACTTGTTTGAAATTGAAAATAAACTTTCATCACAATGTGGAATCTATTAGATAATTTAATCGCCGAGCTGAATCCTTTGCCAAAACGTTCATTTTAGCAAATTGAATTTTTTCTTCATATATATATATATATATATGCGTATACTTGTGTCCATAGTGAAGTAAACTTTTAGTTGATCGAACGAATTTTTCTCCTTCGGTTAAATACGCGACTCTTTTAGTATTTTATAATGGATTTGCATGCGAGTACGCTTTCTCTCTTTCTCCCGTTAGCAAAAATGAAAAAAATTACTGTTTTCTAAGCTTACGGTGACCTTGATATAGTCAAGTATTCAAAATATGAATAAGTTTTGCCTTGTTATGATTTACTTATTTTCATTCTACATCCCCGCAGTAGTGAAACAACGATTCTTTCCTGAAGTTAATCGTTACAATAATAACGTTACTAACTTCAGCCACATTAATATTCGTAATATTCGTAGTGCAAGAAATTGATAAAAAGCGAATCGGTTGTTTATACACCTTCTCCGGCCCGCAACGGGAAACACGAGGACTTATAGACTCTCCCTCCCTGCTCCTTCTTCTTTGGTCACAGTTTACGCAAACACGTCGTTATAGTGTGTGTATATATATATATATATATATATATATATGTATATACATCGCACATGTGTGTATATCGATCGATTGAGTGAGGCGAAAACGACAACGACGACAATGACGACGAGGAGGAGGGGGAGGAGGATGAGGTCGGAATTCGTTGTACATGTAGAAAGAAGTATAGGGGAAGGTGGTGGTGGTGGTGGTTGTTTGCCGCGCAGGAATATCTACTACTCCCTGGGAAATGCTTTTATCAATAATAGATTCTCCCCGTGCGGAAAATGCTCTCTTGTTTTTCTATCATCGAAATCCATCTATCCGCTGTCCTTTATCTCTACCATTTTATCCAGAGAAAATCACCCCAGCTTCTCCTCTTCTCTTCTCTTCTCTCCTCTCTGTTTCTCATCTCTTCTCATCCGCCACGCCTCCTTATATATGTATAGTTCAGTCTCTCTCTCTCTCTCTCTTTCTCTCTCCTTATTCCTCCTCATTTTTCCCGATTTTATTCTCCTCTTCAGAGACGTACCGTGTTGCTGCAATCCCCGCGATACTCATTTCTCTCCCTGTCTCTTGCCCCCTCAACTTCGAATTACCTCCGAATTATATTATAAATAATCTCGCTTATTCGCCGAGGTATGGTGCATGCACAATTTCCTTTCTTATATCTATATATATATAGGTATGTATATGCTGGAGAGCTGATTGAATTTTTTTTCTTGTTTTTTTTTCGGTTTTTTGCTTCTCGCTTTTCCCCCCCGCTTTCATGTTTATAACTATTAGTTCGCCGTGTTCGTTAAGTTGGTGCCCTCGTCGATTTCGACGTTTACGTATATTTCATCAAACATCCAAGTCCACGTATGTTAAATCCATAAAAAGGCTCGATAAGCCCCATTCTATACACAATTCTGAAGTAAAAACACTACTATTAATTTTTTATTAACTCAGAATTGAAGAAACTGCACGAAAACTACGAATTTACTGTTGCGATTTCAAAGTTTTTGTGTCATTTCTTTATTTCTGAGTCAAATACTTATGCATTGTGGTGTTTTCTGTACAGAATTGTGTATAGAATCAGGCTGTTGAGCCTTTCTGTGGATTTAACATACGTCGAGTTCGATATTTGAATAAATGTACGTAACCGTCGAAATCGGCCAGAGCAACCCCTTAAAAATAGCAGATAAAAAAAGAGTGAAGTTAAAAGTGTAGGAATGAAATTGACTATTTCTCATGTTACATGATCAGCGCCGTTTCCTCCATCCGTTTTCTTCTCGAATATCTTTCGTTTCCTTTTTCTTTTCTTACAAGCTTTTTTCCTCTTTGTGTATCCCCCCCCCCCCCCCCTTTCTTTCATGTCGTTCGTTAATTAATTACGCGTTATCCGATTAACCATTAATTAGCCGTCTACCTACTATACAAACGACTCGCGGGGCTTTGGCGAGGCTCAAGAGCGCACGCGATTAAAGAGTGAAAGAGAGAGAGAGAGATGGAGAGAGAGAGTGAGAAAGATTACACGCTCCGCGAAATCAACCCGGTAGACCAAATAACAACGGGGATAAAAGCAGCTCATCCGGAGGCTGGTGGGAGTGGCAAAACGTTAGCCGGCCAGTAAAGCCTATCTATCTCTTTCTCTCTCTCTTTCTCTCGCCTTTCGGTCGCAGGAAGCGACTCGATACGTTTGGATGCATGTATGTACCCAGGATCGCGCATCTCTCTCTCATCGTTTGAATTTCGAATGAGATGATTTCGTCCTGTCTGCGTGATACGGACCGTTAACAGACAGAGAAAGAATAAATAAAAATACGTAGAAGTAAAATTAGAATTGAAAATTGAATACAACTTAATAAAGAAATTGCAATGCGTTGTTGCCGTTTATATTGATTTTGTAGAATCGTTAGAATTCCGATTGGTTTTTTAATGAACCTCGACTGTCTTCGTTTTGAATTTTCTACATTTCCAGTTTCTGCGTTTTAAAATCTTGCATATTTTCACATATTTCAACAGTTTTATTCATAAAACGGGCAAACCGAGTAATTTTCCAAGATCTTAGCGTGACGCAATAGTATATATATATATATATAAGATTGCGCACTAGTTGATATTACTTTCTCTAACTGAGTGCGGAAAATTCAATTCAACTTTCGTCAAGAGTTCGCTTCTCCGCACGAGTCTTACGTACTAATTTTTGTAAAGAGTGCATAAAACGTCCCTCACAATTGAAAATAACTAGACTGTCGGAATAGCGTGCGAAAAAGTAACTAGAATGTTGAAATAGCGTGCGAAAAAGTAACCAGACTCTTGAAATTGCGTGCAAAAAGTAAGGCAGCTGGTATAAAAAAAGGTTATAATCTATCTGCACGATGCGCAGCGTATATTTTTCTGAAATGCGCCATTTCTCACACGGTTCACAGACATCGAAAGATGAACTTTTCACGCACGTGTTACAAAAGTCGAATTTCGCGCACTCGGTTTTGGGAGTATAAGAATCCTTTGAAAGATTTTATTTTCTCCGTTCCATCGCGTCAGTCTCGACGTCTAAGTAATCGCGTATTTTCAATACGCCTTGGAGACTTCGTTGCGACTCCGCTCGTCTTCTCTTCTGTTGCACAAGCTTTAAACGACTCAAAACTATTTACCATGATATATGTATACTGTAGCTCTCTTGTATACATATATATGTATATTATATAGAGTTGAAGAAGAAGCCACGAGGAAGGCAACTTTTGCGGCAGAGGGAAATATTATTATTTTGTTTCATCGTTGTAAACAGCCTTTGGCACTGCAATTATGCGAACAGAACAATTCTCCTTGGATCTCATATTAGATATATATGTATATATACATGTATTAAATATATATATATATATATATATAAAAACCTAACAGCATCTCCTCGGCGTTTTTTCTTCACGTCCAAAGAACGTATATATATATATATATATACTTATATACTTACCTAGGCCAGGAAAAAGACAAAGCTCGGGTAGCAAACGAGGAAGGAAAATAGAGAAAAATGTGTATAAAAACGACGTCAACCTTTGCAAGCTCTTCAATCCTCCCCCGACTTCTCGTCTCATTATTTCTCTACCTTTTCATCCCTCAAATTCCTTATACCTTCTTCTCTACTTACATTATGTATTATACCTATACACTGTGTCTTTTCTTTCGTATTATACCTTTTTTTATTTTATACATACATATACATATACATATATATCTATATTCTTATGATTATTGAGAATTTTTTTTAACTGTCAGGTGGTCGGTCGCTTGGCTGACAATGAAAGTCTAAATTTTTTTTTTTTTTTCATTAACAAAGGAATTTAAGGGACAAATCCATTCTTGAAGAGGATAAAGAAATTATTATTATTATTTTTTGATTTCGTCACGAACACCATACAGTTTTGAAGAAATTTTGTGGAAAATTTGAAAAACGTTTACATCTCGACTAAAGTGTCGTACATAGATGTCTTTTTTTTTTTTTTAATAATATTCTCAAGTTTCTTTCTTGTGGCATGCATTATGTACACACGCAATATTCTCAAGTGTAGCGTATATAACCCAAAAAATAATAAAGAATGAATGTACAAGAAGACAAACTGCCGTGGTGGAAGAATTTTTATTATTTAATGCTGCATTTCCAAAAAAAGTAAGAAAAATTTACGAGATATGGGAATACTGTCGACATTTTTTCGGTCTTTTCACGCGCCTTCTTTTCCCTCTATTTTCTCCTCTCTCTTTCTCTCTCTCTCACACACACACACACACACACACACACACACATAGCAAACGTGGAAGTGCAGCAGCATCAGCAGCCCGGAAGTCCGTCGTATCATCTTCTTGGTTGGTCCGTCTTGCTGCTGCTGCTGCTGCTGCTGCTGCATGTTTGCAAGGCGATCTTGCATATGAAAGCAGCGGCTCCAGGGACAACGGATATTGGTGAAACTTGATGCGTACGAATGCTTTGGCTCTACGCACTGGGATATCACTTTTCTCAAGGGGGACGGTCGTGTATGTACTATTAAACACACATACACACACATCACACACAGGCATTATATTATGTGCTTTGAATGTATGAATACATTTTTTTTAACCTCTTCCTTTCTTCTAGTCCAATAAACCAAGGTTGGAATCTGAAATATTTGGAATTGACTGCAAAATCGATTTTTATCTTTGTTTTATAGACAAGAATATTGGAGGGTATGCAAATTTGCAAGATCAAAAATTCCTGAAAAATTGTGAAAGTTAATGTTAAAAGATGATAATAATTTTCATTTTTTGCGATTATATATATCGGGAACGGTAGCGAATTTTGAGACACAAGTTTTAGGGTTGAAAATTTTGCGCAGAGTAATGACTTGAAGAGTTTATTTTCGTCCAGTATTTACGGAGTGACAATCAGTTTTTCTGACTTTTCGAAATTCCTTACCGTTAACGAGATAATCGCGAAAAACGAAAATTATTATCGTTTCTTTTACATTAATTTTCACGATTTACCGGGAATTTTCGATTCTGAAAATTTGCGTACGGTGGTATTCCTGGGTATGAAACGAACGTAAAAGTCAAGTTTACAACGACTTTCTAATTTTTCAGGTTTAGGCTTTACTGGACTATTTATGCCTTGCGAATCCCGTTATAATATTACTTAAATATATATCGAAGGGGGTACAATTTTTTTTTTTTTTTTTTTTTTACTCCAAAATGTTTTTTAAACAGTGAAAAATGACTTCTATAAACATTTTTTAGCATTATTTTGAATTTTTTTAAATTCTCCAGACATCTGAAAATCATTTTAATTTTCTTTAGTTACATTCGAAAACGAAAAAAAAAAGATTAGCGAATTTGAGTCCTCGAAAATTAAGTATTTCCTTAAGTATCCCGTTTTGCCCCCCCCCCCCCCCCCCCTCCCCGCCCCCCTGCATATTTCTTGGTATTAGAAGTTTGTTTTACAAATAGTACGTTATTACGTCCCTCTTTGTTATCCGGTAAGAACAACGCGATTGTTGTATCATTTTTATCTCGTTGTCGTCGGTCGGTTTGTAACCGTATTATATTATATTTACTTACAATTAGTAACGAAATCCGAGGATGCTGATCGTGAAATACGCTGCATGGTTATATAACGACTGGCTTAAACATCGTTAGTAAAAGAAGTAAAATTAAAAAATAAATATAAATTGAGAAAAAAATCAAGCGTCTCTAGATTACCAAGAGTAGTTGTATTTGATTTCAAATTGCTTATCTCTCATCAGCGTGTAATATTAGAGTGTTTTTTTAATAGGTTCGTCCTGGTTTAAGTCGACGATAACCTCGTGTACGTTTACTTATACCCCCTGAACACAAATTACAGGTCGAACGTTTGTGAGTTAAGAAAACTAAATGAAGAAAGGAATAACGAGAAAGAGAGAAAATGTAAAGTTTTTTTGTTTTTGGCAATTTCTAACTTCCCGTTTCTCTGTTTTCAGAGAAGAAAAGGAAGTTATTATAATCACCTCGAAAACGAAAAGTCGAGTTTAAACGAGTTACCGGATTTCAATGATTTTAGTCTCTATCGACGCGGTTTTTCGAAACTTAGAACTGATTAGTTTTTGCCTTTGATTGGTTCAATAATTTTTATGTTATTTATATAACAATATTCCAAAAAATAAAGTAATAATGATGATATCTTGAGAATGGATGAATGAATCCGAATGAAAATTGTTTGCCGGTTTTTTGGGTCTCTAATCACGAAGCTAAGGTCAGATTTGCGAAATTTAAATTTAGCGTATTCAATAAATTCAAAAATAACTAAAAATATTTGGATTTTGATGAAAATTGGTAATCGTCGGTTTCTTGGGTGGTTGATCACAAATCTGTGAGTTCAGATTTGAGATATCCAAAATCGCGATCCATTATGCTGCACAAAAATCTAAAAATTTTCCGATTTTGGTAGAAATTGGGACTTCCAAAATTTGTTATTAGTGGATCCACTGTAGTGGTTCAAAATAAAAAACAACCCTCACATCTTCGTGTAATGGCACTCGAGATCTTCAAGATCGTTAATCACGAACTTGAATTCGTAGTTCGAAACTCGAATTGAATATCATTCCTTTTTTCTCCATGAACTTAGAACCTGTAGTGTGAAAACTGGAAATTCGAAGGCCGGCTCACGCCCAGTCTAAAGCCGCTTGTCATTCTTGCACGCCGTTTGTGCACTTCCGGCTGCACCTTTATAATCCAATATCCATGCAGCACATATTCTTGTAGGCAATACTATACTTTACATGGATATAATATATTAAATGCCGCTGATACACTCGTCGAACGATAAAAAACACTCGCGTGCGTAATACGTAAACTCTTACGTTCACTGTAGGGTATCCTTACATCCGTGTTAATTCAGGTGCGTTACACGCGCGTATCCGTATCCTGATTTATCAGACTTACGTACAGTGACGTCACTGCAGGCTCCGTATGTCCTGCATGATGTATTTAATATGATTGCGAAATTGAATGGACACGGTCTTGAGTAAGCATTCGATGAATATATCAAAATGTATATTAACATTGATTTTCTTATACAGATTTATACAATTTGTTCGTAAGATTTTTACGTTATTTATGGAGCGATTTTTGTCTGTGTTTTGGGCACATTCAACTATTTTTTTTTCCAAGTCAACTTCACAATGAAACCGGTCTAAAAGTGTTCCAAGTGAAACGTAGGAGTTTTGAGAATTTTTTTGCTAATTCGTAGATCGTTTAAACAATGTTTTAGTTGATGAAAATAATTGAAAAACTGGTAAAGAAAAAGAAAACAAAAATATAGAAAAAGTATCTAAACTTCATGGATTCGGTATTGAAGTGTTTGGACAAACAGGAAATACAACTTTTGAGAATGTTAATTGAAAAAAGATCCTTTTTCATCAATCACCCTCAATATTTATGCGTAATTAACCAGTACAATAAAAACTCTGAAATAAATTCAGGGCACTGCTTCAGTGTTTTGGGACAATTGTGGAAAAAATTTTGAACAAAATTATAAATGGTGAGGGTCAGACGTCCGTTGGATTCGCAGGGAATTACCCGTATACATGCAACGTTTAGTTTACAGCGTGTAATACACGCGGGCAATGTTATTATAATACCGCCAACTATGATCTGATATTAAGCTATTTGGCGGACCACAATGGACACTATGGAGGTCAGAGGGCGCCTTTTGGGGTTGCGGCGTCTGCCCCTTCCGCACCCTACCTCGTACGCCTTCACCCTTTCCCCTCCCTTGTCTTTTTACCCTTGTTTCAGGTCAGAATGTGTCCGGAGTCGTAATTGGATACCTTTGGACACAGGGTTCCGTAATCGCTTTGTTGCTATACCGGTAGTATATATGTATGTATGTATATATATATATATTAGGGTGGCGCAAAAAAACCGACTAATTTTTTTTTCCTTGAGTCTCGTGTGACAAAATGTTAGTTTTTGATGTTTTGAGAGCCCACTCCAAAGGACAGTTCAAAAAAAAAAAAAATTTTAAGTGGTCGCTCCACATTTTTTAAAATGTCAGAAATCGTCAAAAATCGATTGTTTTTTTCTAATTTTTTTTCTCGTTACGGTATAATTTTATAGACAAAAAAAAAAAAAAAATAAGTTTCCGAAAGTTTCAGTTGAAAATTTGAATTTTGAAAGGTCGCTCATAATTTTTTTTCAATTTTTTGGTGCATTTCTTTAGATCTTTTCGAGCGACCTTTTAATATTCATATTAAAATTTCATAAGATTTTTTTCTTTAATTTAGTAAGAAAGAATCGATAACAATACACCACGACATGAATTAAAAATCAAACAAAATACTGAAAATATAATTTTTTTAATTTCATTTTTTGACGATTTTTGACATTTTAATAAATTTGGAGCGACCTCTTAAAATTTTTTTTTTCAGCTGTCCTTTGGAGTGGACTCTTAAAACATCAAAAACTAACGTTTTGTCACACGAGACTCAAAAAAAAAAAAAATAGTCGGTTTTTTTGCGCCACTCTAATATATATATATATATATATATATATATATATATATATATTTGTACATTTTATACATCCGTATGTATGTACGTATGCCTACATTTCTTGGGTTACATGCGTGATATTTTTGTGGAAAAACTGAACCTCTTTTTCGTCTTCCTTGTTAGGGGATCTTAGTGTTTGTTATTAATTTTTATGTTTTATTTTTCCTATCACTTTTAGAACGTTAGGTTTTTTCTTCTTCGTATAGCCAGAGATGAGGGTGAGAAAATTTTCGCCGATGATATCGAACCGGTTTAAGCTTGTTCGGGTTATTTTTTTTTCGCTTTTTTTTTTCATTCGATTTCCTTGCAGGGAGTATCGCGTATTGATCGAATTATCAAGCCTCGAGCTCTGCGGAATGCTGATAAGTATAAAAAGAAAAACACTTGTCGTGACCGTAGGAATTTTATTTGTTTTCTTTTTTTTTTTCTCTTGTTGTGTTCTTCTTTTTTTTTTTTGCTATATGTTATTTTGATCACATCTCTCGTTTCTTTTTTCCTCCCATCCCTTCAATCACTATATCGCTTTGTTCTTTCGTTCTCATATTCGGCCTGTTCACGTGAGCGCAAAACATTCGTACAACAGAATTTCGATTAAAGTATACGAAGGTGGAAAAAAAAAAAAAAAAAAAAAAAAAAAAATTTCGACGCACAGAGGATTTAATTTTTTCGTTTTGCTTCACTTGTTTTAATCTATTTCAATCTTTCCTTTGTCAATCCGGCTAATTGGCAGGTATTATCGTAATCATCATCACAATGCTAATTATCACGTGCATGAAGAGAGTAAATTCAGTTGTTTGAATTTCAATGCCTAAGTCTGAAATGCGGATTAACCGATCAATTCTCTGGTATAAGGTATTTAAAGAATCGATTTTGTCACTTTTCATCCCCTTGAAACGTAGTGCCTGTATAGTGATACGCTTTGGTAATTTATCCATACTTTTTTTTTATTGTCTTGAAAAAATTTATTCGCAATTTCACGCTGTGCTCAAAGTATAATAATAATAGTAACAATAATAATATATAACGCTCAGGGGTAATTCGAAAGGTTTCTTTTCTTCTTACCCTAAAATGATGCAAAAACGGTTTTCATAACCGGGTCTAGACACGGGGATGATAACTTCCATATCTTCGGTGCAAGCTTTTCGAGCTTATCTGCAACGTCGAGCTTTAATAAGTCGTTCAAGGATATCTTCTCCACTTACAGTTTGCGCTCAGTCTGTTCTTCTGCTCTCTTTTAAGATGAACTTTTTTCTCAAGATTATTAATCTTCTCACGCGACTTTGGTTGATGTCTCAATGTTATAATACACTATATTACATATATACGTATATATGTATATTTTTTGTTTCTTCGAGAATTTTTGGTGGAATTTTGAGTACTGTGAAAATCGTCTTTTGATGTCTGATGATATTATATTGCGTACAATTAGCGAATTATCAGTCAGGGATATGATATTGCAAGAGGAAATGTTTTAAAATTGAAACTTTTATTTCATCTGAGAAAATACCCCCCCCTCCTGAGATAAAATCATTCCATTAAATTTTCCGACGAAAAAGAAGAATGTGAAGAAGAAGAAGAAGAAGAAGAACGATCTTTCTTCGATCGCATGCTTGACGTGAGGATATTTAACAAGGGTTCGTTCTGATACAACGAAACTCTGCCGTTATACGCAGTATAATATCGATACAGCGTTTTTCTTGTCCATTCTCATTCGACAATTTTACTTCTCGTTTTCTGAGTAAGCGAGACGTATAAAAAAGGCATATTTACCTGCGCGTGTGTGCGAGCTGAAAAGAAGCAGCGAAGAAGCAGACGAAGAAGAAGAAGAAGAAAAGCTGGGTTGCTGTACGAGGAGACGGTTGTTATCCCGGTTGGTACCTCTCCACCTTTATCTGCCATCCGTATAGGTATATATATGGAAATGGTACAGGTAGCCCGTGCTTATGTATGAATATAGGCGCACGTATGTGTCAGGGAACGGTAACCACGCGCAAAAGGTGGGTTGGTTGTAATACGCGGGGAGGCTACACGTATAGCATAAGCATCCTACCCGCTCTTCTTGTACTCCGGAGGCTGCAGTAGAGGTTATGAAAGTGGTTGCCCAGCATCTTCGAATACCTCCTCCTTGCGCATTCATTTATACATACATGTAGTTACGTAGGTACATACGTATAATATAATACTACCTGTATAGTGCATACATAAAGACGGTCCTGTATAATAAGTATGATATATAGGTAATGTAAAAGGGAGCGGGTGTGGCTGTGACGAGGGAGAAGAAGAAGAAGAAGAAGAAGAAGAGGAAGATACGCCGTACTGATATACCCAGAGTCTTTCTTCTCCTTCTTCTTATATTAGTCTCCCTCCCACCCTTCTTATTTCTCTTAATTTTATTTTTTTCTTTCCTTCTTTCATTCGTCTCCCTCCATCCCTCGATCTCGATCTCTTTCTCTTTTGTTTTCCTTTCATCGCACCACGTCGACGTCGTATGGTAGCTGTTCTCGTTGCCTCCCACCCCAACCCCCAATCCTTCGACCCCCGAGCCACGATTCGCAGAAGTAAAAGCGCGCAGGATCTGCTGCTGCACAGACGGTGAAACTCCGTGACATAGAATAGAGGAGTCTCGTGGCCCTCCATTCTCCACCTCAACCCCCTTTTCCACTTGTGTCGCGCCGTCGTGTGAGCCAAATGTCTTTGTTCCCCGGAGTAATACGCCCAGGCCAAGAGGACAGATTGCGAGGGAAACCCCTCCTCTGTACTCACTCCTCGACACCACCCGCACCCCCTTTAGTACACCGCTGCCACTCTTCAGCTTACCCTACTCTACCCTTACCTACGCGTTCCTTAGTTCGAAACCGCGTATGCCATGGGAGATACCTTCGTACACTTTGAGCCCTTGTCGCATTTCTACCAGCTATATTATTACGAATAGGTAGTAGTTGATACACCTCGGTCGGACTTCGTCGAGTGGACTCCTGAACCTTTGATTCTAATCCTCTCTATCTGTCGCGTCGTCGATATAATAGGTCGATGTTCTTAATGCGCGGTGAGAATAATCATCATTTAGATTGTACCAATCGATTCGTGTGGATTTTTTTTCATTTTCAAAATAGAATTTAACGTTTTTTATTGTTCATTTTGTACCTGACGTCACGACGAATCCAACGAGCCCTTGTTCGTTCATTTCGGTTGAATAGATCGCGAGATATTGTGCTTTGAATAAACGCTCCGAGTATATACGATACGTGCGACTCGCTAGCTAGTCGCGGGCGTTCGCGCTAGCGTTGCACTTCGAATTGAGTTATCTCGCGATTGGTTCATCCGAAATCGTCGATCTACGGCTCATTCGATTCCTCTCGAGCTCCGCCACAATCTGTCACATAAAATCCATCATTTATAGCAGATTATTACAAAACTCCGGCAATATTCCTTACCAATAAAATAACAGTTTTCCTATATCGGGCGAGTAATGTTTCGAGTACAACTTTTTTTTCGTCCTGACGTCCCGCTGTCCAATGCATTATTACACGCCAGGGTATCGTGCAGCCAACAGCGGCGGCGCTTGCATTCGGGGGGGGGGGGGGGGGGGGCTAGTACGGAGTGTGTAACTGCTTATGTACCCAGAGCATACACGAGCGCGTGGTTCAGGTGGGCGCAGGGTATACGCATATAGCTCGCAGGCACGTCGGGACATCTTCAAGTATTCATAGAGTCGAAGTTTGCTTCCCGCAGGCGAGCCTCGCGAACCTCGCCCGACGCGCGACGCCTCCTGTCCTCTCCAACGGCTTCGCGCAGGGTCGATGTTACCTGCTGCTGCGGAAATTTCTAACGTATGCAGCCGGTGTAGAGAGAGGCACATGGGCTTGCCTCCCTATGCACGCCTCGTTGTCTTCCCGCTTCCTCTTCCGCTGCGCGTTAAGCTCTCTTCACATTCGTCCGTTCTACGCGCACGCTATGAACTCACACATTCATACCGCTCTTACTGTTTATTTACTAATTGTTTCTTCACATGCCTTCACATGTGCGAGGGCGTTTGTATTGTTCACACGTGTGTCGCGCCCAAAGGTCTTTATTCGTTCATTGGGTTTTTTTTTCTTTTGTTTTCCATTTTGTTCTTCATTACTCAAGATTGCTATCTCGGGTCACGACGATGTACGTATGCATGTATCCTATAACCGAAAATCGAAGAAAAAAAGAGAGAGAACCAAGAGAGAAAAAGTTGATTGAGTAAGGCGAAAACATCACGCTAGGAAAATCTGAATTTTTTTTTTTCTCTATTGTATTGGAAAATTTCTGTTATACTATATATAAACCTTATAGGTGTGTATCATGTGTATAGAAAATAATTATAATGTTGGACTTTCACGTTGATGCATGATCACGATTATTATGTTTATAATAATTTTCCGTATGATGTGAATATCTGTAATAATATTCATATACCTATACAGGCGCGATTTAGATCGTAGTTATGAACAATCGTGGCCGTTTTCTACACGGCGTAGGAAGAAGAAAAAAAAAAAAAAGAATGAAAAAAAAAAATGTCCCAGTAGATGCAATAATATTTTTAGGTTGATTAAACCATTTTTTTTTTATGTAGGTATTATTCATCGAAAGATAAATTACAATTATTACAAATCACATGTTGATATGACAATTTAAATATCGAAGTTAAAATAAAAATGTAGGAAATAATAAAAATGTAAAGTGAATCTGTTAAGGGGCATTACGTTTAGTTAAATTTTTCTAACCGTGATATACAGCAGTTGAAAATCTGTGCGTGATTTTAACGTTAATTCCGAGTCAATCTTATATTTCTTCTCTCCTTATAACACTTTTTCTCTCTTTATCTATACTAGAGAAGCTCTGACTCGACGCTGTATTTCCGGTCCAGCGAACAGGGACTGGGGGAAATAAGAGCACTTTTTTCTTCCACTCCGCTTCGCGAAAGATTCCTTCGAACGCAATTTCACGGGGAGATTTCTACCCCCCGCCCTTCCTCTTTCCTCTTTCCGCCCCTTTGTGTCTCCCTCTCTCGCTCTCTCTCTCTCTCTCTCTCTCTCTCTCTCTCTCTCTCTCTTTCCAAGCACAGAGTCGCCGCAACTCCCACAACGTTGCTTTCATCCTCTATCAGTCAAGTGGCAAAACCGAAATCGAAAAAATAAGCACAGGGCAAACCCAAAATCATAAACGATCTTATACGGTACGTTTGCAACTGCGTTACAAACAAATCCACAAAGAGATGAAGACAAAGGGGAAGTGAAAGAGATCATACAGAGATAGAGATAGAGATAGAGAGAAAAAGAGAGATAAAGCGCGATTGGAATTCCCTCATTCGAGGAAAAACTTCTCATCTCGTTTTTCTTTGAGTCGTTATAGCATTTATTTTATGGTATATAGAATTACATGTAACACTTTGAGAAAATACATACATATAGTAGAGGGTGGGGGTGGGGGGCAATAAGAAACAAATATGAGGATTTTTGCCGAGTATATTTTATTCGTTAGGTGAATTGCGTGGTATTTCGAGCGTAAATGCTTTTCGCAGCATCGTCGTGCGTGTAGTGGAATTTTATTTAATTGTGTCCGAAGGGGCATAATACAGAGGGTTTTTATATACTTTTATCAGGTTTATAATATTACACGTGTACCCAGTTTACGGGAATATTACGACTTGATTTTAGATTTAATACGTATATTTTACTCCGAACGGACTTAGTAATATAAATTTGAAAACACTGCGTACTTGGCGATAGAAATTATGGAAAAAAAAAAAATAAAAAATAATAATTGTAAATTGTTATTCATATGCTAACCGAAGCAACTTTTTATTAATGAATTCGTTGCAACGGACAATTTCACACAAATTAATCAAGTTTTCAGCTCGCATTATATTATGTATATATATATTATACAACGCATCGTATTATTATTATTATACGCGTTGAATTAATAATTATGCAAAAAAATAATGAGCGAATATGAGAAAGAAGGACGACAAAAAACAAAAACAAAAACAACGACAAAAAAATGTTTTAAATATACGAAGCGTCCGGATTATATATTCGGCGGGGGGGGGGGGGGTATTCATACAAAGGTACGTGAATTTTTTTTTTTGCAACCGTTTCAAAGTTACTTGATTCCAATTAAATTCTCTGCCAAATACGCGGATTATCGGCTAGTCTTTGAACCTACGCCGGTTTATTAAAAAACAAAAAAATAGGAGAGGTGGGTAGAAAGTTATCCAAGTAGGTACATATATATATATATATGTGCATATATATTCTCATATATAGTATATAACATATAAACATATATGTATGTATACTATATAATATATAAATATATATATATATATATATATGAAACGCTCCAGGATTAGGGTGACGAGGGGCGATGGGCTTGGATTTTAATCTCGTCTCATCTCGTCCGTTCATCACCGCATGCACCGTTTAATCCACCCGCCTAATTTAGACGGGTTTTAACTCACTCTTACTCGTTCAAAATTTAAACTACGTTCCTAGCAAAAGCTCGGACTGTATATCATGATCCTGCAATAGATATCCTGCGGTTATCCCGTAGGAGTTGCGCGACCTTTTTTTTTTCTGTTTTTTTTTTTATTCAGCGCATAACTCATCTCTGCAGGTTTTTTTTTTTCGTTTTCTTGTTTTTTGTTTCAATTAATTTTACCGAGTATTCATTGAATTATTATATATTCGTAATAGAAGGAATATCCTGTCAACGTTGCGTTAATTAAAAATACTAGAATTTATTGTTACGACGTTAAGTTCGGATGTCGATGCATTGTTTGTGAAATTACTATAAAATGCGGGTTTTCGAAGATTTTTTATATTCCTTCGATTAGAATATACGATTATTAGTTATTCAATTTATTCAAAGACTGTTAGTTTCTATGTATATAGTCAATTCAATATTGAAATTTTTTAGTCATAATCAACATCGGTAAAATTTTATAAAAGTGAATATTTAACCCTTGCGCTGTATACCTTTTGTGTCTAACAATGGCGTCATAACGGGGTCGCTGGGACCCCATACTAAAAATCATTGCGTAGAAACGTAGATATCGAATTGAAAAATATACTTAAAAAGCTTGCGTTAAAATTTGAGAACCATCGGTTCAGCCGTTTCCGTGAAATCTTGCTCACCGAGTTTAAAAACATAGTTTTGACATACACGCGATCAAAGTTTCAAAAGTATTTTACATATATTAAAAAAAAGTATTTTTTTCAACTTACATCCAGTTTGTCAATATTTGCTGGATTTACAAGAAATTTTCTGTGCGTGTACTTGAATATAATTACGAAAATGGAAGTACTAGAAAAAAAAAAAAATTATTTTTTGAAAATTTTAACCGTACGTAACTCCTTAATCGCGATTCAATCACCTGCCTTACTGGTTTCACTAATTTTCTTTCCCAGTCGACGTAATCTCCTCGTTTGGGAGATCCTTTCCACCTTTGCCTTAAATGCGTTTGGGTGAAGTGTAATTCCGAGTGAAAATATGAGTGAAAAAGAAATAAGAAAATATCGCCGTTACTGTCGGTCGCCATCGCCGCCTGCGAACGAGAGAGAACGCCAGCAATTAGTGTAAAAGTGCCGGCGCAGTAGCTGCTGCTAATGTCGAACGGTATGCCGAGCGAGGAACGAGGATGTAGGTGAAGAGAGTTGAAGGTGTTGGGTGATTGCCGGCGAGTGTTTCTCTTCCCTTCGTACCTACCTCGTACCTACCTCGTACCTACCTCGTACCTACTATCGCGTTTCTCTGCTTCGCCTTACGCGGAGAGAAAAAACGAGAAAATTTTTTACTCAAAACTGGATAAGGATTAGGATAAGGATAAGGATAAGAGAGACACGTCAAGGTATTTTGATGCGAAATACCCAAGTCAACTCTATTTTTTACTATAAAATTTACCAGAGACTTTACTCTGCAATAGTGCCGCGCGATTGATGGACTTATCGTTACTTTTGATTAATCTTTCTTTAGATTTATTCAGTTTTACCGATTAATCGATTTATCCCGACGTTTTCGGTTTTTTTTTGTTTTTACAATTAATCGAATAATTGACGATTTTAGAATCGTTCTTTCAAAGCTTCGAATTTGCCTTACAACAATAGGACTGCAGATCAATCGGTATATATGTATAATCGAAACTGTCGATCAATCGAAAAATTCAATTAATCGATCAATGGCACAGCACTACTCTGCTCATAATGGTTTTTCACGTTTTTTCTTTTTTTCTAACTCAATTATGCATTTTACCAAGTATATTTTAACAAAGTAACGCGATGTAAAACTAGCCCCCCCCCCCCCCCCCCCCCCCAGTGAACGTCGGTCTTATTTTTACTCCTGTACCAATTGTTATCAATTTTCTTCTGTTTTAACATATTTTTTTTTTCATTCATCTATTTATTTGCTGCTTTCCAGCTTATCCATTTTCCTATTTATCTATTATTACTAGTATTTTTATTTTTCTTTTTGTTCTATTTTTACTTATTTATTTATTGAACTTTCTAATTTTAGTTTTAATTTTGTTAACGGTTTATTGTTTTCTTTCTCTCTCTCTCTCTCTCTCTCTCCCATTTCTTTCGACTTCGGTTAGGTAAGTACATGCATGTTCGGCTGGTAGTCACAGCTAGGACAGTCAGTCAGTATAGTGACGGTGTTTGAAACTGCATCTAGGAGGTGGAGGAGGATGAGGAGAGACGTAAATTTGGAAGTAAGCCAAGGCGAATCTATTAGACTGAGCGAAGCGTGCATCTGAAATGCCTTATTAAGGGGAAGAACATCCACCTACCCGCTAACGCATTTACTAATTGCGAGTCGAATAAATTTTCCTGCTTAAATATTCTTCTTCCCCTTCCAAAGCTGCTGCTGCTGCTGCTGCTGTTGCTGCTGCTGCTGTTGCTGTTGCTGTTGCACGTTACTTTTCCACTTCGCTTCTATACCTCAACTATTTAGTCAGTTACTTCAACCCGATTTTATCATCTCGTTATAACATCGTTTCACCTGTCGACACATTTCGCTGTACCACGTAATTGTGTATCTTCAACGGCCCGGTTTAATATCATATATATAATTTTTGAGGTGAAAAATTTTTCATACGGATGAAGATTTTTCATTTTTTTTTCATTTTTTTTTTTCATTTTTTTTTTTTTTCTTTCAACAAACGTTATTTTAATTATTCGAAGAAAGAAAAAATTTTCTTTGCTTTTTCATGCGCTCAGAGTTGTTGTTGACACGATTTAAAGTCTGATGAAAAACCAAATCGTACGTACAATTAGATACTAATTTACGGCAATTAAACTTCGTTGAAACATAATTAATTATTAAACGAAATGTATCACTGGCTGCGGAAAATGAAGGGATTAAAATGAATTGTTCACCTATCGTTTTAACGTTACACGACGCGATGACACCCTTGATCCTTGCGATCCTTTCAAATCCTTCCATACCTACTCGTATTATACGCCACGGGTACAAGCATTTTCACATGTCTTCCGGCACATAGATAGACGTATATACCTATGTACATACATACCTTCGCAGCATCCTCGTATGTAACCTGACATGATGGTATTAGACGACGATTTTTTTTCTCCTCCTCCTTAATCCTCCCTCTGTATCTTCCTTCGTAAAAATTTTCTTTTGCAATAGACCTTCGCTCACTCTTTCTCCTCAACCTTTCTCCCATCGTTTCTACGCCGCGTCTTTGGGTTCTCATTTTTTTTATTCTTTGGCTCCATCTTCTTTTATATGTCATATACATATGAGATTCACCCAACCTCTGACGTCTACTTCGTCCTCGTCCTCGTCCTCGCAGTCTCGTCAAAGTATATATATATATATATATATATATATACGAGGTCGGAGTCACCGGTGGTGCAGCGCCCCGAAAATGTCTGCGTCAACTTGCGAATGATTAATCGGATATCCAGGACAAAACCTCCTGTATGTATCCTACCGAGTGAAATACTCTCCTCACGTTTTATCTTTTATATATACATATCTATATATGGATATACATATATACACACACGTCTCGTATCGCTCGCAATGTGCCTAATACCGTCTGTACGAGTATATGATGTGAGTGATACATTCACAGCTGTTGTAGTATCGGTATGAATGGAATGTATATCTGGTATGTAAAGATGCGATTTTCCTTCTTTAGTGTGTAATACGTGTAATATGTAATATACTACTGGCTTAAGGTGTGATGGAAAAAATGGTTTGTTTGTAGAGAAAAAAAAAGGACGGTTGAATTGGAGAAAGATAAAGGTGTTAAGAAAAAGAGGTGATATATTCTAGTAAAATTTGAAGGAGTTTTAAAGTATCGTTAAGGTAACGAAACATTGAACAAAAAATAAAAAATAGCTTTTTTTTTGTAACTTCGGAAATGTCAGGTATATATATATATACTTCGAAGGAGGGTTCAGTTTAGTTTGGAAAACATGAATATCTTCCGCTTTAATATATTTCACGGACTTATGGGATTTAAGATAATCTTGAAATTGCAAAATAATCGGTTTTCCGAAAATTATATCATTGCATTAACGTTACGAACTTTATCCTCATTTTCTCACCCTCGAGATAAACAGAGGCGCGTCACCCAGTGTGTGAAATTTTTTTCTGTAATTAAATTACATCCCGTGTGAATCTGAAATATTCGTGGAAAAAAAAAAAAAAAAAAAAAAAAAAATCGAATCCAACAACTTTTTTCAAACAATTAAATTGAAATTTTTTTGACGTGTAAGAATCCGTTCAATTTTTGACATTTGAAGAAATTTTTTTTAACTTTACATAAATGGTAATTTGATGAAATTTCAGAAGATCTTTGTTTTTCCAAAATATTTCGTATGAAAAACGTCAACGTACCAAGAAAATTATTTTGTAATACCGAAATTTGTAATAAAACATCTCAGAAGTTTCAAGAACGATTTGTTTGATTGTTGTCGAGAAAAAAAAAATGGAAAATAATGTCACAATTTTCTTAATATTCTAAAGCAGGCTCAAAGTAATTTGCGAGTTGTGATATACACGAGACGTTGGAATCATTCGCTAGTGATTTTTTATGATTGTTTTATACTCCACCTCATACGAAGATAATCGACTCTTTCACTTAATCTCTCTCTTTCTCTTTCTCTCTCTCTCTCCTGTACATTTTCGTGGTATCAGTCATACAGCATAGTCTTCCGTCGCCTCTTTTCTCACTCTTATTCTGACTGAGTGAATGCCATGGTCATTTGTTATTTCATCTCTAATTGCTCTGCTCGCGATTAAGACGACGACAACGACGAAGACAAAGATTAACGGTCAAAGGGTGAAATGCGAGGGAGATGAAAAGAAAAAACAAGAAAAACACGTTGAACGATCACAAAGTGCAATTGCACATCGAAACGACTCTGTGTCATAGTTAAAATAATAAAAGAAGAAGGAGAAGAAAAAAAACAATTTTTTTTTCAAATTTTTTCATTTAACCGTTTATTTTTTTATACATATTTGAAGTCGATTGCGAATACCCATTTTTAAAAATCTGAATAAATTGTCGAAAATCTAGCAAATGACACAAAACACCCTCCCGTTAAGGAAAACGTGGGCTGATTTTTTTTTCTACTTCTTTATCACGTAATTCGGAAGTGTGAAATTTTTTAACCCAATATTAACACAGGATCAAATCGTAAGCGTAAAATAAGGGTTTACCTAAAAATTATCAACGTTAAAGACTTGAATTTTATCAAATTCAGAGTTGGCGTGAAATACACCATATACATGCAAAATCAAACACAAGAAACTCGTATGTTTTCCAAATTCTTATGCTCCTTCACAGCGATCATTATCAAAAGTTGGCAGATTGCGATTATATATATGTTTAAAATATGTTTGTTTTTGTTTAAAATTTTTCCATAAATGTAATCCGTCGATTCGATCCAGGATCGATTATTGCTACGCGGGATGATAAAAATACCTTCCATTTTCGAGGGGTGGTTATAAGAATACCACCCTTCCACCTATACCCTCTTATTTTAATATTCAACGAAGAACGATGCGGCATGGTGGATTCGCCTGTTCAGCGTTTACCTTCGATTTCTTTTATTCACCTGAACGGATCACCCACCGGCACGATGTTCCTTTTCGTTCGTGTGTGCACCACCTACAGGATGTACAGGATGTACATGTAAGACATCCCCGGAGGTTCGCTCTTCATCAATAACCACTGCTGTGTACGGGTTCGTTGCGGTTAGGCGGAGGAGGAGGATGTATTATACACGTGAAATACGGAGAGGGGGTGAGGGATAAAGAAGGAAGGAACAGAGAGAGAGAGAGAGAGGGAGAGAGGAGGTTAAAGATAATGAATCAAAATCTGTACCCGCGCATTAACATCCCATAAGCAGGGTGTCCAGTATTCGTGGAAATTATGGAGTCTCGGAATTCTCAGGGAATTTGATATACCCTGGAAAAAAGGTGGAATTCTTAGGGAATTTCATGTCGTATCTGGAATATTAAAATTTTCATCCTAGGTTCATGAAAAATTTATCTATTTGGTGAGAGAAAAATAATTTTCTTCCAATTATCAGGCAATGCTCATGAACCAAGTCCTGATTTAGAAAAAAAATTTGTTTTTGCTAGTAAATTCTTACAAATTCGCATCACTAAACTCAACCCGCATTCGCCACTTGCGCAGGGGTACAAAAAAACAAAAAAAAAAAAAAAAAAAAAAAATACGCGAGATCTCAGAAAGAGAGAGGACAAGTTAAACGAAAGAATATAATGATATATATTATAATACGCGAGGAAAAGAGAAATATAATATATATATGTATAATGCACGACGATAAGTGTGGAGGATATTATATAATATATATATATATATATATATATATATAGGTGGTAGTGGAACACGAAAAGAGAGGAACGTCGCGTGTTAAACAGCCTCCGGTTGGGTTTATTTTTCCCCGAGTTCTCTCGATAAAGTTTTGCTATCGGTGCGCAATGGCCGTGAGCCGCGTAAAATCACCGGAAAGAAATTTGCCATACATACCTAGAGATGCGGATGCATTATCCCTGTCTGTCTGTCTGTATGTCTATGTGTGTGTGTGTCTGTGTCTGTGTGTTATATGTATTTGTGCGAAATAGGCGGCAGTGGCAATGATCCTCTGCTTTATATTTCCTAGCCTCTATTAGGTGTATATATATATTGAAAAAAAGAAAAAGGTTGAAGAAAATCTATCTCGCTGATCGTTACATCGTCGTCCATGCCGAGCGGTACGATATAATGGCCAACAAGTTGGGGCCTTTTTTTTTTTCTTTTTTTTTTTTTTTTTTCTTTTTGATTGACGGAAATTTCTTCTCTTTTTTATTATTTCGTTCCATGTTTTTTTTATCTCATTATCCTCCTCCGTCGTATTATAATAATAATTCGTTGTCAGTTATTTATTTATTTTTTTTTCCTTCTTACCTTGTTTTTCATTCGAAAAGCCCACGCACGTAACGTGTCAAGTGTCGAGATTTTTCGAGAGAGTTCCGACGTAACGACGAGAGAGGAATAAAGTCAGAAATCGAATTATCCGAACGTGATTAATTATTTATATACCTATATTTAATTTATTTATGTGTTCTTTGTTCACCCACTTGAACACAACGCGGTGTACATGTTACCAGCTTATTCCATACAAGAGTCCAACGTGATTCAGGTTTATTATTGCTTTGTATACCATTATATGCGTGCGGTTAATTAAACGTGCAGGTCATACGTGTTCAAACCGCCGTCAGGCCAGACGCGAATCTCGCGTGTTACGCATCGCCCTTCGATTCATGTACCCAACACAAGAGGGAGAGAGAGAAAAAACGAAATAAAATTTAAAAAACAGAACAAAAAAAAAAAAAAAAGCCAGAAGCCACGGCAAAGGGGGGAACGCGGAATGAAATAAAGCATAAAAAATTTTCCGGAAATATTTGCGGAAGAGTACCAACACACGTTTCGTTTGGTATTAATTTCCCCCCCTCCCTCATTCATATATATTCGTGTTCATCATCGATGCGCGTTTATAATTGAAACCCCACGGTTTAAGCTCCAAGCGATGTGATATACATTTTCACGTGGCCATATACTTCTTTCTAGACGTATACGCGAAATGTGAAAACGTTGCTTTTCTTATTAGACACTCTGCGGCTGCTCACTTTCCTTTTAACGATATCTTTCGCTCAAGATCGTGAGAAATTGTACAGCTTTCAATATATAAAGCAATCTTGATTTTCATTCATTTATGGAGCGTAGAAATGTTGGTAAAGTTCCAGTCCAAAGATGGAGGGAAACCTCTACCGTTGATTAATCGTAAACAATTGTTCATTTAGATGAACTAATATTTATTCAGTGACGCGCTTTGACTCTTTTCTCGAAATTCTCGTCAACGCTTCGATATTGATGTGAAAAATTTGCACAATAACCATGAAAATAATAATAATCGTTCTCTCGGTATGTATGTACGTCGGTGATAACGTAACGGCGTTACGTTAGTCGGATAACTATCGCAGGACGATCGTAATCTTTATTCATCGTTACAATTACCGTTCGTCATCGTTATTAAGGTTATTATGAGGAAAGTTGCACCTTTAAACACACACCTTATGTCTATATTCACATGCATAGTCTCCTATATGGCTGGGTGTGTGTATTCAGGCAACCGCATGCGGTGGCTGCAGGTCCTTCGCCGGGTAAGTTTACAACTGTTACGTATATCCTGACATAGTTCGACTTCGTCGGGTTCCGTCTGGGAGGAAAGGATTTGCAAATCGCGTTGGGTATGGTCAGTCGCAGTCCGCCGAATTACCATTCCATTCTTCTCTTAGCCAGCCGAATTATTTCCGCCTCTTCTTCCCGTGATGAACATAGACTCGATCGTTCACCTTTTCACATGTGTACAGTCTACTCGTGCCATCAAGTCCGATTCCGCGCCCCCGTAATCAATTAATTTCAACAAGCAAACGTCGAACGGTTGAGCGATTGATTTTTCACCCTGGTTCAGTCAAGTCTGTATTCCCAGTCCACGCGCTCAGAGATGGGCATTCGGTATTCAACTTGATTCATTCCACCGCTGTCACCAATTTTTTTAAATTAATTATTTATTTTATTTTTTTTCTTTCATTGGAAATTTTCGAGGGGAATATACATTGGACTAAAAATTATTGGCTTAACAACTCGTGTAATCATAATATGTATAAATTTTTATCTATGTATGCTAATTTTTTGAAGAAAGCTGCTCGACGGAATACATTTGGAAGATGTAAACCAGATACGGAGACGTATTGCGGCAATTATGCGCACGTGGAGATTAAACCGTTGTTTTATATTTTTTATTTTTTTCTTTTATAACGGAAAATGAGTAATAATGTAACCAGTGATAATCGGTGGCGCCATTGCCAGCTTCTACGCTTAACGGAGCAATGGAAGAAGAGAAGCCTTCTGCGGACAGAGAACAAGACACTGAACACGTGCTGCGGTTTAATGTCACGTCGAACGGATAATCAGTTGAGAGTAGTTTTAAATGTGTCTTCCAAATATATATCACCGGGGAGTATGAAAGGATCACTTAACAACCGGTACGCGGGCTTTAGCCATTAGGAATAAGATATGGAAGTGACGCGTATGGAGTGATACGTGAGAGGAGAGGACGCCTTGGCTCGGTGCCCGTTGTGGCCGTGGCCGTCGTCGCGAACTTCTACTCACGTTTTTCTAATTCTCTTTTATCATCCCACCTTCTTAGGCAACACACATCTTTCCACCAACTGTTGCCAACTATCCGCCAGCTATTTGGACTGTTTGACAGGTAAATGAGAAAGTTTAATGAGGTTGTAAAAACTTTTTCGAATAGATATTTTTATTGTCTTAGGGTATCCGAACTTGATTCTCTCTTCGAAGCCATTTTCTTCTTCTTCTCCTCCTCCTCCTCCTTGGCTTGTCAAATCGAACATTTCATTCCTCCAAAGACCCTCCGGTTCCTCCAAATCGGAAGTGAAAATCGATCGAATAAATAGCCTAAGGATAATATACTTTCTGATCACATCAAGAAGGGACTTACTTACCATAAAGTTCCATGCAATCGGCTTGAAAATGGACCTCGCGCAGGTATATTGGCTACTCGTAATTATCCACACACCATTGATACCCTCATCTGTTTTGGTCAGGGCTTAAGAGAGGCAAACCCTACACTGCGTGACCGTTGGTCCTTTATTTCTTTCCCTTCTCGGTTAGCCAGGGAGACAGATATTTCATTGCGTATATACATACCTACAGTAACTAGGTCCAACCCTTGGTGTACGACTAAAGTGTTCCAACGAAAGTTTGTCGTCGTCGAGGCCATTCCCATCGTCGCTTTTCTTCGTTTCTCCCAACTTACTTTTCTTTCAACACAACGATTGCCATGATAACGATATTACCCGACACCCTCCTTCTCAAATGTTTTACCAAAGACTTGGACACGCTATTCATATCTTTCTCCTGACTCTCGCCATTCCGCTATCCGTCGCGTCTTCTTCCGCTGGTGAACAAGCGTGAACATATGAAAAAAATAGAATAAAAAACAAAAAATAACATCCAATGGAATATGAAATTGAATACTCCCGATATCAATACAGCAGCCTCTGCTGTTACTGTTTCCGCTCCAACCATTACTCTATGATCGTTGTTCACCATTTCAATTCGATAAAGTTGAATCGAGATTCAATCAAACTTTCCTGCACATGTGTTACAGATTTGTTATTTAGCATACTCGAATTTTAGAAGGGGATGTGAGAAATTGTACCAATTGTACAATCAAAAATCGATCATCAGATTGTAGATCTTCACATGCACACGGGTACACCGGCAAATGCCGTTTACTCTAAAATGCAGCGCATCGCATGCAGTCTACAGGTAGAGGAGTACCTACCTACCTACCTTACCTACCTACCTACCTACAGGACCTACACCGCACTTGTCTTATGGGGTCAGGCGGTTGTTGGCGTGTAGGAAACGACGGACGATGGGGTGAAGGGACGAGAGGATGAGGGGATGAGGGTAACGTTTGTGCAAGTGCGGGGCAGCGAGGGATGGTCTAGAAAACACAGCTACCGCGCGTTTGCTACTGTTACTATAACGGAGTTATAGTACTTCGCTCTTCCGCCTCCCAGCCTCCCAGCCTTCCTCTTCGTCTTCTCCTTCATTCCCTCTTGCAACCACCACCTACCTCGGTAAACCCGTCGCGGGTCGAGTGAACCAGGCTGCCGGTGGGGGGGCGAGAAGGTTTTGTGACGTCATGGACGCGGGGGATCGATCCGTGGACCACGACGAGGGATGCGGTCTGGATGCTGCCTGCCTGCCTGCCTGCCTGGCTCTCCTAGCCGGCGGGGAAGTCCCACTCTTTTGAAACCTCTTCTCCTTGTCTGCCTTTCCTATACATTCTTCACCGTTTCTATTGGATGTGTTTTTCCTTGTCACGTTCTCCCAGAAGCGCAGCTCTATTTCCTGATTTTTCTCCTCCCCTTCGTACTCTTTTTTTTTTTTATTTCTTTGCTACTCCTTTTCTTCACGTTGTTGATTGTTTTCTTCTACCTTCACCTAGTTCTCTTTTTCGTTTTCATCTATTATTCATCAAATGTTTTCTTTTTTTGTACATACCGTGTCCGCCAAATCTTTCGATGTCATATTTACTTTTCACTTTTTTTTTTTTTTTTTTTTTCTTTTTATTCACGATGACCACTTTATGCGTTACATGTGTTTTATTCTTCTCATTCTCACTCTTTAGGTACTTTGGTGCGCAGGTCTGTGGTCTTCTGTCTTCGATCCAATCTTTGTTCATCTTCTTCATCTTCCTCGACGACGTCATTGTCTGCTTTTTTTTACGTTGATATTACCATTCTCATTTTATTTTTGATCACCATGTTTCGGCGCCCCTTATCTACTTTATCATACTCTTTATCGCATCCCCGATTTTTCCTAGCCCTTGTACCGCAGCTTTCTTCTTCTTCATCGTAGTCGTAGTCGTAGTCGTCGTCGTCGTCGTCGTCTTCGTCGACACGTGCAGGACTTGTCATTTAACTTTTTGCCTCAGGGCAAAGCAGCGAGACGGGTTTTTCATAGTCTAGAAGCTGAATTTGAAACCTCTGCAGAGGAAGGTATCGTTATAACCAAATTATCTCAGGGATCACATGGTCTGTTGCTTCAAAATTCACGACGAGACACCCGACGATGACCTGTTGGTCGAATTCACTGACTGACCGACGGACTGACCCTCGTATAACGATTCTTGGGTGAACCCCGATACTGTGGCCAGTGAAACTCGTGCATACATATTCCATAAAGTGTCCCAAAATCTTACTGCAGTAACGATGCCGCCCTCAACCACATGCTACCAATCGTTACCACAACGCTATTCAATCATGTGGTCTCACTCACAGGCTTGGCAATTCCACTAATCTTCATTTTCTTTCCTCTTACCTTTTCTTTAGCTTTTTTTCTCCCTAGGGACGAGGGATCGTTTCTTCATTCTCTTATAGTGACCGGGTCTAAGCCGTAGGGGGAAGATGCGGTTATAGGCCCGTAACAATACAGGGTTGTATCTACCTACACTGGCAGAAATGTACGTGTTCTACTCATCGGCGGATAAAGGAAGAGCTTTCTTCGCGTGTCGCTGGTTGCCCGCAAGTTGGTCCCCTTCATTATTGCGCAGCCCAACTCACGACGTGGTGTAGGTAGTCGTCGTTGGCTGATCTTCGAACGCAATTTACCAACCCTGAACCGTAACGCTCGATCACTACGATGTCTATGCTGTTGTGCAGCAACGAGGCGAACAGTTTTTTCTTCATGTCGTACCGTTTAAAATTCCCCCCCAAAGTCGTGGGTTGCTTTTTAAGGATATGCGGTTACACTCTGGATATACTTTTGCTAGTGTGCGTCGTCGTCGAGCAGACTTCCAATTAGAGACAGACGGTGCCCGGCGCACTGTCGCAAAATTAAGAGTGCTTCCAACCTTCGTCAACCTCGACGACGAGAGAAGTAAGAGGACGAGGAGGAGGAGGAGGAGGAGGAGGAGGAGGAGGAGGAGGAGGGGTGGTGGGTTACTGCAGCACCAGTCTGCTATTACTTCGTGCATCTTTTTTATTCTCCGCAGTTTCTTCTGCACGTTCTGAACTTGTTTCAATGTCGGTAATATTTCTTTATTGTATACCGTGTGCTTTCAATCAACCTGAAAGTATTATTTCATCAAGGTTTGCGGAAAATTGTGTAAATATTTCGAACGAAAACATCAATAATACATGTATACAGTGTACGTATTTAAATGGAATGCGGCAATGTGACGTTGGTGTTTTTTTGTCTTCATCAACGACACCTTGCCTCGTCGTCGACGACGAGAATCCACAGGCTATACTGTGCAGGTGAACTGCTTTTATAACTCTCGACGTTGGTGGGTGCAGCTCACTGCCAAGCGTTCAGCTTATTCAGGCAACTCGACTGTAATTAAATCGCCAGCGCATGGAACGCTCAGACTGGAACGTGGAAGACGGTAGTGGATGTATACTTTATATTTTATAATGCACTGCTCGACCTGCTGCTCTTGCTGTTCCCGCTTTCCTCCTCCAGGTATTACAAAAGCTTGGGAATCTCGACGCGGAGGTGATGCTCCTCGCACTGTATCAGTTAATTCTTAAACCAAACCGCCGCACTTATTCTTTTACAAGTTGATGCATCATCGATTATACTTCAGGGCACGTAGCCTATTAATTTTGGAAAATGATTGATCTGCCGATTTATAAATGCTGGAACGTATGTTCGTTAAATCCGTTTAACGACTTTGAAATACTTTAATATTCTCACAAATCGTCGTCTCATGCGTATTGCAACTGTAATATTGCGACATGCAATATATAGTTGCAGATATTTTACCGTTTAAAATTTGAATCATCTTGTTAATTGTACTTCAGCAGCAGTCACAGCACTTCCAATGTTGGAGTTCATAATTACACATCGGTTGTCAATTTGAATTGGATTTCAGTCATAATATCGACGAAATTGTCACTCTGTTATACATTAATAGACTTTTTATTTATTTCACATCTTTCAACCCCATCCGGAATGTATAATTTCATTATAAATTATACGCTCTCTGCCAGTCAGGTATGTAGTATCACTTTATGGACGGTGCAAGTACCGGTTGTATGTACAATATACTACCATTCGAACCTCTGAATGCAGCGGATAATCATTCGTCCAATCACTTCACTGCAGTATTCAATATTTATTCATTTGTTACTTGTTCAGTTCCGCTCGGCACATCCGAGGAATGTTGCGAATGTTTATCATTTCTCGATTCAGCACGCCAGTTCCAGCTCTTCTTCGTTTATTTATGAATTCTTGCGGTTTTTCTTCCTCGCCAATTGTTCAACGATCAATTTCGAGATACAGCATAAACCCACGTATCTTATCGTATAAAAGCGTAAATCCAAAACGATATAACAACATATAACATGTTTTTCTTGTTAGTACTGGAAGGGTTTCAATTATACGCACCTTGGACTAGAGTTCATGAATAATAAGATCGCGTGCAAAAGTTCCATAAAATTAACGACGAAAAACAAACACTTCTCTGTTGTTATTTAGTCTCTTGAATCCTAGGCTAGTCAGAGTTTTATTAGAAATGTCGCAGTATGTTACAGGTTATTCACACAATCTGATCAAAGCTTGGTGGAGACTATTGGTGATTTATCATCTTCTCTCTTCCTCTTATAACTTTCTCTCTATCTCTACATATCTTGGGCTCAATCGTATTTCTAATAACGTTATTGTGCCTAATGCCAGTTACTGCCGAAGCGAAGGTTAGGCTGGTAGTGGGAAACGGTGCGGTGTTCCTAACCGGAGAACCTTGGGGCTTCATAATGGAATCGAGGAGCTGTAGAGGAGGGAAAGGTGCAGCACAAACCATCGTTCATGTGTGTATGGATGGATAAATGGATGGACGGATGGATGGATGGATAGATAAAGAGCCTAGGCAGTAGGCGGAGGGGGAAGGTTTTCCGGTATACCTAGTGCTTAGTATGCGGCCTAAGTTCATTATTGAGCGACTAATATCTGCGCGCGTCGAGGAGTTCAACCATCGGCTTTGCCCTCCATCCCCTGCAACAACCAACCCCATCCCCTAACTAACGGCACGCTGACCATCCGAGGGATGACCTTTCCTCCTCTCCGTCGTCTTCCTCTTCCTCTTCCTCTTCCTCTTCCTTCGACTATCCGCGTTCATCCATTCTGCGGTGTCTGTTTCGCATACAAGTTTCCCTTATACATACTATACCTACACCTAGTATGAAGACGAGATGAGATGAGATGAGATTAAAGGGAGAGAGGGAGGGAGGGAGAGAGTCAGTGTATAAGCTCGTTTTACAAGTGACCCTATTACCAAAAGGTCAAGTGTGCCGTGTCTAAGCACGAGAAGAGAGACCCTTGTGTACGAGGGCTGCCGTTTCCGGTTTCAGGGAACCTCTTCTTCCTATTCTACCCTACACCCCTATCGATACTTTTGCGACTATATTTATTGTATAGGAAGAATCAGCCCCCGCGTGGGTGACTGGATAGAATTTTTTTGCAAGTAGGTAGCTGTATCGCGTTACAGTTTTGTTTCATTTTTTCTTTTCTGTTGGAACAGTTTAAAAAAATCGTACGAATAATGAAGCTTTGCTCGAATAACTGTATGATTTATCATCGTTTATCACCTTTTTTCATATGTTTGCAAACATTGACGATATCAACTTTTTGAGTGTCTACTATATTTGAAGAAATTTTATTTATTCATATCTTTCGGTTTTTATGTTCAGGAGAAACAATAAATGCAATCAATTAAGCGAGGCAACAGCTGGCGATAAAGACCGAGCGTTGTTTGTGTATACTGTAGGAATGAGACCTTCGTGAATTAATTGAATTTACAGTTTATAAAATTTATTCATCGAGTTTCGATATAACACATTAACGCCTTGACAATCATTATCGCTGATAAGTTGACTTTTGAATTTAATCACGTTCGATTCATCTATTGTGCAATTAAACTCTTCGTCTGCATTCAAGCGGTCATTTTGAACCGACATTTTTCTCTGTACTTAACATAGCGCCAAGAATTACGGTCAACTTCAAGCACGTTTTCCGGCGGCTACATTTTTTATTTTTGCAAATCTGACTGCACAGGATTAAAATTTAATCAATTTACTACAATATGTATCTCAAAATTTTTTTTTCACAAGTCAACAATTGCCGAGATATTCAAAGCTGAATATGGTCTGGGGTCAGATTGACCCCATACGCAGTCAACGGGTCGTAGCAGACACGAAGGGTTAACCGTGAATATTGATCGATTCGGTCAATTGTTTTCTTCTAATTTTTCTTTCTGTCCTTTCTTTTCTTTTCTTTGCATTGCATGAAATCGAGAGTAAATTAGCGAACAGGTGAGATCGTTCAGGGATCGAATGAACGATGAATAGTTTGAATTTATCAACAATATGCGTTTGGAATTTCCGGAGGGGATTTTGCCGATGAGGAGGGGCTGAGATTCAAGAAAGATGAGCGCGGAAGCGGAAGGATGAGTAACGAAATTCGGAGAAAGTAGGGAGTAATACGTGAAACGTGGGCTTCTAGTCGTTCCATGGATTGCTTTCGTGAAGCATCCGTAAAGGGATGAAGAAGGGTGATGGCGGGGGGGGGGGGGGAGGGGGGGGGGATAAAGAAGAAGAAGAAAAAGAAGAAGAAGAAAACAAGAATAAGAAGAGAAAGGGAAGGAAACCGAATAGGTTGAGGGGATCTATGCCGCAAGAAGGCTACGTCGAATAGTAGCCGGCGACTTTGGGGCGCGCGTAATCGAAGAATTATTTCCGTATACCCGACGCTGAAAGCGGTTTACCAATATCAACTTGTACCCCCGGAAAAAGCGATATCTACCAAATCCTTCTCGACACCGCATAAATTCTCATTTCAGGAACCGCCTCGCGATCAGATCTACGTATTTTTTGGTATACGTGATGTATTATATATATACAGACATATGTATATATACTTATACTTTATACAGAGACTAAAACGATCTTCTAGTGGTAATACATAGGAGTTATGCATACGTGTAAGAGATATAATTTCTATATGTAATGTACTATAGAAGGTATGGCTTTGCGAATGAAAAATTGTTGAATAATATATACTGCAAAAGCATTTCTTTGGTCGTATTAATTATAATTGAGACACATTTTTATAACAACGCGATAATTGCTGGTTTCTTTTTATAGTCAGTTTTTTAGTTTACTGTTTAATAAAATCATTATTTTATTTTGTATGTTTGAGGTTTTTTTTGTTAAAGATTGTCGATGATACGTGATTTGATAATGTAACAAGAAGAAAAAAAGAAAAAATTCGGCTCTCTTCGTTAGAATCTGTATGCGGAGTGCAAATTCCGAGGAACGTATGATGGTTTCAATATTTACTAATTCGAATCTCTACAACTGAGGTAATAGCGAGGGGTTAATCATTTTTCAAGTTCTGTGTACACGTTGCTCGAAGTCACTTGAAGTCACTTCAAGTCACCCGAAGGCAGTAAACTCAATGAAGTTATTTGAAGTCATTTCGAATCACTCGAAGTTATTGAAGTCACTTGAACTCATTTGACTTGAATTAACTTCGCGAAGTCTTTTGAAGTCTTGGAGTCATGAAGTCAGGTGTACGATCAATCGACGCAGTGGTTAACCCCTCGGGTGTTGGGTAATTACTATCGACAGTTCATTAATAATCGAAGTTCTCACGATCTTCGCGCGTCGTGTGTTTTGTAAAAGGAAAACCGAAGATTCGACGTTCCATTTCGTTGGAAGGTAGTTATCGTTTGTGAGAAGTAGGAAGATAAAAAAAAAAAAAAAAAAAAAAAAAACAACAACAACAAGAAAACAAGTAAAAAACCATCCGTCTACAGATCCCATTCGGCTAAACAACGGGTGTCTAACTCCTTAAAGAGTGCTTTACTTTTATGACTCCACTTTTTGTTCGTCAAGTAAGAAATGAGAAGAAAACAAAAAGGCAAAATGAAAAAAGCTATATAGAAAGCAAGAGAAGAGAAAGAAGAAGAAGAAAGAAAGAAAAAAAAAAAAAAAAAAATACACAACCAATATTGAAACACAGAGTTTCCAAACGAGCGCGCGCAGAGAAATGCAGGCGGTGAAGATCAATAAGTTCGTGTTTATACTCGTATTTGCACGACGGCAGGCAGGCAGGCAGGCATTTCCTATCTCTTTCTCATCCCCAAACCCTCCTGTACATCCCTCTTCTACTCTTTAACTCCGTCACGCCCCGTACTTTTCTTTCTCGTTTGCCTGTTTTACTTTTACACCGTTTTGTTTTTAATCTTTTAATTTTTACTTTGTTTTTGTTTTCTCTTTACTCAATCTCTCTTCTTCTCTCTCATCTCAGTCTTCAGTCTTCTGCTACATTCTCCCGCCCACCAAACCTCCGTCGGAATCTTTTTTCCACGTTTAGGGGTTACGCGCTTTTAGGGACGGGACAATTTCTACGGGAGGGTGGTCATAATTTAAGTCGCATTAAGCGATCCTCTGCGGCATATTTTGCGCGGACTATAGCAATTTGTAAATCAGGAGCAAAGACGTTGAGCCCCGGGGCTCTAGGCCGAGCGTCCTCCTCCTCCTCCTCCTCCTCCTCCTCCTCCTCCACCTCTTCAGTTCCTCCGGAGAAAATCCTGCGTCCCTTCGGCGAGGTCCTGCAGGGCTCTTCTTCCTCTAGATAGGCGAAGGACGTTCCGTAGGAACGTGCAGGGCTTTTCCTTGGAATCTAGATTTCCAGGAGATGGTCACGATTATTTATGGTGTCGGGTATTTCCTTTCGCCTCGCGGGGCAAACAGACTATTTCGTATTTTACTTCGGAATAGAAGAAGAAGAAGAAGAAGAGGAAGAAGAAGAAGGAGAAGAAAAAAAAAACCACCATCTCGTATAACCTTTTTCAGGGTAAACTCTTACAAGTTTCCTCCTTATCCTGCAGCAAATTATCCCGTTCAGGGACTCGGCTGCCTCTCCTTATTTATGATAACGCACTTGAACGCATTTTCTATTTCGTTCCCTTTTTTGCGCCACTGTATGAGGCTGCTGCTTACCCCCCCCCCCCCCCCCCCCACACGTTCTGCGATCAACAATTTACCTGAATTTATTACACGCGATACTCTACAAGTTTGAATGAAATTTATTCCGAACATTTTACCACCATTTGTATCTAGAATGTTTATAAGGATAATTAGGTATCGTTTATGCGTTGGGCGTCTGGAATTCCTGGCTTTGAAATATATATATTTTTTTTTATATCATTGTGGGATCGACAAGTATTCGCGGTGCTCGTTATAATCCTACGTTTTTTTTGTTTTAACATAAATACAAGACTTGACGAAGCTGCTTTATCTTCACTCCAGTTATAGAGCTTCAGGAGTGTCTCTGAGAAATGAATTGAAACGAGAAGAGTTTCTTGTGCTTTGGAACGAGAGAAGGCTCGGTTTTTTTTCACCACTTTTCGGTGAAAAGTTAGTCCCGGCTGAAGTATAAATCAGAGTGATTGAGCGGCGTAGCGAAAACGCGATAACAACGGCAACAACAAAAACAACAAAAATAATAATAATAATAAATAATAATAATAATAATAATAATAATAAATAATAATAAATAATAATAAATACTAATAATGATAATGATAAGAATAATAATAATGATGATGATAAACTCGATACTCGATCGACACTCAGCTTTTACTTCATGAATAATTTGATTCCCTAACACTTTAGTCAGTCTGCTTTTCTAAGGGATGAAAGCAGCTTCGTCGTAATCGTGCTTTAGAAATATTTGTTCTTCGTATAAGAGATGTATAAGATCGACAAGCGTTTCGCACTTGTTATATTCTTGTAGATTTTTGTAAAGTATAGAATCAGGGGTGAGACTTTTCTCATAATTCTTCCACTTACTTATTTCTCTTCTTTTTCTTGACAATGAGAGATCGATTATTTGGTACAACTTTTGAACGAGTCCTATTTGTTAGGGTTTTAAGAAATCACGCATCGAATCAATGCACCTCCAGACGCGATGGAGGAAAAACCAATCTCTTTTAAAATCGAATAAAAAACAGTCGAGATGAAGTATTTTTAACGTTATATAATTTTATATATACAATATAAAACCTTTTCACGAATACTTGATACAAAATCCTAGCAATTGTGTTTACTTCGAATTATTTCCGGTATCCGTATCATACTTGGGGATGTTTTTATTTTTCATCATTCGTAATTACCATCAGTTATACGCAATCGATAACATTGTTAATGATTTTTTTGACCCCCCCCCCCCTATCCCGACGTCTCTCGGTCATTTAAAAACTTTTTTTCAATTCAATCCGAATCACCCTCAGGAAGATCAAAAACTTTACGCTCCTGTTCCGCGCGACGTTTCCTGTTTCTCGGAGTTTACCAAAGCGATTAATTGTAAGTATCAATTATCACGGTTACAACGGAACATTCAGCCATGGCTGGAAGTTATATTCATACATGTCTGAATAAGTTTTCGCCGATACGAACTTCTCGCATTTGAATGCCAAGGCGCCGAGGGGGAAGCAGCCGACCTTTGCGACTGACTTTCGGCTCTGATTTTCATCCAGATAGACCCCCGGGGGTCGTCTAGATAATGTCTGACACACGCGTGTCCGCCCTGCGACCCCCGGGGCTTAACGTAATAGTTTTCCAAATTGTTCTGAAAATTTGTTGACTTTGCTTTGGCTGCAAGTTGTATTCTTCAACGTCTCGCGCCTCCGGAGTTACCACCCGTCGTCATTCGCCCGGGGTGTCCATCTTCCGTGTGAAACTGAATCGCATTCGGTGACCTGGACAGCCTGACGGAGAGAGAATCCGAACTGTTTTATAAAAAAAATTTGTCACTTTCAGAGACAAAATGGTAGCCACCCCTCTTTCTCGGGCACGCCCCAAACTCACACGCAGACACGTGGACTTTGGTTGGGAAAAATCTGGTAATTACACTACTGTTTTCTGTTCATTTTGCGCAGTGTGGGTTTTGCGCTTGGTATTTTTCAGTTTTGGTTAGAAATATTTTTAATGGTGTGAAAAAATTGACTCATTAACTCGGAAAGAGTATTACGATAATCGTACCGTTTGTATAAAAAATAATTTGAAGCTTATCAAATGGTAGATTGTGCAACTAGTGTGCAAAATAAGTGATTCACGCACGTGTTGCGCGTACTATTTTTTCTAACTCAGTGCGGAGTGTTAAATTTTTTATTTCCCGAATAGAGTGCGCAAAATAGTAGATTCCCGCACTAGTGCGGGAATCTATTATTTTCCACACTCGGTTCGGCTTATAGAAATGAAAGAAAAAATGCGAGAAAAAAATATTACTTCATACCTTGAACTTAATATTCGGAGATTTGAAAATTCGTGACAACATATTGAACACGAAAGTTGTAAGTGCGTTGATAAAGAAAGCGGCAGTAGTTATTTAACAAATGGCGTCCTACAAGTTTTGGTCATACAAAAACGGCTCGAAGTATACCGGCAAAACGTAGCAGTAAACCTATATTGCATAAGGAAATGCTTTTTCCGTGTTGACAATTTATCAAATCAAGTACAGCTTGCACGAGTTCCCATTTGTTTCGGCCCATTTCAGGAAGGAGAAAGAACGACGCCTTGTGGTTAAAAAGTGTTGTATAGAAAGACAGTAAAAACTGCGAGCACACGAACAAAAATTAGAGAAAAACGAATAGAGTGAGAGGAAAAAAAAAATAGAAAGAAAGAAAAACCTGCATGTTGATACGTATAGAAGCGAAGAAAGGGGGAACAAAATTCTACGCCGATATTTCCTTCGCTACTTTTCCCATCCCCTCCACCGTCCATTTTCGCATCTATATACAGAGATTTATTATACACATGCTTACCTTATTCGTACATACGTTCACCAATAATGGGGAATATGTATAGGTAATGTACGTACACATACGTTATACATATATGCGCATGCGCATGCGCACTCGGGAAGACAGATATTTGACGGGCGTAGTAAGGGTGAGAGAGTTTTTTGAAATTGATAGCTCTTGGGTAAAGGGGTTAATATTTCTGCGAATATATAAAATACCGCACAGCGTTGGGGGGGGGGGGGAGGGGGGGGGGGGGGGTTGGCAGCGCTGGTTGGTCGACGCACAAGGACATCCCTTGACTTGAGCCTCGCCGAATGATTGGCCGTTTCGGATCATCTAACCACCTGTCGATCATTATTAATCCAAGCTGGATGATCGAGGTTGATACCGGTTTACAGACGGTATTCAAAATTGTCCAGACAATTCGCGAAGATGACGGGGTGCAGGAAAAACAAGCGCAGGGTGTTTTTTTTTTATTTTTCATTTTTGATTTTGAAGAAAAATTTGGTCCATGCTGACGTCTCTTTTCGTTTGATCGTAACGCGGTTGTCATTGATTTTTCTAGTTTTTTTTTTTTTCTTGGGAGGTTCGGGGGATACTTTTCCTTATTTTTATCCTTAATACCAAGAGGTTATGTATATATATTTGACAAAAAAAAAATTTTTTTTCCCCTTCAGTCAACGTTAATATTAATATTAATAGCTCAAACTTTCACAGAATTTGTTTTTCATCGTCAAAAAAGAAGAGAAAAAAAAAAAATTCTTTTTTGGCCCACCCTAATACATATATGTATACATATATATTCAAATTCAACACCGTACGGTAACGTTTACCCATATTCTTCCAAGTTCTGCTCATACCGGGTAAAGTAAAGAAGGTGACGAAGGATGAAGCGGCGAGTTTAGCGATAGCAGTACGACGACGGTGCGACGGTGTGGGACGATTTTTGCGCAAGGACTAGAAAATCTTTTGTTTAAACACGGCACTTTGTCTCGTCGGCGTTTTGGCTGTTGAACAAATGCGAGTCTCTGGATATTTTAATCCCGGGGATGCCCGTGATTTATACCGTTCGCAACTCCCCATAACCCGGGGCTCCTCCTCTTCTCATCCCCGTAGTAAAACAGAGCTTTCCTATATCCCCGTCAACCTCGCCTCTATTTCTCATCCTCCCCTCGCTCTCGCCCGCCATATTTCAGCTTCGTTGATCGGTAAAAATCCAAAAATCTCTACGCCTCGTCCCATTATATCTACATGTATGTATTACAAGGTATAATGCTGCCCGAGGGGTAGGGGGTGGCCTTGCACCACCCTAAAATACGTTTCGCATGTAAAAAGTATAAGAAGAAAAAGAAGAAGATGGAGGAGGAGGAGGAGAGAAAAAGAGCGTCGATTCACATCGCGCGACGTAAGCGCGAAAAGATGGCACCACCCTGTTTTTTTTTTTTTGGTTTTTTTTTTGTCCTTTTTTGGTATTTTTCTGTACTTGGCGACGTCTGTTGCGTGAGTATATTTGGTATATACTGGAACGCTAGTGGAATGGTATTGGTTTAATAGATGTGTAACCGAGGAGTGTAAAGTCGAATCAATATCTTATTCTTATCGAGAAAAGTTGGCTCTCTTCTCTCCCTTATTATCGAGACTCTGACGGAGAAGAAGATACCAACCTCCTCCCCTGCTGCTGCAACCCACGGTCGAAACGATCTGGCGGGGGTGGAAGATAAAGGTTCCCCGTAATTGTCGCGCCTCGCCTTCGATTCCTCTCTCCCCCCCCCCCCCCCCCCCGCCACCCCGCCGCCCTCGCACATCCATCCACCCTTCTCTACCACCCTTATAATACGATTCAAGCAGAACGTTTATTTTAATGTCCGAATTAAAATTCATCTCCCGGGGATCGTGGCGGCGAGGTGGTGGAGAAGGTGGTTGCGATGGCGCAGGGGAGGATATTTTCTGGGGGTTGGGGGTGGGCGGTGGCTACGCCATGCCGCCGTTAAGAAGGGTGACCTGCGATAAGAAGGAGAGAGGAGAGAGAGAGGGAGAGAGTGTGGGGGGGGGGGGATACGATGGAAAAAGAACGGGGGTTGCACAAAATCACGGAGGGGTGAGTTCGAACAGCTGTCTGAAGATTTCTATGCGATAAAAGACGCCTCGACGTATCGTATACGTGTTAAAAAATATAGCAAATCGAAAGTGTTGCCAAAACACACACACACACACACAAAAAAAAAAAAAAAAGAATTGGTCGAAATGAAAATTTCAATTTAATGCACTGTTCAAGCTGCCTTTTGCACTGCTATGAAAAAAAATTAAAAAAACTGGCGACATTTGTTACGGTAACAAAAAATTCAAGGATTTTTACGAAGAGTTGACGAATTTTCATTTTATTTTATTTTTTTTTTGTTCGTTTTCCTTCTTCGCGTAATTGATCGGCAGTATTATATATGTATATATTGATTCAGTTTTCATTTTTAAAGATTACTTTATTTAATTCGTTGTCGGTGCATTGGGTTAACGTACTGTAATTTTTGTTTTTCAAATCCATACTATCTTTTTTTTTTCTTCCTTTCTCTTTTATTTTTCTTCCAATTTTGCAAAACTCGGCAATATATCTCGGGGATAATTTGATGCCCTGGAAAAAAAAAAATTTACATAATCCAAGTTAACGATTATCTTGATTGTATAAGCAAGTAAATTTATATATCGCGTACCTAATTGGATTAAGCTTTATTTACTCGACGCAAGAAAAGCTTATTTAATTTTACATAATATTTATTGGAATAAATGAGAATTTATATTAAGCTATCCTTTAGTTTGATGAAAATAATATTGTTTCTAGTTTTTTTTTTTTTTTTGTTTTTTTTCTTTTCAGTACAGATGTTCTATTATTTGTAAAATAATTTCTTATGACGTAGAATTTTATTTGAATATTACTGATTTCAATACGATTTCGGATAATACAAAATCATTTTAAATGGTATTGAGACCATCGTCCCTTGAGTAAAACAACCCTTGGTTCGATAGAAACCAAAATTCATTGGATAGAAATGAATTCTATAATCGAACGAGAAATGTGGAAAAAATTCTGTTCCAATCAAATCTGACGGAATTCTCTTGCTGAGCAAATCGTTAAATTTGGGGCTGCAATGACTTGGGGTCATCGTGTCATCAATCGGTCTGACTTGGATATGCATTTTATCATTCCATCTATAATTGTTGACTTATTCACCCTTGAATATTTACGATAATCGACTATGAAACGTGCTAGCTTTTTCAACCCTCTATCGATCATGCATCGTCTGACGTTATCGGCGCGGAAATCAAAACACTCCGCGGGGGGTGTCGAAAAGCAAACATACCACCCAACAACCAAAACCGTATATACATGTAGGTATATGGGGAATTCCATGCGAACTCTATCAATGTTTCAGATTTTGTTTAAAAATTTTTTAACTGGTTAATTATTTAGAAATATTTCAAGTCGTTTTGAAAAACATCTTCTTTAAGATTCTCAAAAAATTTGTAGAAACTGTATTTCCTATTCTAAACATTGAAAGCAAAAAGAGAGAGAAAATTCGCTGCGTAATGAAACTGGTCTAGAAATCTTTCAAGTGAAAAACAGAAGTTTGGAGAATTTCTCGGTCATTCTCGGACCGTTGAAACAACGTTTTAATTTATCGAAAAAAATCAAACTAAAACCTATTAAAATCTTTGTAACAGAAAGGACAGACTTGACAATTTTAAAGAAAAGTTCCTTTTCAATATCACTTTAAATATTTACAAATAATTAACCAGTTGAATAAAAAATTAAAAAAAAAAAAAAACAAAATTCAAGCTACCTACTGTCTCACAATCGGGACAATTGCAGGAAATTTTTCAAACAAAATCAAAGACAATGAGGGTCAGACACGCGTTGGTTGATCTCGCGTGGAATTCCCCATACGTAGATGATGTAATATGAGTTCTGCGCAATTCGAGCGAGTGAAAAGTGGAGGGTGAGTTGTTAATTAACGTTCGTTCATTAGTTATCGTGCGTATAGGAGTCGTTTGTCTTCATGGTCGCAGGTCTAAATACTCATACCCACACCCTTCGTACGCGTCAGAGATACGCCCTGAAGGGAGAACCTCGCGAGTCAAAAGGCACGGGGCGAAGAAGGTGGAAGGTGTAAGGTGGAAGGTGGAAGGTGGAAAGTGGAGCGCTCGTGGGAGAGAGGGATGAAAATTGTCAATTTCAGAGTCGTCGAAAGGGTGACGGTGCACGGAGTGGTGGAGGGGGAGGGGGAGGGGGAGGGGGAGGGGGAGGGGGAGGGGGAGGGGGAGGGCGTGCGGGGTTTGATTTCAAGCCACTCAAATACTCCGCCTCCGCCTCCACCTCGGTTTCCGGATCCTCGTTCGTATAAGGGTCGTCGTTCCGCCCTTTAGTCTACCGCTGCGACGCGACGCGACGCGGCGAATCAGCATGCACAAATTCCAGCTCCCTGGTACGATAAACGCCAACTTTGGAACGGTTCTCAACTCTCAATTCCGGCATATATGTATTACCCTGGAACATGCATACCATATGTATGTATATATATATATATACACACATACACACACATGTATATATGCGCATTCCCGTGTCTGTGTGTGTGTGTGTGTGTATATGGAAGCACCTATATTGGCGCGAATCGCGCCCATACCAACTCACTCGCTATGGATAAGGAGGCAGGTAATCTGCATATTGATCTAGCCAGGATGACTGGCATCTTGGGACTCAAGTACCGGTGGCAGAAGGGGAGGGGGGAGATGGAGGGTTGCCGGCTGGCAGGATGCCCTCTTCTCTTCTCTTCTCTTCTCTTCTTCTTCTTCTTCTCTTCTCTTCTTCTTCTTCTTCTCTTCTCTTCTCTTCTCTTCTCTTCTCTTCATATCCATCCTACGGGATAAAACTCAGCTTCGAAGTTCCTAAGTAGTGAGCGAAAGGTCGCCACGGGGTCATCGCCAAGTTATTTCGTCAATCTCGTTTTAGTTCATCTGCCTATATTTATCGAATCTATAATACATGCGTTATATTTGATCGCGTATTTACTTTTCATAAGTATATAGTATATGTACATGGTTGTTATTAGTAGTAGTAGTAGTAGTAGTGGTAGTTTTTCTTTTCTCGAATCTATAAATTCGACGATTTTATTTTTACGTCATATAATACCTAACAATTCGGATATTATATTATTTTATTTATAATTACAACCTTTACTTACAGATCTATATATGTTTATTAAAGTGGTTTAAATTATTTTCTCGCTTTTACCCCCTTAAAGATGTTACCGTTTGATAAAAAAAAAAAAAAAAAACGATCTTCCCGAACGATGAGCTCTTTATCTCAAGTCTAGCAGATCTTATTTCAAATTTTTATTCCCTATTCATTTAAGACGGGAAAATTTTACTTTTCGTTCCAAGTTGAAAAATATTCCTAAACTATTCAATATCTGTCAATCTCATAGCACAGATCCTTGAAGTTAATTCTTTAAACTTTCCAAACCTCTGTAACAAAGCATAGTTATCATCATTAGAACACGCATCAAAGTCATTTGAAAACCAGCTATTTCTTCTTTTTCGATGAAATCGGTACAACTTTGCTTTTTTTTTTTTGTTCTTTTTTTCATAAATATAATTTATTTTCATCCGTTTCTCTCTTTCTCTCTCCCTCCCTTTTTTTTTTACTATCAATATAATTATACCCCGGGCTTCCTATCTTCATGCTTCGCTTCACGCGTTTACCTCTTCCCTCTTTCTTTTCTTCAATATTTCTTTTCACGACGAACCATATATATATACACATATATATATGTCTAATCAATATGGAATGTCGCAAATTTCCGCTGTTCGTCTGCGACACAATAACGACACAAGAGGCAACAAATTATAATACATATACACACACGTACATATCCGGCACCTATTTTCTTGGCTGTAGAACGAAGAGGGAGGCTCGGATTATTGGATGCCGATGGTAGCGTATTTCCTGAGCGGATACACGCCTTGAGGGATGATAACCTCGAGCATAAATAACTCGGGGGGAGAGGAGAGGGAGGATTGTCTGATGATATTTTCTGACGAGCCACTTGCTGCCCATTTCCTTCTCCCATCCTTTTCCCTCCTGCGTACATTCCGCAAATCAGTGTCTTCCCAGCACCGGCTGGGCATTCTATATTGGTACAATGTGGATAATCTGATTCGGCATTATATGCGTACGTGCAGTATTCGTAAGCGAAAATGTAAGACGGTATTGGTTGTTGAATCATCTTATTCTTCTTCTTATTCTTTATCTTCGTTTTGAATCATCCCCTTCACCCCCCTTTCCCCAGCGGAAAGACGGCAGTGATGACAAGTAAAAGATTTGAAAAATCGTTGTATGTATCGAATACGGTCAATTCATACCCTTAATCAGCGACCCCAAAAACAAAGTTTTTGATCAGGTTTAAAAATTTCGAGATGGCGCTTATTAGCCGTATGATTTGAACGTATTCGATTAAATTGTAAATTTTTATTCGCCATATTCGATGCGCCATCTTGATTTTTTTAAATCTGATTTCAGACTCGTGATCAGCGATACTAAAAATTCTGAAATACTGTCTTGTTATAAAAGTTGACTCAGCAGAATTATACGTACGTGTGACTCGAAGGGCTAGAGAGCTTCGAGACTCGATACCCTAATTATACAGAAGAAGAATTAATGTCGTTGACGATATCGAATATCGTTTAATTGAATACGTTTTAAAATTCTTCTGCATCGGGAGTCACGCACACGGGTTGCTTGCTTGCTCGGTCGGTTAGTCAGGGATCAACGAGAAAAGAAGCTTGGAAAGGATTCTTAACGATTTATAGATCTAAATACGTAAAAATGATTTCTAATTTTTTTCAAGATTTACGAAGGAACAGACGAATTTTGTTGTAACGATCGAGAGTAAGAAATTGAATTTCATTGCATCTCGCTTCCATATTTCATATATACTCATTTTTCTTTTCTCAATGAAAACAAGTAGAAAAAATTGCGAGAATAATGGGCGATGAGTATACCTATATACACAGTACAGAAGTGGAAGAAAATGAAATTGGTCTGTAGGGGATGTAAAAAGTGAATCGATACAGACGTGCCAGGGCAATAAATTCGTAATTTATATAAGCTGACGAGAGAAGAAGATGGTAGTGAATTAGGGGAACGACGAACGCGAACGGTCGGGAGACGCGGTTCGTTGCTCCCGAACCAGGCGAAATCAGGGAAGAAAAAAGGAGGAATGTAAGTATTCGGGGTGATTTTTCAGTGGTTTCCAAGTAGCTTTGTAGTTCACCGCTTGCCCCAAAGTTCGTAAATACTCGTCACGCCAAATTCGGTGGGGAAATAGTTAGGGTGATTCTTTTTTTTTTTTTTTCATTCAAATTTCATTTCTTATTCATCGAAAATTTGCCGAGACCGATACAATTCGTTCAATTATCAATTTAGATCAGAGCTGAATCGAAAAGAAACTAGCTGTGATAATGCGAATTTCTCGATGGTAATTTTTTTTTAGTTCGCTGCTACATTTTTCAAACTATGTCGGAGTTTATTTTGTTCTTATGGTAACGTTTTTAACGAGCCAGTTCTCGCAGATGCTACTGCTGTTGCTGCTTTAGTATATATCTTTTAGATAATACTCTCGGTTGCATGCCAGCGTGAAATGAAAGAAGATGTTTTTTACTTCGTGAGGACAAGTGACGACGTTACACCTATACGTACGTATATGTATATATATATATATATATAGGTATGTACATACATATAGTTGTATGCACGCTTGTAACACTAAGCTGAAGTTGCTTGCATGCTCCTTTTTCCCTTTTTCCCGCCTTCATCTCTGCCGTCGCCGTCGCCGACGCCGACGCCGACGCCGACGTCGTCTCTTCTCAACCAACTGGACGTTTTTCTTGAGCCAAAGAACCGTGCGCTTCTCGTCTTGGTCTTTTTCACTATTTGCTATTTTATGTTTTAATTTAATACGATTTAAGTTATTCGAAAAATAAAAATCAAAGCGAAATCAAGCTGGAAAAAATAGTTTTCTTTGCGATAATTTTTATCAGCGTGAAAAGGGACGAGAGTGTGATGGTCTGTATACGATAAAACTATCGCGATGAAAGAGAAAACTATGAAACTGATAGGAATTGACAGATAATTGAAAAAGTTTTGATATATATATTAGAGAAAAGAATATCTGGATATGAAAAAAGTGTATAATTTTTTTTTTTTCTAAATAAGTTTCTTTCAAGTTGATTGTCAAATACTGTAAGTTTTCAAATTTTTTCATCAAATCGATTCGTTTCCCAGATTATCGCGGTGGACAGTCTGATAGACCGATTTTTTTTTTTTTTTTTTTCAATCTTTTTCTCGCATTTTGGAGGTTCGAAAACGTGAACAAGAAAACAAAAAGAAAAAAGTGATTTTTGAGTGAAAAGTGAAAACTTGATGAAAATTTTAACAAAATCTAGAAAAATAGATTGAATTGTAAATTGAATTAAACTCATTGGATTCTGTGAAACGAAAGGTACGAGTGATTATTTTTATTTTCAAACTCTCCGCGTTATCGTCGTTGTTGAATTTTCTCACTGTATAATGAAATATAATTGAACGTGTTAAATGGTCCGACGTTCTTGACATGCTCCAGGAGAGTTGTGTTTATTATACTTTTAGGTACCTACAAGGAGCAGAGTTGGGTTACGAGTTGGTTAGTCATATGTCGAGCACGTGTACCTCGAATAAGAGACGTTAGGCTGCTGCTGCTGCTGCTGCTGCTGCTGCTGCTTCTTCACCTTACATCCATGTATATATATATATATACACACACACACACACATAGACGATATGGCGGCTTAAGGGATCTTAGGGTTAGTTTACAGGGTTTAAACTTGGTGTAACGGCTGCGTGGGATTAGGCTATTCGACCTGAGACTTGCGTCGAGAAAGCGGCTGCTGCACACGTCTAATGAATTCTGCATTTTTGACATACGTTGCATTTTATTAGATCGATATAGTACTTGTGGACAAATTGAGAATGCACGAGGAAAATTAGGATGTCGAGAAGTGTGATAAACAGGCTTCCTACGCGCAGAGGGAAAAACTGGAAAACTTACGGAGAATTTCTTACAGCAGGGAAATGTCAGGGAATTTTTGAAATGATATTGGAATTTTGATATTGAGAAAAAATAAGGATCGGACTGAAAGTTTTGTTTCGTCGAACTACTTCGTACATTCTATCTATATGTATTACTTGATACCAAAACTTAACGTAAGATAGTTACTAATTTTAAGTACCTAATATTAAAGGTACTTTTATTAATGAGTTAAAAGATTGGCATTAATTAGAGTTATATTTCTTGAAAGGTTATTGGAAAAATGATAGCTTGAGACTGGAATACCTGGAACAGTTAGGGAATTTCGGATTCCAAAAAGCGTACGAAACCTATGGATAAAGTAAAAAAATTGAAGCTAATCGCTTCTGATTTAATTGAAATCCTACAAGAATCTCGATTTTCTTTTATTTCTACGGTATAATTCAGATAATATCGAAAAGCTTAATACATATCTATTAATTTTTCTTTTTCGACAATTTTTTTCACCGATCTGAAGAGATATCGTTTCAAGTCAATCCAATTAGATCGAATCTCATTCTAACGCTCGAACATCTCTACCATAAAACTATCATGAATTAATAATAACTTATTCATCTCTTTTCGCTCTTTTCCACTTTTTATATTTTTTTTCCTTTTTTTCATCCCAGAAAAAAAGTCGACGTACAACGTAAAGCGATTTGTTTGGAAAGACGGAAAACTTACTTCTTCTCTTCCAAGTATTCCGCCCACAAAAGTTAACCCCTTTCAACACAAATCGAGGCTATATTATAATGTATCAACCAGAAAGAGAGAGAGAGAGAGAGAGAGAGAGAGAGAGAGAGAGAAAGTTATCGTTTTATTGTTCGTGAATTACTTTCTTGTTTGTCCTCCTTCACTGGATGATGACAATGTTGGAATGTCGCGAAGACGAACTCGAGGCAAACTATCCAGCTAGATAAGCATATAACTATCTATGATCTATATACATGTAGAAGTCGGAATCTACTTTATACATCGTATATATACATACACATACACACAAATGCCTTTTACAATATATCGTCTGCTAACCCGCATAATTCTGATTTCCTCGAGTTTTCGGATAAAATTTGCAATTTCAGAGAATCGCTTCTGTGGTCCCATTCACTCTCTCTCTCTGTCTCTCTCTCTCTCTTTCTCTCTCTGATCAAAGCTTGCAGCTTGTTGTATTTTCCATCTGTCCTCCAGCGTTTCACTGCACCGGTCGTCGCGATGATCGTTGCGAAGCACGGGCCAAAGTTAAACGAGCAAAGGCTGATCTCTGGAAAGACAGCTTGCAGGCAGGCAGGTGAATCTAGTCACCTGCTCGGCACCTGGCCAACCCTCGAGTCCTTTTATAATTTATACGAGCCTCCTCATTTTCAGAGGCACATGTGCCAAGTGCGAGAGGCGAGGATTATTACGAATTAAGAAAGCCAAGAGCGTTGAATATTATTTTATATCATACACTCAATTTCGTTTTTCCAGCCCTCTTTCATCGTCACGTCATTTTCTGTATCGCGATATGATTTTAAACCTTTCAGTCATACTTAGTGGTAATTATATTTACCACTTATTTTATATCTATTGTATTTGTCTTAATTCATAATTCATTGATATTAATCTTAATTCAGATTCGGGTGTTTTAGGAAACAGTCGGTTTATGAATATCAATTTTTACCGAAGATTTTTTTATAACTTTTCAGTCTACCAAATTTTGGGTAAAATCAGAGATTTACTGATTTTTTTAAAGTTCGGAACGATTTGTTAAAAAATCGTATAAACAAAAGGTGTAAAAAATAAGTGTTTGAACGTAATGTTCATTTATAAATACATTGAGACTATTGAAAGAAATCTGAAATAGAATAAAATTGATATATATTACAAAAATCACGATTGCAAGTATACGAAGTAAAATCTATATTTTCTTTTTTTTTTTCCATTTACCATGTCTTGAATAATTAATCCAGTATAATATATATATATATAGAGAGAATATACTAATTACTCTCCAAGTTATTAATAGTTGATGAATAAAATTGAAAGCTTCCTTCGAGTTTTGTACGTAATATGTACACTGTGTACGTAACATATGTACAAGAAAAGTCAAGGATCTAATGAATTGCGCTTGTAACTTGGTGTCGTGCTTGCGTACTTGGATAAGCATGTTGCTCTCGAGTAGCACTTGTCGTCTCTCTAGGGGGTCTAGAAAAAGAGCTAGAAGAGCTCGAGGGAGGAAGAGAAAGGCGGAAATAACTAGGGTGTGGTAAGGGAGAAAGGAAGAAGAGAAAGGGGCGGGGGGGTGAAAGGGAGGAAGGGACTCGATGCGGTGTGACGAGAATTTCTCGCAGTTCGTATCAGCCGCAGTGGATAAGAGAGAGAGAGGAGAGAGAGAGAGAAAGAGAGAGAACTCGGATGTTCGATTTTCAATAACGGAAGTAATTATTTTTCTTTGATCTCACCGCTGCTGGTATGTACCTATATCTACCATATTTTTTCGCTCCCTCCATCGCCGGTGGAGCCACTCAATTATCCGTCCATCACCCGTCGTCTTAAAATATTATCTCTTCGAAATTCAATACAGAACATTGCTCCACCCGCCCTTATATATATATATATATACGAGAGGGGCGGACAAAACCGGGAACCATTGAAGTGTTATAAAAAAATGTTGGTTTTCCAAACGTTTTTTTAAACAGTAAAAAATGAACATTGTTTTAAATTATTAAAAATTTCGAAAAAATTTTCTTTTGCCTTGCCATGATGTATAGAAATCATTTTTATTTTCTTTGGTTACAATTAGAAGAAGAAGAAGAAGAAAAAAAAAGAAAGATTCCACGTATTTGAGTCTTCGAAAAATAATTATTTTCTTAAGTACCCCGTTTTGCAACCCCCACTCAACTATATATTAGGGTGGGCTGAAAAAAAATGACTATGTTTTTTCGTTAGTCATAATATACATATAACGCCAGACGAACGTGAAGAGAAATGGCAAATTAATCTCATCGTTAATACAATTAGATATATATATGTATATGCTTATTTACGCCCTTACGGATGATAAACCTCAAAACCCTCAACTTGAGGGTGAATTCGTACCATTAACTTTTTACTTTTCATCACCGACAGACTCTTTACTTCTCACGGCGATGCAAAGTAACGGCTTGTTTTTTCTTCGATTTCCTTTTATCGCATCTCATTGTCAGACACGTTTGCGATGCGATATTTTCTTTTTTTTTTTTTTATAAAAAATTCGAGCTACGTTTAGGCGAATGATTATTTATTATCGATTGAATTTTTTTTTTTACCATTTTCCTTTAATCCCTTTCAAATACTTTGATTCAAAATTTTTAGGGACGTTGAGTTAAAAAAAAAAATTTTTCGCAACATTACCGACCGCCCAGAAAGGTGAAAAAGAAAAAAAAGGAAGGAATAAAGGCTTGAAAAACTCGACTCGAGATCAGGAATCGGAGATTACCGTTTACCCTATCCTAATTTATATTGGCAAAGTACCGGATTTGAACAAGGCGCGGAGGGTGCCGCAAAAGGGAAGTGAAATTGGAACGCTGAGGCGGATGGGGGGAGGCAGGCGGCGGGGGTGAAAAGGAAACGGGGCGGGGGTGGTGTACATACGCGTGTTAACTGGTCAGCGATTTACCGATAAAAGCCTTGACCCACTGCCAACCCAATTATCGCCTTTGCCCGATTACGAATAACCCTATTACTCCACAACGTTTGTACACCTCGACGTTGTCACGTTACCTTCATTAATCTATGGATAATTTCAAACAAAATCAGCACTCGCGTTAAACATTTGAGTGTTTTTGAAATTATAAATTTACCATCTTTAACTCTGGCATCTCCTGAAAACTTTGACAAGGTTTAAAGAAAAATTCTGTAAAAAGAGACGAGCGATCTATGTTATTTGGAAGATCTTTGTTTATCGATATTTTGTATCGAGTTTTAATTTTTGTTTTCTCTCTTTTTGACACCTATATTCGACAAAAAATATTCACACAGCAACGACATTTTGTATAATTCGTTTTTTTTTTTTTTTCTGGGGGGGTTTACCTTTTTATTTGTTTCTACTAATTACCTAAATTTCAACGGGGGGGTTTGTTGTAAGGTCGCCAAAGTCCCGAATTAACTCGAAATAAGGGTTGAATTCCGGCACTCCTGATTTGTAAATCTAATATTACCGCCTGCGTTCTCAAAGTGACTTTATGATGAATTCATTTTAACACGTTAATTTATTTGAATTAATCAGGTTAGTCGTCCGCGGGGTTTAATTAACAGTGGCTCTTGAACAAAAACTTCTAAAATATTAATGCATCCTATTATTATTCATAGTACATTATATATACTTATATAATTAATAATTATACATACGTAGAACGTATATTATACGTTATTTTTCCTCATAAGAGGTATACAATAAAAAAAAAAAAATGAAAAAAAAAAATTTGTTTCACATTAGGTATCAGATTTTTTTCCTTTTCGCATATTTTTAGCAGTAAATCACTAGGACGATGTTACATGTGTATGATATATATATACCTACATAGGTATAATACGAATCTGTGGTGATTTTTTTTTTTTTTTTTTTTTTTTTTATCTTTACCCTTTAGCGAATTATCACAGAATTACGAAATTTCACGCGTACACGCGTTCCTGCACGTCGCGTTGTTCTGCGTCAGGTGACTTTCGAACGATTAAGTCGGTAGAACGGGCTTATTTTCCAACCTGATTCACGATCATCTCCATGACGGTCGTCTGCGTCTGCCTAATGCAAAGTGGTGGGAATAAAATATCCACCCAGCGAGGAAAATCGCGGTTCTCCGTTTTCCTCGTTTCTGTGTCAGTCTGACTTGTTTTTTATTATTTCTTTTTCTTTCTTTTCTTTTTTTTTTTTTTGTTCTCATTTACCTTCACCATTTCCGTTTTTCCGGCATTTCCGCTCATTTATTCTTTTTTTTTTTTTTTTTTTTTTTGCTTTCCACCGCTCGGGGGATGGGGACAGAAAAAAAGAAGATTGTTAATATTGTACGTAATTACCTGGAAAGTTGTGTCGTAAATCTTGAGGGAAACAAGAAATAAAAAGGCTTTTGTCTTCTTTTTGAGAAAAAAAAAAAAACAATAAATAAAAAAAAATTAAGAGATAAACGAAATACACTAAATAAGATTTATTAATGTGGGTGTACGAAAGACGGAAGATGTTCGATTGAATAAATTCTGTGAAATATTTTATGAAGTTTGAACCGGAGTCTAAATCCCTTCCTGCCGTCTTGTAATCAATTTTTTTTCTCGTATTGTATACTGATTTATCGGCGTCTTACAAGGATTAAGTAAGTACTTCGTATATTAAAGAAATATGAATGTCAAAGGAAAGATTTTATTTGCAAGTTTAGACGATGATTAGCATGTACATATTAAGGTGGTCCTTGAAAAGGCCTTTTTTGAATTTCGATTGTCTCACCCCCCCAAATTGCCTTGAAATAATTCGAAATCAATTTCTTATGATTTTTTCAAATTTTTATTTCAACTTTAATGATCTATATCGCAGACAAACATTCCAAAAGTCATTTGGTATTCCCTTATTCTATCCGACGTTTTGAGTTTTGAAATTTCGAGTTCAGATTCGTGATCAGTGACCCAAAAAACACCCCTATATTAATTTTTTATCGAAATCCGTCTGCTAGATTTATCGTTCCCTTGAGAAGGGTTAAACGGGGAAATCAACCCCATGGCGGCACAGGTTAGAGTTGTGATAAAAATCTGCAAAAAATTAGGGAAATATTTTCGAATTACTCGTACCTGGTTGGGAGTATTGAGACAGTCAAAATTCAAAAAGGACCTTTTGAAGGTATAAACTAAAAAAAAAATAGTCTGTTTTTTTGCGCCACCCTAATATATTTATATTATATATATATATATATATATATCTACCTACATAAAGTATGAGATCTAATTTCACTTCGTCGAGATTATAGTATGAATAATTAACACAGTGGCGGATCTGTATTTTCCGTTTTTCCCTTCCTTCCGCATCAGCGTTTCGTTTCTCTTTTTCTTTATCGCGAGAGAAAAGTGAGAAGGGAAAAAAGGAGAGACGATCTCTCTGCCGTGAGTTAACCTCCCCTCGATGGGAGATAATCTTAATTATTGTGATTACAATGCTTTCCGTTTTCTTCCGCATCTTCTCCTTCGCCTCCTTATTTCTTCCTCTTCCTCTTCTCTTTTCCCCTTTTTGATTCCGATCCTCCCGACTGGGACAAATTAGCAAGTTGTAGGCACCCGCCCGCTCCTCTGCAATGTTGTGATTTCTAAAATCAGAAACGTAACAGAATTACTGCAACTGTCCCGGGAATTTAATTTCATTCTGACTTCGCCGCTTATTTCGACAATTAATAATGATCAAAGAAAATTTCACGTCGGTCGAGTTATTGAAAGATGAAAAAAAAAAAAGAAATATAATCTACTTTACATCAATCGTATCGAATGCGTCGTTCCCACAATTTCATTTACAAAAAATTTCTCTAGACTATTGCGGATGTAAAAATGAATCATACGTTTCTAAAGAAGATTAGAAAAGAAAATGGAATAAATATAAAACTAAAGAACAAAATATTAAATTTATCATTATAAAATCGAAGCACATAGAATAAGAAACAAACACAGGGGGGGGGGGGGGATGTAAAAAAAAAAAAACCAATTACGGTAAGGCTTTCGTTGATGTTCATTGCAGTTTTATAATTCAAGGTAGAAAAGGATCGTTCTTATACTTTGTTCGTATACATATAGTCGGATGGAGATAAAAACATGGCGAGAGAAAATGTAAAAATGTAAAAAAAAAAAAAAAGGAAAAAAAAAAAATTCAATGACCGAGCGCGAATGAGTGTCAATAAAAATATTCAGGGGGATAAAATCGTTTCCCATACCGTACGGATATACGGCGTTTCGTGTTTCACGATCAGTCCCGAAAGCTGATCCGAAAGGCTGCTTTTTATACATCGACGGTTATAACGTGTATTTTATCGATGGGTTAACGACCCCCTCACCCTGTTATGTGCATCATTTTATGTATACACTCGCTCCTCATACTTCGTTCGATAAATTAACGCTCGAAGAAGAGAGAGGGAGGGAGAGAGAGAGAGAGAGAGAGAGAGAGAGAGAGAGAGTCGACAGGGATTTCTTTTGAAGTTCCAGGTCTTGAAGTCGAGTGCAGTAGCTCGATGTTTAAATCTCAGAGGGATGAAAGAGGTGTGCATATTACGAGTACATCATGCCTCTTTTACACACTCTGTACCTTCTTCATACACGCTTTGATGTGCAAAATGCTTTTGGGTGATTGCCTTGGCTAAACATCTATACGGTTAGAGCGATTTATAACAAGTTTAGAACGAAAGTTGGAGGTACTTCCTGTTTACAGGTGGAATAACAGGATAACGGAATTTATATGCTGAACGGTATAAATTTTTCCAACGATACGATTACTTTTCTTCTATTTTTACAATTTATACTCGGCAAAATTTTTTTTTTTTAATAATTTCTAACTTTTCAATTCTATTTACACAGTTTCCCGATCATCAAATCTCTCTTTTGATTTTTTTTCTTTGATTGTATATTCCACGTTAACATAGTTAATAATAAAACAGACTTTACTGAAAAAAATTGACGAGGGTAAAATTTTGCTCTCGAAATTGGCGAAAACGATGTTTTAAAATAATCGAAATCGAAAGTGAGATAATTTCGTGTGATTTTCGGGGTTGAATTCGTCAAGATACGGCAGGATTTGAAAATTGGTGGGTTAACGAGACTCGGAATATATACGAGAGCGAAGGAGAATCGATCTGATCTACGCACTTGACGAAAACTCGACGACGCTATAGGCAGAAGGTATCTGCTTCCTAGTATCTAAGTAGATTAATAACCAACATGCGTACATGCACAGAACCGATAGAACGAGAAGGGCGTGACGTAACCTCCGGCATTATAATATCGGGTGCGTGTAATTTTAGAAGGAACAGATTTGTGCCCGCGGAGAGCTGCGCTGATAACAGGAACGCCCGTGTGACGCCCCCTTATTTCGTACCACAAAACGTGTCTGCCCTCAGTCCCCCGTGTCGTCAATCATCGTCAGATCGAAACGCGTAACGTAACGATGGAATTTTATGAAAAATCGTTATTTCCTTGCCAATTTTACAGATTTTCTGCTATACGGTGAACCGTGAAAAAAAAAAAAAAAAAAAATGGAAAACTAGGGTGCACGGAATCGATAGTTATTAACTTTTAGACTGTTGGGATTTGATGAGCTTTAATCCCCTTAGAAAGTTTTCAAATATTCTGCATATATCTTGAATATAATCTATACAAAGTTCCGATCACACGTAGAGTCTATATTTAGGATTTCCGGTCGTTAATGGTAAGAAAAAATTCCAAAGTTGCGGTTTTGTATAAAACCTGGACGTCGGGTTTTTGGGGTCGCTGATAACGAATCTGGAATTAGATTACTTTCGAAATTCAAGATAACGGATTCAATATGCCGGACAAAAATCAAAAAAGTTACTATACGCAACGATGCTGCATCCGCAATGATGGATTTTGAAATTTCGAATTCATTCTCGCGATCAGTGACCACGGAAATTATTTTACTTGTAATTTTTTGTTTTTTTGGAAAACTGTCAGGCTCCATAAATACAGTGATTTTTATACAGGTGTTTGAAATAAAATTGTGAACAATTTTTATGACTTGCATTGACGCGGGCCGACCTTAAATTCGACCTACAGGACTCTGTCCTTCCACTTCCTTAAATTGGACCGTTTTATGGGAAAGTATAGGGCAAGTAGTTTATTCCGTATAGAACGATCGAATTTAATTTTTTTTTTTTTTTTTTTTTTTGCAAATTCAACATCTTTGAGCTCATATATAATAAACTTGTCGAATGTGTCGTGGTTGATGCTGATTTCGTTTGTTCAGAGTTTTGCTTGTAGCAAACTTCTGAACTTTGTTGTAAATGGTACTTTCCGACGCGACGCGACGGTAGAAAACATATTCCACAATTTGAAGTACGAATTTCGGATCTCGGAAGGTGATTTCATAAGATTTCATTACATGTATACCTCGGATGTAAACTAAATTACAAGCGTGGTTAACCTCCCGGCTCTTGCCAAGAATAAATTTACCTTCTAACTACCTTGCGTGGACTCTCTTTGATGTGCTAATAGACGAGTTTGTAGAATACTCTCACAGTTTTATCAACTTCCAAATTGAAAATTGATCTGCTTTTCAACACGCGGCTTGTATTGAGTTTTCTATTTTTTTTTAACAATTCACATTAATCTCGCATCACTTTTCTTAGAATTATCTTTCGTCTTCGTTTTTACATCTTGTTTATTTCAGTAACGGTTATTCTCCTTAATCCGTATATACATATATCTTTTTCCTTTCATTTCCCCTCAACTTCCGTACGAATTTACAGCGTGTATGTAAGCTGGTAGATTTCCAAGTTACACAGTGTATCCCCTTAATGAAGACACGCCGATGGTATTACACATATATGTGTATAATACGAGAACCCAATTAATTACCAACAGAAGTTAATTGTTCGTGTAATCTATTATTCATTAGATATTACGGCTGTTACATAGCCTTAATTGTTGAATTTCTCATTTTCCTATCCTCCCCCCTCCCTTCACCGGCCAACGTTTTCCTTCTTTCTTTTCCTTCACTTCCAACTTTAACGAGTTCCTCTTATCCCGCGCTCGGCTACACCTGTCCATGTACAACGGAATGCCCTGTATATAGGAGAGGATATCACCTCTACACTCTTAAGTATGCCTCGTTCATTCACACGCCGAACAGCGTCTAGTGCGTCTGTCTCGTATATATTATACGTACCAACGTACACGCGAACGTAGTTTCTTGATCAACCTCTGCGGCACAGGTCGGTTGGTAAATTATACGTACGCTCATGTAAACGCCGTCTTGACTATTGAGATAAGCTTCTCGAGTATATGTATGTATACAGGATAGCGCAATCGTCATGGCCATCAAAAGGAAGCGAATCGTGTGAACTTCCGCCGCACCTTAGGTCACGAGGATGGGTATACCGGGGTACCAGAACCTCCGGGTGTACTCGACACAAGACAAACTCATACGGAGTCTGCACCTGTACGAAAGTCAAAGTGATTCATGCCCGCTTACTCATTATGAAAACAAAGAGATTCCGTCATCGGGTCAGTGTAGTATGTAGACTAGGTATATGGAAAATCTTTTACTTTGAAGTGAAAAATCTCCTAACGCACGGCTGGGTTTGATTGGATTTAGGGAATCGATGTACAAGCTACGAATTTGTTTGTTCAGAAATAATTGGATCGCATTACGAGTCGGTTAGTGATCATGGTTTATAAATATAACTTCAAAGATTCTTCGACGATGCTTTTTCACTGGGTATTCGATTCGTTAATTTGAACCCTTAGGTGGAAGAAAAACAGAAAGTCAGATTTAATGAAATTCGAGGAACTTGCAACGAATATCAATTTGGTGTTCTAATTTTCAATTCGTTGCAACTCGTGTGTGTGTGTTGTAGAATATTGATCATTGATAGATCAGGATTTTTTTCTATCGGTGAAAAAAGGTTTAAAAGGTGAAAACTAGATCCAAATATGGATACCCACGGGGTGATTTCTTGATTCGCTTGATGCTTTTGAACGAAAGCAACGCCAGCTTTCGTGTTTCTATTCACGAACGAAAGATGCCAGCGTAATTAGTTCCATTCAAATGAATCATGCATTTCTATCCGAAACTTGGACAACACCCTATAGCACCCCTATTTCTAAGAGTTGTTTTCACCACTTTAAACCCCTTTTCCGACAATAAAAGAAATACGTGCCTCGTCAAAAGCACGTTTCGTCGCAACGAAATCCGAGCGTGACGTCAAACTCATATTCCTTGTCAGTGGCTTCTGTAAAAAAAAAGACCGAATGACGATTAGACAGAAAAAGGAGCGTGAAAATGATCTCCAAATAATTGAGAGTTTTTTACTTTAGCTCAGTCAGATTGATTCTCGGAGGTGGAAGCATGGCGTGTCCAACAGGAAGTGTCCGGTGTCCCCGGTCCTTGAGGGTTGACTAAGTTGCCGGCGACCACGATTTCCTCTAATTTTCTCAAATACCCTGGGTCTTCGTCGTCGACATTAGGGTGCTGCACGACGGAAGTTGGCTTCTCTCTTCCCCTCTTCCCCTCTTCCCCTCTTCCCCTCTTTCCTCGGCCAGTCGGTTATACCTCGAGACTACTCGAGACGAGTCGCTACTCTTCTTTACTCCTCGTCACAGCTTAGCGCCATGAAAATACTTGCACCATTCTGGAAAGACAGGTGGTGTAGGATGGATTCCCCCGCTGCTGCCTAGCTTCGAGAGATCGTCCAGTCACCCGAATAACCTGTTCGCCGCTGCTGCCTTACCTCGTTACAAAACCTGCTCCTGGCCTGCTTCTTCTCTTCGCGTACGAAGAGATCGTGGATTCCCATCCTGATCCTTCTACGTTTATAGACTCGTACCAACTATATCCCTCAAATCCATCCATGGCCAGAGACGATCAACACCGGAATCGACTCGATTTCCTGTACTACATAACTTCCTCGAAAAGATCACTTCGATCTTTTCTCAGGTCTTCTCGCTCGGAATTCCTTGAATCCTTGATCATCGTTTGCTTGGTTATACGGAACTGGAAGAGAGCCAGTAATCATCATTCAAGCTTGTTTGTCTCATTCGTTTCACGATGTTGGTACAATCGATGTAAAGCTATAGTTTCTAGTCAGATGTTACGGTAGCCTGATAATACTAACGTTTTTTAAGCTTGGAAATAGAAATTCAGCGTCATGATACTTTTTGAGGATTATTACTTATAGGTGCGCAATAGCAGAATCGTTATCCTTTTAAGATGACGACTATTTTTCATTCGTGCTTTTATGGGATCGGTATAAATTATACTTACTCGTCGTTCTTGATTTTTTATATTTTACCAAATTATCAAAAAACGTAAAAAGTTGATTCTCTGAGTAGAATTAAATTAAAAAAAAAAAAAGAGAAGACTGACGTTAGATTTGAAAATGAGAAACCAAGAGACGTACCGAGGATCAAGTTTCCTGCAAATCTGATGGAAATTCCTTCAACGGTGGCACCATATTTCCTTTCTCGTAATATTGCACCCTGTAATTTTGACGTCAGAGTCGAAATAGAAGTGCGTCAAGTGTACAGTCCAGAATCAAATTTCCCTCGAGTTTAATGAAATTTTACTCGGACATCCGACATTTCGGCTCCGGTATATGTATGTATGGTAAATCCTGTAATTTTGGCCTCAGATTCGGAGAAAAGAGGAAGCTCGACGGGTATCTGCGGAAAGTGAATTACTCTCCGATTCAGAATGACGCTTTTATCTTTTTATCCTAATTCGATCAATCCGTGTTGATTGCTTAATTCTTTCTCCGGCAGTCGCTTCTCAATTCCTTTGGGGATAGACGATCTTGCGATTGAAATTTAGACGGTGTTATCCGTTAGTACAAGTTACGGTATATCATTTGCAGAGGTTGAGCTTAACGAGAAGATTAAGAGAACAATCTCTACTAACTTCCTACGGAGGAAATGACCTCAGCTTATTTCGTCAGACGTCCGACCTACGAACCACTCGAACCACTTTTACTTTTCATCATCGTTCGACTCGTTCATTTGTTCATTCATATAACGTCCAAGCTACATCTGTATGGCATGAATTTCGTTTCCTTTTTTTTTTCAACACAACGTGAGTCGCCGAGCGTTCGTTCTCTGTCAGGATTTGATATGGAGCTGATCTCACTATCTACTAGCTTCGGCTTCTCGTTAGCACTCCATTGTCGCGGAGTGCCAAGTGTCCGTCTGAATTATACACTCGGTTGTCTGTCATTCACACGCGGTACGTCGGTCAGTAGTATCTATAGTACATCATAACGTATAAGGATGAAAATTACACCCGTTTCTACCAGCCACTCAGTGCGCTGCACAGCTCTATCTCGTTCAGCCGACCATTCGTTGTCCGCTTCGCTGAACCGCACTGAATTTTAGGCAGAAGTTGGATCTCTGAAATGACGAGCTGATGCAGCAGCAGCAGCATCGTCATCATCATCATCATCATCATCATCAGGGGATGAAAACGCGCGTTCATCAACACCGCGACAGAGGTAGGAAGTCAGCAATTGGAACTCGTTCTTTGTGTTACTTCGACTAATCGTTTGCTCTCGCGTAACAGCTTTGTGGAATAACATGAGAGACGAAATGGTCCCCTATTGTGAAGCTACTCTCGTGTGTATACAATAACCGGCGATGAGCTTTTATTGTTGAATTAGAAGGCAAAGAGAATAACAGAGATAGAGAGAGAGAGAGACAAGGGACCAAGTTGGCTCTCAGCAAATCCCCGATCTGAGGTTTGACATTGCTCGGCGGTGGTTGTAGGTATATACGTATAGGTATAGGTATAGGTATAGGTATATAGGTATATAGGTACACAAGCGACGGGACTTGTATTATACAGTTAGAATTAGTTAGCTGGAACTCTGCGACGCTTCTATACTCGGCTCGTGATCTCGTTATACCCTTATACACACCCCCAGCTTGCGTGGCATCAGCTCATGTCCTCTTGTACACGTACCGGAGTACCGTACCCCAATACGTAACGCCTCGGTTTACCTCGCGTTACAATTCAACGAGGCGACTCGAAATCGTTATAATATTCCCTCTGGCGCCATCAGCGTTGAGCTGTACGTTGAATCGACCTCAGATCCACGAGCTTTCAGAGATATCCGGGAAAAGAGGAGTGTCTGTCATTGTCTTCGAAGGACGCGGGGGTATCGCGTGCGGTGGGAATAAGAGAAAGGATATTAAGTTTGGCGGATCGACATAGCGCGTCGAACCTTATCTCGAAACTCGAATCTCGCGGCCATAGTAGTGGAAATGAATTACTACTACGAGTTAAAAGCACGTCTTTCGACGGTCCGACACTTCAGCCTAGACGTCAAAGTAAGGAATTCCTCTTCGTTTGCCGATAGTTTAGTAATTCGCTGTGAATCGTTACTGGACCGTGAACAAATTTATTCGCTTTCGACTCGTGGCGCGGGCCAAGTCTCGACCCTTAACATGAATAAAGTATCGCTTCATGGTCGAGGTCTTCGTGTCCTCGAAGATACGTGAAATCGACCGGATCACGGCGTTCAAGGTGCCGCCGGAAGTGCCGATGTCACTTGGGACATCGACGACGTTTTATCAAGGAACAGCCAAGGGTCATCTTGTCGAATGAAACAAACCCCCATTCACCCCCCCCCCCCCCCCCCTCCCACCACCCCGAGAGTCGACTACGACACGCGTCGTACTTCTTGCGGTCCATCCGCTTTACTGCGACTCTCCCTACACCGGAAATGGTTCAACCCTGACCCGATAGCCACGTGACCTGGCCCGTGGGTTTTCGCTGTTTATGCACATCGGGAAAAATTGGCCCGCGCGGGCGCAGGGGGCCAACGGCGACAGAGAGAAGATATAATTAAGTATTGATCAGGGCGGTGGCTCCGCCACCCCCGGTGTATCTACGCACTCTCTTCCACCTGTTGCCCGAGGATATCCTCTCTGTGTCTGTGGTGCTTCCTATCATATATATATACACGCAGAATTACCTATATAGGGCACGTGCGATTCCATCACTCATTCGTTTCTACTTTTCAATTTATCCGTTTCATCTTTTATTCGCCCATTTTTTCTCTTTGTTCATCTTTGTTTTTTTTCCCGATCTCTTTAATCAAGCCCTCGGTTAACTGTGTGTATGTATGTATATTGGAAGTTCCGCTTCTCTTCTTTTATACTGTTATATTTACCCGTCTATTTGACGATTACATTTCATTGACTAATATGAATTTTTTTTTTCTTTTTTTTACATGATTTTTTCTCAAGCCTTACTTTTATTCTATTCAGTTTTTGTACAAATTTTTTTTTTGTTGGGTATTCCTGTTAGGTATTTGAGATTATAGTCTTTCGACGCTCGTCGGGATAATGTGGAACCTGTTTTGTACGATTGAAGCTTTTTATTTTCGTTTTTGATAAAAGATATGAGAATTTTCTTGATATTCAGAAGAATTTTTTTGAGCAAAAAAGATCGGCGTATTTACTGAACAGTTGTGTTTGATCATTCAAATTTCACTTGTTGTCACGTTCAGAGTAAAGTTCTTTAAAATAACTTTTCTTCTCCTTCTCCTTCGTTTCTTTCTGTCTGCTTTTTTCATTTACTCATTTCTTTTTTCTTTCTTTTTTTGTGATCACAATTATTTTCCCGCAATGTTTTCTCCTTCGTCAGATGAATTTGCTAAATTGGACAAATGTTAAGAAGACACTTGAGGGCGAGAGAGAGAGAGAGAGAGAGAGAGAGGGAAAGAAGCTTATTCGTTTTGCGTTATTTATAATTCTACTATTGCACAGTTTTTGATCCCCATCAGTCGGATCCCATCGTAAGCCGCTTACGGCAATCGCATGAATCGATGTATCTCTATTAGGATAAAAAGTTGAAAATGGAGTAAAGTGAAAAATATTTCATCACGGAGAAAAATATAACGCGATCATAGATGGCTGACAAAAACTGTATTGACATTGCCGACGGTCATCCAATTAACCTAGCTGAATATGACCTTAAATCTAGGATCAGCGACGTCTGAGTATCAGACTCAAGTTTATCCAAATTTCATCGATATTGAACATCGAATAAAATCTTATTCACACCGTCTATGCTTAACTTCATCTAGAATATTGCGAAGCATCGAAATAGCCATGCTGAGGAAATTGTCGGGGGGTGACGGGTATATACGGTCATGGACGTGATGCCCGTGGAGGAGTGAAAGGCCATCCATGGTTACACCGGAGTTCTGGATGTAACTGAAGCAGATATGGTAAAAGAGGATCGAAGGTGCTGGAGAGTGACTCGCTCGACTGGTTTGTCCGGTTGAGAGCGGAAGAGACGAAGAAAGAGATGCCCTCGGCGTCGTTTGAGAGAAGCACAAGGCCAGGCGAACGCCGGACACGAGCCTCGAGCCAATCAGACGGACCCGTACGAGAGCCACGCGACTTGTCCGAGCAAGAGGAGCGAGAGAGAGAATTAAAGGATGGAACGGAGAGGCGAGGAGGGTGAGAGAGACTTCTTTGTGCCGGTGAACTAGCCAGCTCGATTCTCGACTCCCGTTCGACTCCCGTTCGTTCGATAAGAGCTGCGAGAAGCCTGGCCACCGTCTGGCTGCAGTGGTCGAAGGGAGATTATTGGAGTGTAAACAAGATGGAAAGGGGTTGATTTTTTATTTTCAGTCATTTCTTTGTTCCTTTTGTTGTTTTTTTTGTTTTTTTTTTTTTTTGTTTTTTCTTGCGTCGTCATTCCTTATCCCTCGATCGCTGGAGAGGTGAAGGAGGCGGTGATATTTATCGATCGTAAATATATGCTATAAGGCACTTGAGCTAGGGGATACGTGAACAATATGATTTTGAACCTCTGGTGTTACGCTTCGTTTAAAGCGTTGTGTCTATGTACGTGAAAGTACCGCAGCAGTCTTCGCGGAAAGGTTGCTAAATAATGAACGCTCAATCTGGTTGGATAGAAGCGCATGAGGTGAAATCGATCTTGAACACAGTCGTCCGAATGATTGAGAATAAAACACGCGATCGGGGAGAAACGATCGACGATCGGTACGAGCGACTAGGAGATGAGAGTGAAGTGAAGTGGCTTGCTTGCATTCGCGATGAGGAATGGATTGCAGGGGCGACAACAACAACGAGGAACGACAAGCAGCGATGAAACGTGACAAGGGAGAAACGGAAGCTATTTGGGATCGTTGTAAACTGTTGCGGAAAAAAAACGAAACACGTGACAAAAAGTCTTGCGGGGATCGCGAATAATGTGGCGAGAGAGTGCGGCACAAACAAGTTGGTACGATTAGGGGAATGATCAGGAAACAGGAACGTGAAGAGAATGGTCTTAGTGGAAACCATTAAAGGAGATTGCGTATCGCTGGGAAACGAGTGAGTTGTTCGTTCGTTCGAACGAATGGTAACGACGAGGATTAGGAACCACACCAGGGGGGAAAAGTAGAATGATTGAAAACCGGAGAGGAGGAACAAGTGTCTCGCAGCGATTGGAGTCCATTGGTAACAACCAATGTATGTACCCATACGGTCGATTGAGAATAATTCAGTAGTGATCGGGAACAAGAAGTGCAAAGCAGTCCAAAAGACCGTAACGCTTTCGAAGGGGACTTGAATACTGCAGGATCTGCTTCCGGAGTGGCGGTGTAAAGCTCATCGACACTTGATTAATTACAGTCTGGTATCGTGGATGTTTGTGTTCTGGCCAACCAAACGTGGCTCTGCTTACGAGCTTCTTTATTAGAATAGAATGACTGCGATTGCGATCGAGGGATCGGGATTATTTCACTATTTTAGTACACCTATTAGTCGGCGAAATCGTAACTCGGTATATATCCACTTATCGTAAAACATAGGAAATTACTCGCGCGCATCATCCGGGTGTGTAGAATTTTTCCCTCACAAAACTTGCTTGGCTTCTGGAATGTCGATATATGTATAGTCACTACTAACAAGTAGGACGTAGTACGTTGTTTATAGAGCACTCGTGTCACCAACAGTGATAAAAATTTTAACCATGCTCGAATGTTTTACTTGCTTGGTGTATAAACGACGTCGTCGTGGCTGCTCGTCCAGATGAGTCGAGAATTTTTAACCAACGCGGGTAAGAATTCTTTTATACACACTTGCGTTAATTAGAAGGTCTTCCCCCTCCCCCACCCCACTCCTTTTCTTTTTCTTTTTCTTTTTCATGCTTCTGCCCCTCGTTGTTGTTGTTGTTATTATTATTATTATTATTATTATTATTATTATTATTATCATCATCATTCTTTTCTCATCTTTGTTTTACCAGCGACTACTTTTGCTTCGCGTAAGTATGCGTGTTATACGACATAGTGTACGGTGTCGTCATACCCATAACCCATCCACCCGGTACACGAAATAGTTTTTCTCTTGTAGCAAGTCGTTCTTAGCAAGTTGAACTTCTCCTCGTCGTGCGGGAAAAGGGGGTGGGGGTGGGGGTGGGGGAGGGATGAGGGGGGCAAAGTTTTTATACGCGAAAAATATAACCGTCGTCGGCGCGCTTCTCAAGTGCTACAGTTTCTATCTCGGCAAGCAAACTTTTCTTCTTCCATATAAGCGGGGTCAAACTACGTACGTCATGCTGCTGCGCTGCGAGACGGTTAGGGAAATTCAAAGAAGAGAGATAAAGAGTAAAAGAGAGAGAGAAAGTTTCTTCAGAGGACGAATTCTTGTGTAAACGTTTTCGTGCGATAACTTTTGGCACCCCGTTTTCACCGGGACTAGTTGATTTCCGGCTGAAAAGTTTTGTCCGGCAAAAAATTGGACGCCGTGCACCGGGCTCCTTTAGTAAACTATACAACCATTTCTGAGCGGGAAACTTTTTCGAGCGAAAAATCAACTAATGCCCTGCGATAATTAGGTAAATGCAGGAAAGTTGCCACTGCTTGCCTCTATAATTATATATATATATATATATATATATATATATATATATATATATATGTATGTATGTAAATATATGTATATATATATGAACTTTCTTGTTGAAGAAACTTTGTGCAAACCTTTTCCTCAAAGCTACACCGCCCACTCTCAATTTCCGACAAAAAAAGTTAGTTCAACAGTTGATGTAATAGAAAAAAAAAGAAAAAGAAAATTTAAATAAAAGAAGGGAATGAGAAATACTGCTGAGTTATGAATATTTCCGAGAGAAAATTTTCAATCGTGGTTATTATGTTGTACACAGTCCTTAAATTGTTTTCATTTCTTAATGTAACCGAAAAATACAGTTCTGCAGTGTTGAAAATAAAAACGAGTGTTAACGAGTGTAAATGAAAAAAAAAAAAAAAAAAAAAAGAATCAATCACGCGTTACCATTATATTCTTTTCGATTACCCTTGCTCGTGTTATATTTTTTTATACAAATTTGATGTGGATTGAAGAGTAAATTGATATCAATTCTTTATTTAACTGAAAAACGAAATGTAGAAAACTATACAAACGTAGCGTTGCGATAACGAGAAGAAAATCTACTATTTACAACTAAAAATGCAGTTAATTTAATAGTACTTGCATATTTACCGTAGCATACACAAGTCCAATAACTTTTGAAACCGATAATGTACTACCGATTTACCCATTTCATTAAAAAAAATTTCTCTAGTGAAGCTATAAAAATGAAACATAAAAAATAGAAATTTCTCTCAGCGTACGTAGGCGGAGACTCCAGCAAAGTTTGTAACTCGACAGAAATCACCTGTGCTTGAACGCTTTCGCACGAATAGGTGCGTAAACGAGGAGGGCGGGTGGCAGACTGATCGATAAACTTGTCGCTCGGTAGTCGCGTCTGCAGACCATCCAAAACTTCCTCTTTACTTCCTCCTCCTCCACCTCCATCTCCTCATCTCATCTCCTTACCGTCATTTGAGCATTCGGTGCCGCTGCTACGTTGGATAAAAGATTTGCATCCGTCACTCCTTAATTTATCTGCCCACTTTTTGCCGTTTATAAATATTATTCCAACAACCTCGCCCAAGTTGCGTAGGTATGCTTTTTCGACGAGGCGATGTCTCTTCTTCTTCTCCTCGCTTTCCTATCGCAGTCGAGCGCGATTCTTTTTTATTTCTTTCCTTCTTTACTTCTCTTCTCTTCTCTTCTCTCATTCCCGTTCGCCGGCGTCTTCTCTTACCCTCCTCCATTTATCCTCCTCCGCTATTATATCAACCCTCTGCACCTGTACCTCTACTACCTCCATATCCCTATAACTGGGGTTGTATTTTATTTGAACCGCAAACCGGCTTCCGGGTGGATAAATACCGTGAATAAACGCGGATATTTCATCCTTTTTTTTTTTATCATCAAAGCCACGAATTAGTTGCTAGGCAGACATATTTTTTCCTTCTTACTTTTCATCCCCTATTCTCTCGACTTTTATTTTTATCCGAATGAACGGGATAGGGGATCCAGATTTATCATTCTTTGTTTGAATCTTCCCCTTTCCACGCATTCGAAAACAGAATCCTAAATTTCTGGATAATGCCTTTCATGTATACCTATATATGTATATATAACTATACTTACTACGGTGAAAATTGTTCGTTCAACTAAAATCACCGATCTCGGTCTAGACAGGTTGCAGTAAATCTGCAATGACGCGTGAATTATACTTCAGCAAACGAAATTCTCAGTTTCCATTAACTCGAGAGACTTTTTGTACCCCTTTTTGAAATCTGTAAAAGGAAAGGTGAGGTGAAACGTCAGGATGTGCATTTAAGGCATGGAAGGCTAACCACGAAATTCAACAACGACGCACCATATGTATGGAGTAGGCTAGTAGTAGGCGCAGGACCGTTAAATTTTTTACATATTGATAGAAAGATATTTTTGTCGATTCCCCACGCGTTTTCTACTCCCACACGTGAACGGCTCTCCTTCGTCTCCTCTGCTCCGACCTTTTCTCCTCTCTTCTTCTTATTCTTCTTCTTATTCTTCGTCCTTTTCTTTTTCTCACCGCAGCAGCACACTCCGCGCTGCTTTGTCAGACTCCCGCAGAGACACATCTGTGCCCAAGGCTACACTTGCGATATATCATTGAACTCTTATTCTTCTTGTGTCGCGAGACGCTGGGCGGGTGAATAACTGCCAGTCGAAAATTATAGGGAGTTTGAAAAGGTGACGGATATCTAATCGGTCGTGTCTCTAATCTTGGCAATTCGCTAATTGGCGCTATGCGACGAAACTCTCTTCCTCTCTCTTCCTCTCTCTCCCTCTTTCCTGAACTTGGCGGTTAAGTTTCGTTTTCGCGAAACAACGCGTGGGGGGTGGGGGAGGAGGGGGTCGAATTACCCTTCTCGAAAGGATCTGCCTCGTTGTCACAACGGAGAATTTAAGTGCCGGTGTTAAGCGGCTCTTAAATCCGAACGATCAACCGGAGACAATGTGCCAGGCAGTAAAGACAATAAACGGAAACAATAAGGAAAGCGGACAAGTTAATTACAATAACGACGATGTCGTAAATTCTTCCAGCCATGCACAGCAGCAGCAGCAGCAGCAAGGACGGTGCTTTTTGTTCTCCGACACAATGTTATCGGAAATCTGAATAATGAAAATTGTTCGATATTCAACAAGGGCATTATCACCCGCAACGTTCACTTTCACCCTCTATTCCCAAATCGTTATCTTTGTCGAAAGTTCGAACCGTATGAACAAGGTTGTAGAGGAGAAAAAAATAAAGAGATAAGAATTCGGTTCGATGGACTTTGAAGAGAAAGAAAGAAAGAAAGAAAGAAAGAAAGAAGCTGCCGCGGAGTGGAGAGAGGAAGAAGAAGAAGGAGAAGAAGGAGAAGAAGGAAATTGGTAGCTGGGCAAGGTTTTGCGGTTTTCAAAGTCGGCTGGGCCTGTAATACGATATTATGTTCATTTGTGTATTAAAGTATGCGCGGTAGCGCGATTTAACACGATTAGACGAAATTCGATTAGCGCTACGCTTCTCCTCCCGGAGACGAGGCTGGATGGCTGGTTTGCTCGCTTGCCTGCCTGCCTGCCTGCCTGCCTGCTCGTTGCGTTAATAATGTCCTGACAAATTGAGAGCGACCCTTGAAGTGAATCAATTCTAGGCGGCATGGCATTTGCCACTCGGTGGGGCTGCACCAGCTCCAATTGACACAGCGAGTTAACCCTGCCGTTTGTGTTAGTTACCGTTTGACCCGCGTCGGCACTTCGCCACTCTCTCAGCCTCCGCCTTCTTCTCTCTTATTCTGAGACTCGTTGCGAATGAGGCCTCCACCTCCTCCTCCTCCTCCTCCTCCTCCTCCTCCTCCTCTTCGCCTCATCCGCAGCGTGCCAACGAATCGAGAAAATTTCTCCCGTCTTCACAAGCCGGCTTTTTAAAGCAACATTTTTAACGCCCTTAAGGGGCCCATTCCGGCACCCACTGACCTTATCTTCTCCATCCTCCTCCTCCTCGGCGCCGCTTTCCTCTTCATTATTCACTCGAAAGAAGGATGTTGAATTGAGTGAAGTTGATGCCGTAGTAGTGAGCAAAGGCCGTGTTACGAACCATCAAATTTCATGCTCCGCAATATCGCTCGGCTGACTGCAAGTATGAATTTTTCTTTTCCTTTTTTCTTTTCTTTATCCATGTCTCTTATATCCATCGCTGTTTTTCACACCAACTCCGAAAGGCGTTACGACTTACGTTATTGGCGGATGTATGTATGTACAAATATGTGCAATTCTGTTCTCTTATAATTCCGATTTACAGTTTCGATATCATATTTTGTTTGCACCCGGTGCAGGGGTGTTTTATTGTTTTGGTATATTTACACGCTATTGATGTATGTGCTTTTTTTACGGCTAGCCATATGCCTCGGTTTATTATTTCTTTTACACGCTCTTTTCCCAAGCTCTTCGCGGCACTTCCGCCTCCGCCGCCTCCGCCGCCGCTCTCTTCTCTTGGTTCATACAGCAAGCCTATGCCACTCTTTCCCATAACCTACGTGCAATAAATACGCCTTTTTCTCATTTCCTTTTTTTACCTCTCTTTTTCCTTTATCCTTTTACCTCGACCTTTGACACATCGTCGTGGTTGGCCAACTCGGCGAGACTCGGTCACGTGGTGCCTTCTTGTATAATGACGGTAATAAAAGTAACAACGTATAAAATACCAATGATTACCATAATTACTCTAATTATTCGAAATCTAGGAAGAATTCTTTTCACTCTCATTACGAATCGGGAATATTAATTTCGGAAAAAGAAATCCTATTCCACTCGGTTAATAATAACTTGCATAAAAATTCAAAGATCAAAGTTTCATCCTGACCATTTCAATTCTTCAAGATCGATCGTATCGATTCATCGCACCATCGACTCACTACATACATACATGCAAGTATTACAGGCGGAGGAGAAGTTTCGGCGTTATATCGGTGGCTTTTAATTATCGGACAAACTGCTAAGCTTATAATCTGGGATGAGCGAACTTTGCTTTCCATGGAGTGCCGCGTCAGTGCCTCGCTACCGATTTACACGCTCTACATGTATTTCTACAGGAATATAACACAGCGTGGGATAAAGATGCTTCCCTGCCTCCGGAATATTGGTGCATACTATACTGCAGTCGTTCAGCGTCGCTCTTCTGTTGACACGTACGAGCTTGTGTACATAAATTTAGCTATAAGTAGTCCACACCTGTGTGTACGTGTAGTCAGAAACCGTGGAACTCAGTACCGTACAAATCTCTATATCCTGTGTTCATACGTACGTAGGTACGACGAAAAGACTTCGGCGCAGGTAAGTTTTTTCTCTATAGTTTGTCAGACTATGGAACTGTGCAAACAAAACTCATACGGAATACCTTCGTTGTGTCAAGTTTGCTCGTCGTGAATAGAGGGACAATCTTGCCAAATTGACTTCACATACATACATAGATAGAGGAAAGCTACGAGTAGTTTTTACTTCGTTCGTTCGTTCGTTCGTTCGTTCGTTCGTTCGTTCGTTTGTCGGGGTGCCAAGTCACGTGCCAGTTTCCTCGGCACTTCGGCGAATTCTATCTTGCGGGCTAAAACACATACACCATCGTCCAATATGCAGCTTCTTATTTTCCCGTCCTCTCAAAGTCTGCGTTTTCTACGTATCTTGTTCACCGATTTAAATTGCTCTAATTTTCATCCAAGAATACGACGTGTACGTACATGCATAGTCTACGATATATCAAAGCCGTTTCTGGATACGTGATTTATATTTTATCAATGTGAATTCACGGCAGTGATTCGACGCTATTGGTGGTAGGATTTAGGTATTTGAAATTTGGCCGGTATCCATGTTTGCCAGATTTTTATGTCAATTCATGACTACTTGCTACTGATTGATAACCAAACCGTGAAATTTTCAACGATGGATCACAGCCAACGGTGCTGAAACTTAGCGGCACCCTCCGTGTATCACTTTCTGATGGCAGTTTAATGCTGCCGTGCTTCGAGGTTTACCCAAGAGAATCGTTTTACGTCGAATGAACACTTCGAAATGCCAAATTTTTTTTTTTTTTATCACGGATAACATCTGGAAATTATGAATCGGTATTAAACTTTAAATAAAATCAAATATGTGTGTAACAAAAAACTTTCACAATTTTTACAGTCCGAACGAGCTAGTAACAGATTGTTGGAATTGTATAAGCTGTTTGCCGAAAAAAAAAAAAATAAATAAAAAATAATGGGACGAAAAAATCACGGTCACATATCCGCAAATATTTTTTCGATAAATTCCAAGTTTATTATCGAGCGGTTTCTGATTTATTTTTATCCATTTCGTAACGGTGTAAAATCATCGCTGCCTTCGGCTGACCAGCCAGCCAGGAGGCAATATTTTCCCATCTTTATCTTCCGCGAAATTGCCATTTTTACACGCGGTCAAGCACACAGCACGTTTAAGCGTCTTGTCCTGGCCAGCGAGATCGAGAGTCGATACACTCAATCACCTCGCGGTTAATAATTACACCCCATCATGATGGTAGACCGAACGATTTGAGAAAAATCAATTTTGGATCGGATAGATTTTTCTTTTACTTTATTCTCTTTTCCTATTACACAATTTCGCTATTTTCGCTATTGGTAACGATCCGTGCATTGCCAGTAATTGATATCGTTCTCGAGGTTGGCGCCAGGGATGGAAGCCAATTAGTAACACGGTCTGATCTACATCCACAATATATCGTGATCTTCTCTCACGGTGAATGGCGAATCGCAAAACGTGTCTTCTCCAGTTACTCTGGGAAATATACTGGATATTATACCTACATATACTAGCGGTGTACCGTAGATAGTTCGAAACTGGTTTCACGACGCGAATACGAACCCAACGCTTGACATTGATACACCTGCAGTCGACCGCGGTGCCCTTATTTCATGCATTTCGCACCACGATGCGACACGGTGCATCGGAACGCATCGCGTTATGCAGGTATGTGGCTTTGTGAACACGATATGACCGCCAACTCAAATGCTACAATCGATCGCTGTGAGAAGCCTTTCCACTTTCATTCTCACTGTCACATAACCAGCCACCTCCTACGTGGTGGTGGAGGAGGATCGTATTAACCGTTAGACAAAAACTTCCGTATAACTTTAACGTTAACGGAATCGATCGACGATTTTCATTTCAATACTTACTTTTAAGAGACAGATTTCACCTGCTAATTTCTTTTCCTTTCTTCTCTTTTTCAGGTAAGGAAAGACCTCTTAGATATCTATGGACAAGGTTGTTACGTCTACAGTGTCTCCTTCCACGAACGGCTGAGGCCCGAAGCTTGGCGATCGTCTTTCCTCTCCTAGAATCGCCCTGAAATAGAGTTTGTATACGCCATTGTTCTGTAATCAGATCACCGACATTGCCCCATACGTTATCACGATATTCCGGTACTATATTAGACCAACGAGGCTGAAGCTAGCAGTCAGAATTAGCGGCCAAACGTTCTAATGTTCATTCGAATAAGGTAGTCAAGTACTAGAATAAAAATTTTGTGAAATACCTTGAATCCCCGATACTTTTATTCTCCTATTTCCAAAATCTTCAACGCGTTTGTCTCCTAACTCTGGCTTATAGCTTCAGCTTCATTATTAGATCAACGTCTACAAGTTGAACAAACGATTTGTATCCGTAATGGATATAAAAAGGTCGTTCCCATAGCACGAAACAAGTCTTTGCTCTCCACGTCTGGTACAACACACGTGCGACCTTTAACCCCCAAAAATACGACATGGTCTTTGAGAGGAGTATCTATAGTTAGAAGAAAAAAGGTGAATTCTGCTTCCATTGGCAGTTTCCAATTTCGCACCTTATACCTCACGGCATGGCAGTGAATATAAAAGCGGATCTTTAGATTCGAGAGAACACCATCGAGCATAAGTCCCGAAAGACGTTACTCCTTGGTAGCGCTGCACAGTCGGTGACCCGCATCACGTCGAACACGCGGAGCACCACCGGTTGGCTGGCTGGTTGGCTGGCTGGCTGCCGTTGTCGGAAAAACCGGTTCTCCAAGCAGTCTCTCGAACTCTCGTTCTCTCTCAATTTCCATCTCTCTCCTTAACTCTCGAGGATAGGTATCAGCGTCCCGTTCGCTCTCCAGCATCCCCACGACTAAGACTCTCCGTCGTCCTCGCGCCACGCCACGCGACGTCGAGTGCCTCGATGCCAGGACGGTGCTGTGCACCTGCAGTCCCGCGTCCTTCCCTCTCACGCTTCCTTCCCCTCGTCATCGCCCTCCGGTTCTCCAGCTACTTTTACCCGAGTCCATTAAGAAGGAGGCCGCACGGGGAGGTGAGGCAGCAGGTGAGGTTGGGAACGCCGCTGGCTATCATTCACAGAAGCCAATCTTACGCCAGTGGAATAATTCCATCTCAGTTTAACCCAGCGACGCGCTATTTTGTCCCTCATCCTAACCTTCTACTCATCCCCTGACCTCAAGAGGTGGAAGCGTGATTCATGTCTTGTACCTGCACGTCCTCGAGTAGCTGCTGCACCTACGCAACATGGTGTTACGTTGTACGTACACTCATTGTATGAAATTTTATGGGCTCTCTTCTCTTTCTCCTTCTCTTCCTCTCGAGCCCTTTTTTCTGTCTTTTAGTTTCCCAGGCAATCGTAACGCCGTAACACACGTCTAGAGAGGGTAACCACCGGGCATACCTACTTTAATCGGGATTATGCCGCTGCGGGACAACAATGGATATAACAAAGCATGGGATGTGGTATGTGTTAACCCCCCCCCCTCCCCCCCCCCCCCCCCTTCTAGCGAGTTTAAATTGAACGTCTCCACGTACGAGTTGCGAGGAGTTTCTACGGGCTGTCGGCCGACGCCATTTCACAAACCAGAGTCTCTGGCTCAGTTGGCAGGTGTAGACCTAACCTCTGGTATAACCTGCGTCAACGTCGTTGTGACGTATTCATTTCGAATAATGATACGAAACGCGGGGCGGTGAAATTATTTCTTTGAATAAAGGCTAATTGCAGCTATATCAACTCTCTCGGTGCGATTCTTTTATTCAACTATTACATGTGTGGAGATATTGTTTCTAATACAGTTATGCGGTTCGTGTCACGAGACATTTTTCTTTAACGTGTGAAAACGGATTCGTGTAGTTTGTAATGACGGTTCCGGAGTCACTGCAGTCTCGGTACCTTATGCTTGGTTAGACCATGTAATGTAATGTTCGGATTTGACCAGCTGATTGAAAGATCGAATATAAAAATTGTAATTCATAATTATATAGACGTGTATAAATAGCGGTGTGAATACTCGTCACGTTCCTAGTTTGAAATCACGTAACTCGCTAGCGTCATTTTTTTAAATATCTAATTGCTAAGGAATATGCGTAATAATTCTAAAAAACTGTGATTCTGGGCGGCATTTAATAATTGTTGAACGATTTGCCTATCGCCTCGTACGATATACTCGACGGTCGAGTGTACTCTAGCAGATTATACAGGAGCCTGTGAAAGAGAGTATTAATTGCCGTTTGACCTACTGCAATAATTTGAAATTTAACGTTGCCTCAATATTGACGACCATATACCTACCCAATTCTGTGCTTGCAATACGCATGTATGCATAACCGACCGAACGTACGGTACCTATAAGCGAGATTGTTGTTTAAACGCGAATTTATTGCTCTCAAAAAGTAACCTGCAGGATTTTATTTACCAACCTTTATCGCGGCCGAACGCGTTGTTTTGAAAAGGTTACACGGACGACGCGTCGCTTGTCTGTATGCGGATTTTTTTCAGCAACTACGTGTGTGTATGTTATACGTATATATACATATACAATATATAACCACGTACTTCGAATACAGAATTGTTATTATCTACCTCCAGCCTCCAGCTTTGCCGAGCTTCGACGAGAATACGGTTCGATATATCGAGACTGCCGGTCGGTTAATATCGGAGATAAAAACTTCTCGTACGCAAATATACCGGGCAGAAAATCGCCCCGGATTATATCGGACCATTTAAAACACTGTGGACGAGTTGGAGGGAGGGGGGTGAGAAAAAAAGACAAACCAAAAGTAAAATAAATAAAATGCAAACGAAAAGAAAAGAAAAATATTGCAGAGGTGGAAAAAAGAAGCGGCAAAGAAAGGAAAAACAACATTCGTCCAAGAGCCTGGTCTCCATGTGCTGCAACCATTCGACTTGCTTCTACTACTCTTCTTTTACTTATTCTTCTACTTTGTCTTCTTAACCTGAGAATACAAAATGATCAATTCAAAACAGGATAACACACCATAGCAGCATCCAAAGCACGTCCGTCGGTTTTGTTCAACTTCGGTTCTCAGGCCTTGAAGTTCGCGATTTTGTTGTACCCACCTGAAAAATTTAAAACCTAAAGTTTTTCGGCTACAATTTTGCGGCTTGTCAAGAGGCGTTAAGGGTAATCGCCTATCGTTTTACGATCTTCTTTGTGCAGTTTATACATGCCTGTCTCTAGAACAGATTACGATTGAAATCGCTTTAGACAAAGCACGGAACACTCGCTCTGACTTGGCGGTACTTCATTTATTAACTATCTTCACTTATTAAAAATCTGTCACTGTTTGAACTTCGTTTCTATTGTTCGAACATTCTCTTATTCGTTTCCAAAGTAGAATCTAAATTAACACGACACACTGCAACTTGTTTTTTCATTAAAAGCTTCTTCAAGTTGGTACAATTGATCTTTCGTTTACCAAGCGCACAAAGGAACATGAATATTTCCAAATGATTCGGAAGAGGTTCGCGTCTATAGGTCTGTAGCTTTTGAATCAACCGCGTAATTTCGCGATGGGGACTTAGACAAAGGGACTTATAGAAAAATTAAGCTCGATGTGTATCTGAAGTCAGTAGATGTGTATATATAATGGTGAGAATATAAAACTCTTTCACGGCCGTTGGTTTCCTCTTGGGTTACATTGATTAAGTGATTACCATCAAACGTGTTTGAATAAAGACTCCGTTAAGATGGTAGCAATGCTGTGATGTTCATGGGAATTACGTTGAATGAGGTGCACATGTTGCCAGCGCTGCTGATACCGTAGGGGCAATCATTTGCATCTTATCTAACTCTTCGGATCTGTTTGATATCTTTTCCCCGAATACATTGACAGTGTCCAAGAAAGAAGAAGTGCTTCCAATGCCGCGTATATACATATGAGTGTATAAAACGTGTATCAAAGCTGAAAACACCTTTTCTTTCCCTTCCTTTTATGCGCGTATATGTATATAGGTGTACATATCCAATCGTTAAAATCCAATTTAAATATAAATGTACAAGTAGCTCGATTCCCAGTCACATTTTCGTACATTCATCTCTCCAACCTCGATATCTCTCGCAGCGTAAAATCGGCAGTCGAGAGAGGAGTTGGTGGTAGCAATCGGGAAGATCATACAAGTGGACAAACGAGATTTTTATATTCAAAGCTTTATCAATGTTGCCCAATTATTCCGCCTCCTTATAATTACACAACCTGTCCGCATCGGCCGTCAGGTTCACCTTTCCATTCACCGTATATATATATGTATATATATGTATGTATATATATATATATATATATACTATATTCAGATCTTTCCCACAGTGTGTCACATGGGCGTAACCGGACCGGGTTCTCATCGTACGCCAATCCCAATGACTCGGAGAGAACGGCGACGAATATCCTGCACCGTGGCAGTCAAGCGTAACTTGGTCCTTTGCTTTGTCAGCTTTGTTCCTCGTAATATCAGACATTGAATTATAGACGTTGTACGTGTAACTGGTTGCAGACAAAATATATCTTTGCCGACTTTTAGAGAGAGAGAGAGAGAGAGAGGGAGAGCAAAAAACTGCGGACCGCAAAGTACGCTGCGCTTCTTCTGCAATCCTTCTTTTCTTCCTTCTTGCATATATGCTCTTTTTTTTTTTTTTTTTGCGCATCCACCCTGAATCCGTTTCTCACGCGTTGTTCTCTGTCGTTGGTTGTGCGCCGCTGCCTTCGTGTCTGTGTATAGATACTTATGATCCGTGCAAGCAAGATTCACACTTCACGTTACACCCGGAGAAATCATACAACTTGACTTCCACGGCTCTGGTCGACTTGCGAAGTTGGTCTCTCCGGCTTTCCGTAACTCTTCTGCAGAAACGCCGCTGCATCCCAGGTAGACATTGACGTGCGTGCAGTACGACGACTATCTTCACGCGGTCCATGGACCAGCACGGGAATCTCCTCATGCTGCTGGTCAGCCCGACCGGATGTTGTAAATCGAACCTGTTTTAATCCCATCGGCTGTATAACTTGGCTCAAACTAATTTGAGGTCGTGAGAGAAGTGGGGAAACCGTCATTTCTTTATTTTCTTTTTTCTTTTTTTCACGTATACTAAAAACTCTTGACACGGTGTGAATGATGAAATTTTTATCTCTACGAATCGTCGCATTTTTTTTTTTTTATATCATTTTTATTTTTATTGATCTCTTTGTCGATAAAATTTATCGGGCAACGTTGCGAACCACTTTTTTTCTCTCGTTAAACTATTTTTATTACAACTTATGAACAGGTAAGAAATCGAATCACTCTCAAATCGATTTCCATGGAACTTTTAGCGAAAGTTCACTTGAGATTAAGAATAGAAAAATGGTATATATATACTTCTTTTTATTACCAATCAGTAAGTCTTGGGGGAAGTTATAAAACTTTTACAAACAAGTTGAAACGCGATTTTTCGATCGCGCCTTATTGGCAGTCACTCGACTTACAGCTTGTTAACAGTTATGAGCGTCTAACTTACACGTTATCGATCTTTCTTCAGATACTTCACGGTCTCTCATCTCGATCCGTTTCCATAGGAACGTGCTTTGCTCACGATCAGCTCTCATTCTTTCAGCTATAATACATATTATCGAAGGAACTATTTAACGATACTCCATTTTTTTTTTCGTAACATTATTCATAACAGAGCTTTAATTACCTGCAATATACCTGTAACCATAACCTAGTTACGAGGTTAGTTCACCATTTGAATTGATTTATAAAATTGGTTCATTATATTCAAGCATTCATTCATTCATTAATTCCCTCTCTGGTCCGGTTTGCCTACATTTTGTCAACTTGCATGACTTTGTTTTTACAAATCCGTACGTAACTATACTCGCAGGTATGTGGGTTATACGTAGAATGCCATATGGACATGAAACTGGAGAGGCAAGACAAGGCTGCTCGTACCTCTGCCCTAGGGATTCCGACGCTCTTGCTGACCGCTATTTTTCAAACGCTTATACTCGGCAGCATGGCGAGTAATATTACTGCGAGTAACAAAAATGAAAAAATTATAAAACACCCCGAGGATACGAGGCTGGATTCACTGAAAATGTAACAAAAACCCCACCCGAAGGAGGATAAAACGTTGAAAAACGGTGTGCCGGAACATCGGTACACACACACAAGCTCACATGTTTCCGCATTTTCATGACGCAGCTGCATCAATCCACATCATGACGTGCTTGTAAGAACGGGGATGAAATTAACGATTTGCCTTTTTATTTATTTTCGACGTTCGGATAATTTTTCAAGTATATATCGATAAAAAGAAAAGAGGAAAAAAAAAAAAAAAAACAACTGCGCTGTTAAGGGGACGCGAGGGAAAGGAATTGCAGGCAGTCGACTTCCCCGATGGAAAAACAAAAGTCCGTTTACTTTTTACATTATCCCTTTTGTTTTAACAACTCTACTTCGTAGAATGTGTCGTTGTGAGATAATGGACGAGGACTAAACGAGCTAGAGGATTTTGAAAAGGACGGATGGGCAGGAAGGAAGAGAGTTGAGAGAGATGCGGATAGTGCGAAAAGGTGAACAATAATATTTTCGTAACGATAATTGCTGAGTGAAAAGGAGGAGGGTCGAGGGTGGGACCAGAGGGGGGAGGAGGGGGAGGATTAAAGGGGGGGAAAACAGACGTTCCCCTTTTCAGCTCGTGACGGTTAAACGAGGACGACACCCCAACCAGCGTCGACCGGACGTCCCTTAAGGTCCTTGCAAAAAGCTAGTTTTCGAGGCTGCTACGCGAGATTTGATTAGAAAAAGTCCTCGTCGTGGCAATAAGGGGCAAAAAAGTTTTTCGTATCAAGGTACAGCTCACTCACCTACCCATTCGCCCGACTAACCCAACCTGACGAAAACATTTTTTCAACACAATTTCCACGCCGGAACTCGCTCTCGCTATGCGACGCGATGGTAGCTGATGGGTAAAATATATAACAAGGGAATGAACGCTGCTCGACTAAACGATTAGGACTTGATACTTTTTCAATTAATCTCGCGAGCGTGTGTAACTTCTCATTCGACGACTCGAATGTCGAAGAATCGAAACGAAACTTTCTTTATCTCTTTCAATGTAGGAAGAAAGAAAGATCAACCGATGATGTTTGAAAGATGTGCAATTATATTTTTAGTCTGATTCCTTGGAACAAAAGGAGAGAGGGAGAGAGAGGGAGAGAGAAAAAGGCGTGCGAAGAAACAAGAGACGAAACGAATTAGATAAGGAAATGCGAGGACGTTACGTTCGCAGACACGAAACACTTGTTAAGTGGTACGAGCGACCGACGCCAGTCGAGACGCAGGCAGCAACGCCTCTTTAGACTTGACAGTTTATAACTTCATACCGCTGATAAAGCTTGAGACATAGAAAAAGTATATATGTATACATAGATATATATATCAGTCGGTGAGAGGAGTAAAGATGCGTTTTATGGGTGTGCGTAGGCAGAGCAGCACTCGACAAACGCGCGGGAAGTGCCCCGTTGGGTTCGAAATTTATAACAGCCATCACATCACGCCTTTGTCACAGCTTACTTGTGGCAATAAGTGGGCAAAACCTCCGGGGGAAATTGTTTGAGCAATCCAACGGTCACGGTGATCGGAGTTCTCGACTGCGGCCCAAGCAAAACAGGTAGGCAACACGTGATCAACGATGATTGATCATTGTCGATGAATGGACCATTGGAAGGTGTTACAACTCGCGATGAGGAGCTCATTTTATCGTCGGGTCGTGACTTAGTGTCACCGATAGTTCTCGTCGATGTTTGACACGAAGTGTTCGCTTTTTTATTGCTTTTTTTTTTTTGTTTGTCGATAATCCATGACGGTCATCGGCAGCGATAGAATATAATTTTTCCGCTTTCGATTCGAGCCTGTTATTGCTTAAAGCCAGGGAGAAATTTTGGTGGATTCGAGGGATGCGTTGAGTAACTAGTTTAACAAGTTTAGATAGTCTATTATAAGTTTATAAACCATATTTTCGCATATTGGCGCAATATTGGACGCAACCGGTTGCCATCGATGGGCACGTGTGATATCACACTCGATTAGTCCTCACTGTTTCTACCCCTGGCCTGTTTCTTCTCGCATTTATTTTTGTCCCAGACGGTAGGAGGTGGCAGTCAATATGTTCGCTGCGGAACATCCTAAACCCCTTCCAGCAAATCCGATCCACAAAATAGCGTCCATCGTCTCGCTTCGTTTCGCACAACAGACTTACCCATTTTATGGAGATAGACGGTCTTCCCATATGTGTATACTACGACGAGATTTCCGCCAGCTTGCTCCGATCGCCAAGCTTAAGCTTGAACCCATCTGCAGTACCTACCCTGTGATCAGAACAAATATTTTTTCAATTATTAAATGCCGATGTAATAAAGAAAAGGTCTGCAAAAGAATGGGAGAGCGTAAGAAAATCCAAACCGTGCTTCAAATTCTCTTACTCAGTCTTGGATGTTCGCCAAATATGAAATTTCTCTCGAAAACAAAGTTTAATTTCAAGTATTATTTCGTTGGTATTACCATATTACAATCCATTAGCAGAAACCCAATAACCATAATTGTATAGTAATTATTATAATTTTCCCAGGCAGGATGTGATTTTGAAATTCCGTGTTAAAACTGCTAATGGTTGGATTTAACAGGCTTGTAAAGAGGTTTTTTCTACCCTCTTTCCGTAACTGTTAAAAGTAATATCAAGGATCCAACAAATATACTCACAAGAACCTTACCGTCCTAGGATTGCATCGTATTTACCCGTGTGACAAAATGTTAGTTTTTGATGTTTTAAGATGTTTTCTCGTTACTGTATGATTTTATAGACAAAAAAAAAAAAAATTCCGAAAGTTTCAGTTCATAATTTGAATTTTGAAAGGTCGCTCATAATTTTTTTTCAATTTTTTGGTGCATTTCTTTGGATCTTTTTGAGCGACCTTTTAATATTCATATTAAAATTTCATACATTTTTTGTCCTTGATTTAGTAAGAAAGAATCGATAACAATACACCACGATATGAATTAAAAATCAAACAAAATACTGAAAACATAATTTTTTTAATTTAATTTCTTGACGATATTTGACATTTTAAAAAATTTGCAGCGACCTCTTAAAATTTTTTTATTGAACTGTCCTTTGGAGTGGGCTTTTAAAACATCAAAAACTAACATTTTGTCACACGAGACTCAAAAAAAAAAAAAAAAAGAATATTCGGTTTTTTTGCGCCACCCTAATATATATTTATATTTACAGATAACCCACACACCCTTGCAAACTGTTTACTCACACGTGTGTATACCTTCCATGCGTATATGGTATAGGTAAATAGGTATAAGCATTTACGTGTTTCTTCCTTCTTTATGTAAAGGTTTTCCCCCGACGTAGCTAAGGGTTGCAGCAAGGAAGGAGAACCAGCGGAACAAAGCGAGAGAGTGAGAAAGGGATCTTGGTCGACGAGGGGCAAGAGGTTGGGGAAAGCTCGGCGTAGGTCGTAGGTCGAGTGTGCCTGCCGGGGGTGGTGAAACGGAGGGGGTGAAAGGGGGTGACGAGTGTTTGCAGTGCAGGAGCCCGTGGCTGAGTACGTATAGTGGGAGTACCTGCCTACCTCCGTACCACGCAATCTACATCTTAAACAGGTTGGGTCGACTGGTGGCACCCGGTGTTTTGTCCCCTGGTTTCTTCGACCAGCTCGACTGAAATTAAACGTTGAATTGTTTAACGACGAGAAAATTGGGGGTGGCAACCCCTCGGCGAACCATCGCCACCCCCGAGTTTGACTGACCCATTCTGCATATTCGCGATTGGTTGTCCATTCGTCTTATTGATATACCGGGACCATCTCTAGAAACTAAACAGGAACTGCGCATGCGCCAAATGATTCAATTTCATTGGTCAGCGAAATTGCCCCGCGGAGTAATTTTCGTCAGCTAACCAAGGCGACCAACGTACACGAAATGTGACAAGGCTCTGAATATCTCGCGCGTAAAGTATCGTATTGAGGTTATGTTGATATTTATTCCTACTTATCGTGAATTTTCTCAGAAAAGTGTCATTCAGCAATACCGCAGTTGATATTAGAAGATATTTAATCGACACAATAAAGGCGTCAATGGAGAAACAAATATCAAAAGCTACAGAAATTGGATCAGTTATTTATGTGGGACGGGGCCCGCGGCCCAGCATAGACGAGACTGAGCGGTCGCCCGAGAGTGGGGACGAGGACGAGTAGGGAGCCGGTTCACGGCAATCGACGCCGAGCCACCGTGGAAGACAGACATGCGTTAATCCAGTATCTATTCTTTTCTGTATGTTTGAATAAAGTTTCTTTGTCAATTTTAATTCCTCATACCACTCGTCTCGTGTGTTGTTGGTTTGCCTCACATTCCTCAAGACCCTACATTTATTGAAAGAAGAAATCTGAAATTAAATGTGGAACGTCATCAACGAGTGGGAGTCTAGACAAACTGAGGCAGGTAAGTAAAAATATTGTTTATTTTAAACAGATTTTTTATTTACATAAAATTAAAAATAAATGGATTGTCCAAACCCAGTAGAAGGTTGCTCCAGAGTAGATTTGTTACAATGCAGTGCTCCGGAAGTCAGTAATTAGTGCCGATGAACATGAAATATTAAAATAAAATCAGTAACAAGGAATAAAAGAAATAGTGTATCTTGAAACACAAAGCTTAGGAGTACAAAAAGTAGCAATTCGTTTTTCTGTCGCAATTTATTGAAAATTAGTGGTATCCAAATCAATTAGAAGCTCTTGTCTGATGATAATATCTTTTAATATTTTCAGGTGGGAAACAACCATCATCGAAGCGAGACTAAAGTTGTCAGGCGTTAAAGCGTGTAAGTAAATTTCTGATGCTATGATATTTGCATACTACAATATTTTCACATGTATTTAATGATAAAATTCGTTTGTTCTGACAGACTTAAAGTTTCAAGTTTGGATAATAGGATGAAAATCATACCTTGCCTGATGGTCAAAACGTTTTGGTGGATAGGACCCTAGTTTCTCGATTGGTGCCACCGTTCCAACCATCGAACCTGGTTGTTCCGTTGTTCCATTAGACAACAGGTATCCGAAGGAATTTCTTCTGGTCATCGCCACCTTCTGAACATCAGTCGTGGCAAAATTGAAGAGCACGACACGCTACAGATCATAGTGTTTGAATATTCCATTATTTTAGATCTATCGAGCCAATAGTAATAAGTTTGTTATTCAACAATTGCTGCTAATTAATTTTACAGAGCAATCATTCCGTGCACCATTGTAATCCAAGCAGTATTATTGGCCCGCATTATTTTTCAAATTTTATTATCAGCAGTTTTGATATTTTATTTTTCACTCTCTTGGTATTCAATTCAGATGAATAGTGTTTCAAGTGTTAAATCAGATTCCAAGGATGAATTTTGATGTGTAAACTGAATCAATCTCAATCTAAAAATGTTGGATAACTTCAGTTGAAAATGTTTTTAAAGTCAATATTAATCGACAGTATCATCTGACTAGCTAGTTGCAGCTATCATCCGTGCTTGAGCCTCGTTCAACCCCAGCAAGGTCTAAGGAATGCATTCACTTACTAGTACACGTTACAAATGATCACTTTGTTTACAATAGGACTTACTTGCTGGCTAACTTTTTGATGATGAATCTTTATCAGGGAGTTTTTCGGTAACTTATTGAAAGCTTGAAACCAGATTCAATTTTATACTTCAACAATGGTCCTTCATTGAAACTGAGAGTTTGTGAATCTCCATTTATTACAATTAATTCTGCATCCCATGTTAACACTGTTCGAAACAAAAAATCTCATCCTAAGATTGGAAATGGAATCTGCAATGCAAAAGTTATCTAGTGGCACAAGTTGAAAACAAAGAACCTTATAACGGTTTCTGCGACAGAGGGATTACTTTCGGATATTCATGTTACTGGATGATGTTCGGAGCACTATGAACAAGATATTGTATTGGATTTAGGTTTAAGTAAATATTTTCATGAACTTCAGTGAAAATTAGATATTCATTTGTTTCAAAGGAACAAGGGGTACAATGTTGAACCCGATAAGTCAATATTTTCATATGAATGTTCTGAACATTACTCTAAAACATGATTATCCATAAAGTTAATTGTGACACTGAGGCACATTTTGAAAATGTTGATTTTTAACTTGTGTCACAGAATGTTTCTAAGTTTTACTCTTCGGATTAGATTTTTTTAGATTAGATTTGAAATTGAAAGAAACCGTAAGATCTACAACTTCCTTTTCCAACCAACAAAAGTGGCCGATGATCTCTGCATGTGTCATGAATTGAATGGGAAGAGAAGACATCAGCGAACAGCAGAGATGCTATTATTTTGGCTGTATTTTCTGTTGAAAGAAAAAAATTTCATTGTTATTCTTGATGTATGAAGTAATGAAAATGATTGAATAAATTGTCCCCACCTACCTGCTTCGGTTCTTCCAAGCACCCAACATTTGAACAGAGAGCATCAGCATTAAATTCCGACAGTTCTTTGAACAATCAATTTTCAATAACAAATGCTTCCCAAGCCTTTCCGAGTGACTATCTGAATGACTTGAGATTCTAACCTCAAAAATGCATGTGAACTACATCGCCGACAGAAACAGAGTTTGACAGCAGGGTCTCGGGGTGGCCAGACTGCACGGACGGCGGATTTAAATTCGCGCATGCGCAGTTCCTGTTTAGTTTCTAGAGATGGTCCCGGTATGTAAACGGTAAGCGACGGTATGCATGTACGAGAGGTGATGTGGCCTGAATGACTGATTGAATCGTAGGAGAAACCTTACACGATTAAAGTTGTTCCCAACGAGACTTTGAGTTGTAAAAAGTCAAGGGTGTCTCGATGACATGATTCAGAGAATATACCCAAGGCAATAGTCTCGGTTCAGGGTTTCAAACTTTCTTTAAGATCGACATCGTCTCGCGCAGTTTCACGTACAACCTTTTAAACTGCAAGGACATGAGATTCAGAATTTTGAACAGTCTGGACGGGTGAGAAAAAGGCGATGGAAACCAGAAGAGGGATCCCTTCGACAATTTCGGAACGCCAACCTTCGACGTTTAGGGTAAATGGAATACGTAAACGAGGGTAATTCAAGAGTGTTAAAACGACGTGTGGACGAATAGTAACCTGCGTGTGTAAAACTATCGAAATAAGAATCATCGACGGAAGGGGACCGGTAAGGTAGAGGAAAAAATATGGCGAGAAGAAGAAAGAAAGAAGGAAGAAGAAAAAGAGGGAGACAGACGCGGCCTTGTTTCGCCGTCTCGGCGGAGGTAATCGAATCACGACATTCCCTGTCGAGCACAGCAAGTAGCAAAGATCTAGAGCCGAGCTACGTTGCCCCGACGCCTCGACGCTCCGTCGCTCCGACGCCGCAGCCCTTCCCCGATACCCAAAATCTATAACAAACAATATTTTACCCCACAGACGCTGATTGCTACCCAATCAAGACCACTCTTCTGTAACTAATACTTCTCTCACACTGCAGGTAGGAAGGAGCCGCAAAAAAGGTGGATAATAAAAAAAAAAAAAAACGACAGGGGGGGAGGAGGGAGGACGAGAAAACCTCCCATCCCCAATCCGCCAACCTGTGTCACTCGCACGACTACTTCGAGCAGGTTGAGAAAATACCAATTACTAAATTGGATATCAGAGGTACTGGGCATGGTTTTTTTTGTCTAACACCATCACGTACCAGACACTCGACGTCTGCAATTTTTATGAGTCAAGAGAAGAATTAAAGTGAAAGAATAAACAAAAAAACAAAAACGATTCGATCGCGGAATCGTTTTCGAACACGCGCGTTACTCTGTCACGTTTCATTCCGTTCTTTACTGTTGTGATTAAGATATATTCATTTATGATCCTTGGCTTTTGAGCGCAAGGAAATTTTTTGAAAGACAAACATTTTCGAAAGCTCGTTATGTCGTAGGTGCACGTATACACACCGTTCTCGTCCAGACGATGTTTTCCTCCGAGATTTTGCAATCGGTAAAAAATCACGAAGGATTCTAGAGGCGACAATTAGACGTATGATTGCGTAGCTGTTGCAAGTGTACACGTATGTATGCCGTTATTCCTGCGGTGTGTAATTTGTTTGTTCTCACCCTCACGGCGGCGCGGTAAGTGTAAGGCGAATAGAGGTTGTCTCTATTTTCCCTGTTAGTTTGGGTAACACTTAATATACCCTCGTCTCATCAAATCGCTTTTCCCCATAGCGGCCACCCACCCCCTGTTTGCCCTCTTCTCAATTCTCGTTCGCTTCACCGCTAAAACCGTCCCTTCTCTACCCTGTCGCCCATGCCTCCCTGCCTCCCTCTCGTTTCATTCATGCCCTTCTCTACACGTCGTAACATCTATCTCGAGGAAACCGAGGGAAGGCCAAAGATTTGTCCTTCGTGTCGCGTATTTTTTGGCTCAAATATAGACAAAATAAAAATACCCTCAGGATGAAGATACAAACAAAGTGTATCGGGCTGTAACTTTGTTATAAAAAAAAAAAAAAAAAAGAAAAAAAAAAAGGAAGAAGGTAAGAAAATAATAATTCAGTCTTCATTGCATTGAACTTTGTTCTGACCTACATCGATTGCTTTTACGAATCTTCACCATCGAGCCTTATACTCAAGGTATAAGTGAAAAGGGTCGCTTCGGGTTGTTTTCTAACGTTATTTCTTTGAGAAGTGTCCATCATTCCGACACTATTACCGAAACGTCGGGATTTTTCGCTTTGTAAAGGGGAATACATTTCGGTGCTCAATCTTACAGCCGTCGTCGTGAACACCGTGACAACAGAACGTTGTTGTTTTTTTTCTTTTTGTTTCCTTGATATCCAACAAGTCCGATTTGCGAGTTGTTGACAGTAGTGCTAATCTATGGGGCAGTGCAGTGCAGCAGGTATAACAACGTAAAGCCAGTGCTCCCGGGGCTATCCAGGCAGTAGTGTAGTTGATAGCTAAACAGACGACTAAACATCACACAGGAGAGAGAGCTGGTGGTATACATATAGGCGAAAAGCCAGACGTAGAACACAGTGCGGCATGAACGAGAAGAGAAAATGCAGCACGCGAGGAATGTCATACGCAGACCAACACTTACGGAAGAACCTGTGTATAAACGGCCCAGGTACACGAGCACCAGTGGTATAAGGACTCGGTGATGGTAAACTTCGCGAAGTACAACGATAGGGCTGTTTTGTCCCAATGATTTGCGGCATCTGCGCTCAACACCTACACCGCTTACATCTTCCATCTCTGTCTTTATTCCGCTCTCTACAACTTCCTCTTTCACCGTCTCTACGTCTCTCTGTTTCTCTGTCTGTCTGTCCGTCTGTCTATCTCCGAGCATGATCCGCACCGCGTTGCTTCGCTTCGTTTCGCCTTGGTTGAAGCAGCGTGAATTATTCAAAATTATCGCATTTTACCCGAGAGGTAGAGAAGAGCTTGTATAGCGCGAGAGGTACGCCTTGTTGCACGATATCCGCGTGATAATTATTGCAGCATATCGTGCGTGTGTGTGTGTGTATGTGTGTGTGTGCTGAAGAGAGGTTCGTGCAGACTTGCTGAGGTGATTTGTCGCTGCTTCATTCACGTCTAACACGCTGCTGCATGGATTGTACCTATGAGCCGAGAGTAGTTTGAACCAAATCACGACGATGATCGTTCTCAAGATATATTAGTATTTAGATATATACGGTGAGATGATATTCTCATCTGTGAAACAACTCGGAGAGCATCTTTTAAGACCGGCGCGTAGTGAATCGTCGAGTTCGGTTAGTCGATAGTACGAGGTTTTTCTTTGAATTTTTCAACGCCGGTTGTACAAAAATACAGAGGCTTGATATCGGGCCGCGGTGAACAAATAAAAAGAATTAAAAAATAAAACGATATATGTATACGGCACACTGGGGGGGTTTAAAGTGATGAGAAGCTCTGGCCGAGGCGGTTTTACGAAATTTCAGTTACCGTTGGCAACAACTTCGTCAGTGCTTCGAGCAAACATTTAATTAATTATGAAACTGGAGTGCTAAGCTGTGTGAGATTATTATTATGTTGCCTGATCAAAATCCACCCAACGAAACTGTGCCAAAAAAGTTTTCCATGTCGGCTGAAGAAGATAAACGCATTTTTTTAAATTAGAACGTCGGAAATTGCTCAAGGATAATATCACTTCCGGATTTCCCATTTCATACTTGGAACGACTCTCGATAGTCCCGAGTGAGAAACCTGCCTCCCTCGCCCCTCCGTTTTATGGTATCTTTCTTACCTCTTTGTGTATATATATATAATGGAGGAACTGAAATTTCGCGGCTGGTTGATCCGCCCCCCGCAACTCAGGAACAGAAATCGAATAGGTATCAAAGCTTTCTATAAGCTCGAAGGGACTCAATAAAATTTTCAACGTGACCGGTAACGCACATGCGATGCGAGACCCTGGTGGTTTAGGTTTATGATCACCATCCAGGATAGGACAAAATAAAATCAAGCCGCTGAAGTCTCTGCCTCTTTTTCTCTCCTCTCTGAAGCATCAATTCTCTTCTTTATCCATCTAAACGAAATTTCTACTTGCAAAATTGAACATCAAAGTACGAAAATGGACTGCCCACATCAGTGAATCGTCGACGAAAGTGTTCCTGCAAGTGTGGGCAGGCACTTTGTGGTTCTGCCGTTGGGATAATAATATGAACTACGCATTAAGCGTAGGAACACCAAGGCCTGATTGTTAATTAGGGTGCGGAATGGGGGATGCAAAGAATTGTGAACGAGTCTGCGAGTCTTTTAGAAATGCACGTCTAACGCAAGAAGGAAATTAGGAAACAAACTCCAGACACCTTTCAATTACACGTAGCCGTGGGTTGATTCGAGTTGCCGGAATCTCTTGCCGCACTCAACCAGGTTAACTGAACTCTGGATTAACTCGTTCGCCGAATAAACCGCTATCGGGGTTGTACATTTGTCGTAATCGGTCGAAATTCAGACCGTCATGATCCTTGTTGTCTGGAACGATGAATCGAATCATCGCTATTATCCTAGAAGACTTGCATAGAACATCTTGTGCAATTTATTGCAGAGTTTCGCAGTAATATCTTGAAAGCAGCAAAATATTTTACTTTGAGTTCAAGTTTTTTTTTTATGGGAAACGAGTTAGCGATACCATTGTTGTCGCATTAACGATTAACGTGAAAACATACCATCGTTGAATGAGAACCCAGTATCAGTCCAGAGACCAACCAAGATTAATTTGAATTTTTCTCGAAATCAGTGAGAGTCGACCAAAGTTTCTTAGCCTGGACACTGGGCATATTACCATACGTGTTACACAAGCTATTCCATCTTCTCGTGAATAAACACGTATGTCGTGTGTCTCGGTTCACTTTCTTTGGCCAAACGACGAAGAATAACGTACTAATTTTAAGCGGCCTTATTTATACGTATAAAAAATGATACACGATTTTCCCCTTTAATTTTCTCTTCGTCGTCCAATTCTTCCCCTTGGTTTTAACGTGTCATTGTGTTTCCTCCTTTTAAACGACAGCGAGATACTTGACTCGGCAGGCATAGTATGTCCCCGCTTTGGACGGGTGTCTGTCGTTCTAATTATTTATCGAAGCGTAATGCGTTCAGTAACTCCGTCTCTCAATTTCCCTCATTCTCTCTCTCTGCTTATGGCGATAATGGGAGTTGACACCTTTGGCTCTCTCTCGCAGTGGGCGTTAAGCGGTGACCAAACGAGGTGACAGACCGGTAAACGGCGAACACGAAGAAGATGCTGCTGCGACGGGGTGACAGAGACCCCATGAAACTCTTCTGGCTGCCATGCCGCCAGAGTGAGAGCTTTGGAAGAGCGAACGAACGAACAACTGCGAGCCAGAGCCCCACCCGCTTTCCAGAGCTCGATCAATACACTCTCACAGAGAGGCCAACCACCACCGGTTACCTACCACAGAGACCGAAACCTGCCGCCGCTCTTACGCCACCCCAGGACCTCTCTCTCTCTCTCTCTGTCTCTCTCTCTTTCTCTCTATTCCTATACCTCCCTGTGTATGTACAGCCGCACGGTTTACTCTACCGGAGGATGAAACGAGAGAGAGAGAGAGAGAGAGAGAGAGAGAGAGAGTCGCCTCCTGGAGCAGCGGCAGCGAAAACGGCCTGACCGACGTTCGAGCAAATTCACAATGCTATCTGGCCGGCTATCTATCCCCTGGTTCCCGAAAAGGGAGCGAGCGGAGGGAGCCCTTCCTTGCCAGTTCCCTCTTTCATCCACTTTCCTCCACCCCAACGTTCAGCCTCCAGCCTCCACCCTTCCGCGGGCTTCTACGTTGCCGCCGGTGAATAGGCCATCGAGTACAAAGCCGACGAAGGAATGACCAATTGGTTAGAATCTACCACCGCCGCCAACTACCACCAACTGAATTTCAATATGCCAACTTGACCGTGCTACTCTACCCCGTTATTTTCCTTCTCGTCCTCGCTTATTAACCACCCCCGCTTACCTACCCCCGATCGTCCACCCACCCTACGGTTATACGGAATTATACGTGCCTGCAGGTTACTGTCGTGCATTTCCCAGATCGCGTCGATGTTCCTTGACGACATTCCAATATTCGAGGACCCCTTTACTGATCAATTACTATCATTATTGTGTTTTGTCGTACACCGTCAACGTCATCGGGGAAATATCTCATTTCTTGGCACACGGTGAATAATGTTTTCGAAAGACTTCTAGTTTCACGAGTATGTCATATCAATATACTTGTATAACCAACGTCGTTGTTATTTAATAATAATAATGACGGTGGTTATATAAGTATACTGATATGACAGAATGCGACATTACCTGTCAAAAGTTTTCTGCTGTCTATACCTATCTGTCATAGTTATAATAATATAACTGCGAAAATATTTGTCCTGTGAAAGAAAGAGAAAAAAAAAAAAATTGTTGCAAATTTTTTAAATAATTAATTCAAGTAATTTCATCTCACCTTTGAGAATTAACAGGCTTATTATAGGTGGTTGCCCCTTTCCGAACTTCGTTACTCGGCGAAATTCTGTTTTCTTTCTTTCTATAGTTGCTTTGTTGAATTTGTTTTTTTCTTTTTTAACTGCAACGTGGCTCGGCTAAAAATCACGTTCCAACTTCAGGAAGGGGGTGAAAATGATTAATGAATAATTAATACGATGTAATAGATTGGATGGATCCTCGGCCTAGAAAGGGGGAGCTAAGGAGAGACGGTATTCTTTATTTGTTCTCTACGGGACGTGATTCGGATAAGTTTATTGGCTGCTGCTGCTGCTGCTGCTGCTGCTACTGCTAAGGAGGCCGTCTCTGACTTATAATACGTTAAAGAAGCCGGAAGGAGTAAAATATTGCGAGAGATGCTGCTGCTCGATTTTACTTGGAATTCCGTCCAGCTATATATAAAAAAAAAAAAAAAAAAAAAAAAAACCCTTATTTTATCCCAGTTTTTGGGGATGAGAAGAGGAGGGGTAAAAATTTTATAAAAAATTGGTTCTGTTAGTTAGTGAAATATAGTGGTATATAAATAAATGATAATTATTATGATCATAATGACAGTCATGACGGTAATGACAATGATAATAATAACAAGGAAGAAACGAAGACCGAAGAATCTACATTTCTACCCTCGGGAGACCCGCACAGAGCGAAACTCGACGATTCCAATTTATTTAATTGCAAGCTTAAACCCATCCCGGGGGTTTAGGCCGGCGTATTATTTTCTCTGTAAATGTAAAATAAAGGACGAGTTTCCCGTCCGCTTTCCCTCATTCGAAGGGCGGATGCGGAAGGGTACATCTACTGCCAACGGTGACTCTCTGATCGCGTCGAGACGTCCGAACACCCTGGGAGCTGGGAGCTAGCTGGGCTGGTTATACGGATCGGATTGTCCCGCGGGACCTTTGTTTGTCTCTTTTGTTCAGCCTGACGTCTCCGTTCCGTTGTGTCTCGGATCGGGCGGAACGGTAATCTCCATAAATTAAACGCACACTCACTGTCCCCGCTGATATCATATAATTAAGTGTTTTAAAATACGGCGAAACGGCTGCTTCCGAGTGATAAAATTTATCGCTAATATTGCCTGTTTATGATCGTCAACGGGAGTGCGATGCCAGCCAGCGTGTTTAGCTCGGAGGTCAGAGATAATCTGATCGGATTAACAAGTGATGAGAAAGTCTTCTCTTTGCAAATCTTGCAACTGCAGAAGGAGGATTTTTCTTATTGAAAGGTTTTTTATCCTAAAAAAAATCATTATAGGTATTCTCATTAACGGAGTATTAATGAAATTAGAAAGCTTAGATATTGATATTTGTTTAGATTGGGTAAGAATTTGTACCACCATGTTTCAAAATCAATGAAAATTTAGGGATATATATGTATCGCTATAAACGGGACGGAATTTTAGTAATCAAAGGTTTTCCGAAGTTCTCCGTGGAATTTGTATACCGTCTATATTTGTCCCGATGAAATTCTAACCCCGAGGAAATTTGTGAAATGGAATAAATGTTGAAATTTATGGAAGACATTAGTCTCAATAAGAAGTTTAATTCGAATCGGAAGGGAGGGATATTAAAATACGAGGCAATTTGGAACGAATTCTTTATATATATATATATATATTCGTCGCATATTATATCTATATTATACCTTTTATACTTGGTAAGGAATTTTCAAGTGCTGCACGCAAAGGAATCCGGGGACAAGACGACGATAAGGAGAATAAGAAGAAGAAGGGAGAGGGGGAGATGGTGAGGGGGAGGAGGGTGGATGGGTGATTTTATAGTGACAAATAAAGGAAACGGGTTGGATTAGGATGAGATTTTCGGGTGGTTGCAGAACGTCAGCTGGGCTGAGGAGGTGGTGCGCCTAGGCGCGTCGTCATCGAGACATTAGCATTCCGCCCCTGCGGCCTCGCTATCGCCCCAAGACAAATTGGGGCCACCGCGTGCAAAAACCTATCCTTTAAAGCAGCAACTCTGGAAAAAGCCCGGCGTGCGTCTCCTTCGGTTTTTCTTTTTTCATTCCTCTATTTCTCGCCCCTCTCCTATCCCCCCTCCGTCTTCGCCGGTTCACGACGCTGATTGGACGTTGATAAACGACGCCGGGCGTCGACGACGTCGCGGATAAAACAAACGCTATCGACTCATCGTCGTTCGACCGCAAAAAATATCGCCCTCCACCACCGCATTCTCCACACACCCTCTCTCCCCCTCACCATGTGACCCATACTGATCCTGAAATCCCCTTTGACAAACTTTTTATCAATCATCATTCAAACTTCCCATTCAATAAGGCGACAGGTATAAATGAGCTCGGTATACGATTATCCTACGATATATATGTATATATACATTAGGGTGGCGCAAAAAACTGACTATTTTTTTTTGCGAGTCTCGTGTGACAAAATGTTTGTTTTTAATGTTTTAAGAGCCCACTTCAAAGGACAGTTCTAAAAAAAATTTTATAGGCAAAAGAAAAATTAGTTTCCGAAAATTTCAGTTCAAAATTTTTATTTTCAAAGGTCGCTCATAATTTTTTTCCAATTTTTTGCTGCATTTCTTTAGATCTTTTCGAGCGACCTTTTGATATTCATATTAAAATTTCATAAATTTTTTTTCTTTAATTTAGTAAGAAAGAATCGATAACAATACGCCACGACATGAATTAAAAATCAAACAAAATACTGAAAATATAATTTTTTTAATTTAATTTTCTGACTATTTTTGACATTTTTAAAAATTTGGAGCGACCGCTTAAGATTTTTTCTTTGAGCTGTCCTTTGGGGTGGGCTCTTGAAACATCAAAAACTAACATTTTGTCACACGAGACTTAAAAAAAAAAATGGACGGTTTTTTGCGCCATCCTAATGTATATATACATGCAATGTATGGTAAATTCCATGTACGGTTTTACATCACGATGTAGGACCATGACCATTCGTAATTTTGTTGTAACTTTAGTATATGGTTGTTATATCAGCTACAACCACTCCTCATCTTGTACTTTCTCGATATGACTGACCGTTCCAAAATTAGAAACCGTTTAATAAATGTCGGACAAATTACAGAGATTTCAAGATCCTACCAAAAGTGGTTTAAAATCGTTTTAAAATTTTTTATAATTTTCTCGCAGAAGTTCCTGCAGTAATTTTGCTTCTCACTTTTCGGAGTGCCCCGGAAAATTTAAAGCAATAATTAGCAGAGTCCTAACGGTAGTGAATAATTCACAACTTCGAAACCAATGAAAATACCAGTTTCTTCAAAGTCTTGAAATTTTCGTAATTTTCACCGTGAATTTTCGGTGATTTTTCGTCAGACTTGCAAAATTTCCCGTAAATTCTGACTTGAGGTAGACGGTTTTTAACTATCGAACTGTGATTGACATTGAGAACCAAAAAAAAAAAATAAAAAAATAATAACGGATAGCTGTATTTGGGAATTGCGACTGTCGGAAGTTGAGCGAAATCGCATGGAATTCCCCGTACACACGTACATCCCCTTTTACTTTTCGTGACTTAGAACTCGTCTTCTTCCATTTCCCCAATTTCGTTTCCTGTTTTTCGAATACCCACGCCTGCATTCATACGCCGGTTATCTGCAGATCATTACACGATACCCACGACGACGTTTCGCTTCTTCATTCCGGTGAAATTTCCTTGGAGTTTTTCATAAGCTCGCGGAATCGATCGGCGAAAAAGAGACAAAGGGAAGTAAGTAAGTAAGGAAGTTTGGAGTCACGTCGGCGCCATTTTCTTCACTGGGCAGTTTGATATTGGATATCCTGAAAAGAGTTTTTCCTATACCAACATCAACGAGTAGAGAGGGAAGAAGGGGAAGGGGGAGGGAGAGGGGGAGGACGAGGGAGATACGACGACACCATTATCCATACCTATACGTATTATTACTACACTATTCGCGGAGATGTAGGGTCTAATCCCTCCAGGCATAACCATCCGAAGGACTCTGCTCCTACGCATGTATTATTATGCCTTCATGTATACGCGTATAATATACGTATTCAGATGAGAAACTAACGCCGTTCTCCTTTTATGTTTAAGGTAAGTGTCCTGCGATGCTCTCGAATTGTACCTATCTCGAGTCCCTCGCGCCCGGGTGTCCTTGGACCTTTGAACCCGAGGAGGAGGAGGAGGACCTACGTCGTTCTGGATCGATCAGCGAAACGATATGTTCCGGCAGAGCGGAGATGCCTGGCTTTCAAATTCACCAATCTCGGGGAGGTAGAGTGGCTAGGTTATTGTCGAAGGATCCAAGGCGGCCTGTGTCCTACTATACCGTTATCTCATTCCCACTCACGCCTGTGTACCTACACCTCCTCGCAAAATTTCATTCCGTTTCATCTCGCGCCAAAAGCCCTCGGCCAACGAAAATATTCCAAATCCTTCAGCATCCAGACAATTTCTACCAGACACTTTGACAAAAAATTCTTACTCTCGTCACACGTTTCGAGAATGGAGTAGCGGAGGTTTTTTTTTTTTTTTTTTTTTATTTTTTTCCTAGTTGATGTAACGATGAACACGAGCCTGAGTAGGTATCCGTCGACATTTTATTTTTATCTTTTTCCTCTTCGTTACTGTAATAATTCAAATCGTAAAGTTTGTTACAACGTGTGTAACGGATGTGTTCGTATTATTCGCGAATAAGCGCGGTCACAATTAATTCAATTTTTCTATTTCTCGCCAACGATTTTTCTATCTCGTAAACCGCACTGTGAACTCTATCGCACAAAGCGTCGGTTGAGGAAAAGTAGGGAGTGGAAAGAGAGCAAGGAGGAAAAATAAAGGAGATGAAAGTGCAGTGCGCATCGAGCGCGCAAAGTGATATCAGAGTGAAGTACTGGAATCAAATCACTTGGTACCTTTTAAGTTTCACCTTTGAATTTACGCTACCCGCGAGCAAGTAGGTATACGTGAATGAATCGCGTGTACACCGTTATATTCAAACGTGCAGAATGGTTCGAATATCAAGGCACAATCGTCAGTCATTCGTCGTACAAAGTGGAAATATTCCCATTCGGAATACCACCATCAGCTGCTCGTTTGACGTATCCTTTTGGAAGTGATTATAATCGTTGATTAAGTGACAGCAATAAAATGGCGAGTAATATACTTGCTTTTTGCGGTTGTTCAAATCCGGCATTAATTAACGTCTCTCTGATATGGTTTAGTGAAAGTAGGAGGCGAAATATGTCCCTTGATATTCGACGTAGGTACATACCTAAAGCTTATAGCGGAAGGAACTCGCTATTTGTTCTCTCGGTGCCGCAATGAAACGCATACCGTAACCTGGATGCTGGGAAAAGACAGGAATTTTGGCATGCGTAATTTTGAATTCGTGAAATTTCGCCTCTAATAAACACGCGCGTACGTTACGTACAGTTCGAAGAAGGTTCAACCCTCTCACATTTTCACAGACCTGTCACAGGAGAAGTGGGAACGCATTGGTCAACCTTGAATTCAATTTGAATTCCAACTCAATTACAAAAAATTCCTTTATGCCTCGTTGAAGAGGGGTGGAAAGAATTTTTACAAAAATAACAACCTGTTCCGCGTTTTTTGTTGAAATTTGTTCACATTAAAAATCAACACAACTGTCTATCAGCCGATGATTCGTAGTCCTGAACAAAAATCTTACGGATATTGTCGATTTGAAACATGCACATAAATTTGTGTCATGAACAAGTAAATGGTTTTTGTTTCCATGCACTTACAACATCTCATCTTCTGAATAATTTGCATAATATCGGAGGGGGGGTTGCACACTATGAAACAGTGAAGACGAGAAGGAAGATGGCTGCGTTAGCGTCGTAGAATGTGTCGTCGGGGCGAGAGGCAAGCCGATATTTTAATATAATGTAACAGACACCGCCTGGTAGTAAAGTTAAATAAGAAAAGGGGCTTTGGGGCTTTCTGATCTCGTCAGTATTTGTCCCGTGATATTGCTCAGCGGCTCCGCCGCATCACCGCAAGTAAAGTCGGAGCCCCAAGGACTTCTTCACTTCCGTCTAGGCGCTGTCCGTTCCCGAACTGACAACTACTAAATCGTCGGGGTAGGACGGCGCTATTCTCTCGGGCAATTTTTCAAACACGCCAGTGCGGAGTGTCGTCGAGCTCTTCTTCGTCGGGCCTACAGTCGCCTCGTGTTGAAACTACGAAATAAGCCGGGACAGCTACGGGCAGCCACTTCAGCTGGTGAAGCGCGACCCGAGGAATGGGATGAAATGAAATGAGACGAAATGAAACGGGACGGGATGAAATGGAACGGAAGGGAATGAAACGTCGCGACTGCCTCCCACCGCCGACGACTCACGTTTCGTCTTGTTTAATACGAGCTAATTCGTTTGAAGGGAAACAGAATCATCCCTTAAATACCAACCTGGGAATACCGGTAGAGGTCCTCGACTCTTTCGTTCTGGTCCTAATAACCACCCTCGACTAAACGTCGCCCCTTTTTCTTCTTATGCTTCTGTTTTTCCTCCAACCCGACACAGTTTAGATGTATAGGTATAGGTATATAGGCCGGTGGGTTATGTGCTGTTTCGTTTACTCTCTTTAGCTCTCTTTTCGTTTGTTTGCTTTACTAAACCTTTGCGCCTACAACGTGACCCTGTCACCTCAGTTCTCTCCCTCTATGCGTCCTGACGAGGCTAATGGAATTAGGACCCGGCTCTGGATACAATAAACAGGTAAACAAACATCGCCGTTATAATGCACCCACCTGCGAATGACACCGTCCGACTCCCAAAGCCACTAGCCCGTCGTTATCCACGGACCATTCAATGTCCTCATCTGCTAAAGTGCGTTGTCGGGTTACGGTCACGGTTACCCTCGGTCGACAAATGACGTCCCTTGATCGGTGTCACGTATTGTTCATACGTCAGAATTGAGTGTTAGTCCAAAAGAGAAAGAAGAAAAAGAAAAGACCAAAAACCAAAACCTTCATTTGGAGTTAGGGCACCTCGAGACAGTTGACCAAAGATCTTTAAATCGTGGATTACATTAGAGACAGCGAAGATAGAGAGAGAAAAAATCCTGGATCGACACTCGATCGTGTCTATAACGTGTCTTTTGCGGTTATTTATTGACTTTTCAAGCACCGTTCAACGTTAATCTTTTTCGTTCGTAATATCCTCTGAAAGGTGCTTGAATTCCGTTCAACCTCGGCTTGGTTGTCTTATATGGATTACGTATAGGTATAGCCGTTACCCAAAGTCAATCAAAGCTTGGCTCCTATTTATAGAGAGATTGCGGAACGAAATACCCCTGATGTACGGAGCGTGGAAGTAAGTTTTCGACAAGTTTCCTTCGAGTGCAGATGGAGTTTTCTTTATCTATCTTGATTTCGCGGAAAGATTTATAACGCGGGCAAGAACATATATATAGATTGACACGCACGCGCACACACACACACACACACACACACACGCTGACGCAGCTGATGCTGCTGCACACGTCAAAATGTCGAGGGGTCGAGGATTAGGATGAGTCTTTCTCCCGCAGGCATGCTCCGTAGCCTTATTTTTCCATCCTTCTATGGCGCTCCTTACGCCGCCACATCCGCACCGTATTATATACCAGATACCTACGTATCCACATGTTTCCACGTAGATACAGCTACACATATATACGTATTCAACGCTCGAGAGCTTCTCAAGCCGCACTCGCATCCCCGAAGTGATAGGCGGCGGGACCGGATAGACAGCCAGACGGATAGACGGGCCGCCGGATAGACATGCGAAAAGCCAACAAGGGAGAGAAAGAGAAGAAAGGGGGAGAGGATGGCGAGGGATTTCCGCGACACAACCCGGCATACTTGATGTATCCTCGCCGATGTGACTGGTGACACCGTTGAACGTATCCAACGAAGAGCCAGCCTGCTCTTCTATATATATGTATTCGAATTCGTGTCTTCGAGTAGATATTTGTGTACGCATACACGTATGGGTGTATTTTTCCTATGGATAAACAAGATCTCGCGAGGTATCCAGGAAACAAGTCCTGCTCTCGGAACGGTCTTGCAAAACATTAGAATTTCATCTGCGGAGTATCAGGTAAGGGGGTGGAAGAGGAGGAATGAAATGATAAGAACACATACTCTACCCTCTCTGGTGAATATTGAGAAGGGATTAGACACCGTCTTCGAAAAATACGTACCATTATGTGGTTTATACAACGAAATGGAACCCGAGTCACGACAGGGAAAGTATCGGCGCGAATACGATGGATCTGATATTATACGGCTGGGGAATTGAAAGCTTGCACCTTGTCACACCCTGAGAGATGATGACGAATCACGTTGAAAAAGTTATTTGTTTCACTTGACGCGTTCGGATGTTCAAGATTCTAAAACTGATTCAATGATTTTGATACAATGAAGATTGTTCGATTTTTAAAAATTCTTATTTTTTTTTTTTTTTTTATCTTCTTGAACATCGCAGTTCGTTGACCAGCATTGTGTGTGTACGGATTGGAGAGGCTTTGAAGTTGATATCTACAAGATGCAGAACGTGGTTCAAGACTACGAGGAAAAATCAGTTTCACAAAAGGAGAAAACTGAACTGTGACGTACCCACGTGTGTAAACGCGTCGTTGTACATATGAAAAAGCAATCTCGAATGCACGTTTTTCTTCTTCCATCTCGGTTGAACTACACCTGACGCAGGTACGTACCTATATCCGTCTGGTCGTATGGATGGTGAAATAATAAAAAAAAAAAAAAACGCTTGCAGCTCCTGGTATTCTGACAAGAAATGTCAGGCACTCCGAGCGTGCTCGCGTTTCTATGGATAAATTGTACAAAATACTAACAAAGTACAAAGCATAAACATGTATGTGTGTGAAAGCGTTGTGAAACAGATGTGGGCGACGGGGTGATGGATTAAGCCTTGCAACTTTCGTAACTTTGTTATTCGGATTAAAACGCGTGGTTTATCAAGAATCTCGCGGGGGATTTTAACCGCAGCTTTTTCGACACTCCAAATGTGACAACCGGCGGTGGTCTGTTATCTTTGAAACAGTGCGCCAGTCCTCGGGTCAGCCAAAATACCACTTGTGTACATCCGCTCGCTTTACGGCCTAAACTATGTCCGCAAAATTTAACCCCTGCTCTTCATCCCCTTCTCTTCTAATCTCGCCGATTCTCCTACCCGGGTCTCTTGCATGATTGTTTAAACGGTGGAATCGTGGAAAAAACCTGTCATCTCTCACCTCTGAACTTTAATGACCAGACGCAAAGCTGTTTTGAAAGCTATGCTTTCGGAAATACCTTGGCTATAACAGGCGAGCGATAGAGGGTTGTTTCCTTTGTTTGGCACGTCAAAAGTTTGGAAGGGGGTTCAGCCCGTGGTCAACATCGGCCCAGTGTCCGTTGACCCGATAATTCGTTGAACAAAATTAGGATTACGGACCTCCAGCCTTCTTCCCCCCCACCACCCTACTCCTCCCTACTGGAGTAACTTATGGTTTGACACAAAAGCGGAGCAAAACGAGGCAAAGCGTAGGTAGATCCCGGCTCTCCCAGGGTGGGATATATTATATTGTTCGCGAGGCTGACCTTTGCCGAATTTCCTGCCCCTCAAACTCCTTGGCTCTCTCGCGCCATCCCCTAATTCCCCTTTCATTGGCGGCCCTATACACAGCCCCCATAGTTTGCGGGGCTACAATTTGCGTAAATAACTTTTGATTGTGATTCGGGATTAGCCTTAATCACCGCCGTTCCCTACCGTCTCGCGTTCCCTCCCTGTCCATAAAGCTGTCCTCTACCCTCCCCCGTTTTTCATTTACCCAGACCTGACGCACCCCACGCATTATCCATGGATATTTAATTTCTACCTTCCAATGCGCCAACGGGCCGAAGGGACGGAAGGTGTAATGCCATTTCTCGCCAGGACAATCTTTGCATTGCGATGAATATTCCGATTCGCTGATTCTAAGTCAAAGTATAAATATTAAGACTTCTCGCCGCTCTCTCTCTCTCTCTCTCTCTCTCTTTCTCTCTCTCGCAGACCGACGCGCGAATGAATTACTATACCAACCTCGCGTGTATATATATATATTGTATATATACCAGCCGGGTAGGAAGAATGAGACGAATAAGAATAAGCAGAAGAAGAAGAAGAAGAAAAAAAGGGGGCGAAGCTGGAGGAATTCTTCCCACTATTCGTCCTCTCACTTTCTATACCTATAATACTCGAGCGGGGGTAGATTCCCGTCTATCGAGCCACGTCCCGATGTCGCTTCAGTTTACTTGACATTGTAACGTATTTCACTCGGCAATTCGGGGAATTGACGGTTGAAATTGGGTCGTCGTGAAAATTTACCGTCCGTACGACGAACCTAGCAGGATTCGGGGGCGGGGCTTCTCCAGCGCCCTCTATCCACGTCACGTGGTGCGTATGTATAACGTATATACACCCACTTGAGACCTTATTACGACGTACACCAGCCACTCGTATCATTTTTTATTCAACTTCTTTTTTCGCGCGCATCACGGTATTCCCGGAATGAGAATGAAATATTCAGACTTTCGAACACGTTCCTATGGGTGTGTGTACTGTACGGAAAACCGCAACCGCCGCCATTACGGGGAACAATTTATCACGCGACGCGACGCGATTCTATATCTTGACGCGTGCACAGGATGTGAGTAAGAGTGCTCCTGAAACGGTACCCTTCAAACGTTTTCGATCCTCCATTGTTCTCTGTCGCGCACTTATATGGATGGACTGTTTTACTTGCGATACTCCGCGAGGAGGAATCCTGAAATGGAGTGAAAATGGAAGAAGAGGAAGAAGAAGAAAAAAAGAAAAACAACATTTCGCATAATGGTCCTGGCGTTCCTCTTTTACCATCGGACTTCTCCGAATCTCGAGCATTTTGCACTTTTGCGTTTAGCAAAACGGAATGGGCATGCGGGATGGAAATCGGGGAAATAGAAATTCGGGGAAAGAGCTTATCCCGGTAGATGTTGCCACGACGATGACGACGGGAGTGAGTTTTGCACCAGTGCGTTGCAAAGACGGAATTCGCAATCAGGTCTAAAGAGTGCGGGGTGGAAAGGAGAAAAAGCGAGAGGGCGAAAATTTTCTACCGTTGAAAGCCACGAATATGGAGGGATTTTACAGGTTCGTCTTGAGACTGGAGGCATCATCTGCACCCTCTTACCTCTCTCTTTTTCTCTTTCCTTCCTCACCGTTTGCCTCCCAGGCGATCGGGTGCTCGTCGAGATGCGAACAAATCCGCTTGCAAATAAATTTTCAATGCTCTGAAGTGAAACATTTTCATTTGCATTGACCCTCCTCCTCCTTCTTCCCCGCCCCCTTACGTCACGCTGAATACGTTAAGTCGGTGTCTCGTTGCCACTTGCCCGAACAACCGCCCGTTTAAACACTATATAATAAACTTGTTTATGTAAGGTTAATCTCGAACCAATTACGCGGCTTTCAGTTGCGACGAGCTGTCGGTTACTCTTTCATAATCCTTATCTTCATCTCCGGGGGTTGATGAACGCCACAAGGATGTACCGAGGAAAACGATTCATTTTAACCTTCGCTCAATTGCCTTGTTTTATTTTTTTAAATACAGGTACGTAGAGAAGTTGAAGAGACAGAAGAACTGATGGATTTTGCCTTGTCTTTTCAATGTTTATAATACATGTATAACGTAGATGTACGTACAAACGAGATTTACCCTTCCGGAAATAGGATCTCTGTTATTGAATTGACCGGATACGCAGGCGTCTAGACAGAAAAAAAAAAGAATTATCGAAGTCTCATAAAAAATGAACACAAATGAATAAATTCGATATAAATCGAATTGAAATCAGATATATACGTATACTTTCAATTAGAACCAGGATCGAATTCAGTAAATTCGAGAGGTTTCAATCAGATTGATCCATCCATCTGCATCAGTTCATCTGGATACCGGGCATCGATTCTGAAGTTAAACAATTGGCCCTGTTTCGGTATACCTGAACAAATAATCTTCGTTCAGCCGGAATGATCAGCGTTCATATCAAGACCGACGGCGTTCAGCGGGGTTGAAAATGGCCACCAGACGAGACGGTCTCTCGTTCTGAATGTATACAGGCTTGACAAATTTCAATCGCCTCATTATGGTAACTAGCGTCCTGTATACACATAGAGCAGAGGGTGAACTCTCTGGGCCGCGAATTACCCGCGAGCCTAGGAGTCAAATGGGGATTTGGAGTTGGGCTGTTTGACGAAAGCCCGCAGAGCAGCTAGAAATGGCCGCCAACCGTGATGAGCACGTCTCTCTGTCTCTCTCACTCGCCATAACCGAGCTTCTCGTAGCTTGAACGTAACCCTGAATTTTGAAAACATTCGGAATATTCGTTGTTTTCACATCTTTGGGGGGTAAACACGATTTTAGAAACTGAAGAAAGAAACTTTTTTCAACATTTCGATACAATGTGAAATTGATTATACAGAACGACGGTGGTTTTAAGGGGGTGACTTATACAGTGTGGACGCTTGTTTTTGCACCTCATTTTTCAGATTTTTCTTTCTGATAATCTGTAAAGAACTTTGGGATTCGGGTTTTTGTGGTCAATGATATAGAATTCGAACTATATATGTCGAAATTTTTACATTGCGAGATATTGAAAAATGGCAACTGTAGGCATAGTAGGGTAAAAAGTGTGTTTTTTTGCAGGGTTCAACGTGATGTTTTTTTTTTTTTTTTTTCTTCCTTTTTTGAAAACTCAAAATGACTATTAAAATATAAGTTTACGGCAATTTTCCGAACTACCATCATTTGCAAATATTAGCATCAATATAATTCGTACGATAGAGATATTCATATATTTTTCCAATCTGTTTGAATTTTTTCCTTGCGACAATTGGAACTTCTAAAACCACGTCAAACAGCAAAAAGAAAAAGAAAAAAAATACACTTCTTACGCTATCAATCGCCTACGCCACCATTTTTTGCGATATTGTCAAATAAAAAATTTTCGAAAGATAATCCAAATTCTATGCTATTGACTACAAATACTCAAATCCGAAAATTCCTTGTAGATTTTATGAAAATTTTTTTAGAAAATGAGGTAAAAAAATCAACGCTCAGACTAGCATCGTCTCTCAATATACAGATGAATTTGTATCATCCATACACGCGAACAGGCGATATGCATTCATTACATTTCCAATTTCTTCGTTCATAATTTCAACTCACTTTATACACACCGTTTCGTTGTCAAAACGAGCTAATATTTATTTGGCAGCCCGCGGGACCGCCTCCGGATGAATTGGAAATCATTTATTCACTTCTCTCTGTCTCCCCGATTTCATTATTTCTAATTCAAGCAGCAAATTTTTTTTTTTCTCTCTCTCCTTTTTGGCTACACAGGTACTACAAATAACTTGTACATACATACCTGCCTAATTATGCACATCCAAACGGACGCTCGGAATCGATCGTTTTTTTGTTTCTTTTTTTCAACATCTATTAGGGTGATTGCCAGATTGCATGTTATCCCGAGAATCGGTGATCGGTTTTTGTTCGCCTTTTTTTTTTCATTCCCTCTTTTTTCATCATCTCTTTTGTTTGCCTGGTTTTTCTACACAACAAGGCAAATTGCCGATCCCATGAGCGATAAATTACCGTGGCCAACGCGTCCGTCGAATCCCCCGCGTTAGTTACGTCAGTGTATAGGAGCAGTTGGTTCGATTTACGTATATGTATACATGTATATATGCATACACACACACACACACGCGTAAGCATACCCATAATGGAGATGGTATAGTCACGAAGTTGATTGTTGCGGAGACAAAAATGAAGCGCTCTTTCTTCTTCGCAAGGGAATCCTTATTCTTAGTGCCAGCCAATACCAGATTTACGTATAGGTTCACGTATTCTACATATATGTATGTATGTATACCCATGAAAGTTTCTATATACCTAAGTATGTTATGTATATATGTATGTGTAAATCCAGTCTAACCTTTCAAGAGTGATTTAGAATGCTGACGATAGCTGAAATCCTCCCCGGCGTCTGCCCAGTATAAGGGTTATAACTACACTAGATCTTGAGTTCCCTGTCGTTTTCTACCCCTTCCAACCCCCTCTTTCTATTCTCCACCCTCTCTCTCTCTCTCTCTCTCTTTCTCTCTTACCTCGCCATCATCATCTCTGTGTCTGGCCTAATCCACCAAGTACCTTTTCTCCTAATTGCTCTAACTTCCACTGGGATACGGAACTTCGGTGGTGGCAAAGTTCAACGACGGTGGAAACGGGAAACGCGCGAGGGATGAGCAAGAAAACTATACCTCCCAGATATCTTAATCTCTTTAATTACCCACTTTATCCAGATATCTTGAACGTAAGAATGCGGAGTACACAGGCTGTAAGATGTGTCAAGGCACATCCGGACAATTTTTAAATATGAATTGAGTTGGGGTCGCTGTGTTTATTCTTCCGCTTAAATGTCTAACCCTTATTATTATTATTATTATTATTATTATACCTTCACCTCACACATTGAAATCCCGTTTATCATAGACGTGAGTATTTTTTTTTTTTTTTTTTCTTCCAACTTCTCTCGCCCTTAATCGGGGTTTCTTTATGTATACATATATGTATACTATGTATAATATATACACACACACGCACACCCTCTTTGCACGTATTTTCGCAGTGCAGCATAACGCTGTTTGCAGAATCGGGGAAACTAGGTCGAGAGCTACTTATTAATTGATTAATTAACTCATTTACTCGCCCGGCAGCTGTCGTTCATGGATATATATATATATATATATTATGTATATTCAGGGGTGCATTCGCTTTATAAAGGAGACGCTATGTATACCGTAAATTTGTTGATAAATAATTATTCGCAGAGCCGGAGGATGTGTGTCCTTCTATATGTCCTACGTACAAGGTACATGTCAAGACTGTGACATTGTTCCTTTATGCTTCTGCGACGTGGCAGAAGCTCTTTTGAAGCAGGAATCGCGTTACGAGAGTACGAGAGAGATCGGGAAAACAGAGAGAGAGAGAGAAGAAAAAGGAAAAAGAAAGTCTCTGGTCAGGTACCGATATACATACACTGTATATATACTGAACTCTCGGAAGGTCGAAGGGTGCGACAGCGTCTCGATCGATTTTTACTTAGGTAGCCGGATGTATATACAGAGGTGAGTGAATTTCCGTAAGCAGTCTAGACCGCCGCACTTCCGTTTAAATCACGGTCTTCCTTCTTTCCGTCGAGAAGGAAGGTGGAGGGCGAACAGAAGAGAGGAAAAACTGTAATACCGTTCGAAGGGGAGTTAATAACGGCAGGAATTTCTCGGACAAGATTCAAGTAGCCGTAAAAGTCTCTTTAATACTAATAAAACATTTCTCGGATATTTTTACAACCGAAAGGAATTATCGCCTTTGCTTCATTCAGAGAATTTTTCATCCTGATTGTCATCGAGACAATCACGTAACAACAAAAGAAGCCAAATACCGTCCGGTAGAAGGAATACGGATATCAGGTGTGTTCTTTTTTTTTCCTCCTTCTTCCTTCTCTTTTCAATCGTCGATAAAACTGTTTCCATTACACGAAATGGACCGTCCTCATCATGATCCTTGGAAACTGCAGCGTAGACGAGACTCGACTTTTGGACGTTCGAGCATTTTCGTAGTAGGAAATCCAGCGGGTAAAATTTGACTGGAGGAAGTAGTGAAGCCGTTGGTTCAAGTGCCCGCCGTCGGGAAGATTGTTCGACAGGGAGAAAACCGGGAACTCTTGTGTTGGATTGGACAGTGTTTCCGGCACAGAGGTGTATGCTCGGCCACTGCAGAGACTTGAAAGAGTAAAGCGATCAAGTACAGCAGCGCGCACGGCTAGTCGATCAACCGAAACCAATTTCCCTCCTTTCCAGCTCCGCTAAAAGGAACGGAAGAAGGTCGGGCTGACGTAGGTTGGTGCCTACAGTAGGTACGTCTCGTTCAGGGAGCACCCAACAAACTTGAAAAAACTCGCCTCCAACGTTTCGACAGAAAACCATTTCACAGCTTGGAAGTACACCCTGATTTCTTCTGGGGCTTTGTTAACCACCGTCATTTTCTTTTTTACTCCCCCCACCTTCGCGGTTTAATTTCTTATGACCGAAAAAATTCACCAAGAAGATCAGCATTAGCTTCTTTAAAGAAACAGATTTCAGGCTTACTTGTCATACTTTTGATGAACAACGATTTTGGAATCGATGATGTTGATGATGATGATGAAGTTTCTGAAACTCTGTTTGATCGTATTTGTTCACGGTTATTGATTGACTGTTTTCAACGTAGATTCAATGGCTTCTTATGACGCAAGTGGATGAAGAAATTCATTGAAACTGCTTCACAGCTTCGATTTGAATTTCAAGGAATCTTATGTATATTTTCATATTCTACGAAACAGAGATACGAGCGTATATCAGATATACAGCACAGCAAACAGCTCGGGCAGATAAATGTCTGACTTTTCCGCAGCGAAAGAAATTCTTCACCAGAGATTCGAAATTGTACCAATTTCTCTCTCTCTCTCTCTCTCTCTGGTTTTCCATTGATAAAACGAGACAAAGTAAGAAGATGATCTCCGGCTTAAATTCCAACGCTTCGTTTTATTTTGTTCACTCGAAACCCGACTTCCCGTTTTGTTCAATTCAAAGAGTGTACCTAATAAAATTCGTTCGTAGTCGAGACGGAGGAATGGTGAAATATTAGTGTAGCCATGGCTGTTGACACGGAGGTACTTCTCGTCTCTTCGGTCTGATATCCCTGCTTTGCTTCGCATTTCTCGTTTCGGGGTAACCGATTCACGTCGAAGCGGAAGTTGTCGCCTAGGACCGGATCTCGGAGGGTCTTCGGAAACGAACCGGGTCTTCGAAGGGTGGGCGAAAGGTGAAAGGACGCCGGCGGCGCAAATCGTATCGATAAATAAATCCCACAGGCAGAATTGCTGCCCGGGTCGCATATGTCGCAGCTTCACTTTATCCTTTGAGTTCTAATCGGGCTGCAGCAGCTATTGGTTTTCGGGATAATACCTTGACCAGCGCTGCAGTGAGGAAGCGAGGGATCGTTTAATGGAACCCTAAATTTGTTTCTTCATTAATTTCACTCGTGTTTTTTTTTTTTTTTTTTTTTTTTTTTGTTATCCTGGCACAAAGGGTACGGAAACACTTTTAACCTGACGATAATGTGTCGCGTGTTGTGTTCAAACGAGAAGCGCATTGTTCACCGGGGCTAGAAAACTCTGAGAGGTGATGCAACGAAGTTCCTTTTCCATGGATGCATACGTGTGTGCAGCGGTCCAACAGCCGCTATTTAAGCGAGATTAAAAGGGCTCGGCCAAATCGTTGTTTAATATAATCCTTTCATTTAAGTTTCAAGAGGAAGCCATTAAAATTGCCACGGGCCTTATACGAGCCATCTGCTGTGCGACTCGGGCTCGGGCTCTCTCTCTGTACAGGAACCGAAGCAACAAGAAAGCTTAAGAGGTTTCTACCTCTAACGCTGCATGTCCGTTAATAATTCACAATGACCGTGTCGCCCTGCCTTACCCGCTCCGCTTTATCGCCCCACAAAATATCGCCCCACTGCACCCTCCACCCCCTTTGCCGCTCTTCGTCATTTCGATCTACGGAACCCCTTATGGCCTACTAAATGTAACTTGAACGTACAACTTCTCCGGGTTATGGAAACCTGCAGCGGTTAGAGGAAGCTAGTAACACGGATGGAAAGCGATGGAACGTACTTATATAGTCATTTCTTGACTACCGAGGTCGATCTTTCCAAACTTTACTGAAACGAATCGTCGTAATACCTTGTGCGTTAATCATCTTTCATACTTACAACTCTGATATATCAGTGAAAAGCAATTGACAACATATTTTATTTTTTTGGTTTTACTTTGAAACCCTATTCATAAATGCTTATCATATATGCGAAGATTTATCTGGGAAAAGAGGTCGAAACGAATACTGGGTAATGAGATCCATCAGCGTCGTCGTTTACGCATGCGGGAAGAAATGGGAAGACGTGTGCAGTGACATATGGAAATTGGACTGGACTGACTGGGAACGAATGTGGGTGAAATAACAGATACGTGCCAAGATTTTCTTCCACTTCTTCCGTCGGGTTCCACCCTTTGTCCCGTTTTCTTTTTTCTTTTTTCGTTTTTTATCATCTAATTTTTTGATATTTCCATTCCTTGCCCCACTATATTTCCTCTACATCCATCCATCCTTCCTTCCTTACTTCCTTCCTTCCTTCTTTCCTCTTTTACCTCGCCTTACGCTCTTTGCCTTTTTGCTGCCTTCTGCAATTTTTCCTTTTTGCTTGCTCTGCTCCTTTTCTCGACGTGTCGACAAGACCTACTAACGTCAGAACGGCGGCTGCACACCCTGGGGACCTTATTTCCTCTCTGACGTCCTCCCCCCCCCCCCCCCCCCCTCTCTCATTCTGTCTTTATTCTTCACTCTCCTTTGCTTTTCATTCTACTCTGTATTACCTTTCTGTTCCAACACCTCGTGTCTCACGGAATCAACCACGAATCACGAGGTTGCGGTACTTGTTGAGATTTATTTTACATGCAATATTTCTCACTCTGTGACGCGTTATTTTTATCATTTTCATTTCCTGACTGAAATACGAAAACTCGGTATCTACATTGAATATGTAGATTTTATCGACGTGTTCTTTCGGTACGGCAAATTGAAGAGCTTACCGAAATTCACTTTACAACGGCACGATATATTTAACATGTATAACATGTATACATCATGTTTCTAACTAGAACAGAAACGTCTATGTATTTGGTTCATGAAACGGACTAAAACTGACGAATAAAGAGAAAATGAAGTCAAAATTCTTTGACACCAGTGATGTAGACTGTACATTACATAATCGTGTGATCCGAATTCAAAAAAATAATGATAAATATAGTAGACTAGAAACAAGAAACAGGTATAAATGCGCGCTAATGTTTGATAAGATGCTTAGCTGGAGGATAGGGTAACTGGGAGTTTAGGAAACGTAATGCAAAATCCACACTGTTTGCCCCAATTTCTCGATGTCATCCGTGTGTGTGTGTGTGTGTGTGTGTGTAGAGAGAAATACACGAGGTAGTAAAATCCATGAAATACGAAGGACGTGGAAGGAAGTTACATGAACATTTACTAGACTCATTCACTTAGGTGTACGTTGGATCGTGCAGTACGAAAGTTTATACCTAGCGGTCTAGCGTAATATTGCGACTGCAGCATCATCCCCCATGAATCTAAGCGATTTTGCAGCTACGGCCGACATATCTAAGGGGTAAAGCAGGCAAAGTGTGGGAATACAGCGGCGGCCATCCTTGGTATTATATAATGATTGTGCACCGTGCACTGCGTATAACTCAATTGTATATGTATACTATATGTAATACCGGCGCTCAGCAATATTGCCGATAAAACCATATCAGGGGTGAGATTCTTCCCTTTTCTTAAATTTTTAATTTCGAATAAGCCGCCGAGCGGGTAATCACTGTGCGAAAAATGACGTACACTGATTACAATAGTTAAGATTAAGAATTTATTACAATGATTGCAGAAATATTGTAAACGATTACAGAGATTGCAAGGATTATAAAAAATTACAAAAATTTCAATTATTACAAAAGATTACGGGAGGATTACAAGAATTGCAGAAAAATTAAAAAATATTACAAATAATTACAGATATTGCAAGTATTACAAAAAATGCAAATGTTACAAAAGATTACAGAAAGATTACGGAAAGATTACAAGGATTGCTGTGAGATTAAAAAATATCACAAATGATTACAGAGATTGCAGGTATTACAAAAAATTACAAAAATCGAAAGTAGTGAGGTTACAGTAACCTGCGTAAACCAGATTACAACAGTGATTAACTCCTTCTCGTTCACCGCCAGACCGGCAGTTGGGACGAAAATTATACTCGATTCATTCATCGATGGAGGTGATCCGAACGCAGAGGCTAAACTCGCAATGCAACGCCGTTTTTATACCTTCACGATTTCCGAGTAGTGAAGTTGCCAGTGAATTCGAGGAGCTTGTTTCGCCGGCAATTTCTGCTTTATTGCGGCTGCCTGTGCAATGATCATATTTTCCTCTTTCTCATCATGCATGAAAGCAATTAAACCTGCGGCAGCAGAGGGTGATGAACGGTTGTGGAACCAGACGAAGAGAACTGAAAAAAGAGGAGGATGGAACGACAGAGTAGGCTGGGGGGGGGGGGGGGGGGGGAAGGCAGAGAGAAGTGCGTTGAATCGCAGGATGTGAGCCACTCTACCTCCGACTTGATATTACCTGTGCATAGTATGGCGGATGGATGGACGGATGGATCCACTCCGACATCCTCGTCTTGGGAGGAGGAGGAGGAGCCTCTTCAATTGTTCTTTCGAGGAAATGACGAGGCTAAGATTCGATGCATACTCACACACATACACACGTTAACATAGACAGATTTTGTCCGACATCATCAACACCGTTGAGAAAACTCTAGACGACGTCGCGATCTTCTTAAAGACTGTGAAATGTGCACGCATGATATGATTAACCTGTTTAACTATTCTCCTATTCCACGCCATTATTCCATTGTCTGGAGAAAGGGGGGGAAATCGGAATGCCGCGAGATATGTGGAATGAAATTCTAGGCATCCGTATACCGTGTACTTTGAGAATATGGTTGCTTGCTGCAGGTTGGATATAATTATACGGGGATGATATGAAAAAGAGAATAAAAGGTAGACGTAATTGAATGGAAAACATTTGCAACCTTATGGATATTGTTCGAGAATATTGTTATGTATATATATATGCTTTAATTGGTGAGAAAGGTAATACTTGGAAAGTGTTTTATGCTTGCGTGAATTCTACAATTCTTTCACGTGTTGTTTCTTTTCGATTGTTTACGATTTCTTCACCGTCTCAGTGGGTATTAAATCAAGGAGTGAAACTCCTGTACAAATGACCGTGAATCCGAAAAATAATCGTCGCTCTTCCTGAAGACCAATCCATGCATCAAACTATCTTTGAACTTTTCTCGATGCATTCGAACCGTATCGCTGAGGATCGTGTCACCTTAGCAATCGATCGGGTTTAACGAATGAGGGGGAGAAAAGAGGATATCGTGATTCGAGCGTTAAAAATTGACGGATTTCCTGCTCGCCGAACAGAAGAAACTCACGCTCTGTTACCTATGGAACGGGCGGTGAAAATCTCCGCTGCGCGATATGCCCGATGAAATTGAATGAAAAATTCGATTCTCGTTGCGTTTTGTTGAGCAAAAAATTTTCCACAAATTGTCAAAGAGAAAGGGAACAATTTTTTCTACACGCCCATCTCTCGATGACCACCTGTTGAAACTGCCTGACAATCTCGTCAACCTTCTACATTTTTCTACAAAATATTTATATGTCAAACGACCACGTGTGCACATTTTGCGTTTCACATTTCACCATCGACACGGTTGCCCTGATTTCGCGAATGCGCGGGGATGCAAAGGTTCGATAAAATTGATGCGTTTGATCAAACTGACGTGACCCAATTTTTTTCCACGTTGCAGGTAATTAGCGGCGCGCAAAATAAGAAAAAAAAAAAAAAAAAAAGTTAAACTCTCAACTTTCAGTTCGAGGTAAGCCATAAATTATCGCAAGCATGATCACGAGCGGAAAAAAGTACGCTTGCGAGGAGGGGGGGAGGGGGGGGGGGGAGCAAAAACTAGAGCCAAATAGAAATGGCGGGGGTAAAAAATAAAGAAAAAAAAAATTCCGTCGATCCGTCAAACGACGACACCCATCGATTTCTCGAGCAAGAGAAATGCTAATCCAAAACTTTGTGTGAGAGAGAGAGAGAGAAGGAAGAAAGAATGAGATAAAAAATAATGCAAATCCTTCTCCACTTCGGCAAATATCCAGAGAAATTCCTCGCGCTTTTGGCGTGAATATATCTCTTCAAAATCTCCCCTCCGCCCCTCTTTCTCACACCAAAACACCCTCCCCCTGCCACCTCGTTCGTCCCTTCAGCCATAAGTCGCGCGCGTTTTGCAGACGCTGTGTTATTAATCTAATCCTACGAGCTGTTGGTTCTTTAACGCGGATCTCTGTATATCTTTGCAAATTTAATTCGAGGATCCTTCACTCTCCGTATTCTCCCCCACTCGCTCAGTATTACTGGGTAGAATCCGCGTCCCGTCTCCCCCTCCACCCTGTAGCTACCCTCATTTCTGCCTCTCTTCACCGGCTCTCTGCTAAAGAAATCTTTAATTACGAACTCCGCGAATTGTTTAACGGAAATACGACCCTACCTATATCCTCCCTTATTCCCACTGCACGGAGAGATCTTTGCCCGGAATATTTGAATCCCTACTCTTAGACAATCTAGCACAGTCACTTGTTTCCGATTCAAATTTATCCCATACAAGATTATAATGCTGTACTAGTTTTTGCAAAAAAAAAAAAAATTGTTTATTCAACAAAATTATGAATAATGTAAACAAATTTTCACTGTGATCGAGTTACCGCTGTGCTGTGATTCGTCTTGTTGAAATTACACTTTGAAAAAAGAAGGGGGGAAAAAATAGAAAGGAGAAGAAAAGAAAGATAGATAAAAAGTTGAAAATTTCATATCCAAACTTTTATTCGCACGTCTATATCTTCTTCTTACTTGGGGCCGAGATGCTCGCGTGATAAATATTATATAGTGAAAAAACGTGGCGTGGTGGTGAAAATGCGAGAGGGAATAAATTTCTCATCCCTATTTGTCGGGAGTTGAAAGATGAGAAAGGGACAAAATTTGAAAATACCGTTACTATGTATCAGGTTGCATTATGGTGTTTTTCTTTCTTTCTTTGTAAATTCTTTTCTTCTGTTTTCTCTCCTTTCCTCTCTCTCGCTCTCTCTCTTTTCTTTTCCAGTCGCCACTGCAAGACTTGGGGGAATTATTTATCAAACCCCAAACGCCACGCACGGTTTAATCTTTCAGGGTGGGAAAACTTGGCCATTTTCCAAACGTTGAAATGAAAATTAAGAATCACTTCTCTCTCTCTCTCTCTCTCTCCCTCTCTCTCTTTTCCCCACTTCCAGTAGACAAACTGACTGCGAAGAATCCCATGTTTCACTTTTGTTATTATTAAATATTTCTTCTTTTTTCTTCATTCTTTCACTTCTCTCTCTCTCTCTCTCTTTCTCTCCTCTTTGTATCGTCAACCCATTTCATAAGGAAAAGTTTTCATTAAATTATTCCTATATTACTTTCCGGAGACTGACAGGATTTTCGAAAAGAGGGTTCCCTCTTCGTCTACCGTATAAAGGCAGTAAATTTTGGGTGTTTAATTAAATTTAAATTAGTTTTTCCTTTTTTTCTCCCTCCCGTCTTGTTCGTCTGGTAGAACCGCAGTAATGACTTACACATCTGTATATACATATATACATACATATATATATATATATGGATGTATATGTAATTATGTACACACATGTGGATCATAATTGGTTTTTACAGATTTATAAACTTTATTTCACTTCCGCCATCTTACAAAGTCCCAGGTACGTACATATGTGATACATACACGTACAGGCATACGCCTGTATACTCGGACTGTGCTTACTTTATTTTTTCGTCACGCCATACTGACCGGGGAATCCCAGGAGATAACTAAGTTTTTCCTCCCGCTTCGCCGTCTTTTTTTCCTCTTTTCTTTTCTTTTCTTTTCTTTTTTTTCTCTCCTCTCGGGGCAGCTTCCATCGTTGCCGGCCACGAGGTTATACACACTATGTCTATACCAAAGATTTAAAATTCAATGAGTTCTGTTTCGTTACGTTGACAATAGAGGTCGACGACTGAAGGAATTCGTATTCAGGACGTGCAGGACGAAAATAAAAGGGCGGAATTCCGCCTGCCAAAGTCTCGGTACCATCTTTTCCCCTGTATACCTATACATATATATATATATATATATATATATATATATATATATATGATACAATATAATATATATTATATCCAGCCCGCCACGGGCTGTGCACCCTTGGAGAAACTTTTTTCTTCGCCAAACGACAATCGTGTCGTTAATTTTGCAGAATAAGCTGGTGTTGCGAACAATTCTCGAAAGACGAGGACTACAGGCAGGCAGACGCGCGATGACATTCTTCGGGAACGCGCATTAGCACCCCCGGCGAAACTAACCCCTAGCGTCAAATGTCGTGAGTTTGGGGGGCGGGAAAATTGTTGAATGAGGTCCCGGCGCGGTATTGAAAGACCAAGTATACGTAGGTGGTGCTAATTAGCCGGAACTCGTGCGGCATTATCCGGAGTTTGTCTTTGCCGAAGTAGAGTTCTGTCCGCGTGCGGTCGCTTGGTTCTCCCTTCCTCTGCAGACTCCGCAGCGCCCTCGTCGTCGTCGTCTTAATACCTTCTATTCACCGCTGCCACCGAGTAGGGGCTCAACTTCGGATCGTGGATAACAAAGGCCATTAGCGTTTGTCGTCAAAGGGGGAAATAATTATTGATATTCAAATCCATTCCACCCTTTGACGACGACGAACCAGCGCCAACCCCAACGGCCTGGATTTTCACGGACCTCGGAGCGACGACGCCGTCGTCCCGAAATTGGCATTCCTTCTTTGTCGATACGAGGATGAAATTATCGGGCCCGAAACCTACCCTCGTTGCTTCATTCTCTTTGCATCGTCGCCCCGAGTTCTAATAATCAGAAAATCGCACTTGGGGAATCAACGATTTTCTTCGAACTAATTTGCGTACTCGTTGAACAGACGAAAATGTTTTAGACGCCTATTTTTACTCATAATGGCAATGGGTTGGGCTTTGAGGGTGAAAATGTAAGGATTCGTTATCATCTAAAGACGAAAGTATCAGTTTTGGCAAAAAAGATTCGTTCATCGAGTAAAATGATGCTTTTTTTGAATCCTTACAAAACGTGAGCTTGAAATTCGTAACGTAGGTGTCAGGATTCATTTTTAGAAAAAATCGTAATTCCGCAACTTTGGGATTGTCGGAGATTGAATAAATCGTAGTAAAAAAACGTAGTAATATTCTGGAAAGTAACCACCTTCAAAGTCATTTCAAGTTTGCGAGTCAGTGGTTTTCTATTTTCGATATTTACTCACCTAACTGCGTTACTCAGACCCATGATGCAGGTATATCAAAACGTAAAAGCTAACGAAAGCTCGACATTCGACGCCTTTTATCTTCCCCAAAGTAAATCATCACCGGTTCTGTATTCACACAATGTTGTTTTGTTTACTATGCACTACGAGTGCAGAATTCTGTATGCTATGACTGTCGACGAGTCGACGAGCGATATCGAATTAGAATTTTACGCATTGCCTGCCTCTCGTCCCTGTCACGCTGGTCAAATTATTGTTATGTATTGATATGTGTGCGTATAGCTGGGGTTCGATAACGCGTCACTTTCGTTTAAAAATCTGTTCGTATCTATTGATATACGCCAGAGTGTGCGACGTTATTGAATTTTTAATAAATCAAACGAAACATGGGGCTGCTGTTCCCGGTTCACCCTCCCTCTAGGGCGTGTGTCGTTATGTGATAAATGACTCGCCCATACCAACCAGCACAGCGTCTCTCATCTACCCAGACCTCCGTTTTACTCTGCATATCAAAGACAGAGAAAAGCAGAAAGTGAGAAAATACATCTCCAGAGAAAAGGTCGTTCGTGCTACAGTACAGGATGCAACTATTTTGCTACTACCTTGTTTAGTTGAACGATGTATGTAAATACCGTGGAATTGTTTCACGGGAAATTGTAACCATTTAAGAATATTCATGTTAATGAAGTACGCGTACAATGGTTACTTGAATCAATGTCCGTTCATTCATTGGATGAACAATGGAAATGAAAGATACATTTCATTTGTGTATGCAATTGATGGAACAAGGTCGGTTTAAACTACGAAAATTAACAGTACAAAGTTCCTCTTCAAAGGACGTTCAGTTTACCTCCAATTCGTGGTTGTGATTATTCATATCTTGATACCTTGAACGGTGACTCCAGCAGCTTTAGTTTTTTATATAAAGAAGCCGTGAAGTACAGTTTGCTAATAGTGCTTGGGTACGTCTTAAGCGTATCATCGTCGCCAGTGTGAAATGTAAACATATGCAATTGATGGAACAAGGTCGGTTTAAACTACGAAAATTAACAGTACAAAGTTCCTCTTCAAAGGACGTTCAGTTTACCTCCAATTCATGGTTGTAATCACTGATATCTTGATACCTTGAACGGTAACTCCAGCAGCTTTAGTTTCTTACATAAAGAAACCGTGAAATACAGTTTGCTAATGGTGCTTGGGTACCTCTTGAGCGTATCATCGTCGTTAGTGTGAAATGTAAGCATATGCGATATGCAAAAATCATCATTTGTACATCTGTATTTAGACTCGCCGTACACCATCATCTCTGGCAGTGTCTGTACGTCGTAAGTGTCCGTTGCTAATTAGAAGCGGTTGGAGAAATTAACGCGTAATAAGACCGCGTTGCTGGCAGGCTGTTGATGGACGTAAAGATAGGGTGAGCCTGTGTTGCACAATAGATGGTGTGCGTCGTCGTGCGCCTTGGGAGACGAAGGAGTTGCTGCAGGGTGAGGGAGCAGAGGAGGTTGCAGGTTTTTGAGAGGGAGGGAATCCCGTGGGAATATCCCACACTGGGCAGGCACCGGAACACCCTACTGTTCCCCTTTTAGAAAAGTTAAAAGACTCCGGCTGCAAGGCCGGAAGTATATTATACAGGTGTAACAACTTTGGGGTCTAGACGACTCCTCTAGTCGCTTAGACGACGACGCCTCGCGGTCTCTTGGAGTTTCGTCTCTTTGGCCCAGATGCGTGCGTGGCGCGGTAGGTTGAAAGCATAAAGTCACTTCGTATTATATATATATTTATTCCCTCCTTCTTGACGCGCGCTCGCCTTAAATTCAAGCCTTATACTATAACTGCGGTCGACTAAAATTTCGATTTTGAATAATGCCGAGGGGTAGATTCTCATATTCCCATTCTTTTTTTACCCACGGGAACCGCACCGGGATTAATGGGGTCGAAAGATTTGAATAATGAAATTGTATTTTTCTCGACTTACAACATCGGATCGAACTTCTCCATTTCCACCCTCCTCGAGACGTTTCTCGCTTTGGTCTCATAATTCTAACCTAACCTGAAAACCGTTGTTCGATCTGGTAACATATCTCGCCGAGATTATAAAGAATATAAAAGGTTCGGAACGCTGTTCGGGTTCACCGATTAGTCAGAGATCCGTGACGTCATCCGAAGTCATTGGATCGCTCGATTCTCAAACGGCGGGTAAATTAGAATCTCAAATTCTTAGCTAGCCATCATCTTTACGCTTTGATATATTGTGATTTACGCCTCCAAAGTGCAGATCTATAGTACACAAGCGTTATGATTATACAATATACATGCAGCGTAACGTATATCAAGGATAAGATCAAATCTGACAAATACGTATTATGCATGTCGGTGTATTTGGGCGTAATTAGTTCTGAGTGTTCCTCTAATCTGAGCGGTTCTGTAATTCCTATGCACGATGTGTACCCTCGCATTGATGTAGAAACAATAATTACCTATAGTATACACTCTGGGATTACATGTATGTATGTATGTATGTATGTATGTATGTATGTATGTATGTATGTACGTGTGTATATAGTTATAGATGCCCTGCGGATTTGCCGTGGTTTGTAATTAACCTAATTGACACGCTCTCTGCAGTATCTTGGAACCTACGCCACCTTCCTTATCCACCTGCTCCCTCTCGTCACGTTCCTTACGTATTTGTAATTATCCTCGATATCCCCTTTTCGCCCCCTTTATCCTTCTCTTTTGCTCTCTTAATACAAATAAATTTTACGAAGAGGTATTTACTCTCGCCAATTTGACTTCCTTCTTCTTTTTATTTTTTTTCTTCTTCTCTTATACTTTCGAGTCTTGGATTATTACCAATTTCACGATAAGATGTGAATTTATGTGGGAATCTTTTTTTTTTCACAGCACAATTCCTGCGTGCGAGTTTATTATTAATTTCCTGCACAACTTTTCCCATAATTTCTCGGTCGAATTTATTCAATGTTACTTCGTAATTTTCATATTTACATCCATAACAAACGTCATCCAGAGTTATAACGTGAATTTATTAAACATTATTACACCTTCATTTTTTTTTATCGTTACTAGCATATCATTTTATCATTCTTGGCATGATTTCTTCTGCATTTTTTTTTTTTTTTGGCTAATTGATACTCCACAGAGTCTGGCCACACATGACTTTTATTGATGGTAATTAGGGTTCGTTGAAGCTAACTACCTCCTTTGGAAGACCTCGCAACACTTTTTCTCATACCCGATCGACAGGATGTCTGAAGTTTTTTGCTATCCTGTTCCGACGGGAGATTTTCTACCTTGTATAATGTCCCGGTCATATGTTCATTATTGTAAAACGTTAAAACATTCCGAGAGTACAGATTCTCTGGTAAATTCGTCTACTTTCACCATCTCCACGGGTTTCCAAGGTGAAAAAGAAAAAGAGTAATTGTCGAGAGTATAAACTTCGCGACTAATATTTAGCTGGCGCACTTGTCCTCCTCGATCCTGCTAAGGCTGGCAAAAGTACAAGGAAGACAAAAACAAGGAGGTGAGGCGGAAAAGAGATTCAAATTAAAGTGGAAAGCTGGCTAGTGTTTATTACGGAATTCTGGGTCAAGTTAAGCCAAAGTTATACATATAGTCTAGTCACAGGACGAAGGAGGTGGAGGTGAAGGTGGAGGTGAAGATGGTGGTGGTGGTGGCGCCTGTACCTACCACCACCGCTGACTGATGAGTGAGAGCGCGGTTCCGCGAATTGAGAAGTTAATCTTCCTGTTGGCCCCGCACGACTTGATCCTCAGGGCTCAGCGGCACCGTGGACCGAATAACCCGCGCCTTCTTGCTTTCATTTACAGTTTCCCAACTTCTTCCTCTACGTGTATTTACCGTGCGACCTACGAACAAAGAGACTCTCGAGTCGAAGAGTGGAGGAAAGTGGAAAATCACGGCTCGGCCTCTTGCCAATTTACCATTTTATTTTTATACGGATTTATTTTTTGCATTATTTGCATACGGAAAGGAATTTCATTTATTAGAGTTACTGGACAATTATTTAGAATGAATTCTTAATTACTGCATGGTACGTCGTCTGCTAGAATTTAATGCGCACGCGCAATAATCCGAGAACGGCTGTTTGCCATGCCGGGGCGAACAACCGTCATAAATTTAGACGACGCGACACTCACCGCGATGTATCTAACCTCAAAAATTTTTACAACTTTCGGTATTCCGCCTCACGCGCTAGTTCTGCAGCTTTCGTAGTTCATCACAACTGCCAGCTACGACTGTCAAAATTTTTCACCTTACGTTTATTACGGTTGATCCTCCTGACGAACAGCCTGCACTCTTGAATTGAAACTTGTGCGCGTTAAATTTTAACACACCAACGAATGTACAGTTGTTTGGGAGTAAGCAGTGCGCATTTCACTATACGGAGTAAGTAAATTGTGTTTATACTGTTATACGATATATAAGACGAAACAAACAGGGTGAAAAAAAAAAAAAATGGAAATTGTAGTCAAGAATTTTATAATAACCACAAAATTGGAAATTGAATCAAATTACAGTAAAAAAAAAAAATTGACACGTTGTGTTATAAAATTTATCCAAATTATTAATGACTGTTGAATAATGTTTCAACAAAGAAGATTTCATCAGTAGGATTTAAATGAAGGGGAAAAAAAAAGGGAAGACCAAAAATTTTTCGACAACGTGGCGTCCTGCTACGTTGGATTACCTGATAATAATAATAATAATAATAATAATAATAATAATAATAATAATAATAATAATAATAATAATAATACCACACTTAAACCCGTCTTGCTACTTACGGATTTACATTATATATGTATATTATAAATGCGCGCTCACACGTGAGTGTGCATAATATATACATATATGTATAACACTTGAGTATACCATAATATAAATAACCGTGAGACTTCCTGTTTCGTTTAGTAGTTATCATATATAAATACATATATATGAATATAAGCACCTGTTCAACTTCATTTACACGCTTATAAGCAGTTTCAGATCAATAATCCAAAATAACTGACAGCTCCTTTCGTCCACTGGGTATCCGGTCGCGTTTGTGCTTGTGTGTCACGGAGTAAATAAAATAGATGAAAACAGGTCGTGCATAGGAGTTGGAGGAAGGGTGGAATGAAAAAGAAGGAGTCAGCCAACTTCTAACTCCTAATAAGCCTCCGCCTTGGCGGGTTTCTAATAACGTTTTTGCCGCCCCCCTCCCCCTCCCCTTTCCTGTCTTTTTGCCACACCGCATGGAAGCATCAGGAGCAGCAACTGCGGCGGGAGTCTCCTGCGCAGTTTTTTCCTCCACCCCCTCCCTTAATTTCAACTCTATGCAAATCCCTCTTCCCATACATATGTATCAATGTTGCGTATACATGGATACGAAAATACATGCGTGTATGTGTGTGTGTGTGTGTCGGTACTCGCGAAGTTGACTTATAAGTTTAAAGTTGCTCTTGCGCGAGGCGTGTACCCGTCGTTCACAGCAAACAATCAGACGAGGGTCGCACCCTGAAGATGAACGGGGGTGCCCCCCCCCCCCTGCGATCTAGTCGTGGCGAGAGGGGCTTTAACTTTTCAAAACTTTGTATACGATCGCTTTAATTTATTTCATCGAAATTCAAAACGGCCCGTGCCACGCGCGGTGCTTCTCCTTCCTCCTCCTCCTCCTTCTCATTGCTGTCTGGGCATGTACGCACGGTGCGTTATCAGGGTGGCCACACACCTGGTGAATCTGGAAAAATTGAAGATGTCAGGGAATTTTTAATTTGGTCATGGGAAAAACTGATAATGTTACTTTTCTATTATGGGAATTAGAAATGATTTTTTCATGGAATAAGTTTACTTTTTTTTATCGAGAAAAGAAATTGGTTTAAACTGATTTTTTTATGTTATATTTTTCTTCAATTTGAATTGAATTTTAAGCGAGTATAGAGTTAAGTAAGCTGAACAATTTAGGTTTTAGTAACTTACTAGAACTGGGTAAATGTCAGGGAAGACTAGGTTTTAGGTTCTGGAAAAATCTGGACATGTCGTGAAATGTTTTTTCCAAAAATTTGTGGCCATCATGGTTATGCATGACTGCGATTATGTATAGATATCTTTGGACGTGGAGAAAATTGAAATTTGAATATTGCGAGAATCCTATTTGGAGACGATAAAGACGAGGCTTGTTATAACGCTGAGTCAACTAATTTTAGTCTGAGGAGCTTCGTTATTTGCTACTGTTTTTATAAACTTCAGAAGACTTCTTTTCTCTTGTGAACCGAATTTCAATCTCATATTTTTCACGAACTTTTATGATTCGACAAATGTAAGATCCTTCTTGATTGGTAAAGTGATGTTGCGCGTTACAATTGTGTTGCTAACTATGACTAATTCAACTCTTTCAGAACCATGTTTTCGTCGTTATTCATTAAGCATCCTCAGTTAATAATTTAGACTTAGCCTCCTTCCCCTTTCATGGAAATTATTACAAAATTTTTAAATGATAGTTTTTGTTGGAAACTTACGAATTTCGCAAAGATCGTTTGCGGGTTAATCCAGCTTGAAAGTTGTTGCATATAATAGCAACCGAAGAATATGTTGTTTCATAACAATTTTTAGATCAACTGTTTATCATTAACCCCGAATTATATGAAATGCAGAAAATAGAAAAAATTATTTTTCAAAACAGATAATGGAAGCTTAATGAGTTCGAAAAAAAAATTATGGTGTTCCAAAAAACAACTTTTCGCACATAATTTGTTCTTCGAGTGAAAACGGCCCGTGACTAGTATCGTAGAAAGTGAAGAAATGGAGAAAAAAAAAGAAAGAAAACCGATAAACTGTATGATTCACTTTCCAATTAATTTTTTTTTTTTTTTTCTTTCTCACAGTCGTGTGATAGGAATTGAATTTTTTCTCTACGTATATAATAGGTGGTTCAAGCCATTACCGAGAATGTCGAAATTGAAGAATTTTATTAAATTTTCCCACCTGCACGCGGAGTATTATATAAGATAGAGAAAAAACGATAAGCTTCGCGAAGGTATGATAATGCAAATTTTTTGAATCGATAAAATTTAATTTTCCAACAGCGCAGTAGGATGGGACACCATGTTGAACCAACCGAGGTGCTGCTTTCACCGGTGAAGGCGCAAAAAAGAGAGAAAAAATAAAAAAAAACTTTCGGTTCATTCGCGTGTGACTGGCGTGTGTAAAGTGCATAACGTGTCCAGATTCGTACAGGGATTCCTCCAATCCTTGCAAAGTATGCGCAGTGTAAAAATGGATTAGAGTAATTACGCGTGGCGTGTCTAACGATCATAGGTAGGTGGATCGTGGTGTAACGACGTATTTCATGCTACTTAGCTGCCCACTGACCACAACGTCCATGCCCAGTTATTGCTACGCATTCACCGCAATCTCGACACCATCGCATCTCCTGCCGTCTCTTTATGTCCAGATCGTAGATCCACTTGCAAGTACATTGTGTGTATACATTGTTACGAGACTTTTTACATGTTCAAGCTTCACTCTACGTAGTTTGTGTTATAACAACTACGCAATTAAAACGTACAAAGGTATCGTCAAGGTTTAATGCCACTGCTATTATGCATTTTTCTCTCATTCGAAATCCGGTATTTTCAACGTATAAATGCTTTGATCGAGGAGGTATCAGGATAATTGAAGTATTTTTGTAAACCTCGTAATGAAGCTTAGGCGCAGCTTTTTCCCCTCCTCTTTCAAAGCGAGCCTGAAAACGAAAGAAATCTGATCGTATCATGATTGATTCCATTGGTTAATCACTCCCTGCTATACGAAGGAGTGGATTCTATTCAGAATTGGCAATTAGCGATACGTTTATAACGGCACGTCGGATATTTTTACGGTACCTTGACGATGAAAAGAAGGGACGAAAAGAGAAAGGAGGAGAAAAAAATATGCGGTGGGGGAAAAATACGGGGGATGATTTAATTACACCAAGCCGACCATTGTCGCTGAAGAACTTTTAACTCAATGAAGAGATAGGTAATAATTCTTCTTCCCTCCATTTTATTCAATGAAGAGATAATCATCCGTGTTCGCAACCACTCGACAGACATTTTATCCAATCGCGAATCGAGACGTATATATCTATATTGGTATAATACGCGGAACGAACTTACATTGTTAGGTAGGCGTATGATAAAAGGTAAATGTATTACAACGTACGTTCGTTAAGTGCTCCCGAAATTCAACTTCTACTTAAAATGAGAAAGGATTTGTTCGTTTCGCTGAATGAATGCAGCCGGAAAAGCGTCAAGTATCTCTCGAAATTTCATTCAAACGTATAACATTTCGCTGAACAATCACAATTATTCACCAGTCCACTCTAACTTCAGTTTCAATCAACTCACATTTCTTCATTTATCCCTCAATAAGTCCGACTTTTCTTTCTATCTCACGTGGTAATTCCCTTAAACGAGATTATTTTACGACTATATTATCATTTTTGAGAAAACTTCAAAACGAACTTCAATTTGCTTCGAATTACATGACGATGCATCCCATTTTCGCGCGTCAGGTGCATCGCCGGTCATTGTCACATAATTCGTATAGAATCGAACTCGCATTTTGATACAGACCGAGAACAAGTTAGCCGTAAGGTTTAGGCATTCACGTAGTGACTCAAGTGCACCCTAAATGCGCAAACACATACATTCGTATGCATATGTATGTAGACATCGTAGCCTCATAGGTAGAAGTACAGTTTGATCAAGAAACTCTGGGAAGTGGGGCGATGGTTAATACGGTGGTATAATTCATGGGGTAGTTAAGTGGGACGATTTAAGCGAGGGACAGTAGCCAGTCAAGAACTTGATTCCTGAGCCAGTCCTCCGAAACTTGGCGTTGATATATAGAGGAAAGGGCGAACCAAGGGGGGCGTTTATTGCGAGTTACAAGTTATAACGTATAACCGCGTCGCCGTGCTCGACCAAGAAGCCACGGCTATTCGTCAAACTTTACTTCCTCCTCCTCATCGCGAAACTTTCGGGCGACAACCGCCGCGCGTCGCCACCTCCGCGTTTCCTTCTTCTCCACCTCCTCCACCTCCTCCACCTTCTTCTTCTTCTTCTTCTTCTTCTTCTTCACCCGCCGCCGTGACAATAGACTAATGACTGAATTTAGCCCCGCGACTTATAGCGATAGCGCCGCATATTACGCCGGCCTACCGTCGTTTATCGGTTGCGTGTGCGCCTGCGTAAAACACATGTCGTCTGCTGCACACACACACGTCCTGCCTAATAACGGGCATAATGGCCGTGTACAGCGATCACAACTCGACTGCAGCTGGGCGCCTGGCGTTATCACGATGACATTGTCACGTCGTTTCACTCCTAAGTTAACAAGGTTATGTGAGGAGTGGCGGATGTAGAGCGACTCTGCATTGTCGGCTAACTACTTACAGCTCTGCCTGCCTGTTCGCCTTACGCGCTTCGGGGATGATAGATTACTCTCTTTGGGGTACGATTTGTTCACCGGGTGGTTCAATATGCCTGTACGCTTGGTCTTGACACTCTTGACCCAGTCATTTCATCACAATTGCACGTATATCTGGAGTTTTTCGTGAAACTCACCGTTCACCGCCAGCAGATATGCAACCGAAGCTACGTGTCACGTGGTTATAGGTCTGTACTGTCATTTCCAAAAATATTTGACAATTTTCGGCTGATGCAAACTCCGTCAATCGTTGTATGAATTTAGAAATGTCAGTATTGAACTGATCGCTTAGCATGGAGACTACACGTTTAGCACAGATTTTCTATCTTCTGCCGCTGAACGACGAGTTTCATGGAAAACTTCCGATGTAGACGAGTGGAAGTGAGGGAAGAGGGAGAGGGAAGTGGAAAGAAAAGAAAAGAAATAGAGAGAAAAATGAAGCTGTTTATTGTTGCTACTATAAAATGTACAGAATGCAATTTCATTCTCAGAGATTATAGATACAGTTATTATTGCTAACATTTTCTTCCGTCTATTGTCTAACATAAATTAATACGTAGACACTGTGCCCGATTTTGGTTATCTTGTCATTTTTCCTTACACATGGGATCGAATAAACTTGTTTACACTTGATTTTTTGTGAAAATATCGGTACCGCAGGTACATTGTATATGCTGATGGTGACGATCGTGAAAACAGTTTGAACCGCTTTTTCAGAATTCAGCTTGAATAGAATCGCAGCATTCAAGTAACTAGAAATGAAGATAACTTCCTGGAGATTAAATGAATGGTGAAGCTGGGCACAGATCAAGTTTTGTTTTTATCCGAATTGTATGTATGTATGGATAGTAAAGTAGTCGCAACTGGTTTTCAATTACGGAAATATGAGAGGTATGCAGGCATCGGGTGTAAAAAGGGAAATATTTTTCATAAATAGATTCAATTACGTGTCTGCTACAACCGTATAATATCTATTGCATAAAACAACACTTGTGCTGTAATTATAAACGAGTATATAATTTAATCTAGTTGAGAGAATTTCAACAACTGATTCCTCTAGCAGTTTCATCCCCCTGGTAAAAAAATTTGAATTTGAAAAATCTTCCGTTGTGATAAAAATTTCCACCGTGATTCAAGTGGACCAAACGTCGTTTCGATTGTTCCGAATTAGCTATCCGATTCGCAAGAACATATACCTATCATGATTTCGTTCAGTACCACCTTTGCTACCGCTAGAAGACTAGCCTTATCACGTGAGACGGTAATACCAACTTAATGCCAGGAAAAAAAAAACACAACTGAAATTGATGAATGAAATGAAAGATGAAAGATGACGACGTTACCACGTAGGACGCACAAAGCCATTACAGTTTCATAACCGCGCGTCTTTACGTTGGTACAACCGTAACAACCCATCCGCTGGTAATCCAAACTAACCTTAAATCAAGCATCTTTTTATTCCGCCAATCAATCTCGGTGAAATCGAGACTCGCGTGTCCGCGGCGACACGCCTGCGGGCGTCGGTGAAAAGAGTTAAAAAAAAAAAAAAAAAACTGTGTAGAAATAAGAGGAGCGAGGGGGGGGGGGGGAATCATGAGTACCTTGAACCATGGTACACGTGGTTAGTACCTAGAAGAGTATCCGAGGCATGTGCAGCCTGCGAGATGAATGAAGAGAAACTAGTCCCGCAACTTACCAGTTACCAAACGACCGAGAAGAGGAGATGCGATGGCCGTGAAAGCAACAAGACCTGCACCACAACGCCGGCATTAACAAGCGTAAATCCAGGTATTCACCTTCGTTACACATTTACCGATCGGCATAGGCATGCGCTTGTGTATGTAGGCGCGGACGTAGATTTACACGCCACCGTCTATGCCCATGTCTAATGCACCTCGTGTTCTCCGGGGTTATCGCTTTCATTAGATCTTTACGATTTGGGAGGAGCTCTGTTGGAAGAGGAAAAAATAAACCTGAATACGATAGTAAAAAACGAAAAACAGAAGAAAAAAAAACGTTGTCGATTGAATAATAATAAGATTAGTAAAATGAATGAAAAGTAGAAAAAAAAGAAACTAACCCGAAGCCGGGTGAAGCGGAAAAATTAAAGGTGAGAGTAGAAGTATACGAGATTAGGATCTTTGATCGAAATTAACGATACTGATTAACTGTGTCTATACATTCTATACGATAATGTCGATGTATTTGTTGATGATCGATATTAGAAATGTTACAAGCAATGATCATTGAAGCGGGAAAAGGTGTATTTAATGTTTCATCCCTTACTTTTATCGCGGTGAAATGAACAACACGTATCTGTATGCACGTAAATATTGAAATTAATGAAATGTAAACAACTGCCAACGAGATAAACAATGAAAAATCACAGGTAAAAATGAAAAATAATCGTTGTTAACTAAAGGTTGGAAAAGTTTCCTGCGGTGTTTGTTAAATTGCACAAATGTTTGGAAGAATAAACGCGGAGGGATTGACAAAAAGGATGAAGAAAAACGGTGAAATTCCGTGCAACAACGAAACAAACAATACAAATGAAACAATTGACGGGAAAAATTAGGAACAGAGAAAACAAACCGGAAAAAAAAAAAAAAAAAAAAAAAAATTTTCGACCCAAATACAAAATTCGATTCTAGTCAATTTCCTTGCATATTGTTTCTTTTATTTATCATACTTAGATAAAAATAAAAAAAAAATTGGCTATTGATTTGTATAATAAAATACACACGTATACTTATAAAATCAGTTTTACCTATACACAAAGCTTTGGGGACGCAGAAGGTAATAGGAGCAGCAAACAGGAGCCGGAGGTGGGATGAAATGTACGTAAATACACGTTACTCGTATGATTTTTCACCTCAGTCCTTCACGTATGCGTATCTACAATATCCCAGTTATACACAAGCGTTTCCACGCCTCGACTCCGCGTGCATTATTCATTTATAATTTATTCGAGGTATAATTATAATCCTATAATTATAAATTACTATCAAAGAAATCGTACGGACCTGTACGTGACTACTATATATTTTATATATACACATATATAGGTATATATATATATATGTACGGATGTTCACGTATAGAGCACATTATAGAGAAGCATGAGAGTAAAAAGTTGTGTGACCGGTTATGCCGACGTACTAACGCGGCTTCGTACTAACTCCTCAACACTTCTCAACGAACTTACCGCTCTGCCATTGATACACCGGATGTGGCTTTCGTGTTACACTGAGGATGGATACAAATGAAACCGTGATGGAAGACTCATAATACCGGGTGTCTTTCGCATCCTTAAAACGACTCCGAAAACCCCTCGACAGGTGTACTGGAAGAGCAATGAGAGTGTGAATCGTATCGTTCTCGAAATACATTTGATCAAATTTTGAAGACACGCTGTTTTCTTTCCACACTCTGTGTCAATAATACAACTGTCGATAAAACGAACAAAGTAATTAAGAGAATAGAATTGCATCTCGTCAACTCGTGAATGAAAACGGGACTGCATCCGGTCTTTCTATATGTAATGTATGTGTGTCTGGAGTTTATGATGCAGGCATGGCGTACCTATCAGGTATAATGGATGTCGTTAGTGGTGCACTTGATCACCGTGTCCTTACTTTTCTCGGATGTTCAGGGAGTATAAAGTCCGCCGGGTTGTTAGAAGCCACTTTTTTCGGGGATAAGGTTGTTTCTTTTTATTTTATATTTTTTTTTTGTTGTTGTCGCTGCTGTTTTTTTTTTTTTTTTTTTTTTTTTTTTTTTTTTTTTTTTTTTTTTTTTATTCCTTTTACCTCCTCACCCACGGGCGTCGATGCAAGGACGTGTTTGTAACGTTTCAGAGCAGTTGTTAATTACCTACTAGGTACCCTATGGGTACCTTCATCCACAGGCAACCCTCAGCAGTAGTTAATTGTAAGTACCCTACTCTGGAAGGCGTAGGTATGTGCACTACATGAATTATACAGCAGCGATGACTTGAGCACGTTGAGAGTTTAGTTTTGTAGAATTATTTTATGCGCAACCTGCTGCTGCTGCTGCAGCAGCAAAACTTTAATTATTATTATTATAGGTCGTAATGCGATATGTTACGTGTAGGTTTTGTTGATCGAAATTTCGTTGTCTTTTAATTGGACAAACTTGTGTTATTATTTACACGGTGAAAGTGTTTGTTGAGTTTATCAGATATGGCGATAGAAGTGTTGTTTTGATTTTTTAGTTGAATAAAAGTGGCATTTGATTAATCGAAAATGGGGTTGAAACAATTATTTTCGTTAGCAAGTGAAACCATGTATTTGATTTGAATTGACAAAACTTATCTTTTTTTTTCGCATATTTGATACACATGTTTATTGATTTTGTTGCGAAGATAAATTTAGACAAACGGAGAAGAAAAAAAAACAAATTTGAAAGGAAAATTGAAACGAGAATCGTTTTTCTTTTCGTCTAATCTTATCCAGACGAATTTTATTTTCCTTTATTCAATAGCTGTATTTTATAAAAAAAAAAAAAAAAAAAAAAAAAACGACATCTATTCAAAAATACGATTTTCATTATCGCTGCATAACTTCGATAGAAGAGATAAAAAATTGAATTGAAATACATGTAATAACGAGAGAGAAAGGATGGAAAGAAACCGGATCTTTTTCTTTTCTTTCACTGTTTAGGTAGCTATATTTGAAATTACAGTATGGCTGTAACTGGACGTTGATGCCAGTGGAATATTTCGTAAATTTTATCGATCACCTCTTTTTGCACAATGTCTTCGTCATCAATCCTCGAGATTGACGTACAGAAGGTTCTATCCTCGGGTTTTTTTCTGCGTCTGCATGAAATATTACATCTGGCTTGTACGTATATCATGCTTGTATATGTATAGGGATATAGAATACCGCGAAAAGTAAACTACCACGCTAGCTCCAATTTCAAAGCGTCTAAATTTGAAAATTGAATATTGGAAAGAACGGTTGGAATGAAAAGTGGAAATAAAGAAATTCATTGAAAATAATCCTTTTTCGTTATACGTAGTACAATTCCGATGCATTAATTGAAATGAAAATTGAAATTTCATATGAATAAAACTTAAATAATAGAGATCAACTCGATGCAGGTTTGAACTTCTTTTCAAACTCTTTCAACCTTTGAAAATTTTAATTTATAAAGGTAAAGAAAAAAAAAAAAAAAAAAATCAGAGAATGAAAGAAAGAAACATCGCATTGTATCAAATTAATTTTCCACATCAAATTAATAATCGGTGGTCCAATGTGTATGCGATTGCTGCGCGTTGTTTAGAGGCCAATATTATACGTATAATTCATTTCGTGCGTTAAATCACTTTTTGTAATGGTCGTTGATTGATTTCCCTGCAGATCGAGCCGAGCACCGCTCTCGCGGTTTTGTATTGTCGGCCTGAATTTTTTCCCTCTGTCGTTTATCATTATTATTGTCCTCCTGATTATTGCTGTTACACGTCGATGAACAATGATCCGAAATTGAAATTCGCCTACCCGTATCAATTATTTTTACGGGTTTATAATTATTCAATTTTTTTTCGGTTTATTATATATACATATACAAATGCACATTAGTTGTATATACATAAAATATTAATTAAACCGTGATCGTCTGTTTCAACGATTATCATTATTATTTTTATTCGCTCTATCTCGTGAAAGTGCTTATAATAAATTTAATTAAATTATAGAAAACGGTTGGAGTTTAGTATTGTGAAATAATTTCATTCAAAATATTACTACGAATATAAAGAAATCATCTTTCGCTCTATAAAAGCAATGAATAATATTTCGACGTGTGTAAAACGATTCGAATAATCGAAATGAAATTTTTCCACCGATTTGAGAAAAAAAGAGATACATTTATTCGATAAAAACTTACGAGCTTCCATCCGATTTCTAGAAACAAAATGGCGGCCACTTAGACTCCTGAAAAATTGATGATCTCAACGATTCGCGATGAGACTTCGCGGAATTTGGAAGGCAACTTTTTCACATCAATTTACGCCACCGCCGTCCTCGTGAATTTTTCCGAAATTCACTGTCTGAAAAATTCGAAGTGACTTCTGAAACCTGCTTGCTTCTAAAATCCGAAACGTTCTTGTATGAATATTTCAGAATTGAAAAATCACCGCTGATGTATAATCGTGTGGAAAAAAAGCCGAGCTTCTTCGTAACTCCGAGTTGGTTCTGTTTGTACTCTTTTTTTCTTTCTTTCGACAAAACAATGTCTAAACATTAGTCTTTGCTCTACAAAATAGAAATTTTTTCATTATTCTGGAAATAAACTAAAACGAATATAATTTGTTCACACTTTATTTAAATATAATAGAATCCAGAGCTTGAGAGAATGATTTTCAGTTCGGAAAAACCGAAGTAGGTACTGATTTTTATAAACAGTAATTAATTCAAAGACAAAAAAAAATTAAAAAATTTTGTGTATATTATTTTTTCAATCTTCAGAACAGTCTAACGTACTAATTCAACTTGCGGACAAAACGGTGACGCGAAAAGTGAATTGAATGGAGATATACAGCGAGACTTCGATACGCAGGGATAAACGGATAAAAACCGAATGAACGAAGCGATAAGAGGATTCCGGATTAAGGATCATGTATTATATATACGTATATATGATACATACGTCTATATATCCACATGCGCGTTAAACGGTATAAACGGCCGTGTACCTAACCGCCTATACCTACTTAATCTACTTCGTGGCAAGGAAAAGCTCAGCCTTCTTCCAACTCCGAGCTGCTCACGCGGGCTTCCGAAGAAAAAGACGAATTGGCTCACAGTCCACGGGCTGAGAGGCATTTTCTTCTCTTCTTCCTCTTATCGTTGTTTTTTATCTCCTCCTTTTCTTTTCTGCTTTTTTATTTTTTTTTATTCGTCTCCTGGTCTCCTTCGCTCCAACCTTATTCTTGATTCCGCGGAGCTTTGAGGGTGGATCCTGAAATCCGATTTAATGGCCGGAGAATCGCTGCGCGATTATTATAATATGTTTATTTACATATATATATATATATATATATTATACATATATGTGTACATTCAAGGAAGATATTTAAAACCCGCTCTCTATAAGCCACGAATGCATCGAGAAGAGTTTTTTTCTGTAGTATCTTTACCTCCGTCGGTAAAAAAAAACTACCTGCACTCGGGTTGTATTATGTGTAAACATACGGAAATTGATTCGCCGCTTTCCGTTCGGGCGACGCACTACAGGCTAAAATATCGCAGTTGCAATTCATTGCCAACGTAACTTGCTAGGGAGAAAAATTAACTGTCGCTGAAGCAATTTCCGTATGTCTACGGTAAAATGTATAAATGCGCCTTAACCTTACGGCTAACTTGTTTTCGGTCCGAAAGAAAATGTTACTTCGATTCCATACGAATTAAGGTATGCATCCTATTTTCTCTCGTCAGGATGCATCGCCGGTCATTGTTACATATTTCGTATAGAATTAAACTCGAATTTTTATTTCGGACCGAAAACAAGTTAGTCGTAATGGGTTAAGGCATTTATGCAATCCATATGATGGATGGATGCATATTTGCAGACCGCGGTCGAGAGAAAAGTACCGGGAATATTTTGACGAGAAATGTTAAGCGACTTGGAAAATATACACCCGAACCATCCGACGACCCTTCTTAATAAGTAATACAAAACACAGGCGACAGCGAAATACACCTAAACCTGAAAAAGATCAATACCACAGAAAAAACGGAATATAATTTTTTTTTTTTTTCAACGTTCACCCAAAGGTTCGGAGTAAAAAATTATTATACAGAATATTCTATAGATATGCATGTATTATATGTATTGTGTATAGGACACACATTTCATGTGTGACGAAAATGTTGGAGGAGAAAATTGTGTTTCGGTCATAACGGACATAAACGACTATTCTATAAAAAAAATATAAATGAAGCGATTCTTTCGAGTGATCGACAAATATATCTACTGTCAAAGTTTAAATCGTTATTAAATTTGCAGTCCCGATACAATTTCTTGAATACTTTTTGCAATTTTATTTCTCAACAATTATACAATCTTGAGCGAAATCAATGAGAAGAGAACAAAAAGAATAAAAAAATACTTTTAACGTTTAAATGACGCCACATTTCGAGCAACGTATAAAATATATATAAGTTAGATATATAAACAATTAATACACGTATTACAGTGAAAATGGATAAATGGTGAACCGTTGGGATTTTGTTATCTAAATGTTTAATTTTTGTTCCATTTCCTCTCTTCTTTTTCGCTATCAGGATTTCTTACAGGTCACTTTATCTCTTTGGTCTTCCCGTTTATTTCCTCCCCGTCACGTCTTCTTCTCCTTCATCCCTCCGGCATTCTTTCTCTGAATTCCTCCTGCCCCTGTACTGGCGATGCCGGGTACGCAACACCAACACCAGCATCAGCAAAAGACGGACGTGATAAAAGAAAGAACTCGCGGTAAAGCTGTACCTAAGTTTCATTGCAATTTATTATACGGCGTTCACCGTGGCGTTATGGCGATAAATTTTAAGCTTTTTAAAACCGTCAAGGCTTTAAACGATCCCTCTCCTCTCCTCACTCTCTCTCTTTCTCTCTCTCTCTTTCTCTCTCTCTTTCGCCATCCCGCGTCCAGCTTCCCGCGTCGCTGAACTCGGTCCAAAACTCTCTGTTACCAAAATCTATTGTTCAGAACGAGACTGTAATATATTCCATCGTGAATCATACTCAGTTGCGCACACGTCTGCAGAAAATTTCATCCCGCAGCGAACAAAACCTCGACAGATTCGTGACAGGTATCCACACGTGTCAAAATATCTGCGTAATATAATTGTTACATTGCCGTGAAGATATTACACGGCTATATTTTTATTCTTCTTTATCTCTGGTTTTGTTATTTTAAAGAAAAAAATTACCAGTAATAATAAAATTAGATGCCTTAAGTAACAACCACGACGACAACGTTGTCGATAAAAATATTAATTTCACTCTTTATCCGCTAAAACTTATCAAATTTTCAAGCGTTGGAAAAAATTTTTACCCCCCCCCGTTACAATGCTTTGATTTTTTTTCACCTCCTTCGATCAGTGGCGCAGACTTGTTTTCCAATTTTTCATAATCTTATCTTATCTAAAACGTATCCTGCAATCATCTGCGGTTATAAACTTGACGATGAACAGAATGAATTGTTAATTGATATCGAATTTACTCCGATCGCAAGGATGCTGTTATACATTCGTTCAAACTTATTCTAATTTCCCTTGCCACAATTTTAATTTTCAAGTTGCTTTCAAGCTGCGTTCTTTAATAATAATAATTGAATCAAAAGCCGATGAAATGCGCTGCAAGGGTGGTGGTGGAGCAGGAAACCCATCTCGTATCGCGAATGCCGCGATACGTGGAATGCGGTTGATAATAATTGAACTCATACGGCGATATGTGTAAAACCCTTGCTGAATCGGAGAGCATATATTTCGCGTTCAAATCACGTTTGCAAAATCGTCACTGTAACGCCGAAAATCAAGTTCAAAAAGCGATGATCCCGATTCGCGGGAAACGTTGTTACCCCGGAGAGGAGGAGACGTGCTTTTCTCTTGTAGAAAGCGACGAACGATGCGACGACTCCACTTTGTACCACGCAAGCTATACCTACCAACTCCAAATCCCTGGGGGGGCTTACGATTCGGAGATGCCAATTCCAGCCTTCGGTGCGAAACAGTTTTCGCCTTTTTACTCGCGAAAGTAGAGAGGGAAAAACAGACACAGACACACACACACACACACATACACACTGAAAAAGAAAGGAAAAGGAAATAGGCTTCGCTTAAATTCCGGTCATATTTTTCTCAGTTTTTAAAAGTTTGTCTCCTCCACCGCTACGCCCCGTAACCCCAGATTAAGGGGGTAATCTGGTCTTGAGGTTTAAATTTTAGGTATTTTTCTAAGTGAGATAAAAAAGAAATAAAAAACATATTTTTACCATCCATCTTTTTACAAGTTCTTTATTGATGTTTCAAGAATACAAGAAAAATTCGTCAGAAACGAAAAAAAGTTACAGAGTTGTAAGGTGGGGAGTACAGAAAAAAAGGCGCGTCCTGGTCGACATGTTTTTGACTCCTGTAGTATTCTGAAACAGAAAATCCAAAGAAGTTCTTTATTAGTAAAAATGTCTCAATAGTCCGGAGCACGAAAAGAGAAAAAAAAATTTGTCCACGAAATGTAGACGATTTAAAAAAAAAAAAATTTTTTTCTTCTGCCCCTGTTTTTTGACCTTTCCGAATTTTTAAAAAATAATAACAATTTTTTTTTTTTCATTTCGTGCTTCCAAGAACATTTCCACCAAACTTCAGGTTAATCGATCCGTCAGAACTTGAGATATCATGTCAACCGTATCGAAAAAAGTAGTTTCGAAAAAATCGCATTTAAAGATTCGTTCCAGTCGGACCGGTTCAGTTAGCGCGTCACAAAAATAACCGTAACTCCGAAAATAAGTTAAATTTCCAAAAATCCTTATAGAGTCTTATTCTTAAAGGTCTAAACTTTGAAAATATGGAAGAAAAAAAAAAACGATTTTTTCAAATTTCTAGACCAGAATAACCCCTTAATTGAATAGCGAGAAACACTATGCACGCGATACATATTCGCTAATCAAATGTCGACTATTCACTTTTCCGCACACATACACACACACATTTATATATATATATATACGTAACGTTCGGCGTAGGTTGATAACAACGCGTTTTGTGTCGTTGCGTCAAAATAATAATTAACGGATGGGTCATGGGAGTATGTAGAAGGTACAGTTTGTGTGGCTGGGTTGAAAGAGGGTCGAAAAAGGTCGAGAGTTTCTCCCTCCTTCCCTCCCTTCCTCCCTCGTTGTACACGCGTGCTTTCACCCGCTATCTCGAATCGCGTTATTTCCCCTTGTTTCAAACCGCAGCGACCCCGTATTATTGCAGCACGATGACGGAACGAGCCTTGTGTTTCCATGGGACAAATCCCCAGGCTTCGTTCTTCACCCCCCGATGTTGTTGTTGCTGTTGTTGTTTTCGCATATCGCGACAGAAACTCCGACTCTGATTCTCGTCAATTTTATTCACAGTTTGCCTGTCACGGGAATAAAAAAAAAGTACAAAGTATCTACATACACATATATATTATATATATATATATTTATATATATCCAAAAATTTATGATATCTAACATGGCTACCTACGTTAATTCTCATGCTATTTTTTCAGTTATAGTTCATTTGATCCGTCGATTATCAGTGTTATGATGCCGAAGTTAAGGTGTTGCCATTTTTTCAATCGGTCTTATTATCGAAATGTCCAGCTTTTTTCAAAAAATTCTCAATCAAAAAAAAAAAAACACAATCAATTACTGTAACATCTGTTTTCACCATAATATCCCCCTTAATAAGTAGAGAGTACATTTCATAAATCGCCCCTGTCGCTATACGCCTGTTTATACAACAATAATTCAGTTTTGAAAATTAATCGCCTGTACGCACGGAAAATAATTTATACCATGTACCTAACTATTATACCTGTGGTATACATTTTGCGATGTATGCCTGAATTTTGTGCTTGTTTCGAATCATGCACACACAATTAAACTTGCGTTTTGTAATATTTATAGTATTTATCACAGCGGTTGCCACTCGCTGTGAATTTTTTTTCCAGAGGTAAAAAAGTGCTTGAAAAGGAAAAAGAAAATATTAATATACAATAAAAATCCGCCAGTTTTTAATTTGACTTACTTCAATTGTTACAGGAGAAGCACAGCAGTACTTCAGGGTCGCACCAAGAAACAGTTCGGTACTCGAGGGTGGCGAAGTCACTATACCCTGCGAGGTTGGAAACAGAGTCGGAATTGTTCAATGGGTCAAGGATGGCTTCGCCTACGTCATTTTGGCCGGTAAGTACACCATGTATTTCGATTAAAAAACCTCCTAATATCTTGCGTTCAAATTTTAAGCACATGCAAACACAAAGTTTTCAAAACATCTTATGCTCACTGTAATTCGAATGGAAAATGAATGTATATTTTTTACGCTCAGGGATACAAGTATGTCTAGAGGTGAAAACATTGCTTTCTTTTTCATTCATTTTCCATTCGAATTACAGTGAGCATAAGATGTTTTGAAAAACAAAGATAACAAAAAACGTGAATAAAAACAAAAAAAATCTTGACGATATTGCGAAGTTCCCGTATTGGCCCTGACTTTTTATATTCCATAAACGAGTGCAGAGATAGTTCAGAAATTGCTTTTTATATGTATATATGTATGTATAATTTTTTATTTTATTTTTTTTACTTTCACAACTCTAGATGGGCAGATCGTTGGGTATCCACGATTCCGAATGGTCGGGGACCAGAACGCGGGTGTTTATAACCTGAGAATCACCGACGCCTCGCTAACCGACGATGGCGAATATCAGTGCCAAGTTGGCCCCTTCATGCGAACCGTAAAAGCGATCCGAGCCAACGCCCATCTCAACGTTATATGTGAGTTTTTTCACCCAACATTTCTGAACACACGTATACGTGTATAGTATGCATGCATGTTATATATTCGTAATTTATGATCTGCGCGACAGTATGCCTATACACAGTGGCATACATACGTATGAACGTGGAAATAAAATCACTACCGGGAGGTGGTGGAATTATACGGAAGAGAGACTTGCACCGTAGCAAGTGCCAGAAACGTATTCATCTAGAGCAACGAAAAAAAAAGACAAACGCAGCGAAGAGTGCGTTGGTTTGTCTATCGCAACGTTACGAATATCGGAGGTACAGCTGGAGACCGAAAACAATGTGGCCGCTTCGCCGCGTCCACCTCGCGACTTTGTCGGCCCTAATCTACCGTCTAATATCGAGATCGGAATTTTACCAAATTTTTACATATTCCCCGTCGTTGGCACGATAAAAATCCGTCCACACTTTCGGTCTCGAAGTATCAACAGAGCCGTAAAATGCGAATCAAATCTTTTCCCCAATGGCGTAGCTGTAGTGTAAATTTTTTCCCGGGTCAGTCGTAGTCGTATATATTCACTTGTTACCACCTCGTATCCTCGTTTAATAGTGTATCGAAGTGTAAACTCCCAGAAGTCCGTTTTTCGGATAAAGTTATACACCTCGACAGGTACAGGGACATATCTCCATGTGTATACATATGTGTATGTATGCGTGTGTGTATATATTGGCGGAAACGTGTCCGTCTGCTCTTTAATATTTCAGGGGAAAATGTCCGGCGAGTTTCCCGTGGGTGCAATATCGTCCCGTCGCGTATGTTTTTGTCTCATACCACGGCTACCTTTGCCGGGCGGCGTGTGGCAGGCTCGAAACTTGGGTTTGGGTTCAGGTTCGGGCACCCGCTACTAGGCCGTTATTATTCCGCGGTGACCCGCGTCGTACTTATCAGCCATTCCTACGTATACAGTAGTACTTTTCGTATCACTTTACGAGCCGGGAATTTTACGAGCTCCTTTTTAGTCGCTACGGGTTAACCAGGTAACTGTCTCGCCCGATCTCTCTCTCTCTCTCTCTCTTCTCTCTCTCCCACCATCTTTTCGGGGATCAAATTATTAACTTCGGATTTATCGCAATCGCGATAATACCCCCTTGCCTCCCACTCTGTTTCTTACTCTCTTTATCTTTCTCTCCTCTCTCTCTCTCTCTCTCTTTCTCTCGTACACATACATACATTATTAAATTTATTTCAACCCCGGGATTCCCCAAACCCTAAAATTCAAATCATAAAGCAAGCCCCCTGCAGAATGTAATAACATTCCATAGGGATGAAAATTTTTTTGTGGGAAGCGTTAAGATAATTATTTTAATGTGTTTCGAAAAAACTTGACTATACCTATATCACCTTGTCATTCAAAATCTTGATACAAAGTTTGCTGAGCGTTATAACTTTTTCTTCTTTATTTTTTTTTTTCTTCTTCTTGTTTTTATAATTTTCGATTTCCGTACCGTATTTCTTCACTATCTCTCTACGCCGCCACGACCATCGGATTAGGGAATGCTTGCTTTTGTAAGAAGCTCTTTCAGGCTTCGGCTTTCAATTTTATAAATGTAAACTCGACTTCAGACTTGCTCCACGCGGCTGCGGCGGAAATTTGTATCGGAAACTGGGGTGGCTTGAGAATCGGGATCAGATAATCCGAAACAATTTTCACCCTGCGTATCGGCACAGGGTTCATATTATATATACCGCACTTACGCACACATAGATTTTTGGAAATTTCGCTACTACCTCTGCTACTATAGTAGCTGTACATCTACATATATATGTATCTAGTTTACAAAGTCTATCTACAGATACACATCGGCACCATGCAGCTACCCTAAAACCAGATCAAAGGCAATTCGTTATCTTTCACGTGTTTGGGGTGAAGATACAATTTTGCGCACACCTCGAATCAAGGGGTTGACCATTCTGTGGTTTGGCTTCAACCTACCGACCTCGAAACGTGGCGTGAATTGAAGCGATTCTGTGACTTCCGTTAACCTCACTTCACATACAACTCGAGTGAATTTTTGAGTAAATTCAACTGACATCGAATAACCCCACGATACTTGGCTTGGGTTTAAAAATCTCATTGAATAAAAAAAGCTGATTTCGAGAGTGGTTTCAAATCACTCATCGCCGAGTGTATACTGCGAGTTAAAGTATCAGATACACGGTTGTACTAAACCTGTGTGTCATACATAACGCTGTTCATCAATTTTTGCAACTATCAATGACCCTTTACCAGGGTCCACGTCATGCTGTATTATATGCAGGGTATACATACATATAAATTCCGGCCGATATTTCGTACAAAAGCAAGCTACGTTACTTGACAAATAGTAATTATACAGCAGGGTAACAGAGCCCGTATAACGTCACCCCCCCATTAGTCAGAATTACATCGCACTATAAATTCCCCAACGATTTAAAATGACGTGCAACAAAACAAACCCATAATGCACGATAACTGAAAGCGGAAACTTGCGGGAAAGGAGGCGGAGTAACGCCTAAATCAGACAAGCCGCGAAGCAACACGTTTGCCCTACAGTTACAGCTACAGCTACAGCTATAGCTGGAAATTCATACCAACACACACGCACACACACACACACACACACTCACACTCGGTTATCCGAGGTTCCGATTGAGCAGGCAGTACGTATACATATCAAAACCTCCTCGGTATAAGAGTTATGTGCCATGCGGACTTGTGTAGGTATACAATAATTGCCAGGCACACGCGATCACTTACCTCCATTGTTCCGGAACTCGAAACTCGAGGGTCTGTTTGCTTTGTGTCACTCTCAACAACCCTTCTACAACTTCCCTCAGCGTCGTGCATTCGTTGTTAGTGTTAAACCCCTAACGACGTATAAACAGTTGACGAGCGAAGTGGAGAGACTACCAGTGTCTTTCTCATTAAAAAATTACTCCTCTTCACCGACTACCAAGTTCCGATATTCACATTGCTAATTCCCACCCTTCGTTTATTATAATTATATGTATACACCCTGTACCTACATTGTATGTACACGCAAGCTTTGACAATACTACTCGAGTTGTCGTCCTGCACAATAATTTATCACTAGGTCATTGACATCATCTGCTGCATCGTAATAGATGAACGTTACACGAAAGATTGCCTTCTTTCACTGGATGCCAATATTTGCATTCAATGTCAATTACTCAACAAAATTCAGATTCACTTTCTGCATTGGGTTGAGAAAAGTTCGACGAGGATGGACTTCCATTATAACCTCTTATTCTCGTGTGAATCAGACACTTTGCGATGTCAATTCAACGCTATCTCTTATCAATCCATCACTATCTCACGTGGAATATTTGAATTGACAGTTAAAATTTCTTTACAGTATACTAAATGTTTCTGGTTTACTTTACTACGACGCGTGTGAAACGAGGAACTGCTTCAAGTTACTAAATCGACGGTCCAATTTCATGTCACTCGGAGAATTTGCTGTAATAAAAATCATGGTGAGGTCAACCACAAAAACGCGTCACACCCCAAAACTGGTCAATGCAACAATATTTTTTATCACTGCGATATCCGTGAATTCTGATACCATCATGTTTTAAACTGTCGAACCAAAAGTGACAAAAAAAAGCATAATCCGTGCGTGACAGACCACAAGACACCCAATCGGAGCGTAACGTTTTCTACGTGTCTCGATTCGTCAGTGTTCAAAGGGTCTGCAGAAAATTTTGTTGACGGTTCTTCCCCTTATTTATGGATTTGTGCATTATTATGTTGACTCTTTATTTATTTATATTTTTATGACAGTGGGTTAGTTTTGGCAGGCATTCGATATTGCTCATTCATTTACTGATGATCTTAATTCGTTAATACTCTGTGTTAAAAAAGTGATCATTGAAAAACCGTACGATGTATCGATTAGGAATTTTATTTTATTTCTGCTCCTTTATCTCGAGAATTCCTACAGTCGTGATTAATTATTCACGTTTTTCGTTATCTCTGATGATTGCCAAATCTTTGAAATGACGGTTTATGTTTTATTTAATATGATTTTTCTTCCCCTTCTATCAATCGCACGCAATGTCGAATAACCGGAACTATATTATTAAAGTGAGAAGTACCTGAAAGAGATGAAAAATGAACAACAATAATAAGACACTACGAATTTGGAACATGATGAAAAAATATTTTCCCCTATGAGAGATCCAAAACTAATGATTCAAAAGTTATCCACAAGGTTACATAACAGATTTAATAACGCGAGCAAGGCGCCCTATTTGTGGAGTTGACGTAAAAGCAGGAGAAAAAAGTAAAAAAAAAGAAAATAAAAAATAGCCAAAGAATGTATCCATCGACGTATCTATATTTATTATATATGTCTTTTTATTTATCCGGTAAAAGGACCCGATGACGTTGTATATACACATACATACATATATATATATATATATATGTATATATATATTATTTCCGCAGTAGCTCTGGTACAGTTGTGTTCCAGTCTGCACGAAGAGAGGATCTTCTGTAAGATGAGTCGTCATCGGCGTATATGGACCCGCCGAGTTATGTGCCATATCGATATAGTACACATACGTACGTATAGGTATTATAGATACATATATATATATACGCGCGTACATACATATATAGACGAGACTCGAATCGGTTCGGGCGTCACGTTTTTCCTCCTCTGGTCGAGTGTCATTTCGTACTGAAATCCCACCAATCCGGCAAGGAAGCCTCCGCCACAAAAAGCCTTGTTTTATTATTCCCGAGGCTGGCAAAGATGAGACGGATGCTGGACAGACGGATCGACGGACGAACGGATAGACGAGGGATAGACGAACATGCGATTCGGGACATCAGCGCAGGCACGAATACATCCACGAATCCATGTGTGTGGCGTGTGACACGTATAACCGTGGCAGGGAATTGACCGGTCTGAAGAGGTCAAAGGTAACAAATTAAGGACCGCGGTCACGTCACACCACCGAAACACAAACCACTTCTTATTTATATCCAAATACAGGTCGTTCCGCGGAGCCTGAATCGGTTTTTCCTTTTTTTGTCTATCGGCTGGACACGGGCGAACTGCAATTTGCACAGAAAGAGAAATTTTTAGTGGTGCAGGTTACCGTGTATGTACAGTCCTTAACTTTTTTCATGAGAATCTCTGTACGTTGGTACGCGAAGTCTTTGGAAATTTTTGGAAGTCGTCATAGATTTTCGGAAGTCTTTTGATATCTTGGAAAGTCTTTGGAAGATGGCAGTCACTTGTACCCTAAACTTGGAGTGAGAAGCTCCTCGAAAAATCTAGTTATTTTTTATTTTTATCATGGCCACTTGTACAGTATGTTTTCCCCCAACTATTGCCATAATTTTAAATTGTCGTTACAGTAAATCGATGTTAGTAAACTAATTAAACAGATTCAATATGGCTTTGAAGTACAAGAACTTTAATTTATAATCAAACGCTCTATACAAACGTACAAAGTTTCACATCAAACTGCATTTTATATCCCCCATACTTTTCCAGTGGAGAGATAAAGAGACTAAAGTAAAAACCGTACAGTAAAAACAGGTACAGTTCACCATGCACGTGTGTATTTCGATGTACATTTGCTAAGCTGAGATAAGCTTTTATCCTTATTTCCACCTCTTTTCTGCGCGACTTTGTCTCTCGCATTAATTATCCACGACCTCTCTTACACGTACGTTTATATGTATATATATATATATGGTTTGCAGGCACAGTGGTGATAAATTTTAAATGCTTGTTAAGGGCTCACCTTATTTAGTTTGTGCGTGTATACATTATTTCTCTGTATACGACGCGTACGAATATAAACCTAAATTACGGTGCTGATAATGAAAAATTTTTTTTCTACTCTCCAGCAAAGAATATGGAAGAGAAAAGTAGAGAAGAAAGTAAATATTTGCCAGGATATAATCGTCGTAAGTTCAAATTATAAACGTGCTAGTTTATCATATTTTCCAAAAATATTTATATATCTGTTTACTTCACCTTTTTGCAGATTCGAGCCGGTGTAAAATCAAATTCGAGATATGCAATTGCAAGGCTCTAACCTAACAATAAGCCTGAGATTATAATTTTTTTTTTTTTCTGTTATATTTTGGTACTTTCCGTACTTATTTATACCTAATAAATGTAAAATTTCCGTTTCAAACCGATTCTCCTGTTTGTTGTCGTAGTTTGTATTCTCGCTTCTGCAAAATATTGTGAAGAAATTGATTCCGCATCTCCCACTTGAGGCCATTCTCCCTCGGGAGTATGTAATTCTCCGTAGAAGTTGAAAGTGGCTTTCGCTACTTGCTCTCTTGCAAACTGCCTACGTAAGCTGTTACCTAGTCAATATTACCTAGGGAATGAGAGAGAGAGAGAGAGATTGAGTGAGAGAGAATGAGTATTTCACATACACTTATGTGTTTCAGTAACACGTACACGTCGGGTAGTTGCAAAGTTTTCTGTCAAGAGGGAAAACTTTCGAAGAATTGAGAATTCCGTCGAAGAGACTATAACGTAATTTCGAAAACAAGCCGCAAGCTTTGAAGAGAAGCGGAGAATGTTAAAAAAAAAAGAGACTAACGGAAAAATTCCGCTCTCGTTTTCCCCTAAATAACGTAAGTTGCCAAATGTTACATTTATAAAATGTAATAAATTTTTTCTGAGTGCGCAAAATAGTACATTCTCGCATTAGACCAAAAACTGAATCAAAACATCTTTTCTTGTAAAGTAACGTTCTGCATATTCAATGAAATCGAAATATCCAGCTAGTCCACTAATAAAGATGTTTCGATTCTATTTCCGCACTAGTGCGAGAATGTACCACTGTGCCCACTAATTTGGATACGCAAAATCGAATTTTACGCACTCAATAAGGGAAAATATTACGCGCAACAGTCGTGCGGAAATTACCTATTTTGCGCACTAGTTGCACAATCCACTATTTCTACACGCAAGTTGCTCCGGTTTGCTTCCTCGACGCGATGATGGACCGTCGTCTCGTAATTAGAATGAGCTTATCGTCCTCAAACTCGGTGGCCGCAAGTACGAAAGCGCCTGACTCGCCCCGGTCGGGAACAAGTCACTCGTCCATAGCAGTGAAGGATTTACGCCTCGCATTGCTTGAGGCATGACAGCTGAACAGTTCTGTTCGGGTTCTCTCTCAAGATAACCAAGGAGATAAGTCGGCAGGTTGACAATGAGATTCGAAGAGAAGAGAGAGAACTCGCGGCTCATCGTCAAATTCACCACGAAATTGTTTGCCCAGACATACACGAGTGTCTGCAAAATACTCCGAAGGCTTCCTCGCCCGCTTCTAAACTTTGTTATTGCAAGATTATTATTATTATTATTATTATTATTATAATATGCATGTACCTATACTTCCGACCATAGTTTTTAATCGAGTTTCAAAAATTTTTCACGCGTCTTTTCAAAGTCTTAAGAATTCTTTTTCAAATTCTTCGCATCTTCTCGCGGGGAAGAAAAAGAAAAGAAAAAAAAATAGTTATTTCTCCAAACTTTTAAATGTTTCTTGAAAATTTATCAATTTTCTTGTGAAATCCCACAATTTTTCACAATTTATTAACGTGTATGTATATTATACATGTAATATACGACTTGTTGCTCGTGCAGAAAATTGGCGGTATGAAAATAATTATTATTTTTTATTTTTTTTCCTCCTCTCGTACACACGTGCGACAGATAACAGAGTCGAATGTTTGTACAGGTCGTAAAACTCCCGACGTTTTTTTTTTTTTTTTTTTTTTATTCTTCCTTTGTCACTGTATAGTCACTTAATATTAAAATTTCATTACAATAGGTATAGTTTTTTTTTTTTTTTTTTTTTTTTTTTTTTTTTCTTCATGAATGCGGCACGTGTTTCAGGACACAATAAATAATTTCGTTTGTGGTGTATATTTATTCGTACATATTTTTTCAAATTTATTTTTTTATGCTTCTGTGCCACGAGTAGATTAGTCTGTAAATTTTTTTTTCAATCTATTTATTTTTTTCCGAAAGTTCAATTCTCACAGCTTTACGTCCGAGTTCTTTGAAAATGATCAGCTTTTCGTTATTTTCTGCTTGAGAAAATCGATAGACAGAAACTCGCAAATTAGAATAAAAAGTAAACTGCGGTGTATAAAAAGAAAGGTATTAATACCTTCACGCGTCTATCCTCGTATCGGCATGTAAGCTGCAGATATTCCGGATGTGTGGGAGGAAAGCGGCGGTATACAGACCGAACGGGTTTAATTAGCTGACATCTACAGCCACCCGACTCTCTCCAAACTTTTCGTTGAGTCGAATCTCGAGTCGAGTTCATTTCCACCGAATACACCCACCGACTGAAAAACCGGGGCCGAATAAAACCAGTTCATGAAGAGTGGCTTCGCTTTTTTTGTTTTCCTTTTCTTTTTCGTCATTACTTTTTCAACGTTGATTTTTAATTTCGTTTTTCTTTTCTTCTTCACCGGATCACCGCCGTCAAATATTATATTCTTCATTATTGTAGTATTTTATATTCGTAGTGAATCAGTGAAATTTAACTGATTTCAAATTAGAGAGTAATTCTTTGTAAAAGTAAATCGGGGCCTTATTGTCGACTTGAATTCCTTGAATTTTTTTTTTCTAGTTATTACAAATTATTAAAAAAATATTTTCCACATTAATATGAGGATTGCAGTTACTTTTGTAAGACGCGTTTGAGAAAGAAAAGAAAAGAAAAGAAACAGCAGGTCGTACAGACGAAAAGCATTAAATTTGATAGAGTTTGCTCGTCTCATATAAAGCGTAATAAATAGTGATGATAATACTATCGATAATAATAATAGTAATAATATCAATAATTATATACATCGAATATGAATAATTTTCTTGGAAAGCGAGAAAATGGGATATCATATACGAAATACGTACAAGGTACGTAGATTGGTATATATATATATATATAACGTAAACTCTGAACCGATATGAGGCAATCGGTGAAAAATCCACGCGGCAGTTGTAGGAATAAAAAATGTGAAAATAAAACAAAATAAAATAGCGGCTCAATTTGCACGCGGCGAGCCAGATACACAGGGATCAATAATTCTGGGTCGTGAATTAATCGCGAGCCGATATCTGCCCCCGTGAACACGCCTCCGTTTGTACCGGTATCTGCATGCACTATAGTCTGCACACACGGACGTATGTCGAATGGATGTCAATGGTCAAAGGGTGAACCGTCGGAGACCGCAGGATTTGCTTGTTTAATAATGATCAGCGTTAGTATTGGTGGGTGTTTGTCATTTGGGTAGGAAAATTGCAACTGTCAAAAGCAAAGTTTATATAATATCCACAAACAATGCGGAGGAATTTCGCGTGTGGCTATGGTTTAGTGCATTTGTAATGTTGGAGGCATAATATACACGGTGATTTTCTCTAAATGGATCTAATTTTGACAGTATGTATAATAATGAAAAGCCACTCGAGGTAAACGCGAACCATTTTAGCTTGAAATTTAGCATTCTGGTATAAAGTTGGGCAATTGCCTTTCTGTTTGGATCAGATTGGCCTGGATTTTTCCAAGAGTGTAAATTTTTATTTTGAAAACACGTCGAGGGTATAATTTCACTCCTGAAATGCACTCTGATGCGGATGCGGTTTGTCTCAGGGAAAACACAGTTTTCAAACACTTGCACAAGTGAGTGCATTACATTCTTATCCTGAAAAGATCGTCCTATCATTATTGTCATTATCCTCATCATCGTCATCTCTAAATATCGTCGACGTAACGCACGAAGGCTGAAGATAACGGTGAAAACGACTGCCAACGTTTCAGCCATCTACAGAATGCGAAAAATACATCGTTTTCCAAGGAATGTATTGGATTTAGTTGAAAATTATGTTTTTTTGATTCCATCGAATCTCCGTTTTCGGGCTTCTATTATCCAACAGTTTTTTTGTAGAAAGATGTTGGTTCATGCGTTCCGACAAATTTCGAAAAAATATGAAATTCACGACACTTCACATTGTGCATGAAAAAGTTCCATATTCCGTTTGTTGCGTTTTTTTTTTCTCGAAAATCGGCCAACAAATTTTTCGATACACAGCGTTTAACATTAAGGATGCTGTTTGACCAAAATTGGACGGTTTTTATTAATTCTGTTCCGAGAAATTTGAGTGCATTTGCTATTTATTAAACCATCACAATCGAAAGCTGCGAAAATCTGTTTAAAAATACAAAAATTTCATTTTACGATGACTTTTTTTCCAGTCCTATAACCTTTCATAATTTCTAACGACAACTTTTTTATACAATAATTTGGCAAATACTCAACATAGATATACACGAACCAGACTCGTTATAGAATGAATAGAAAGGTACGGATTTTTGGCCAAAGAACCTCCTCGAATTCCGGATGTATCCCGGAGGTTAAATCATCCCACGTAGAAGGAGAACCGACCGGCAGCGGCAGGACAACGTGGAACCATGATCGAAAGGAAAACCCTTACAAGGTTTGCACGCGCCCACCGTTATTTCGACACCATGCAGCCTGTGTACAGCATTCTCCACGGATCATCAACGGAAGAATTATAGAAGATACGTGACGCGGCGAGAGGATGAAGGTGAAGGGATGAGAGGAAAGTAAAGGGGTCGAGGAAAATTTCGGGGGAGAAGAGAACGCGCTAGAATTTATTCGGGGCAAACTTCGTTCGCGAACCTATTTCGCACACCTGCTACTCCTGCTGCTCCCGATGTGCTGCGCTCTCCCGCATTTTGCCACGATTCAGATTTCCTCGGCCAACCGGTTGGTTGTTGGGTTAATGCTAATATCTCGCGGGTAAAAACAGAGGGAGAGAAAGAGAGAGAGAGGTGAAAACGGGAGATGTGGATATGTATGTATGTATGTATCAGGTATTGAAGATGAGAGAGGAAAAAAGTAACAAGAAAAAACAAGGGATGAAAAGAAAGAAAACGGAATATTTTGAGATTTCGTGTTCGGTTCTTCGTTGGAATTGTCCGTCCACTTTTACCACCTGACACTCGAAGTTCATTGGAAACGTTTTTCCACTCTGAAAGCGCACGTGTCCAATATCAGACAAGGGGGGAAAAATCATGAACAAAAAATGTCATAAGCTGTTCGTTTCGGTTAATTTACTTTTTTGTTTAGAAGTGAAGAGAAGAAAAAAATGAAACGGAAAAAACACCCCTGTGTATTGAATCGCTACATGGAAAATCAAATTCAACAGAAATCGGTTACATTATAGGTAAACGACAAGTTGACGTTTATTTACGAAACAATTCAACCCCCAGCAGGCACGTTAGAGTTCGAAACTTTTTCGAGAGTGTGTTTCGACAATCATTGTAGGAACAAGTGCCACCGGGGGTTGATTAAATAAAACTAATTAGCGTTTAATCACAGACAGTTTCTCCCTTTCGAAGGAGACCGAGACGTTTCGTAACGGTTATACCACACCCACCTCACACCCACCTCATACCCACCTACTTGGCTTCGCAAATTAGATGTAAAGCTGTTCGGAAACTGGGCCAATTTGTGTCGGCCTAACACTCGAAACTCATGTTCGATTATTTGGAAATTTCCGTCGAGTTAACATCTCGACTTGGTTATCGGCTGAGATGTAAAAAGTTTGGGCAAATAAAAAGTCCCACCATGGGTGAGGGAACAAAAAAGAAAAAAAGAAGAACATTTTCAAAATGTCACCCCGACATCGCGCAGCATCGAAGCTATTATTCCCAACGGTATGTTACGGCATCCCAGACGTCCATTTGCTCACGCAGCTGTGCAGAGCACTATGTATTCAGTGTATGAAAGTACTATAAGCCAAGGTATGTATCCGGGGGAAAGCAGGTGTTGAAAAAGTTTTTAAAGAGGAGAGAGAAGAGTGTGGCTGCATGCAGCTCCTTGAGACTTTCCTTCCTTATACTCAAGTTCGGAGTGGCGCGTGTTATCCATCAAGTTCGAGAGGTCCAAGGAGGCAAACAGAAAGCGAGGAGGCCTCCACGTGATGTATGAAAATTCGATAAAGCCATTATGCTCGGGGACCCGAAATTCTATACGGCTTAAGTGTTACTCGGGCTGCGGGTTGTATACGTATAACCGCGTCATTGATACCGTCATGGCCTCATGATCGTATAAATAGACCATGGGCTGCGGTGTGATCGACGCCAAATGCCCAGCTCTTGGAAATACGAGCAGACTTGACTTTTGGATAATTCGGTGCTCGCCCTGGCCGCACCTTCCTTCCCTTCCCTTTTCATCCCTTCCTTTCCCTTCCTTTCCCTTCCTTCCCTCTACTCCTCATCACCCTGCGCCAACCGCGCATCTCGTAAACAATGAAAAGCACTCCGGCTCTCTTCTCGGACCCTATATAGGGACGAACGACCACCAGATACCAGAAGGGGTATCAGCCCGCTTCCATGATAAAAATTGCTACTCATTTTGTCCCCTTCGTTCTCACACCGACCTCCGAAATAAACCTCCAGCTGGTTCTCGTCAGTGATTCAAATTACTATATATATTTTCATTGGCACTCAGAATGTTCGTCTACCTTGGAAACCTCAGCGTCTGGGATTGTTTCCATGTATTTGACGAAGTATGGGTTATTGATCTGTACCTATTCCTTGGTGCTGTAACACAGTCATCCGTTACATAATCATCCATTTCGTAAATTATTACGTTATTAGGTACTCCGAAGACGACACAAACTTTTGATCGGAAATTGGTTACGTTTTCTCAAACAAAACAATAAGTTTCTATAATGGCAAAGGTTTCGACAATTAAGCTCTGATGAACCCCTCCTTTTTTTCAACCTACATAAAACGTTTAAACTGAAATATTAATTAAATGTCTTATAAGTATGACCTCACTTTTTAGATGAACCCCTAGTGATTACTGAAAATGGAGGTTTTGTGTTCCGTTACTTATTCAGTGTCTCTCGTTGTTAGTTTTGCAAAATGCTTGGAAGAAAAAAATATTTAAAAAGAAAAGAAGGAAGCCACACGAAATGCAGTGACAAACATCAATACGACCGAAGCAAACGTATATACCTATTCTTCCTCGAAAGTTAGCGTTTGCTCAGGCTCTCTCATCCCCCTTATACGTATAGTAATTAGTGAAATAAGTCCAACTGCGATTGTAATTAACTAATTATACCACAAATATTGTACGTTTGCAAATATGTGTACAACGTCTACGTAGTTATAAATTAAAATGTTTCCTGAATAAGCAGTGATAACTTCCTCGCAGACAAGTGTTATTCTAAGAACAAAGATTTCCTTCTCTTTCACTTATGAAATAACGAGTCAGATTCGTGGCTTTTCTGAAAAAGTCCGGAGACTTCTTCTAAAGATTGAAAAAAAAAAACACTCCGAGTATTTTTCGCGGATATTGTGCACATCCGAAGACTTGTGTAGCAGACGAAATGTCTTGTAAAGCCAGAGTAAATGTTTATAACCCCATTCTTTTTATCCCATTATACACACTTATTTGATTCGGAGTGTTTTTCCTTATTTCGGCTCCTGCATCGATACGACGCGAAGCAGCTTGGAGATATCTCCAGGTAAAATGGCAAACCGAAGTGATTTCAATCGACCAACCTACATCCGAATCAATTCGAGAAGCTGCTCAATAAAACGACCCTCCTTAAGCCTAAACTGCTACAGTTTTAGACCATAGAATTTGATGGTCTACTACGCGCCGCTGCAGGTCTTTCAATTACTTAAACTCCCATTCTCAGAACGGTGTAACCCTTGGGGATGCTCGCAATCCTCGTCGGGACCTGTACAAAGCGCAGCGGATGGAGAGATTTCTGTTATCTCCCAATCGCCACGCGAAAAATAAACAAAACCCAGATGAAACCGACGTGGGATTTGTTGGCTAGAAAGAGAAGGAAAAGCAGCAAGCCTCTACAGGGACAACAACCCGCAACAACCCCTGACCGTTTATTGTCACGTGATCACGCGGTTTTGAAACGAAGAATTGGCCAGTCGGACGTTATTGATTCATGCGGAAATCCTTGTTCACCGCAAAACGCACATGTGTGCCTTCAGAATATCCGCTATATGATATTTTACGCAATTCCTAAGCCGGATTACCGCCCGCCAATCCCTTCCGTATACCCTCGCTATCGTCCGACCGGGGATAATCGAAAACGAACAATTATCTTCCGCCGTTGATAAATGTGTATGTACATATGTCTATATAAGCACAACATGCAACGGCTTTCTGGATTTTCCACGCGTCACCAACTCCGCAATTTCATTCGCGTCGGTGCCTTTCTGTATCGCATTTTCTCAACGATGCTGGAGATAACGCTTTATAAACTGTTCCGTGTATATATAATACTGCATCTTTCCAATTTATCTATTCTTCCTCGTCGCAATTCATGTTATCGACGAATAAGTAACAGAAACAGTGATATGAATCAAGCACGCAGGTCGTAGCGGAAAACCGAATGTCACGTAATGGCCGCCTTAGTTCTATCCGAGGTCTCCACCTCACAACTTTGACGCACTTGCCCCATTGACCAGGATGTAAATTTTCAAAGATTCAAGCATTTTTATGCTTCCCAATAGTGGCATGATCGAGAACAATGTTTACCGTCGATTTTGAACAAATCACTCAACCGTTATATCCGAAGGAATTTATCTCGTCTCGGCAGCGACGACGCCATGTTTGCGCATCGAAATGACGGATTTCCTCTTTCCTATCGCACCCCGTCTGATAGTTGAGCCAATAATTGCCGCCTCGTATCTGATCGAACCAATTTTTGTATCACATTACACTTTCGAGGGTGTTACGTCGTCACGAGAGGCATATTCGCCGTTCGATTTTAATCTCAAATCGTTTAGGGACTTGTTGAGGTACACAAAGCGAAGCTCGGTTATCAACGCCCTCCTGAGCGGTGGCGAAGGGAGCTGATGTGCAGAGCGTCGTTCACGCCTCGTTGGAAAATTCTCTCCTATAGGTACATGCACGTCGTCGTCTACCCTCGAATCGAGCGACTATTAGCGACGTCGTTAACTGCTCCCCGGTATTAACTTCCGGAATTTTCGATAACCACACTCTTGATTGATCTACCGTGGATGATATAATGTCGGCGGATCACCGATATCCCTCCTCACCTACCGCTCTCTTGTGCGTGTGCAGATTCCTCGTCTTTGCCCTCCTTGCAGGGAATTACGGCGTAAGCGCTAGGGTTGATTTATGGTAGATACGAATTTCGAGGTCGACGTGAAGATGACGGTGATGCTGGTATATCGTCCGCGAATTTTTAAAATTTCGCTCTCTAATACCAGATTTCATCGTTTATTTGCGGATTTTTTATCATTTATGTTTCGGAAACTGCAAACCTTGCGAGAAATTAAGCAAAAGCCGGTTTCTCTCTCATTCTTTTTCTCTGCTCACCTATAGAGTCTCGTTGCTGCTATGCAAGTTGCAATTTACATATGCACGTATAAGGTATTCTCCATGGAAAATATCGCAAAACAAGTAGAATAGAAAGATAATAATAACACACTGCCGGAGCAGAGAAGGCGGAAGGAACGAACGGCTTTCTTCGAAATACTTTTCATTCCATTTCTATAGGCTGTAGAGAATTGAAATCATTTATTCAGCCATAAAATGCGCTAGCAAATGACATTTACTTGTACTCGGACTGTGTCAACCAGATTAATTCACTGCCGTCTTCACTCCAAAGAGCCAAGCTTCTTCCTTTAGATTAGTGATTTTCAAGTCACTTTATCACTCTGCTGAATCGATTCTCTGCCTGCCCCCTACCAGGGCTGATCCACATAGATGAATACTCCGGTATGTTTTCGAGGAAGAACCATCGTGTATATAATACTATAGTATATAAAGAAGAAACGAGTAAGGAAACGACGAAAGAAATGCCCATATATGTATACGTGTAGAAATATAGAAAGATAAAGAAGTAGAGAGTATAAAAAGAGGAGCATATAGAAGCTGGAAAAGAATTCGTGCAGTATCGACATCTTCACGGTGGAGCGAATACCCCGCGCATCACCCTCCCAGCCTCCGAGGAAGGATAGCGGTTTGCTTAATGGTTCCAGACTCTTCCTATCTTCTGTTCAGTGAGTATAATATGCCTCGGGTTCAGTACCGTACTAACATATAACTTTAACCATAATTTCTCTGACGCAAACTCACAATCAGCCCCCCCCCCCCCTCCTCCTCCAGCCCCTCACGGCCCTCGATGTTATTAACAATTTGTAAACGTATATACCTACTACGATGATTAGGAAACTTCATACTTTATGCTACAGGCGTATATATGTATATTCAAAATCTGATAGGAGGGACAAAATTTATACCAAACACAGCCCAACCCCAATCCAGTTTCGCGGACGCTGCTTCATGGGATTTTCACCTGGCACGGTCTGTTTGATGATATATTTTAAACCCCTGAACGTGAACAGGTATAATCAGGATAAATCACTGCTAGACAGTTCATTTAAAGTTTTGATTTATTTTATTCTTTGAGCTAACGATACAGGGTCTAACACTTTTATTCAATTCTGGTTTTATACGTTATTTGTTCCTTCCTTTTCTGCTGAAATTTTCATCAATGTCGAAAATGGCTCGTTCTTTATGCTGCAGTGATGTACGCCCCTGAGATACAGCTGCCTAGCTCGTGCAGAACGAACACTTCGGAGGACTGCTTGAGAAGTATAAGACTTCCACAAAATGCACCTTGTCGTATTATGTATCTCTCTATGTACATAGTCACCTGGACATACTCATGTATATACGTAATAATGTGAAGAATACGGAGAACGCTGCATTGGAACCATCCATCCGATATTATTAAATCCAGTGTGAATCGATAGCCTGGAGCCATTATAATATTGCCGGAGCTACATAACATATAATATGTGTATACATGAACACACGGTAGGCACGTTTACGGTATGAACACAAGCCCTAACCGGAAGCTATAAACCCGGTTGAAGTATCAACTGTTATATGAGATTAATTAATTTTTTACCCCCATACGGTGAAAACGACAAAGGGTGTGGAAGTAATAGTACGTCAACGGCTCTAGTGTTTGCCAAACCGGTGAGCACTGTTGATCAACACCGGATTATAACACGGATGAATGATGCATGAAGCAGAGGCGAGGGGGGGGGGGGGAGGGGGGCGGCCTATGGCCAAATTTTGCCAGGGCCGTAGCGAGCAGTTTGATCACGGATGCCGAGTTACGCGGACCTCGGGTAAATCGAGTGAATAATAAAGTGATACGTGCTGACAGTGGGGTGGGGTGGGGTGTGCGCGTTAATGGACAACTCTTTTCTGTGTCTCTGATTATTCTTTTGGTTTATAATTCGATTATGCAATGGCTGGATTCTTGATTCACTATATTTTGGCAGGAATTGAGCAGGTTTCAAGTACGTTTAAGGGCGAAATGGCATAATTCAATTTCCTATCGAGCGTGTTGCGAACCCCACAACGACGGGTATGTGCCCGATGTTTCGTACATATGTATGGACATATATATGTGCACAAATATATAGGTGCAACGCGTGTGGGGGATTCGCGTTTGAGAAATTGACCCTGGGCGGGGATAAAAAATGGTCCGACACCTCGAGGAACAAGGAATTGTACCTAAGTAAGTTGTCAAGCTAACCGACGGGGCCGAGAAGCCGCGCGTTACCATGCGAATCGCGTACCGTGCCCGACGTGACCCTCGCCTTGCCTCCTCTATAAAGGACAGGCCAAAGTCGCTTTTCTCCTTCAACCCTCCGTGCCGTGTAGATATACGTGTGTTGAGCATTTACCGAAACGCTGGCGGGTATGTGTCTGTGCTGAAAATTGAGACTCTGAAAAGACGCAAGTCCTGTGACTGACTGCTCCAACATGGGTAAAGGAGAAGGACGAGGAGGAGGAGGAGGGTTAGGAAAATGGAAAGGGAAAGGGAAAGGGAAAACGATTCAAAGATTTAAGAGTGTACACACAAGGAGGACTTTTCGAGCTGAGCAAACAAAGTTGGACGCTTTTTAAGTGGTCTTATAACTTACCTGATATAGACAGATGGCTTGCGGTGGTTAGACGGAAATCTATCAGTTTCAAACGTGATTCTAATCGATCTCTCTCCGGTTCTATTCTCTTCGAATGATATTAACGACTCTAACTTCATCGAAGCTGTCGAAGTAATTCTCAAGCTGGCTATACCAGCACTGAATTTATGCTCTGTGTAACTTTCCTCCTCAAGCAACGATTCACTGAAGAATACTTCATTCCTTTCATTTTTTCGACCTAATTCATACATTTTGTAAACATGATAATGTTCTAAAGTATCTGTGATTCCGAGTGGTCAGAAGTACTCATTGGGAAGGTCGTGGATGCTTTTTGAAGACTGTAGGTTAGATGTACCGGATTCGGTCACCTTATTACCAGTTGTTTTATTACGTTTATCGCCAATCAACAATTCTCCGGATTTGGGACGAGCGGTATTCGAAAGACGGTGAAAACTTCGGTTTCAAGACGAGGCGGATAACGGTCAGTCCATCCATCGATCCACTCGGGGATTCGGAAGTTATATAGGCCACTTGAAAACTGTCCAACTCTCCTCCGGGCTCTTCCACTTCCATAAATAGTTGAATATGTACACGTGTCTCTATAAAGGATCCATCCATACGTCTGCAGGGACACATCTTTGTGTCGGCGAAAAGTATAGAAGTCAGACGGACATTTGACAGTCTTGTTTATTTTTCCACCAATTTTTATTTCGGTCCGGACGGGTCCGAGTTACGCGCTCTTTTTGGCCTCTTTTGTGTTTCCCTTTATTCGAAAGTGGTCGAAAGAGCAGGATTTGAGCCTCGGATCGACCGGTGGAACAACAGGGAAAGACACACACGCGGCATACTAGCGCGTACAAACCTCTCCGCGCCAAAGAATGGATGGGCAAAGTGTACCGTAGATAGTGTCGATAAACTCGCGAGAACTACCGAACGTGTGCGAGTTTCTCTATTTGTTTGTTTGCCCGTCTCTTCGCCCATTTGTTTGTTTTTTTTTCTTCTTCCTTCTTTCTTTTTTCTTCTTCCCTCCCAATCGACCCTTTTAGATGGGCTCCTCTCCCTCTTTCCCTCTTTTCTGCTGCCATTATGTTTACCCTGACCGAATCGCGAGTCGCTCTTTAACGAGGAGGGGAATGTACCTAACAGTGTAATGGATACTCCGAGATACCACGATAAGATCTAGTCGCTGTCTGAATTCGAACCCGTTAACAACAGTTGGCAACTTCCTACGTCATTAGACACAGTTTAAGAGAATTTTCAGTGTCGGGTGAAGTGACGTTCAGTGCTTTTGATTGAGAAATGATTTCATCGTCATATCGATCGGTGGAGTGTAATTTAAAGTTCGTATTCCGGCAGTCGACGGGTTATTGGATTCTTTCTAACGGACGTAGTAGACGTCTTCAACCACCGCACGATTCCACTTGACTGGAGAGGAGAGCTGCTTACATCTGTTTGGAGAGCAAGTAAGTGATTCCTCTGACTTTGAAAACGACTTTGACTGACTGCTTCCAATTCGTACATGATCCATGAAGGGATTGGATTGCGTAATAATTCAGGACGTTAGTTTCAAGTCGTTAACAGTTGGAATATACAGCTGATGGAGTAAAATTGTTGTACAGGTTTATAATGGTTTCAAATCACTTAGGCGATCTGTATAGGCTCAACCGACTTCCTCTGAATCCTGATTCTCGTCTCCCAAACTTGGTAGAATATCATAATAATTTCCTCCGTGTTGAAACTACCCTTGAGACATTTCTACCCACTAATTTCTGAGGAAGTTCTTAGAGTTTCGGTAACTTTCAATAACTTCCAGTGACTTTCAATGACTTCGGATCACTTCCTTATGGTGAATAGTCCCTCGCAAAACTGTTTCCCATAATTTCTCGGAACGATGTCGCATTTCGTACGCAGTGTATCGAAAGAACTTCCCGATACGAGCTTCCTTCGCGCGTCGGTTGCCTTCGGCAAAACAAGTTTTCTTTTTCCTCAACTCTTGATGCAGGGTGAAAAGAAGGGTAAAGAAAGAACATAATCAAATCTGCTACGAGGATCCAAATATACAGACAGTGACGCGAATCCTCGTATCAAATTTAGGCATTTTTTTTTTCTTTTTCTTTTCTTGTCTGCCTCGACACTCAAGCTTTTTTAGTGACTTGCCGGACCCTTGACGTATATATACATATAGGTATATATATATCGTATATGTACAAGCTTATACTTAGAATTGCCTAATCAAAGTTTTCTAGTTTTAAACTAATGCTGGTTCCGATCGATATTCGAGTCCGAGGTTTATTTTCCCCAACGGCTCATTTCTGTAATTCCGAAAAACTTATTCCATCAGCTTTTTAATATTCCCTCTTCATCACCGGGAGAATACTTTGAATTATATCAGCTCATATAATTCTTATTTTATTATATAAAAGTATACCCTAAAATGAAAAGCAGCAGCCTTCGATAAGGATCGTGGTATATAAATACTCTTAATTGGGGATAAGGAAAATGTGCTAAAAAAGGTGAAAGCCAACAACGAAGCAGCCTGACATCCATGATATTTCTGAAACGAAAGAGGCGCGTGCCTGCAATAAAGGTCCCGCGGCAATAAAGCCTCGTGCCTTGCTCGGGAAATATCATGAGCCATCTTCAACTCTTCTTTCGCCGAGATACCCCGTAGTTGAAATGCCAGGGCAGCCAGTTCTAGGTACGATGGTGGAAACGAAGATGGTGGTGGAGGTGGAGATGGAGGTGGTATTTCGCGGACGCGAACCGCGCGGAATTGGCGGCTGGGTGTTTCGTGTGTACATAAGACACCGCGCCGTGGCATGGCTTGGGTTTCAAACGCGGTCTGCTTCACAGACTATTTACCCTTGCGAGCGGGGGATACTTGCCAAGTAAAGGATACCCTGGCTGGTTTGTACGCCGTTGCTGCTGGTATATATTGCCGGGAAGGTCAGGGGAAGCACAAACAAGTCCTGCTTCAGGATCCCTCTCATCCTCCTGGTCGTTGAGCTTACGGGATGAGGTACTTTCTACTCTGGTGGTGAACGTCGAAGGAGGCAGGCAGAACTTCCCGCAGCCGTAATTGAGAAATTTGCTTCACCCGCAAAGGCTTTTGATTGGGCAAGTGTCGCTTCGATGAAGTGTCGCACTACTCTACTCGACGATCGTGCATGTCGCGAAATCGTGAAATCGCAAACACTTCTTACGCCATCTTCGTTGTACTCAGAGACACGTTTCGCTCATTCCGTTTCGATATTAAAACCACCATCTCTATCCACGATGTTATGCACTACGAAAATTGTCCATCAGACATCGTTTCAGTTTCACCTCCGGCATTTCACACGTATCGTTGAATCCGAACGATGAATAATGATCAAAGCTAAAGAAATGGCTCGTCTATAATCAAAAACTGAATTATTCGAGAGCGTGAACGACGAGATCTGCACGCCTTTGTGTAGTCAAGTTCATGGAAACGTATAACAAGTGATACTTTATCTCCCGATCCTATGTAATTGCCTGGTTTGATGAAAAAGAAACGAACCACGAAAAACTAAGCGTATAATCTTAAAAAAATTTCTCACTTTCCACACCTCTAGAAACCAGTATACCTGTAATTGAAAACTTTTTGATATGCGTCAGCTTGCAGTGACGTTTGGAAGCTCGCATTTCCCTCTACGGACTCTCAAGTACAGGGTTTCATTATCACCGATTCATATTGACGAATAAATTTGCTTGCCAAACAATTTACCTGTTACGCTAGCGATAAGTATCACACTGTTTGTTCATTCATTGACCGACTCTTTTTCATCCTTGTTTATTTTTCCCGTGACAGATGGAAATGATGAATGATATCTCGTGCCGGGTGAATGCAGCGACCTGCATACACGGGTATAATTTTTCGAGCACTTCGTCACACACAAACGTGCGGGAGCTTTTGTCTCTAATACCACTCGCAGCATCAGCATCAACAGTAGCAGCAGCAATAGTAGTAGTAGTAGTAGTGACCCGGTACGAACGATTCTGACGGAAAATCTCGCTGATGTTGAATTGGAAGTGCACCTAACTGTACCCTTCAATTGTGTCACTCGAACCATTCGACGCCGGGGACTATTTCAGGCTGTTAACCATCATCCAGTCCTGCGTCATGTGTTATACAGTTACAGACAAACACGCGGACATACCGAGTACCAACTTTCCTCGCAACATTATTGTTGATGACGACGAAAATTTCGATCCCTCCTGCACCGGCTCCGAGCCAATGTACATACATGACATACGTTCTACATGCCCACATTGTGTGTACCATTGGCATAATACAATACTCACTTGTCCACTCGCGAATCACGACTCCGCACTCGCGTTTCTAGATATCTCTCTCTCTCTCTCTCTATAGGTTCTGCCATATGAATTACACTGTGTGTATGACCAACGGTTTCCAAAACCAACAACCTTCTCGCGGTTCTTGTTTATTGACGCGAATTTTTCAAACACAATTTGACTAGTCAGTAAACAACTCCTCAATTTCGGTCTCGAATTATTATTATTATTATTATTATTATTATTATTATTGCTGCGCTGGTGCTCGGTGTGACGTATGTACATTATGCCGTTTGCAACTATGTGTCTGTGTATATGTATAACTAAAAATTGTTAGATGAGCTGCGTACGCGAAGAAAATGATGAATTATACACTCTCTTAACTCGATCACAAATGTGGAAATAAATCTATACGAAATATATTTGACCACCCGAAACAGTTTGGCTCTCTTGATCTTCTTGAAAATGAACTTCTTTCAACACGCAACATTGTACCTCAGTTATTTTTTTTTTTTTTTTTGTCTACGTCAAATTGAAAATCTTTCTAAAACTTTGTACTTCTTGTTGAAAATTCAAGTATGAATTTCACTTCTCGTTCTCACTGATTGAATACTAAATTTTATTCGGTTTTATAAAGAAATCACTTGAAATCCGAGTTTGAAGAAATTTTGCTAATTATAGTTTCAGATTTTGTAGTTTTATACGTTTAGATATAATAAAGTCGAGAAATCTGATTTAATTAATCAGATTGTATCTCAGTTATGCCGTAAAAAAAAAAAAAAAAAAGATGATTACGAATGCTAAACGCAATTGAGTTCAATTGATTTTTTAACGTACGGATAAACCTGATCGGCAAGTGCGGTTTTCAATCGGGCATGTTAGCTGCAATTTTGTTTCAATTGACGATTAAAAAAGAAAAATACGATCTAACTATTCTAGGCATCTCTGCTATATGAAAGTGTAAAAAATGTTGACGCAAAGAGCCTGAATATTTCCTACAGATTTCTCCGTCGTCCGGTATATGTTTTTTCTCTTTCCCTTTTCCCTTTTTCTTTTTTTGTTTTTCTTTTTTTCTACCCCCTTCATTCTCCACGTAGGTATCACACGATATTCGTGCTGGGTATACAGATTTCAACCGCGCAGAGGGAATATACCGTAGATATACGTCGGGCGTGTCGAAAAAGACGCGAAAAATAGAGAAAGGAAAAAAGAGGCGAAAGAAAAGAGAAACGTAATAACGCAGAACAAACGCAACGTTCGCACAGAGGCACTATTTTAAGGGATGAACGCGCGCAGCCTCTGCAGCTCGGCCGGTATGTAGACCTCCTACCTAACCGACGGTTCAGCCATAGTAATACCTTGCGGATCAAATAAAAACAGTGTTTTCAATTTAGCTCAGGGCACGCTCGCGTGGCTGGCTAGAATGTGCTTTGTTACTTGCCAATCTCCTGGGGGCAGCCTGCAACACTCATGCGGGAAACACGCACAATACTAACTCACCCAAGTCGCCAATATATCGCGCACGAGCGATCCTGCATCGTTACGGGGCAAGCCTTGCCTAACCTAATTAATATATGTATGTGCCCCCCTATTTCTCTTTTCTTCTCGTCTTTTCTCAGCCAAACCGAGCCGAGCCGAGCCTTCTTCTTTCTCCTTTCTTCTTTCTTCTTTCTTTTTATTTCTTATACCTCATGCGGAAAGATATTGCGTGTATGTATGTATATACCTGCTCTGAACCTGGGGAAAATTGATTATCTTCGCTGATATGTTTTATATATAATATATATATATATATATATATATATATATATATATATATATATAACCGAAAATACTGAAAAGTATATTAAATGAAGAGAAAAAGGTTGGATAATTTTTTTTCACCGGCAGAGTGGTGGGGGGGGGGGGGGGGGGGGGGAGCGTCGAAAATTTATCTTCGTCTTGAAATGTCTTCTGTGAGAAACGTTCTACTGAAATACGTTCTTTGAGCAACTCGTTTTCTTCATTCCGTAATTTATCCAAATTAACGTCTCTGATATAGATTTTAAATTGGATTCGCCAAATATATTCGTCGAAGCTGTTTTCGTCAGGTACATAAGCAGGTTGGCAACAGACCGGGGAAAGCGAGAATAGTCAGGGAATTTCGTCTGTCGAGGGAAGTCGAGGAGAAGTCAAGTAATTATGATGGACCACGGAGAGAACGTCTTTTTTTTTATAAATTGTTTTCAAACTCCAACTATGCTTCGTAAATTCAGTTAAGCTAACTTTTGGAAATGGCATTGTTCAATTTCCAATTATTCGTGCGAAACGAAACAATACTATGTGTTTTTGAATCCAAATTTATACATCGAAGGTGCACAATTTATGGAACCTTTCGTCATGGAAGCCACCTAACGTTACCTAAGTTTTGTGGAAAAAGATTAGGGTGTTCTGGAATTTTTTTTACGGGAATAGTCGGGGAATTTTGTTTCAGCAAAATTGTCGCTAGTCTGATAAATATCAGGCTTTCGTGTTAAAATGTGAAAAGTGAAAGTAGAAAAGTGACGAACGCAGTGGTTTGTGATACATATTGTAAAACTCGCGGATGTAGTACAGTTGACGACAGTTTGTTTTTAAAACTCTACTGCATCCACGATTTCAAACTGTAATACTCTGAACCATATTCCTCGAGCAGAATCATCTGCTGCACTGGCATAAGGTACATACGTTCAGATATACGGCGTCGTCTTTTCGTGTAACAAAATACGTTTGTCATTTTCCCTGCATGCGCTGCACACTCGTCGACGAACCATTTTCCTAATGAAATCCTTGAGTAAATGTGTTTTCACATCAATGCGACATTCCCTGGGTGTAAAGTTCTCCGTAATTTGCATAGATATACGTACACCTTATATGAAAAAATAAAAAAAGAAATATAAAAAATTCTCCTCTGTGTATTACAGTGTTTTAAATTTCGAGCCTTGCTTTTCCAACAACCTGCTGGAAAACCGCACCTATAAAAGTATAACGTACGTATACTTTAAGTGTTACGTAGAAACGTGCAGGGATAAAGGATACATTTCTCTTTGTATGCGTATATATATATATATATTTTTTTTTCAACTTTTTCTCTAGCCAAAAGCTTTTTACTCGCTGCAACTCAGCTCACAATCAACGCCTACGTTGCTACCGTGGCTGCTGCTACTGCTAGGTACTTGAAAAGAATTTTTTTTTTTTTTTTACTCTCCACACATACGAGACAGACGTTTCAACAGCCTCAGCGATTTCTATTTTATATAATAATACGAGCTCCTTTGTACGTAACATTATTCTTTTTAATCGCGTCAATTGATTTATTCACCAGACTCTCCGCCTGATAAAACCTTAACAGGACTCGTGATAAGATTTTTCAATGCGATCAAATTCAGCTTGTTAGAAGTAACAGGGACAAAATAATGAAAAAATGAATAAAGCTAAAACATCCGGAGTAACTCGAAAAAATGTGGGTACGAAAAAAATGAACAGGGTGACAATTAATTCCCATGAAAAGTGGAAACAGTTTGCGAAACGTTGAGATTAGGTTCAACGAAATCCCAGGATTCCTTAGCGCGGCATAACGCACAAATTTCAAGTAGCCAAGGCTCGTATTCTTTTCTGGTTGCGTATCATCCTCGTCGACGATGAGAACGACGGGTAGTTTTGTAGCAGCGGTAGTCGCAGGATAAAGTCGTATCCACGAACCCGCGCAGGTAAAAAGTAGACCGAAATAAAGAAATTTACATTTCATACACTGTGGTAATTGTAAAAAAAAAAAAAGGAAACGAGGGGAAAAAAAGTCGAACCAAGAATGCCGAGAAACAACCTAAACACACACATAAACCCCTTGGCCTTCTCATAGCAAATACAACCCCGAGGAAAATCGCAATATGTTCTTGCCCCACGCGCATATTTATTACAGCTACCACTGCGTCGTACAGAGATCTTTTCAAATTCCTCTCGAAAAAGAAATACGTGGGTGTATAGTACCGATCTTTTTTTTTTTCTTTATCTCGCTTTTTTTCCTCCCTTCCAAAGTTATGAATTTTCCCTTCTCGCTTACGCAATATGTATGTACTTATTATGCACACTCTTACGTGCGTGTATTCATCGTCAGTTCTTTTCGATTCGCTCTTTTCTTTATTCGTTTTGTTCTTCCGACCGTTTTGCCGAAAGAATAGATAACTGGCAATCAAGAATCTCCGGATCAAGTCTTCGAGCTTAACATATATATTTCTGTAACTTATACCCTCCTTTATTTTCTTAGTACATTAAAAAGATAAGAAATATCTGCAATCATGGTAACGAAAAATCTGTACCAAAGATGAAATGCATTTTTTTTTTTTTTTTTTTTTTTTATCTATGTCACATAGTTGTTGCAATACTTGATCGGTAAAACTGAAGAAAATCAGAGGATTTTTCTTATTTTACTGAAAACTCGATGTCATTAATTTGCTTTCCAAATACAACAAGCTTAGGTCTGACTCACCGTCCGAAACTGAAGACTGAAAATTTGCGACATCCCTGGCGCGTTACCGATAATCACGGTAACAACAACAATAATAATAATGGACCTCGTGTCATTCAGCTGTCAGTGTAAGGTATGCAAGGGATGAAGTTATCAGTTTCAAGAGTATTCCATGTATCGCGTATATGTACAACGTGAAGTAGGCACAACGGTTACCTCGGCATTATCTGATGGTCAGGCTTTCGTGCCGAGTGGAGTGATACGTGTGCAGTATATGGTATATTCCTTGGGTAATACGATCACGGGCAACTTAAGGGGGGAAACATCTTTAGGACTACGTTTCTTTTTAGGGATTTTGATGAATTTTTTTTGTCAAGAAAGAAATTTATGTAATTTTTCTCGAAAGTTCGAGAACATTTTATACATGTATTCAAATAAATATTGTAATTTTATTTGTAACATTTCCTCGGAAAATATAGAAGATATCAACCGCCACCCATCGGAGGTCATCATTAGACTGTGTCCATTCTGGAGGCCACAGTTTTTATCTGAAATCAATTGGGTTTCATATTTACTTTCGAGGACATGTATTTCACTGTACAAACCTTAGTTTGATGTAATATTATTGTTTGAAGTCATTTTTTATTGGAAAATAAGTTTTTAAACAATGCCAATAAATAATGCTCTTTTGTTTAAAAACCTCGAAAAAAATGCAATTTTCAATTTTTTTGGGAAAAGATCGAGCACACTAAGCGCCAGCATATAGGCAACTGAGCACACTAAACGCCGGCACGTAGGCAACCGGACAGACAGCAGGCAGCGATTAGCGGTCTTGTTGATGCGCGCTTGACCACTGATGCGAAATTAATTCTTCCAAATTCACGAATTTGAAACTAATACATTCTCGACATTTAATTTTCGCCAAACCCAATATAGAGGACGTCTGATGGAAATAGCCTTATCATTTATCCACGTTGAACCGTGTACTCGGTTGCCTACATGCCGGCGCTTAGCAGCACTTTTTAACCGGTCATATCTTTTGAACACAACTTCGGAGACCACATGTTCTAGGAGTTAATTTACTCAGTTCGACCTCCTCTATAACCCCTATCATTTTGGTCAGTTAGAGCTGGGACACCCTATATATACAGAGTGAGTAGCCCATGCGCTAAAATTCTAGGTCCGGACAACCAACATTTTTAAGGTTAGATAAACGCGGCGAACTGTCGTCTGACCTAACGACGGTTGGTCAACCTGACAATAACGACTGCATTTGCTCTAGAAATTTAGCCCTTGTACTTTAGAACATTCGACCGTTAGCTAGCACTGATTTCTATTGTTACCTCCGCACTCTGTATAATAAGTGTAGTCAAGTGACTCGTAATGACCGAGGGGGAAAGAAAACCCTCTCAGTGTGGGCTAATCATCAACGATGCCGAACGGAAACAAGACTACGATGAAATATAGCTGTTAAGAATGTCGTAAATGTTGTTTAACCCTTGATCCGTTTACCATCACAACAAGCACAGCCATGGTCGTCCTTTGTTTTCGGAACTTACCATGTGTTGTTTCTTTAATCATCATCATCATCATCATCATCGCCAATGTCACTGTTATCCTCACCATATGAGCATATGAGCGCCATTATTAGTTTTGTCGTCGTTGTCGTTTCCCTGTTATTTTTCCGCACCCTGTGTGTAATTACTCGAGTATAATTAAAAGTTTTCGAGACTACAGCCACCGGGTGCGGGAATTAGCTAAGGCGTAACTGTTCTCCGCGATATATACAGGCATATACATACCTATGTATATCCTATATGTAATGTTTGTATGTGCGTATATATGTAGGTGTATATGGAAGGAGAAAAAAACAGGGTGGAAAAGGTAGGACGGAAATGGGGATGAAATGCCCCATTCGAGTGAGTGAAAGTAAAATCCTGAAATCCCGATTTAAGTGTATACGTATAATACAGGGCGTTCCGCGAAAAGGATTTCGACTCCACGATCTGTACGGCAGCAAAGTTATTCAAGCTATTGAAGTTAATTTTGCAATTTTACTCTACTAACGATTCTTCGCGATGTTTAATTAACGCGCTTAGCGTTAGGTAAACGGTTAACCTTAGGGAAATTCGAATATCAGGTGAAAGCGATTCATGAGTGTGTAAACAGCACGGACTTGAACTACGAGTGGACACCAGATGTCACTGAATACTAGCCAGTCTCGCGAGAGAAACAAAGTTAGAAATCATTTTAGTTAGAATAATTTCTGCCGTCGAATTGCTTCATCGAAAGTAATAAATGTCTTCAGCACCCTTTCCGATTACAATTCCGCCTAAATTCTCACTTGAAATTTTAATTCTTATATCTAAATAAGATTAATTTTTTTTCAATACACCATCGATACGTTGATACAACTCGTCGGACAAACACAGGGTACGTTGGATTTGTAGCGGTATTTTTTTCTTGTGGAGGCGTATTTCGTTACTCGACGTTTATATTACGATCGTAATATAACGCGTGTGTTGAATGAGCATGAATTTTAGAACGATCCTTCTGGGAAATGAAAAACCCGTTGAAATAAAGAAACTTCTTTCCAAGATTTTGTGTGTAGTAGAAAATTTATAACGTGGTGGAGAAAATTGCCGCAAGCTTTTTTACAAAACTTTCAGAGACGTTCGCTTAAATTTTCGTACCCTAGATACCCATAGTGAATTTATTTATTCATGCGTCTACTTTTCTTTTTTTTTTTTTTTTTTTCAATTTTTCTTATTGTTTTTAAATCTTTCCAAGGAAAAAATCGCCGAAGAGGGGCTAGTTTTTTTTCAACCGATGTCAGCCATTTTTTGTTTTTCCTGAGAGTAAGGCGGCGCAGTGTGAGTTAAGGTGAGATTCGTTGTAACCTCTACGTAGGTATAAAGTGTGAAAGTAGAGAGACCAGGCTCGCCACTCAGGTACACACACGGCTCTTTTTATCCCGAAAACTAATTCCGAAAAGCAGTAGCGGTAGCTGCCGTCAGGAAATTTGAGCTTTTTAGACTGAAAGCTTCGCTTTCCGCGCCTTTGCCAGGATACCCACATCCTCCAGCCCAGGAGAGGAGGAGATATTTATCGTAAGGATGAGTGCGCTCGTCGCCCCGCGGTCGTTGGTCCGTGAATATTGCCAAGGAAGTTGCCTACCCCTAACTCATAGAACGACGGATAGAGAGACGGAGGTTGAGGATTTCCTTCTTGGTTTCAAACCCCCGCTTTTACTCCCTGGCGTCTATTCCTCTTATGCTTACGCGGGTTATATGGCCGTCCATACGCAACGCGGAATCGCTTCTCAGATTTCTATTTCATTTCACAAAACTCTACGAAAGATCGTGGCTAGGTGCGTTGCCTTTCTTCGCTTTTGATTGTTCGAAATTTGGAATTTTTTAGAGAGAACCGAAAAACAGAAATCAACCATTTTAGTGGGGAACAAATTCAGATTTTTCATACGCGCGTAAATAGTAGGATATATTTTCAAACAATCTTGTCGCATTCTTTTTATTTATTTCACAAACTATAACTGTCACAGGTATTGTATATTATGCAACAGAATTTTACTCTCTTCCTGCTTCAATAAAAAAAAAAGACAAAATTATTCTTCCCTAAACTACTAAAATAAATGAAACTGAAGTTAGCTGTCAAAATTAGCAGCGAAACTTTTTAAACTTTTTTAACTTTTTTGAATTAGAAAAATGCAGTTTAGTATTATTCTCATGATTCTATAAAAGTATTGGGAGTTTAAGTTGTTTCACAAAATTTTGATTTTTGGACTTCACAACCTTATTCGAATGATCGTTAGAACGTTTGGCTGCTAATTCTGTAAAGGTCTGGAAGACATAACAGAACTTAGTAGCCATATGAAAAAGTTTTGAAAGAAAAATTAGAAAAAAACAATTTCTGAAAATTAAAAAATTTATACGTTTTCTTAAAAATAGTGAAACACAATTCTTCATTTAGAAAAAATAATAAAGAAGACAAAGTACAAGTTTTCAGTTAAACTTGAGAATCGATTCATTTCCGGTGAAACCCTGAAGTTCAAATTAAACGTGACATGCCAGTTTTTTATCGTTCCCATCATTTCATTGAAAAATCTTGTAAGTTTCACACTTTTTTATCGAGCCGTTTCCACAATCATCGCGGGAGTTTGTCGAACAGATCGACAAACCGACAGACCGATATTTTTCTAAAAACCTGTTTTTCGAACGAAAGCAAGATTTTTCGTATATCACCAAAGGTGATGAAAATTTAAAAAAATGGGCAAAAATTTATCAAACTTACTGCTAAACAGTTTATATACATATATCAAAAGAATTCAGACGCACGATTGACGGTTTAAATTTTAAATTAATATCCGCAGTTGGTACTCTCCTTCCCCCACTCCATTCTCCATCCCTATGACTTATAAACTTTTGAAATCCGTCCAGCATTAATTCCCGACCTCGTCAGCGTCTGAATACCACTTCAGTTCGTCGATAAGTGTAGAAGAAAGACTAGACTTCTCTCCTCTCCTCTCTTCTTCTCAGCTCCGACACCCGGCCTTACACCCCTGAGGAATATTTATTGAGCTACTTTCGTTCTCTTTTTGGTCCGATACCGTCTGCGGGGATGAAAATGGACAGAAAGCCCTTGCCTGCGCTCCTCGCCTTCTCTACAAGCCCTCGCATCTACATTTTGCTCCGCCATGGTCGAATAAAACAGACAAGAAAACTAAAGAAAAGGGAAAAAAATAAAGTCGCTAAATAAAAAGATAAAAAAAAAAAAATGAAAAGCGGTATACGACCAGACGTCAGGATTTTCGCTGACTGGTTAAAAAGTTCCCCTCTCTCGGGTGTAACTCGCAGCTTGATGTCGGGAATTTTTAAATTAATCCGAATCTCGCATCGCATCGCACCGCTCCGCATCCCCCCTCATCCTACGCCCCTTTCTCCGCTCCTTTTCCAACCCTCTATACGGTTTACGGTAGGTACTTATACTCAACTCACCAGCAAAAATTTGATTCGAACTCAATATTAGCCACCTGCATGGCTATATCCTTGAAAGTTCTGCACGTTGAACTCCAACGCAGGGAATGACGCACGCTATACAGATATACTGAGGTATGTGTTGTTTAGAATTTGTTTTTTTTTTTTTCTTTTCATTTTGAAAAATATTTTATTCACAAATATACTTTCGGCAAAGTTAAATCGTTTATTGATATGTTATAATATAATGGAGAGTAAGTGAAGATCCATCTACCTTGTCTTTTTTGCTCGTCATACGAACCGTAATACTCAAGACTTCGAAAGAGTACGAGAATTTTTGGAAACTTTCGCAATCCTGAAGTGGAAATGTATCAACTGGCGAAACATGTTTACGACAGTTTCTTCCGTAGCGTAAAACGAGTAATCAAAAATTGTAATTCCAATTTTTTACCCGGAAAGAAATTCTTTTTCACTTGATTCTAGACAGGGTTGTAATATTGACTCTTTGTCAGTTAACCAGAGAGTGAAATTTCAAACTCGAGTATTGGATTTGTTCGTACACCATATATGTGTAGGTATACCATGTATAGTTCGCCTAACTTTACAGGCTGAATAATTAGGCTGAGCAAACTGCCCTAATGGTGTGTGTATGTCCAATGCCTCTGTCGTTCAGTCCTTCCTTTTTCGTTTTCTCTCCTTTTTTTCTCTCCTCTACTTCTCCCGGATTCTTTTAATTCGCGGCATATTTAATCGTAGTCCAACAGTGTCATTTCTCCGTTTTCAAATATGCATTGAGTCCCAAAGGAGCCCCGTGGCACGAGCAAACTTTTCACTCCTTTTCTCTTCCTCTTTTGCTTACCTTCTCTCTTCATCGTCCTCCCGCTTAAATGTCTATACCTATAATCGACGTTTGCCGGTTGGAAAATCCGGAAGTATTTCTCTACAGTGTGGATTCAGCTCGTTAGGTATCAAAAGGTCTTCGATTAATTAACCCTCTCACTTAGTGGCTGAACGACACGCATATCGAGTAGGTTCATCTATTATCACATGTCGTTGGTACTCGCCATACACGCCTCGAGCTATTTGCCCCGATCAAATAACGCGCTTGACTTCGAAACGTTATATGTACATTGTACATACCTACCACCATTCATATCACTCGAGTTACTTTTGCCCTGATATCTGCCTCCTGTAGGATTGCTCAAAATAATTATAATCGATTGAAAAACGGATGAACTAATACTCTGACCGAATGTCGACGCATTGCGGTCTCTGTTGATTCGCTCAAAGATTAATTTAGAGGGCTTAAAAATTGGGGACTAATTAGCCGAGGTACTTTGTAAACCGACGCGGGTAAAATTATTTTATCAGCTTAAAACCCTCCGCGTTTTCTCCGGTTCCTTTAGCTTACAAGCTCGTCAAACGGCCCGTAGCCAATACGTATATTAATTAAGCCTTTCATAATAAATTGAAACCGTATTCTTGAGAAAAGTATGAAAATTATAACAGGATGATTTTTAAATTAGTATCCATCATATCGGGGATACGCCATCTGGCGGCTGTGAATCTAATTAATGAATACTCAAACAAAACCGTATCTAATTATAAAAGTTTTTTTCGTCTTATATTTTTTAATATAAATCAACTCATTGCAACGAAATAAAACTCTTCAGAAAAGTTTTATAAACTTTCCGGCACCTTTGATATTCGCATTATATACGCAAAACGATCAGCTGATTGCCGTGTTCGGTGCCATATTGCTCAGCCGCGCCCACGTCTTTCAATCCACTAACGAGATGCTGCAAGCGATAAAGATAAATATACAAGAAATTCAACAACTAGAAGAGAAAAAGTCTGAAAATTTCAATTAGCTCTGTATTATAATATGTATGCGTAGGAAAAAAATTGTTGAGAGTTTTTCGCAACAGAATTCTTTGCTGTCATCTTAATACAGCGCTGGGCCAGATGTTGGCGTTGATTAATTAAGAAAATTAGCAGCAAAGTGTCGTTAAGAGTTTAAAAAGTTTCATCAAAGATGCAGTGCCTACCTTTCTTATCCTTCGTCTCAGACGCCAGCACCCTGCAGGACAAACAAGGGCTGCGCTACCCTCCGCAAACCGATATTTCCGCCCGTAAAATTTCACTCAACTATTGTTTTACCTACGCTGTCTAATTATTTACCCACATCTCGCCTCGTCTTTTCTTGTCTTTGTTTTGCGATTATGTGCCCCGGATACGGAGGCATCTCGGGTGAATGAGAATTCCCAAAGTCATCTGAAAGATGTCTACATAATCCTTAACTCATGGGCTCGAGACTAATTAAGGTGTCTGGGTAAAGTCTGCTTCGAAGTACCTATAACGGTTTATTGTCAGCAGCATCGTATTATGATATTGTGTAACCTAAATTTCAGTACCTATATAGTTATAGTTTCGTTATTGAAGGGGATGAAAAAGGAGTAAATACGGTATCACAATGAACGGAAGCTTGACTAATAATTACACTCAATAATTTAGTGAAATATATTTCGCCGGGGCAGATCCTAACCGCACCGGGAAGGAAGATTGAATCCAATTTCGTTGCGCAAACTACCACCGCGAGCGAAAACATCATTATTCTACGAGCACACCGGTGTTTGGTTCGGTTATACCCTACACGCTATGGTATAGAATAGAGGCCACCTATAGAGGCGTTGATAAGCCGTCCAATAGTTGCCAAAGCATGTCCCAACAAATATCAACAACTCCAATTGCCTTGCAAATTGTTTCCAAGCGTACTTAGTTGTTGATGTTTATACCATACGCGGTGGTGATTCAGGAGTCTGCGGTACTCGATCTGTACGAATAACTCTAGTGATAATTTCATAACGATACATTCGCACCAATATTTTCTTGTCATTGTTTCAGCACCGCCGATAAAGGTCGAGATCAGCAACTACCAGGAACACGCAAAAATCGAGGCGAAGGTTGGCCAGTCCTACCAGCTCCATTGTTCCGTGAGGTTGGCTAAACCTGCCGCAACGATAGTTTGGTACCGAGGAAACGTTGAAGTCAAGGGCGGGGCGTCCGACATCGAGTCGATACCAACCGAGGATGGTGAGTTCCGTCAGAGTCCCTGATCTTCGCCTCTTGGCCTTTCGACTTTTTGACCTTTTAATTCTTCTCGAGTCAAGGGTCGCCAGCTATCTCTCTCTCACCCCTGCAGTACTGTATCATCAATAATTACGATCACTCTTTTCATGTCCATCTGCGAGTGACGAAGAGTGAAGAGTGAGTGCTTTTAAAAGAGTGGAATACATACCGATGACCGTCTTTATTTTGCGACGGGAAATATTAAGGCGAATTTCTCGCAACCGGGAAGAACTCGGAGACGACGTGACAAGTCCTCTCAATGTTCACGATTCATTTCAATTTTCTCTCTTCGCATTTTAGTTTAGCAATTAGACTGGAATGTGATTATTCTATGTGACAAGGTATTCAGAGATCGTGTTGAACGCGCTTGGTTATCACGGTAACGTTGGGAATTGTAAATTCCGGAAAATTATCTTTCCGCAAGTCTTGTTCTATGCTAGTTGGATTGCTTAAGACTAGACGTCGGACTACAAATTGAGTGAGAAAATTGCCCGGAACTCAATTACGGTGTACCCCCTTATTTTTATTGTATCTTTTGTCATTAAACAGATTGTTGGATCATTAGGGAAATTTTGCAATTATGCAGGGATCGCCGGGAGACTGACAATTCCGGATACTGTAGTGTGTGTAATATTTTTAAATATATTTCAATTCCATAAAAACGAGGGAAAATTATTCGTTTCCAACATGCAAATTCGCTTAACTCTGAATTTAATATCTCCACGCCTCACCGCTGTCACACGTCGATTACACGCGTTCGTATAAACGCAGAATAAATCGATCTTGATTACCTCCCGCGTGTATGACTTTGTCACTTTAATATTGGAGTATATTCGATGGACAGGTTTTTTTCGGAAGGTAGTAACGGTACACATCGAAAGCACGATGGGATTATTTGATAAATTTTCACTGGGATTGGGATTATGAATTTTTTTTCCTCCCCTTCTCGAGTCTGACACTCATGCCGCTTACTCTACTACTTCTCGAGTAGATCTTGGCAAGTATCAGGTAAGTATTAAGTCCCTGTCGAAGTGGAAGGAATAACATTGATTCTCAATTACCATACGCACACGGAGCTCAGGAGAGGGAAGAAGGAACACTTCCGCCCCTAAGAGTGATACAACCATACCGACCCCGTGCTTCCAGCAAAGACCCCGGAATTATGGAAGACTCTGATTATCTTCTCTCGGGTGGTAATTCCGAAATCCTAATTGATAAACGAGCGCGTAAACCGCTATTTAATCGCTTAAACGAGATGAAACCACGCGCAATTATCAGACCGTGATAATTTTTTTTTTCCCCCAAGTATACTGTAAGGGCTTCTGATTTTCCCATCATGCCTGGAAGCAGAGAGTATCAGTTAGTGTGGCTGACACACGACTGTATTCAGCTGACACCGGCATACTACTTACTTCCGATGCATCAGTTTCGCCAATTTTATATTGCTGACGGATATGAAACGAGGCAACCTTTTTCAGACAAAGAAATGCCGAAGGCAGGTGAATCGAGGAAGAAACTGTTGAAGTACGACACCCACGGCTCAATTACAATTGTCCCGACCGCCGACGACGATGAAACCGACTACACCTGCGAAGCCAGACACCCGGCCATCCCGGTCGACATGCCTATGCGAGCGACAATAAAACTGTCTGTCCTTTGTGAGTATTGTCTGCTTTCCTTTCCTTTGTATGGTGTCAATGATAATAGGAAACAGTACGTTGTGTCAAACCCATTAGGTGCTCCGAGTCCCGGACACCGACTCAGCTGACGTTGCTAACTACGAATAGCGAACAATACTCCGCAGTATATTGGTGTGTTCGAAACAATACGAGAAGAACCTTTTCAAATCGTGCAACTCGAGGTCGCGTGTCAAATTAGCACTTTTTGCCGTCAAAAATTCACGAAAGATTTCTGCTCTCGTTTTTATTTAACCCCATTCATCATTCCGGATGCTTGAATATGAAAACCAATTGGGAAATACGTGTAACAAGGGGTCGAGTCGAGAAATACCACGTTGTGGGGTAGAAGAAGAAGAAAAAAAAAACGTGTTTAACAGCCTGAAAATGAGTCTCCTTTTTCAAAAGACCCTATATTTCAATCAAATACGAGAGAATTATACCAGGTCTTTTCAAAATAAAGAAACATGCCGATACACTCTCCTTTTTCACACTCCGAAAGGACCTGTCACCTTTAATACCTGGTAAATAAACATCCTGTATTCACGCGATGTACAACAGAGGCAGTGAGATGAGGATTTTTCTTCACCCAGTATCCAAGAAGAGCGTGTACAAACTGGTTTAAACGTTCTTTCCTTCGATAATTCTTAATGACAGGTGTTTTCCCCAGTACTCTGATTACATAGCTTGAATTCTCTTCGTAGTTGAGAATACTTTTTCTCCATTGACGATTGTAGCATGAGTTAATGTAAAATCATGGACTCTTCGTATCGGTACATCGTAACAATGAAGAAATTCCATATTTGTTTTTTTCTTTTTCTATGAAATAAATTAATTGAAATCGTCAAGTCAATGTACCGTGTGTCCATGTGGAAAGTGCGCACTTTCCTCATGGACACACGGTATATATAATGTCTATTACAGTATTGAAAAAAGAACCCGACTTGCATATTTATCACGGAGTATAATTGGTACACTTGCAAACGCGAACACAAGAAGAAACGTATACAATAGTCGTTATCTTCGGAGTGTAAACAAGGGTTTGTCGACAGCGATTGAAAGTGATGGTGAAATACAATTGCAATGGGAGAAACGTAAAGTAAAGAGAGCGGAAAAAATCACTGAATGCTTTTTCTCCTTTTGACGATCCTCAGATCCTCCTGGTCAGCCTTACATCGAGGGCTACACGGAGGGTGAAACAGTGAGACGAGGACAGCAGGTTGATCTGGTCTGCAGATCACGAGGCGGAAATCCCCCGGCGCAGGTTGTTTGGTTCAAAAACGACGAGCAAATTACAACGGCCTACCGTACCGAGGCTTCCTTTTCCGAAAACGTTCTTTCTTTCGAGGCAAAGGCGACAGATAACAAGGCGCGATTCACGTGCGAAGTATCAAACATCATGAGCGTCACACCGCTCAAAGTCCACGTCGACTTGGCTGTTCTTTGTGAGTATCACGCGCCTTTCCCTTGTCTATATGTACATTTTTCTCCCTGGCAATTTTAGAATTTCAGCTGAGATATTTCTCACCGAAGAAGAGAGAGAGGGAAATTGAACTGCAAATATAAAAAATAATAATAATCATAAATTATACCCGAAAGGAAGTGAAAAAAAAATACCCTGGTTCAAACGTCCAGCACAATTCAAACGCGAAATTAATTAATAACACTCTGCAGAGCTTCGAGACGGAAAAGTTGGATACGATGCTGATTAAAGCTTATGAGAAGGGCGCTGTGAAAGTATTTTAAAGCCGTAGTGACGACGTTTTTCGAAAATTAACAGGCCGAAGTGATTCTCCAAAAACTCGAAGGACTCATTAGTTTACGCTGATAAAAAATTTTCCTCTTTGGGTTCATTATTTTACATTTCCCTCTGTATCTCTAATTTTTGATGATAATGTTTCCTTTCTTTATGGTTACCAGTTGCTCCAACCGGGGCGATAATCACGGGCCCAACGGAGGCGAAGGCAGGTGAAAGGGTGCAAATAACTTGTACGACGGAAAATTCAAATCCTCCAGCTGATATAAAGTGGGTCGTGGCTGGCAGAAACTTTCGCAACAGTACTTCAAGAACGAATCTTGCGAGCCAGGGTGGTTGGATAACTACGTCGGACATAACGTTCAACATAAACCCGGAAGTTCGAAGTATCGTCGTACTTTGTCACGCGCTAAACAACAAATTGGCCGAAAATGTCGTTGGCACGCACACCATCAACGTCATTTGTAAGGAACTTGTAAAATGATACTCATCAACGTCAGCAATTTCATAATCGTCTCATCCAATTTTTCGAGTAGTACAAAAATATGTCTCATAAATGTACAAGCCAGTCATAGGTATTCAATTCCAGTTACGTGATATTTTAGCGAAAACGTGATCAAAACAATAATTGAATTTCTTATCGATCGTAATCAAAAGTTCCTCTCGCAAGTGGTGTTTCACTTTTTCTTTTCTTTTTACCCATTACGAAACAGATCCTCCTTCCGATATCGTCGTCACTGGTTACGAGGACGGCGAGAGTATCGATGCTGGCACAGTTCTGAAACTGTCATGCACAGCAACGGCCGGAAATCCTCCGGCTACCTTAACGTGGTACAAGAATGACAAAAAGGTAAAGAAAAGATGTTATAAAAACGACTTTTTATTTTTTTTGCTCACTTCCCTGGTTCGACACAGATAAAATCTTATATCGATGAAGAATGACTTACAATTAACATGATGCCTTAGGGATTCGTAGATTATAATCAGCTAATCTTTTACGGTTAAATTATACGTGTATTAAATTAAGTTGCAAAGAAATTTCACGCAAGTTGTTGAGCTTTTACTTGGTCGCGTTAAATTGATATACACCCAAAGACACGATAAGAAATCAATTTTAACAATAATTAGTACGACTTTCTTCGATTGGCGTCTGTCCAATAACGATGTTCGATACCAAATAAATACATTTTTGTATGTATTGATGTCATACCAACAATTTTTGCGATCCATCGACTTTATCCCTTCGTCTAACACGTTTTCAGGTCAATGGGAACATGCGGACACGCGACCACGCAGTTTCCAGCGAGCTGACAATGCTTGTTAACGCTTCCGATAACAATGCGAGGATCAGATGCGAGGCCACAAATTCAGCTGTCGAAATACCGCTTATTGGACTGTTACAGCTCAAAGTCAACTGTGAGTTTCAAAAATAGTCTTTAATTTTGTACTTATACACCCAATGTACTTCATCAGTCCATCGTTAAACTGGTCAACCTTTCCTTGGATAATATTGCCCCTTTTCGGGTACAGTTTCAATTCTGTTCCAAAATTTAAACAGGACATTTTTAAATAAGCTGCAGACAGAATAATCCTGGGTATCTATAAAATTTTTAAATGTTCATAGATGATTTTCCAAAAAAATTCTGTACTTACTCAATTTTCCAGTAAATTTATCATGAATTTTTGTGAATAATTCGCAAAAATTTGTTTGTTCACGTTTAGATTTCTAAATAATATGTTTAAGGGGAGAATAAACTTTCTTTTATGTACCAGCAATTACGATTTTTCTTTTTTACCTCTTCGTGCAGTTCCTCCGGATCAAGTCAAGATCACTCGAGTACCAAACGAATTTCGGGCCGGTGAATTAGGGCAGCTTATTTGCGAGTCGAGCAGCAGTAATCCACCCGCTGAAATGTCATGGTGGAAACAGGGCATTCCTGTTCCTGAAACTCATAACGATACAAAACCTGGACTGCACGGCGGATACCTTTCCTCGGTCGAACTGTCGCTGCAGTTGAACGAAAAAATGAACGGTGAGGTATACACTTGTCAGGCGAGGAACGCTGCCCTGCAGAGAGCTGTACACGATGCCACGACACTTACAATCGCATGTAAGTTGAGTAAAGTATAGAAGATATATCTTCTCCTGGGTGTTATTCGAACTTCAATGTCACAGCTCACAATCACAGTTTTCATGTTTGACCTTGGAAGTTTTATTCCATTCGATTGCAAGATTATTATATATTCACCTATTTCTCGTACAGATAAACCAATCTTTTCACCGCTGGACCCGAACGAACTCGTCGGAATGGAGGGTGAACCCTTTGTCATATCTGTGTTAGCAACTGGAAATCCTACAGCGATAACTTACACATGGACCAGATCTGGTTCGCCATTGAGTACAAGCAACAAGAGATTTACGGCTCGTGGTTCGACTCTGAATATAACTAAACTGGAACGTCGCGATGCTGGAACTTACAGATGCGAGGCAATAAACTCAGAGGGATCATCTACATACGACCTAAATCTGACTGTACAATGTAAGAATTAACCTTTCTCTCTGACAAACCAAAGCGTTTATCATTATATTTCTTTCTCCTTGGCTCTGATTATTCTTGAATATAAATTCTCGTTCGACGTCTATCAACCCCGAATATCTCTTTAGTTCCAGCCAAAATTATACGAACTTCTAAATCTGGGGTCGTGTATCCTCCCGATTCTGAGGCAAAGCTATGGTGCGAGGTTGACGGCAGTCCAATTGGTGACAGCTACATTACATGGTATAAAGTCGGGTCGAACGCCGATCTCAGCAGAAGATTCCTCACTTCTTTTACAAACAAAACTTCGTACCTTCACATCATGGAGCCAAGTCGCGAAGACATCGGTGAATATCAGTGTAACGTAAACAACGGAATCAGCAATGTGACATCGAGACCAATTCTGTTCGTCACAAATTGTGAGTTGCACGAGTATCTTTATACTGTCTCATAGATTTGGAATTTTGCAATACATTTACTTATTCTGATTCGTCTTTACAGTCAAACCTGAAATAGAAAGCTCACCATTGACCAGGAAAGCTGCAGCCAACAAGGGAGCCAAAGTTCAATTGACCTGCAAGGCAAGAGGTTCACCGCTGCCAAAATTCACGTGGACCTTCAGTGGGAGACAACTAATGCCCAATAGGACTGATAATAAATATGACATCGTTCAAACTGAGGTGAGTTAGAAGCAACACATACTTTCGGTTAGTAAGACTGAATCCCAGTTCGCAGACTCTACGTAAGTTTTTCAGAGATAGTGCTGTTTGAAGCATAACCAAGCTCTGAAATTATAAATGAAATATTTATTTTCCGAAGTAGATTGCAAAATTTAATAAGAATTTAAACCAGATTTCAAAAATTTTGGTCAAGTTTCAAAGAGAATTTTTTGACTGGGTTTTGCTTTTCACATTTGGAACGTAGCAAAGCAAGTTTCAGAGTAAACATAAACTATTTCAGAACAATTGTATCTATTGAGCATCTAGAGATATTCAGAAAACCATTGAGTTTTAGTAAAATTCTTAAGGTTTCTGTAAAACTTCACTATATTTCAGCTCACTCAGTTGTCCGCTCAATCAGTGATGACAATATACCAGGTGTCTTCGGGCGACTATGGTAAATACGAGTGCAAGGCACGTAACAAGGTAGGGAGTGTGATTGAGGAGGTGTTTTTGGACGTAACATCACCGCCAGAACCACCCTCGGATCTCCGAGTCTACAACGTTACCCACGATACAGTGGTTCTTGTATGGAGGAGGGGATTCGACGGAGGTCTTACAACTTCGCACCAAGTCAGGTGGAGACAAGCATTGGATTACGAAGACAGATATCAATACATTGATGCTTCACCTGGGCAGGACCACGTCGTAATAACTGGGCTGAACCTGGGCACTTACTACGTATTCAGTATAAAGGCGATCAATGCCAAGGGGCAGAGTGCCTTCCTCCCAGACCTGGTCAAAGTGCAAACGTTGCGTAAGTCACATCATACTTGTCACAAAATTGACAATAATATTAAAACACATCAACTCGATGGACAATTCTCCTTTTGTCTAATTCTAGTTAAAGGTATCTAGATACCAGTAGAGATTACAGTAACATTCCGTAGAATGACATTGAGTTTTACACTAAGAACTAGTACACGTGAATTCTCATCCAGGGCTCTTGGTGATAATGTAGAAATGATATTTAACGCTGCTTCCAAATTATATTATACCTATTTTCAAAATGAGTAAAAATCATTACATACTTTCGTAAACGCTTATGTGGATAACCAACAGTATCAAACTTGTTCCAACTGAAAACTTAACATTAATCGTATCAAAATTCTCCTGCGGAATGCATGATCTTTTATGTCCTAACATCTCTGTAGCATGATATCAAATTGCAATCCGTTCGTGTAATGTATCTATTTATGTCTGTCGCTATCAAATAGTGCCGCTCAATGAACAATTCGAACGTATACCTGAGTCAGTAGACTAGATAGTGTGCACAGAGTAACAGTGTGATACCGCACAGAAAGCCTTTGCAAGAAGTAGATACTGATAGAAGTTTCATCGAATATCCATACCCATAAGTTTCTCATTTCGTCTTAAAACAGAGTTAGAAAAACCACCTCTTGTCTGCAACCTTTAAATTCTGTTCATTGTGAAAATATTCGAAAGAAGAAAAGACACATTTCTGCTCCAGCGGTGTAATACTGATACTCCGCACGTCAACTCCTGATCAGTGTACCGTTGGAAGTAATAAAAATATACGATAAAAAATAAAATGCAAAGACGCGAATTGAAGAACGAAAAGAATGACTATTGCTGCAGAAATATCAGAGACTAACAATTAGTAGGGTAATTGTAAGGCTGTGCATGTGTAACGTCTGGGTGACGGGGGATGGGTTGGGTTGCAGGGGAAGCACCTCCAACCGAGTTGACGGCGAGCGAGTCTAGCTCTTCCTACATCATCGTCATTATCATCGCTGTATCCGCCTGTGCTTGTCTACTCATTGTCACGCCAATAGTCTATGCTACGTTAGCATCAAAAAAGAAGGCGAATCGCTCTGGTAAATATTACTATTCACGTTATCCTTCAATTTTTTTTCTCCTGTAGGACCGAATAATGTGGAGAGTCTCCCAGACGTTCTTGTGGTGCAAGGAGACATCCCGATGAATTATATCTATGCCATCGCAGCCACACTCGTCGTCTTTTTTCTTATTAATCTATTCATCATGTTGTGGTACATTGTGCGAAAGCGAAACAAGGATCGTAAGTTTATAAATTTACTCCATGTGAGATCGAATGTAATTTAGGGCTCGTTTAAACCGTGAGAATATTTTTTTGGGTGGGTATTATCCAAAAGCGGAGGAAAAAATGGTTACATGATACCAGTTAATTCAAGAATACAACTTCCTGATTTTTCACTTTATAGTTACTATTCAAGACCACGTTTGCCTCAATGGTCAATTATTCGTCGTTAGTGACAATTATCGCTACGAAGAATTGAGACTATTTTGTTTGTTCTTCAAGATTCTAGTCACTACTAAATATCGATAGTATTTACAAGGAACATAATGGGCGAAGAAATATGACTGATTCCAAGAACAGGATTGAAATTCATTTATTAATACTTACTTGTATTGTCATTTGTGCAGGCATAAACAAATCTCAAACTGCGGATATGTACGCCCCATCTACTGTCAATGGAGACACGATGACTGGCGAGTTGAGTTCAGTTTCGGATGAGAAGAGTGACGTTAACTTCGATGCAAACGATTACGTGGTCAGTGCGATCAGTCAGTATGTTCTTAGTAACAAGTAATTGCAGAGGGTAGGTTTGAGTTCTTTTAACCCTTTTTCTTTCTACATTTTTCTTTCCATACGTATGCTTGCACGATCTGGATACTTCAACCACTTACTTTTTTTTCACTTTTACTTTTATTGTATACTTTCGATTATGAACGTAACTAATTTTAGTCTACCTAACATTCGATTTATTTCTATTCTGTTCTCACGTTAGATAGCTCAAATTTTTTTTACACTTAACGTGATCTCAGTTTTCAAAGCAATTCATTGCCTTTGAATCGAACCGTCCAATATTTATTATAATTCGTAATTACATTATTATCAATAACATCAATCAAGTCTACCTTTATTCCTTTTTTCTTGTAAACACATCAAAGTTATTATTGATTTTTCACCTCTTGGGTTATACTCTCTCTTGGAAAAAGTAATTCTGTTCAAGATTTAAAAGCCGAACAGGTAGGTTGTGGGGTGCTTTAATTCTTGAAACTCCTTACGTTTTCTTCCTTACCTGCTTATACGTATGTCGAATTAAAAAGTAATTGGAGCTAGTATTAATAAAACTTGAAAACTGCATTTTCTGCCGTTTGAAGATGTATGTTGAAAACTTTAAACGCTGTATAGCGTGTAAATATCCATGCCCTCTTGCATTACTTTTTAACAGTGACAGTGATCATGTATCTGTGTAGCAAGTTGAGACTAATATTCTGAACGCAAGTTGCTGGGAAAAATATTTCTTTCAACTTGTTGTACAGGGTTATTATTATTGCATTTAACTTATCTTTTAGATACGTTTCAATCATCAACTGCAAACACTTTTATTGCTTAGATCACGGCTGTGAAACTTTAATCTAATTTTCCCAAAAGATTGAGAAAAAAACTAAATAAAGTAATATAGTCACAAAAAAAATTGAACTTATAACGTTTGTGCATTACAATGCGATAAAGCAGGACGAGGGGCGAAAGACGGCGGCGAGTACGTACCTAATAGATCAAACTATACAAGACTTTGGGAAAAACAGCCTGGAAATGCAGGTGCATCACCATAATCAAGGGACTCTGGGTAGGCGAAGCAATCTGCACGCTCACAGCGGCATGCTGGATATGGACTCTCCTCCTCAGCGCACAACGGCTAGTGGGACTCTCTCGGGTGCGTCATCTTCAACAGCTACTCGACTCGAGGCTCTCAATAGGTGCCGATACCTCTGAAGTTTGTCGCTCTTGGTGTCTTCTCGTTTTACTGGCCAGACTCAAGTCAATTGAACTCATAATCAGTAAAGCACAGTCAATTACACTGAACACTTTTGTTTAACATGTCAAAACGGAGCAAAACTTGCCAAAAAGTCGACTAAAAAATCATTTATATAAAAACATTCTTAGCGGTAAAAGTGTAAAATTTTCAAACGAATTCTAACATCATGAAACTTGCGTTAATCACCTCTGTAAATTATTCACCTACTATCAACTCACTACATCATCTCACGCTCATCGTCAATTCATAAGAAATTTATTAACGACAGAAAACTTTTCGACACATTTTCGTCCTTTCTTTCACTATTTAACCGGTGTGATTGGGATATCCGTTATCAATATTAAAACATGTCGGTAATAATCATATTTGGAAGAAGAATAATAGAGTACACAATATTCTGCAATGTATATACACATGCCGATGTTTTATGAAGAGAAGAATCCTTCTTATATATCTATACATTTGACAAAACTGCGTGTTATAAATTTTCAGTGCATATGATCATTCGCAACGCATGCTTTGTACATTCACATTCAGTTATATTACACTTACACATTATACCTGTGCGTATATACATGAATATTAACACGCGTATGATATACACATTATTTTTGCTGCATGATCAGTGATAACTTGAATCGGCTTTTTTATTACAATATATTCTAGTCTGGCCAGTTCTTTGCGCCGTTCCCCCTCCCGAATGCATTGTCGATTAATGTTTCAAAGATTTTTAAGCAATCTCATTACAACACACCGTACCTACACAAGCACATCAACACACGTCTTATACTTAATCACTTATATCCAATTACATATTGGCTTAAACCAATCAAGCAGCTTGCTTTTTTCAATATACTTATACATTATTATACAATCGTAAAAGTCATGGCGTAGAAATAGATGTAAACGAGATGGCTGCAGAGAGCTCTCATGCTTGCGAGGATTGTGCATGTTCTTGTAATTGTTTTAAGCTCACCTGCAATCAATGCTGACATTTAAGTCCCGTTAACGATTATCGATTGAATCCTGTCTGCAAATCGTATTTCACAACGGGAACTACTCTGATGGAAATATTCATGCAAAATATTTATCGCAAAGCTTTTCCTTTTTCATATGAACTTCTACAAACATTAGATTTAATCTCTCACAAAATTTTGCGATTTTCACATCAGTTAAAAAAAAATCGTAAGTCAACGGCTAATTCTACCATTGTGGGACAAAATTTATCCGCTGATTCGAATTTTTTCAAAGTGTATTAAGAACTTTCAAAAGTGTAGTAAGTTTGACGAGAAATTTGTGAAAAATCAAACACTTTTCAAAATTTTTCAAATAAACATTTTCATTAGGGATATTATCTACATGAAAAAATTTAACCGTTATACAATTTCGTTGCGAGAGGAATATTCAAATCTCAATTAGAAATTCAGACTTTCGTGACAAACTTTTATGAATTTTTTTGTTTGCAGATAAAATTTCGATAAACGTTGCTAGATCTAATCCAGACTTGAAAATTATGGCTAAATACACAGCCTAAAAATACAATTATAATAGCAATGTGGGATGATTTAAAACAATTGAACAATTTATTGCCGTCATTATCATATACGTACAGCACAATAAATCTGTATTTTTATATTATACCTATGAGGAATAGATGAAAGGAAAAGGGAACGAAAAAAGGGGAAAAGTACGAAATATCTTTTGACATTTTCAGTCTCAAAATCGAGTTACATCGGGAATCCGAGTCCAGCCCCACCGGCCGATGCGAGCTTCTACAGTGTGGAGATGGACAATGGCCGATATTTGGGGTATGAAGGGAATCCCAGCCCGGCCCCAGTTATCGGGGACCCGGGCCTGAGCGGCTATTATCCTACAATGGCAACAATGGGGCATCATGCACCTTCGCACATGGCGGGGGGAGGAACGCTGACCCGGAACAGGACGCTCCCTCGCCCAGTCCCCCCCCCAGACGTCACTGTTATGACTGCAGGCGCAAAGTCCCCAGTACCCCCCTCGGTACCCCCCCCCGCCAGCTACGTTTGCACGTGCGGCCCCCGTCCCCGCACATTCCCACGGGCACCCACTGTCTACTTTCACCTCAACCCCAGTCTATTCGGACATTGACGGACATCTTGTCTGAGAATCAACCCCCATGGGAATCCTAGCAGTACCCTCGAGTCCCGCCGCGATACGCCAAATTCAATACCTGGACGACGAGGATGATCAAGAAGACTCCGAAGAGAGTACCCGCCTCTAACCGAGCCTGCTGTTTTGATAGTGGCCAGCGATGCAACGTTGGGGTGAATTGGGAAGGAAACTTACAGATGGACGATATATCTAGGTTTCTTCATTGTGCGGGCGATACTCAGGTTTCAGGTGAAATAGATCTTAGTCGACAGTATTTAATAGTTTGCCAAAATCGGAAGTTGGACATTTTCTAAAACTTGCTGAATGAAAAACGTCTGTACCATCCACTCTATAATACGTAGCAAGTCACGTGTTGCACTTTCATGCACATCCGCGATAAATCGCCCCTCCGAAGCCTCGAAAAGAAAAAAAAAAACAACATTGAACATAGTTTTCGCACCCAAGTTCGTATTCTTCACAAATACATCGTATAGAGAAAAATTTCAGGATATAATTTGCGAAAAAGAACTTCTCTGTTTCTCATTCGCAATTGTTTATTTCTATATTTTGTAGGTCTTCTTGTAATTTGGTTTATAAATTTTTTTGTTTTTCTCTAATTCGTAAACGAGCATTGCTGTTAAGGAATTGCGAAATGTGTCGATCACTGTGCATGGTTAATTAATGACAATTAACTTGACGTTAAGCGTGAATACGAACTTTCACTGTATGAAAATTGATGTAATTTGGTTGCTGCACGCTCGTGGTCATGAAAACTAATAACTACAATGTATGCGAATAATCGACTGCGTAAAAACTAAATGGCATAAAAGTGAGCTTCTTTGGGGTAGTGATATTTTAATGAAAAGACAATAGTACGTAAGTTTGATTATAATTGAATTATCACGATTAATTAGTTTATTTTCTTTCTTCTTTTCTTTTTTTAATCGACTCTGTGTTTATGTACATATATATTATCTAATATATATATATACGTATATACACATCTGAGTTAGGTGCTACACTTGAGATAAAAGTTTCAAAAAGAAGAAGAAGAAGCGAACAAAAACACAAATAAGTAAACAAACAAGTAGAAATGAGCCAACTCTATAAGATATAAAATAACATTAATAGGAATAACAATAATGATAATGATCATAAATAATAACTATAGTTAATATTCGTTTTTATCGATAGTTTTTTTTCTTGCATTTACTTAAATGAATTATGAATTGATATCGATATACATATATAGACGTTTCAGTATTGTACATATATTATTATTGATATATTATTGTTATTATTGTTATTATCATTGTAAATAATAAGTCTTAATGTTTCTCACGCTCCACGAATAATTGAAATGGATTACATGAGGGTCTCACTATACTTAGGATATACTATGCAATGACGTATAGTATACATAGTATAAACATGCTACTTTAGTAAATACATACCTATAACTAAGGCTATATGTATATTTGAAAATTAATCGTGTTGTTAAATGAGAGGACGCGTTTATGTTTGTCAAAGCCTAATTAGTAGTTGATAATATATATTTTTGAACGAATTTCATCATAAATTGATTAATTAATTGGCCTATTGTCAGCTAATACTGTTGATGCATGTGAAACGTACAGAAAGTTGAGCTCTAAATTGCACTATATTTTACTTCACCAACGATACAGCACAGAAAGATATAGTATGCGTTTCAATCTATTGAAATTCACTTTTTTCTCGAAAAATAATAAACCTGAAAAAAAAAAAATAGTTTACACGTGGAATAGATACTCTTTTGAAACAGATATGGTATTGTGACACAGTGTATATGTTCAGCCTGTGGTAGTTATCTCGCTAACAAAAATAAGAAACGTTCAAATTTTTGATTGAGCTAAGCTAGAATAAACAATGTACACGTGATCGAATATTATTGTGCAAAACAAGTACTGCTGCTACCTGTAAACTGCAGTTCAAACTCAAGCATTCAGTCACTTCTGAGTATATGCATTATCGCAATAAGTTTTACTGAAGTTTGTGTGTAAATTAATAGACAACTGAATTGTGAGGGAAATTCTCTCCCCTCTGGATTACAACATCGTATCTGACTGTGCAAATATTGGATCTACTTCGGTGAAAGCTTGGGAAAGCTAATCAACTTTTTTGATAATTTAAAATAATGAAATTGTTCTTATGTGTCACAGCTGCTATAGGGATTATGATTGAAAGTTTGGATTTTATGAATAATGTTTAATTAGCGTACACTATTGTTGTTTCATTATCGTGTCGATTGATCGTTTATACAGCTAGTATCTAACAGGCTTAAATCTTTTATCGTTGACCGTCGTTGTATGAATATATATGAAAACCGCAGAGGTCAACTTAGACTGATGATAAAAAAATTCACGTATGCTCAATTAGAGGAAAACCCGTTCACGCATAATTAAGAGTTCTATTTACATATATACATGTTTTATATTTGTATTTAAAAAAAAAGAAAAAAAAAAAAAATCAAAAAAATAACGAACTGGATAAACCACAAAATCATCTATAATACTTGAATATAATATTACCTGAAATAATTAAACTATGTAATCTCCAAAGTATTTGCTCATCCAAGTGCTAAGTAAATTAGAACGGACCGATATTCGTCCAATATAGTACCTTGGAGATGGACATACAGCCGTCTGCGCTATATTTCATATTTTACTTAATAATAATACTACTAATACTAATAATAATGATAATAATAATATATATTATGAATAATAATAAATATTATGAATAATGATGATGAAAATAACAATAATGATAATAATAACCATCATACTAATATTCATAATAATAATGCTAATAGTACTAGTTCATAATGATATTAATAATCCATTATTCCGTTGATTATCATAAGATCATAGTCAATCCTAATTATACAATCACTAAGGTACGGTCATAAGTTAATTACTTTTAATGTACATAATGTAAATATTATCTAGATAGATATTAAAATTCACGAGAAAGGAACACACACGCGCACATAAATGCATACACTCAAAAGAAAAATTACACATTGAAATATACCATGCTACCGCAGAATTAATAAGATCAAGAGCTTTTGACATCGATCACATTTTAATTGCACTGCTTTTTTACGTTGTCGCTGAAGGTACCAGAATCCAAAACTTGACTGAATACTTAAAATAGAGCTACAAGATTTTCCATGCTGATCGAATGAAATTAATGATTTTCACAGAACACGCACGTGTCTGGTTCAAAATCTCTTTCAAACGTATTCCGTTGTTAATACTGTTACATTATAGACACTGTAAATTTTGTACCTGGAATTGTGTTTAGAAATATGGTAATTTCACAACGTATTTTCCATACACAACGTGATTGCAATACCTTTTTTGGAACTTGTATTACAGTTAAACACCCTTTAAAATGTGTTTTGCACATTCAAAAGATCTTCCTTCGGACACATGCGCTGAAGAGGATTTTTAGTTCACATATCGTACTCAAGATCTCTTAAACCTTGTATCAAAAATTCCTTCAACATCTCCACATGTTGTTCGACTGCGATTCGTAATTATTTGTTCACTCTTCGAAAACTTCTGAACATCTATGTCGAGAAAGTTTTTAAAGCATCCACCAGCTCACTACTTTCACCATTGCAATACTGCCCTGAAATCAAGTTAGATTACTTCTTTGACCGAGGGCAGTTGGTAGAATAAAATTATGGAAATGGGACACGTATTTTCAAATCTAATCGAAGTAAACTGCGTTTACTGTTGTGCTTACAGCTGCTTTCAACTTTTTGCGAACCGGTAAGAAAATGAATCACGTTACTTGTGTCACTCTAAAAGACTAGAGATTTTGAATTTTGATCAGTAATTATTGGATATCTTCTAGTAATATTATTACTGTTGCCAACGAACGACGAATGCAGAATTTAGACAAAATTGTAAAGTTGTACATGCGAGCAGACATTGATGGTAATATATAAATAAATTAATAAGTAAATGAATATAATATGTTGAATGTGAAGTGTGGTCGATGCGGTACCTTATTCGTATAAGAATACATGTAAATACACACATAACATATTACGATAACGTAAATAGTTGTGAAAACAAAGTTTTGTTAAAAAAAAGCTCTTTGACTATAAATAACTGCGCAATATAATTAAATATCTATTGCGATGTAGACATATATTAAATTAATGATTGTAAATAACATATAGTATTTTTACATTCTCATTCTAAATTATATTTCCAATTCTGAATGGTACATCATGTTCTCGCTTCCCCTGTCACCATGCATCATTATATAAAAAAAAAAATGTACAATTAAATCTCACCAGTCTCTAATTCATTTTTCAATGAATATGTAATTAGGTGTACTTACCGTTGTTACTATTGCGACTTTCCAATATTGTTATGATCTGCATAGTACTTCAAGTGAAAAAATACAGTCTTGTATAAACGATGTGAACTTCACATAAACGCGTCATAATTTAATTTCCTCTTTCTTTGACATTCGTACACTGCCCATAATACTGATCGTAATTCATCATTTTTATTCTTGGATTGTGTAACTTCAATTTTAACTAAAGAGCGAAGAGGCTCACATCTAGTTGCGTCTTATCCCATCGAAATTGAACGATCGTTACAACTTTCGATATATGTTGATGTGTGAAAATGTAGACAACGCATAGTATTTTTGTGCGAACGTATAACGTATTACGCATATAAGGTGAGTGTCCCGGTTATTGACACTGTCCCAATTACTGACCTTGGTTGTAACTGTTTCATCCTTAGTTTTCAAATTAACAAAAAATAAATTTATAGCATCGAACCCTCTAGCAATTGGTTTTAGTCATTCATAAATGCACAATTTGTGCCGTCAATTTATAATTTTGGACAATATGAGATTCAATAATTGGGTCTAAACGTATCAATAACTGGTACAATTACCATATGTATAGAGTTAATTGTTTACTTATAAGGCCTTTTGTAAGCATTGGTATGAAGAATTCTGTTTTTTATGAAAAATCAGGAAACCTATGTAATAGTTCTCGTTATGATGATGATAGTAATAAAAATAAAATATTAATGTATTAATGATAATAATAATAATAATAATAATAATAATAATAATATTGCGATGATAAGCAGGGCGACAGGGTGAAGCTCGACATACTAGTCCTTAATTTAAAGCCAAAGTATGAAGGGGAAAAAATAAAAAACGAGAAAAAAACCACAAACAACAATGAAAAAACGGAAGAATGGTGAAAGAATAATGAAGAATTACTGGAAGTTTAAGAATTTTCATATTGATAGAGTGTAAGACACTCGAAATGGTTTATCCAGATTTAATGACGATATTAAATGATTCAATAATTGTAGTAAATAAAGAAACTAACCATTATACAGATATATAGGTAAATATTATTAAGATAAGCACTCCTTGTATAAATTTTTTGTGTTTGAAAACAAAATATGTTCTTCATTGCGCAACGTTTGCATTTTTTCTATAGGATATATGTATATGTATATATGCAATTATACAGACATATACATGTATATATATATTACCTATATTTCGTCGACTAGCAATATAATTATACATATAATATTATAACGAACCCTGTGTAAATTGTTTTTCTATAATAATTATTAAAATTGATTATAACACGTGATTTTTAACTCCCGCGTTTCGTTAAAAAATCAACTCATTAATTTGACATTTTAGTTTTACAGTTATTATTACGACATGATCGCAGTCTCACCATGAAATTTGCTCAGACACGGTAGAATCTTTTCATAGACAAAAAGCTAGCTAGCTACAAATTATCATCAGACATCGCATAAAATCACTTCAATACGAAAGTGCTATAGCGATGTCAAAATTTACGTGAAGAATTGAAAGCTTTGGACTTGAAGAACGAATGCAATCTCAATGAATGGAAAAACACGTGTGAAAGTCGAATATACAAAAACTGGCACGTATAACACATATTTGGATGAGGACAGGTAGGTAGTCGGTCTCAATTACAACAAAAATGTGATTATTTTTTCAATTTGCAAAACTATTTATTTGATTTTTTCCACTATTCGTTCTCGTCTCATTATTATTCAGCGATTCATTTAATATTAATATTAATATAACATAATATAATATAATAATAGTAATGAACTTTCGTTTCTCGTCATCAATGTAATTATGCATACTACATAGTGTATAATAATGCAATGTACAATTCCTCTAACGAATGATGTATTTCCAATTAGAAATAATCATAAATACCACAGATCTGGGGTTGATCTGAGAGTAACGCATTAATGACGATTAACACATTGAATACAGAACAAATTATAGGTATACAACTGATGATTAAAATATTAATAACTAACATACAATCATAATATTTTTCACTTTCGTTTCTATTTGGGAAACAATAATCATAACAGGAGCGATAGTAACAAGAGGTACACGCATGGTATAATCGGCAGTAACACAGTGCATAAATTCTTTTCTTTTCCAATATATTATATGCATAAATGTATACAACTGTTATCAGCTAACTTGGTGATTAAAATGATAAGTCTCATTGTTCAGTAATTTATTCATATTTTTCCGTTTTTTTTCGTACTTTTCGTCGTAATTTTTCGGCGTATAATATAAAATATGTAAGTTTGTACTTCACCCACTTACGTACACACCTCACATACTTATGTAATACAAATATTTCATCATTAATTTATCCATTTATTTAATTAATAGTCATCGTGTGCCCCTCTATCAATTATTAATATTTATCAGTATTCGTAACGTTATTAAAAAATTCTATTAGCACTACCTCGATTATTATTGTTATTATAACTGTACATGAAACAAAACGTAATCATTATAACGATGAATTTTACTATTCATTTTTTCTTTCTGATACGTTACAAAACGTACTGAAAGGACAAAAGCATTTCCAACGCCGGTGAAGCAGAATATCTAAAAATATCATATACATATATTAAAGAAAAAGAAAAAACAATTGGCTTCGTATCCGTTGCATTACCACAATAACCCTAATTCAATACGTATCAAACATTTTCAATATATTATTTTTAAATTACAGACGTATAACATTTTATTATTCCATCATTGAGCTCTCAGGATAATATCCTATTTAGAGACACTGCACGGGAAAATTATATAAAAGAAATTTATTTGTATTTCCGTTCTTAACTATAAAAGCTCATGGTCTTTGCTATTACATATATATATATATATATACATATATATATATGTGTAATAACAATTACGTTTCTTGACTTCTTTATTTCTTCAATTTTATCATTAACGGTCTTTCGAACGTATGTCTTTTCAATTTTTTTTTTTTTTTTTTTTTTTCCATATAAATATATATACCTCAAATATTTTACGACATGTTTTTCGTTTTTTACCAAAATTACCCGGTGTCATCTAATATCCGTGACAAATCAATGTCGTTTAGTTATTATGATTTCTAATTGTTCTACTTTTTGTCCTTGAGGTGAATAATTTATTCAATTATGAACCGGGAACTATATAATTTCTCCGTAAATGTATGTACAGATACGTTTCTCTCCTATATTGATTTCAGTTCTTGACTGTTGTCCATTATAATAATAAATTAATATATCTGGATAATAGAAAACTTCTGATAGATAAACATATGATATTTTTTCCTTTTTCTTTTTTCTTTTGTGTAAAAAATGCATAATTAAATTATTCTGTAACCCTTCAGTGATTGTTTACGCACACGTTATACATAATGATTGTATAAAGTATGCAAATATTTCTTATTTTCTGCCAAATAATGACGTCTTTCTTCGGTTAGTAAAAAATAGAGATATATTTATAACATTATTTCATGCTCGATTGCAATGCTTCTTTGGCAAGATTATATCTATACAAGTAACATAATATTATAATTACAATTTACGGATATGATTTTTTTTATCATATCCAAAACACGACTACGACGATAAACAGAAAACAAAACATATTGCTTACTTTGCTTTAAAAATGCAACCTCATGTATGAGAAGTTATCTTTTTTTACATTCGTTCAATTATTTTCTTTTTCTCTTTTGTAATAACATATCTGACTGAAAACAGACTACAGAATTACGTGTATATAATATTATGTATATACACGTCGATATATACACACCAAAATAATGACACAGTTTAGAACGTTGCGAGCTGTTATCCACCAAGAAATGTAAAAAGAAAGAAAAAATTTATTTAAACTTAATTATCATTAATTTTAATTATCATACTCGTTGTTGTCTTCGTCATTATTATTATGAACATTACTATTGTCTATATTATTATTATTATCATCATCATCATCAGCATTATCATTCTGGTATTTATCGTGTACTTTCGTGCAGCTGCATTTTCACCGAAGCACATTGTTCAGAAAAAAAATTACTCGCAACGTTTCAAACGTAGGACCATTCACAACATATAACACTTCGAACAAAGATGTGTGTATAAAAAATTATAAATATTTATAACTAATCATGATATTGGTAACAGTCATTAATGGTCAATTGCACGTTTAAGTATTATGCAAAGTATTCAGGTAAGGATGTGTAGTAGAAAGGGAGGAAAAAAAAATGAAAGGAAAATGAAGGAATTCTCGGTAGGTACAGGGCAACAGAATAGATTCAATTAAATTATCTACCTACGACAAAAGTATACTGGTCGATCTATAATTGCACCACGCGATTGTATTCTTAGGAGGTAAAAAATAAAAAATGCAGACACATCGTTTACTGTAGAAAAAATAATAATACTAAATTGATCTAAAGATACAATATATGAAAAATCGACGAAACTTGTCTATTATAACAATCTATTATCAGACTCTATTATCCAGTTCTAGTACGTTAGAGTTAAATTGAAATACACATGTGGTATTATTACATTTGTGATACTTTTACAATTTTACGAATCTTGTAGCCCGATACTATTCTACTTTGACTACCGCTAATCCCGGATTTCGACATATTATGATGTCGTATAATCGTCAAAGAAACATTGCATTTCAGCTCAAGTTATTATCATTAGTAATAATAACACATCTAAGTATTATTATATTATATTCAATTTCGTCTAATATTCATTCGCAATATTACACCCATGAAGAATAGATCCAGCAAACCAAAATAGCATTTGTTAATTACTTAAAATGTGGCAGATGTAGAAAGTGGCTCAAAATTCGATTACATCATTATTGATTTCTTCTTTCGTCTATTTTTAATCTTTTCCCAGAATGGCAATATACGAAACCTTGTTTAGAAAATAAGGCATTCTATGCAATAGTGTTATGAACTTAATTAATGAAACTCGAAACTAAATGTATTGTACAGTTGCCTTTAGCATAAATAGGTTGATGAGACTTAATTTGGTCAGGCAAATCTAATCTTCATAAATAGAATACTACAATGCAACATATAATACACATATAATATAGCTCATTATTGAAAATCGTTAACCTTAATCGAAGTTCGAGAGGGTTTCGTTTATACAGGGTAAATATTGATAGCGCGTTTGGTCATTTTCTAGAGGGATATACAGGAGAAATCCGTTGCAGACTTTTAGTATTCTTTTTCCCATACTGATAATAACTTGATATTAACGGCGGAAACGTAATCCTGCGTTACATAAGAAGAAAGAAAACTCACTTTACCAATTGCAATATTGTTATTGTTTTAAATTATATAGTTTATTTTTAAATTTTGCAGTCATCAGAAAATTATTGTTTGTTTTATGCTTTGAAAATTGGAATTAAGGTAGTGTAACTAATTACAGAAATATTATGCAATATCTGATTGAGCAAACAATTAAAGAAAAATGGAGATAAGTATCAGGTTTTAAACTAAAATTAATTAAATCATGCTTGTCAATTATTATGCATTAGTATGCAATGTAATAGTAGAAAAGCATCAATAGTAGGAGCTGCATATAAAATTGTTTAGTTTATATTAATCGGCGACAACATGGTGCTCTGAAAAAAAATATTGTCAAAGTATGCAGCGGATTCAACTGTTCTGGGTATCGTATGATCGTTGGAATTTAGACTTTAAGGGCAGCTTTGGGAGACCAGTGATGGAATCTGGCAGGACCGGCAGGATATGAGGAAGGATGCGCCCATTTGTTGCCCCTGTGACCCATGAAGGGTGGGGGGGATGGGCCCCCCATAAATGGGGGTGGAGGCATCACATTGTACCATGGCTGGTTCATTGGGTGCGGACCATAACCCATGCTGAAGGAGTGGTTGAACCATGAACGATTTCTATTGACGTGAGGCCTTGGGCTATGCAAATTACGTCTCCTACCTGCACTACTGCTAGAATGTTGCTGATTTTGATTTACGGCGCTCAGAGGCTTTGACTTGCTATGGTGTTCGCTGACGCTTTGGACCGCATGAGACTTCTGAAAATAAATGAAAACTTAGAGTTTGGTAACGTGACTGTAGGCCATAGAATCTTCTACAAAAGGAATTCAATGATAAATTTATGGTAATTTGAATGATTTGAATACTACAGAAAGTTGCATAAAAAGCCTAGCTGTTTTGTGATAGGTAAATTTCTGATAAATATTCTTTTTTCTTTGTATTCAAAGGGGGTGAAGAGCGCCTGACGACTTTTATTCGAAGGGTTCAGTGCCAGAGTAGCCTAAACCACATTGTCGATAGGGCAATTTTAAATTGCTTAGGATTGTAAAATGAACCTTATCGACAATGTGGGTTAGGCTATTGTGGCACTGAACTCTTCATTCGTACAATTCAAATATGTAGAGTCGCCTTAAAAACTACCGTTAGCAATTTCTGTCCAGATGTGCTGATGATGACCTGTGTTTTTGTAGACTCTTCGATGTGCCTGGGTTCCTTTTCCGCGTTATGGCCACCAAGCTGAAGCATAGGAACAGCATTTTCCTTGTCGTCGAAAGAGGCGAGGGTGCAATAGGAACCTTTGCTTTCCCCAAAGCGACAGCATACTTCGTTCGGATCAACCCAAAGCGTTAGTTCAACAGGCAGGGACAAATCCTCATACTTAACACCTGCAGCTCGAGCTGCACTCTCGAGGGTTTTGTCCCTCCGACTATGACCATTGACCCGGATGCAGCGGTAGCCCTGACCCTTGAACGGCTTGTCAGGAAACCAATGGTTCTTGAATCGTTCTATCAGAAGCTCGACCAGACGTCTTTGAAAGCATTTCAGCTGATCAGGACTAAATTTTTCGCTTTTTTCTATCAGCTTTACTAAGAACAAAACTGCCGCTGTGATCTCGTTGTGCATATCGTGCGTTGTTTACGTATCTAATCAAGCTGGAACTCGTAAACAAGGAACTCTTAGAGTATCCAACAAGAGTATCTCCGAAAATAGGTGTATTGTTGCTCGAAAAAGACAATGTGGTGCACATAGAGCTCTCCTCCTCCACCTTATCAGCAGATTTTGATGTTAGTTTCTTGGTGTTCGTTGCGCAAGAGTAATCGATCGTTGTAATGATGTCTCGCAGAATCAATTCGCTATTTTTTGATCACGGATGTGCTTCGTTTGAAGAAAGGCTGAAACATTGATATCATCATTTCCCATGCAGACTTTAATTTCAGGGCTACATAAAAAAAAACTGACGTCGAAATAACTCCATGAGTACAGTTAGTGATTTTTCATGAAATCAAAATTAAAAAACAAAAAAAACCATAGAACGGTGCTCGGTCAATGAACCGAAGATTATTTTAGTATAGATTGTTTTCATCTCGCATTTTAAGGTGTCTTTAAAATAATTGAAAATAGAAAATATTATTGACAAAGAATACTTGGAAAATGAAACGTTCAACGAGAAAAATGAGCAACAAAAAACTTGGAAAATTCATAATTTTCAAGATCGCCGGATACAAGCAGATAACATGATATAGAGAAATCAACAATTGAGTGTTGCAATCATATCAGTCATGCGTTATCTCTAATTATCAGTTCCACATGAACACTTCACATAATCATCAGTTGATTGTTTGTTTGAATGTTCAAATGGCAATGCTGTTCGGAACACAAGCAACAGAAGAAAACTTGACAATAACATTTAAAAAATTGCCTTAAATAGAAGAGCCTGCTAAACTTATATGTCAAATGAAAACACTAGCAGCTGGTCTACTTCTTAAGTCAAAGCATCTAAATATCACTAAGAAGTAGTCAGTGCAAAATATGTATTTCTATATAATATAATACGGATGCGCCATTCCTAGAACTACGGCTGCCGCACTGTCCAGGTGCAATAGGTGAAATCGATCAATCATGCAACATATTCCAAATTAATCTATGCCTGAACAAAGAAGCAAACTTGCTGCTGCAGCCTTCGAATGTACATTCATTTGGATTTTGTTTGTCAATTTAGTGGAAAAGATAGCATACAAAAACAAATAGGAGTTGAAGATTCGACGGAAAACCAATGAGCAATTTCATTCAGGTTCGTTAAGTATTCCTGAGTAGTCATAGAAAGATTTCAATCAGAATTTTTTATTAAATAGTATTGTCGAGTATGTTATTATCTGTGAAATATTGCGAGAACTACCGTTTACCATAAGGTGAATGCGATATTATTACGACGCTTGAACAATGGTTTGAAAACATATTTAATATTTAGCTATAAAATTTGTTGATTTATCAAAATGCAGAATGACATTTGGTGAATATAATTGACTAAATTATCATTTCTATATATAAGATGTGCCTAACAGTTACAGTAAAGTGGTAACGCACAACAATATGCTGTTGTTTATTCCAACTTTTTTTGCACCTTTTTTTTCTATATCAATCAATGGTAATTAGGTTATGGTAGGCATATTGGCATAGGTTAGGTAATTTGCACGTAGGCAGCTCGCGGTATTTGCATAACATACGCGCAATAAAATGACCCGAGATAACGGCTGTTTTTAATATTGGATCGAATTTCGTCAAGATGATTATAAATCTGTAAAACTAATGAGACGGTGGAATTTGTGCCAGCTCATTCTTGTACATACATATGACTACGTAGAAAGCTCGCAAGTAGACGCGTATGTAGAAATACATGTGTACCAGGATGTGCCTTGCTCGATTCTTTATGCGAGCTCGACGTTAAATGGATGGGATGGAAAAGTACACACTGCGTATTTACCTAGATTCTCTTCTATTTTCTTCGAAATTTCGGCCCTTTTTTAACCCGGCAACGCGATTACAAGCTAAATGAGGTTCTAGTAATATGGCTTACGGTTAACTGACGGAGACCCTCTGGTTTTAGATGAAATCAGTACCTCACTACTGGCTTTAAATAAACGCACTGGCTCGACCTAACACGTGTTACGTCGACCCTACTCCACTGAATATAGAATACTTATCAAGACCGCCTACTGATACTTGAAAAATGAAATAACATCAATGTGCGCCGCAGTCAAGTTGAGGGCATGCTCACTAGACAGCGCTATTTTCGTGCCAATTGCCTGCATCCGATATTGGGTTGGCGAACATTTGAAAGAAATCATGTTCACAGATTTCAAATCACGGTTTTATTCACCATCCCAGATTTTTCTGTTTTGATAATTTTTTTTTGCAAACACATTGTCCTATAAACATTGATCAATATATTGCCAATGTATCCCGTGAAATTCATCACTGTTTTCCATTTTAAATGCGCACAAACGCTGGCACAATTGAACCATTTGTGCTCCTAATTGATGCTTTTTGAAACTGCATCTAGTCCAATGAATTGCCTGCGGTCAGGCGTTTTCTCTATTTGGCAGTGTCAAACTTGCTAATTTGTGTTAAGTTTGACAGCTCGGTGTTTGACGCTACTGCTGTGCATATATACTACGGAATTAAAATTGGTCCTGTAACCAGAACTGTCAGATTCGTTAGAAACGACAAAACCATGTTTAATGATCAGTCATTTCCACCAGTTGGATTTTCCTCGCAAGCATCACTTGATAAGTGAGTTTTATGACAGTTATGTTTGAGGTTAGGTACACAAATATTACATCTCCATGAACGGTATTCTCTTGTAAAGAAAAAGTGTATACCATCTTCCCTTGTATGATATACTGTATTTCACCAAAATGCGACTTGTATCTGCAGTTAACACTCATTGGAAATTGTGAATGACCATGAGTCTTCTGTGCGACGATCAACTAAACAGACTCACTAACTGGGCAATTTTATTATCCCAGATCACAAAGTACCGCCAATATTCAGACAGAGGAAATTCGTTTCCAGGAGCGCGAGAATCAAGTTCTCGAGTCGAAGGATGTCGAGGTAAATATGCAACTTCATACAACCATGTGAACTAGCTTAGGTAATTATGGAATGATTTATTGTACAAGTATTTATTCTGGTCATTAATTTACTTTCTCTCATTTTCTATATCTAGTTATCGAATGTAATCATTTTCTTGGAATAATCAACAGACCCAAACTGTTCGTCAAGACAAGAATGCGCCACATGTCGATTACCAGAAACTGTCAGCATTTCTGAAACGCGTCACACCTTCGGTATTGGATGAACTCGACGAGATTTATGGCAGCACTGCTTTTGATGGGTATGATGTTGCGACTGGTGGAGAACCATCTAGCAGCATTAAGTTGCTCACAAAGTTTAATACCCTCAATGAAGCGGATGCCGAGGTACAGTGCCGTTTCCTTTGTGTATTATAAGAATTCATTTCTCAGAAACTACACAGCTCCTTGTAATTATTCAATTATTCTGTATCACTTATCTCGGTCGGCAATTTTGTATATATATACACCAATCATCAAGCCTATGATTCAGAAACTGGGATGAATTAACAATATGAAAGTCTTACAACTTCTGAAAAAACTTGATACTTTTTATTTTGTTTTCAGACCAAAATAAGCTGTGTTACTTGGAGTGCCGGTGGTGGAACTTTGGCTTTGTCATACAGTGCAGTATGTCATGACACGTGGTGTAACCATACATCAAGTATCAGAATTTTCAATTTTACGAAAGAAGATCAGTTTCCATCAACACCAAACAGAAGCTTGGAAGTAAACTCGTGTGTCACTGCATTATCATATCACCCTGTGGAACCCTCCATTCTAGCAGCAGGTTTATTTAATGGTAAATATCGTTGAGTTGTGCAAAGAAATACTAATTGATAAGTAGTATTGACAAAATCAATTGTATGGCGAAAATGTAAACACACAGGAGATGTCTTAGTCTGGAATTTGAGAGATGATAAGTCTTCAGCCCCGCTTCAGTTATCTGCTCACGGAGACTCCTTGTCTGTGGTTCAATGGCGACCCACATTAGTTAATGGTGTATTTCCCCTGGTCACAGCCGGTAGAGATGGATATTTACTCGTCCACAAACTGACTGCCAATTTTACCAATGTTGATTTATACAAGAGGTAAAGAAACTCAGATTCGAAGCTGTATAATATACAGAGATTTTAATATAGAATTTTTTATTAAGTTATACTCAAAGTTGCATTTATGATAAGTTTATGAGACTTTCGTCATCCCTTTTCCAGATTTAAGATCAGTAAAGAACATAATCCTTCAGAAAAAACAAGGCCACGTAGCGCCAGTGGTAGAAAAGAAAGAGCAGTAGAACCTGGATTATGTATAACAGCTCTCAATTTCTCTACAATTGATCAAACTATCTTTGTTCTTGGAACTTTATGTGGGGGCTTATACAGGTGTAATATTGATCACGGTACCCCAGTAGAAGGTACAGTGTATAGTAGGTTCTCAAAATATTTGGTTTATGTTTACACTCTGGTGTACATTCAAATTGAGACCCCATGACTTTACAAAATGATCGTGGCGAATAGAGTGACTGATTAATTATTTTTATACAGGTAGCAGAGATACCATGGACCCAGTAGTGGATCAGTTTGAAAGACACGAAGGTAGCATAACATCCATAATTTCGTCGAAAACTTGCGATACTTTTGTGACAAGTGGTACCGATAAGGAAATACGTATTTATCGATTATCACAGGTGCATATTAAAAAAATTACCATTCGTTTCTTTACATTATTATTTCGAGAAGGAAGTTGATGAGTAATATAACATGAGATTTGAAACTGGTCGTCAGAGAATAAAGTCTAGATCATTGATCTATGCCTGATTGACTTTCACTATTCTTCCAGTTCAATTCCCTGCACGTAATAGGTGTGGAAGATACCGCGATAGGTCTATCATGGGTGGTTGGGAACTCGAATATTTTTGCAGCGTATGGAGCTGGTCAAATAATAATGTTTTACAACTTGGAAAATGGGAAAAACATGCCCGAAATGTTATTGAAAACGAACGGCAGCGAGACGAATTGTCTGCAATTCAACACTAAAAGGTATACCATAAATATTTTGACTAGAAAATAGCCACGGTGTACTATTGCGTAAAATAAATGAGGAATCTTTTGATCGAGGAAGTTTTACAACTTTGGGTAATGTTAGAGTTTTCTATTGCAGAGACTTAGTAGCTATAGGCGTAAGTAAGGGGAATCTGGAAATATGGAAAGTACCACAGAACATGGTGTACTGAAACTGCAACATAAATGTATATTCAGCCAATAAAACGTTATTGATTTTTGCACATTACTTATTCATTGATTACATACCTATATCTGAATTCGTACATCATGCATATGCAAATGATAATTACACGGAAACGCTTCATCTCGTGATGAGATGGGAACCTTTTTCGACTCATTGCACCCTAAAGAATGCAGTAAAACCATCCAATATTTCGTGGAATAAACAACTATAAAAATCCAGCAAGATATCCTCGCTTTCTTTACTTTTTCGGTTCTGCCTTCTGAGGCTTGAATCGCAGCGACTCTAGGCTGCGTGCGATCTATTTCTATCTCGAAATTAAAAAGAAATGATTGTCCGATAAAGTTTCTTGAAGCGTTGTCGGTAATCGGAAAAGATGAAACAATGAAAATCCGAAGGGACTGGCCGTGCTCTTTCTACGATTTTTCGTACCACGGGATCTTCCTCTCAGAGTGGATTCGAACGAGTCTGATTAGACTAGATAGACCCTAAAGAATGCAGTATAATCATCAAGAACAGCGTTGTAACAATAGCTGGATATATGCGGAGGAAATTTTTGGTTTTTTGCATCCTACTTCTTATCAGTTGCTCAATCCATATTCAATTCCTCTCGGAATACTACGTCGGAATAATGCACTTTTGATCCGTTATTCGCAGCGTATTCTGCCTGCGCTCAATTGATTTCTCTCGCAAAATTACGTAGGAGTGGTGCCTTCAAGAATTATTTGCAGCACTTTTCAGAGTAGTCGAAATTTTCGCATAAAATCCAAAGGGGTTAGCCTTACGTTTTTTTGCGATTTTTGAAGCCGAAAATTTATGTTCTCCGAATTGATTTGTATGACCGTTTCTTGGCTACTTGGAACCGCAAGAAATCAAAAAACACGTTGAAAAATGCGTAGGACCAACAGCAGAGAAATAGCGATGAAAATCTGCAGTTTTTTGGCTATAACTTTTGATCCGTTGCTCGGGGCCTATTGGGACTGCGCTCAATCGATTTCTCTCGCAAAATTACGTCGGAATAAGGCCCTAACGAATTGATTGCAGCACTTTTCAAAGTCATCGAAATTTTTGCCAAAAATCCAAAGGGGTTAGCATTACTTTTTTTGCGATTTTTGGAGCCGAAAATTTCTAGTCTCCGAATTGATTTGTATGACCGTTTCTTGGCTAATTGGGACCCCAGGGACTCGAAAAACACATTAAAAAAAGCGTAGGACCAACAGCAGTGGAATTGCGATAAAAATCTGCAGTTTATTGGCTATAACTTTTGATCCGTTTCTCGGAGCCTATCGGGACTGCGCTCAATCAGTTTCTCTCGCAAAATTACGTCGGAATAGGGCCGTAACGAATTAATTGCGGCACTTTTCAAAGTCATCGAAATTTTTGCCAAACATCCAAAGGGGTTAGCCTTACTTTTTTTGCGATTTTTAGAGCGGAAAATTTCTGGTCTCCGAATTGGTTTGTATGACCGTTTCTAGGCCAATTGGGACCCCAGGAACTCGAAAAACACATTAAAAAAAGCGTAGGACCATCAACAGAGAAACGGCGATGGAAATCTGCAGTTTTTTAGCTGTAACTTTCGATCCGTTGCTCGGAGCCTATTGGGACTGCGCTCAATCGATTTCTCTCGCAAAATTCCGTCGAAATAGGGCCCTCACAAATTAATTGCAGCACTTTTCAAAGTCATCGAAATTTTTGCCAAAAATCCAAAGGGGTTAGCCTTACTGTTTTTGCGATTTTTGGAGCCGAAAAATTTCTGGTCTCCGAATAGGTTTGTATGACCGTTTCTAGGCTAATTGGGACCCCAGGAACTCGAAAAACACATTAAAAAAAGCGTAGGACCAACAGCGGAGAAATGACGATGAAAATCTGCAGTTTTTAGGCTGTAACTTTTGATCCGTTGCTCGGAGCCTATTGGGACTGCGCTTAATCGATTTCTCTCGCAAAATTACGTCGGAATAGGGCCCTAACGAATTAATTGCAGCACTTTCCAAAGTCATCGAAATTTTTGCCAAAAATCCAAAGGGGTTAGCCTTACTTTTTTTGCGATTTTTGGAGCCGAAAATTTCTGGTCTCAAAATTGGTTTGTATGACCGTTTCTAGGCTAATTGGGACCCCCGGAACTCGAAAAACACATTAAAAAAAGCGTAGGACCAACAGCGGAGGAATGACGATGAAAATCTGCAGTTTTTTGGCTGTAACTTTTGATCCGTTGCTCGGAGCCTATTGGGACTGCGCTCAATCGATTTCTCTCGCAAAATTACGTCGGAATAAGGCCCTAACGAATTGATTGCAGCACTTTTCAAAGTCATCGAAATTTTTGCCAAAAATCCAAAGGGGTTAGCATTACTTTTTTTGCGATTTTTGGAGCCGAAAATTTCTAGTCTCCGAATTGATTTGTATGACCGTTTCTTGGCTAATTGGGACCCCAGGGACTCGAAAAACACATTAAAAAAAGCGTAGGACCAACAGCAGTGGAATTGCGATAAAAATCTGCAGTTTATTGGCTATAACTTTTGATCCGTTTCTCGGAGCCTATCGGGACTGCGCTCAATCAGTTTCTCTCGCAAAATTACGTCGGAATAGGGCCGTAACGAATTAATTGCGGCACTTTTCAAAGTCATCGAAATTTTTGCCAAACATCCAAAGGGGTTAGCCTTACTTTTTTTGCGATTTTTAGAGCGGAAAATTTCTGGTCTCCGAATTGGTTTGTATGACCGTTTCTAGGCCAATTGGGACCCCAGGAACTCGAAAAACACATTAAAAAAAGCGTAGGACCATCAACAGAGAAACGGCGATGGAAATCTGCAGTTTTTTAGCTGTAACTTTCGATCCGTTGCTCGGAGCCTATTGGGACTGCGCTCAATCGATTTCTCTCGCAAAATTCCGTCGAAATAGGGCCCTCACAAATTAATTGCAGCACTTTTCGAAGTCATCGAAATTTTTGCCAAAAATCCAAAGGGGTTAGCCTTACTGTTTTTGCGATTTTTGGAGCCGAAAAATTTCTGGTCTCCGAATAGGTTTGTATGACCGTTTCTAGGCTAATTGGGACCCCAGGAACTCGAAAAACACATTAAAAAAAGCGTAGGACCAACAGCGGAGAAATGACGATGAAAATCTGCAGTTTTTAGGCTGTAACTTTTGATCCGTTGCTCGGAGCCTATTGGGACTGCGCTTAATCGATTTCTCTCGCAAAATTACGTCGGAATAGGGCCCTAACGAATTAATTGCAGCACTTTCCAAAGTCATCGAAATTTTTGCCAAAAATCCAAAGGGGTTAGCCTTACTTTTTTTGCGATTTTTGGAGCCGAAAATTTCTGGTCTCAAAATTGGTTTGTATGACCGTTTCTAGGCTAATTGGGACCCCCGGAACTCGAAAAACACATTAAAAAAAGCGTAGGACCAACAGCGGAGGAATGACGATGAAAATCTGCAGTTTTTTGGCTGTAACTTTTGATCCGTTGCTCGGAGCCTATTGGGACTGCGCTCAATCGATTTCTCTCGCAAAATTACGTCGGAATAGGGCCCTAACGAATTAATTGCAGCACTTTTCAAAGTCATCGAAATTTTTGCCAAAAATCCAAAGGGGTTAGCCTTACTTTTTTTGCGATTTTTGGAGCCGAAAATTTCTGGTCTCCGGAATGGTTTGTATGACCGTTTCTAGGCTAATTGGGACCTCAGGAACTCGAAAAACACATTAAAAAAAGCGTAGGACCAACAGCGGAGAAATGACGATGAAAATCTGCAGTTTTTTCGCTGTAACTTTTGATCCGTTGCTCGGAGCCTATTGGGACTGCGCTTAATCGATTTCTCTCGCAAAATTTTGTCGGAATAGGGCCCTAACGAATTAATTGCAGCACTTTTCAAAGTCATCGAAATTTCTGCCAAAAATCCAAAGGGGTTAGCCTTACTTTTTTGCGATTTTTGGAGCCGAAAATTTCTGGTCTCCGAATTGGTTTGTATGACCGTTCCTAGGCTAATTGGGACCCCAGGAACTCGAAAAACACATTAAAAAAAGCGTAGGACCAACAGCGGAGAAATGACGATGAAAATCTGCAGTTTTTTCGCTGTAACTTTTGATCCGTTGCTCGAAGCCTATTGGGACTGCGCTCAATCGATTTCTCTCGCAAAATTACGTCGGAATAGGGCCCCAACGAAATAATTGCAGCACTTTTCAAAGTCATCGAAATTTCTGCCAAAAATCCAAAGGGGTTAGCCTTACTTTTTTTGCGATTTTTGAAGCCGAAAATTTCTGGTCTCCGAACTGGTTTGTATGACCGTTTCTAGGCTAATTGGGACCCCAGGAACTCGAAAAACACATTAAAAAAAGCGTAGGACCAACAGCGGAGAAATGACGATGAAAATCTGCAGTTTTTCGGCTGTAACTTTTGATCCGTTGCTCGGAGCCTATTGGGACTGCGCTCAATCGATTTCTCTCGCAAAATTACGTCGGAATAGGGTCCTCACGAATTAATTGCAGCACTTTTCAAAGTCATCGAAATTTTTGCCAAAAATCCAAAGGGGTTAGCCTTACTGTTTTTGCGATTTTTGGAGCTGAAAATTTCTGGTCTCCGAATTGGTTTGTATGACCGTTCCTAGGCTAATTGGGACCCCAGGAACTCGAAAAACACATTTGAAAGAGCGTAGGACCAACAGCGGAGAAATGACGATGAAAATCTGCAGTTTTTTCGCTGTAACTTTCGATCCGTTGCTCGAAGCCTATTGGGACTGCGCTCAATCGATTTCTCTCGCAAAATTACGTCGGAATAGGGCCCCAACGAAATAATTGCAGCACTTTTCAAAGTCATCGAAATTTCTGCCAAAAATCCAAAGGGGTTAGCCTTACTTTTTTTGCGATTTTTGGAGCCGAAAATTTCTGGTCTCCGAACTGGTTTGTATGACCGTTTCTAGGCTGATTGGGACCCCAGGAACTCGGAAAACACATTAAAAAAAGCGTAGGACCAACAGCGGAGAAATGACGATGAAAATCTGCAGTTTTTCGGCTGTAACTTCTGATCCGTTGCTCGGAGCCTATTGGGACTGCGCTCAATCGATTTCTCTCGCAAAATTACGTCGGAATAGGGCCCTAACGAATTAATTGCAGCACTTTTCAAAGTAATCGAAATTTTTGCCAAAAATCCAAAGGGGTTAGCCTTACTTTTTTTGCGATTTTTGGAGCCGAAAATTTCTGGTCTCCGAATTGGTTTGTATGACCGTTTCTAGGCTAATTGGGACCCCAGGAACTCGAAAAACACATTAAAAAAAGCGTAGGACCAACAGCGGAGAAATGACGATGAAAATCTGCAGTTTTTTGGCTGTAACTTTTGATCCGTTGCGCGGAGCCTGTTGGGACCGCGCTTAATCGATTTCTCTCGCAAAATTACGTCGGAATAGGGCCCTAACGAATCAATTGCAGCACTTTTCAAAGTCATCGAAATTTTTGCCAAAAATCCAAAGGGGTTAGCCTTACTTTTGTTGCGATTTTTGGAGCCGAAAATTTCTGGTCTCCGAATTGGTTTGTATGACCGTTTCTAGGCTAATTGGGACCCCAGGAACTCGAAAAACACATTAAAAAAAGCGTAGGACCAACAGCGGAGAAATGACGATGAAAATCTGCAGTTTTTTGGCTGTAACTTTTGATCCGTTGCGCGGAGCCTATTGGGACTGCGCTTAATCGATTTCTCTCGCAAAATTACGTCGGAATAGGGCCCTAACGAATCAATTGCAGCACTTTTCAAAGTCATCGAAATTTTTGCCAAAAATCCAAAGGGGTTAGCCTTACTTTTTTTGCGATTTTTGGAGCCGAAAATTTCTGGTCTCCGAATTGGTTTGTATGACCGTTTCTAGGCTAATTGGGACCCCAGGAACTCGGAAAACACATTAAAAAAAGCGTAAGACCAACAGCGGAGAAATGACGATGAAAATCTGCAGTTTTTTGGCTGTAACTTTTGATCCGTTGCTCGATGCCTATTGGGACTGCGCTCAATCGATTTCTCTCGCAAAATTACGTCGGAATAGGGCCCTCACAAATTAATTGCGGCACTTTTCAAAGTCATCGAAATTTTTGCCAAAAATCCGAAGGGGTTAGCCTTACTGTTTTTGCGATTTTTGGAGCTGAAAATTTCTGGTCTCCGAAGTGGTTTGTATGACCGTTTCTAGGCTAATTGGGACCCCAGGAACTCGAAAAACACATTAAAAAAAGCGTAGGACCAACAGCGGAGAAATGACGATGAAAATCTGCAGTTTTTAGGCTGTAACTTTTGATCCGTTGCTCGGAGCCTATTGGGACTGCGCTCAATCGATTTCTCTCGCAAAATTACGTCGGAATAGGGTCCTCACGAATTAATTGCAGCACTTTTCAAAGTCATCGAAATTTTTGCCAAAAATCCAAAGGGGTTAGCCTTACTGTTTTTGCGATTTTTGGAGCTGAAAATTTCTGGTCTCCGAAGTGGTTTGTATGACCGTTCCTAGGCTAATTGGGACCCCAGGAACTCGAAAAACACATTACAAAAAGCGTAGGACCAACAGCGGAGAAATGACGATGAAAATCTGCAGTTTTTTCGCTGTAACTTTTGATCCGTTGCTCGAAGCCTATTGGGACTGCGCTCGATCGATTTCTCTCGCAAAATTACGTCGGAATAGGGCCCCAACGAAATAATTGCAGCACTTTTCAAAGTCATCGAAATTTCTGCCAAAAATCCAAAGGGGTTAGCCTTACTTTTTTTGCGATTTTTGAAGCCGAAAATTTCTGGTCCCCGAACTGGTTTGTATGACCGTTTCTAGGCTAATTGGGACCCCAGGAACTCGAAAAACACATTAAAAAAAGCGTAGGACCAACAGCGGAGAAATGACGATGAAAATCTGCAGTTTTTCGGCTGTAACTTTTGATCCGTTGCTCGGAGCCTATTGGGACTGCGCTCAATCGATTTCTCTCGCAAAATTACGTCGGAATAGGGTCCTAACGAATTAATTGCAGCACTTTCCAAAGTAATCGAAATTTTTGCAAAAAATCCAAAGGGGTTAGCCTTCCTTTTTTTGCGATTTTTGGAGCTGAAAATTTCTGGTCTCCGAATTGGTTTGTATGACCGTTTCTAGGCTAATTGGGACCCCAGGAACTCGAAAAACACATTAAAAAAAGCGTAGGACCAACAGCGGAGAAATGACGATGAAAATCTGCAGTTTTTAGGCTGTAACTTTTGATCCGTTGCTCGGAGCCTATTGGGACTGCGCTCAATCGATTTCTCTCGCAAAATTACGTCGGAATAGGGCCCTCACAAATTAATTGCAGCACTTTTCGAAGTCATCGAAATTTTTGCCAAAAATCCGAAGGGGTTAGCCTTACTGTTTTTGCGATTTTTGGAGCTGAAAATTTCTGGTTTCCGAAGTGGTTTGTATGACCGTTTCTAGGCTAAATGGGACCCCAGGAACTCGAAAAACACATTAAAAAAAGCGTAGGACCAACAGCGGAGAAATGACGATGAAAATCTGCAGTTTTTTGGCTGTAACTTTTGATCCGTTGCTCGGAGCCTATTGGGACTGCGCTCAATCGATTTCTCTCGCAAAATTACGTCGGAATAGGGTCCTCACGAATTAATTGCAGCACTTTTCAAAGTCATCGAAATTTTTGCCAAAAATCCAAAGGGGTTAGCCTTACTGTTTTTGCGATTTTTGGAGCTGAAAATTTCTGGTCTCCGAATTGGTTTGTATGACCGTTCCTAGGCTAATTGGGACCCCAGGAACTCGAAAAACACATTTGAAAGAGCGTAGGACCAACAGCGGAGAAATGACGATGAAAATCTGCAGTTTTTTCGCTGTAACTTTCGATCCGTTGCTCGAAGCCTATTGGGACTGCGCTCAATCGATTTCTCTCGCAAAATTACGTCGGAATAGGGCCCCAACGAAATAATTGCAGCACTTTTCAAAGTCATCGAAATTTCTGCCAAAAATCCGAAGGGGTTAGCCTTACTTTTTTTGCGATTTTTGGAGCCGAAAATTTCTGGTCTCCGAACTGGTTTGTATGACCGTTTCTAGGCTAATTGGGACCCCAGGAACTCGAAAAACACATTAAAAAAAGCGTAGGACCAACAGCGGAGAAATGACGATGAAAATCTGCAGTTTTTCGGCTGTAACTTTTGATCCGTTGCTCGGAGCCTATTGGGACTGCGCTCAATCGATTTCTCTCGCAAAATTACGTCGGAATAGGGCCCCAACGAAATAATTGCAGCACTTTTCAAAGTCATCGAAATTTCTGCCAAAAATCCGAAGGGGTTAGCCTTACTTTTTTTGCGATTTTTGGAGCCGAAAATTTCTGGTCTCCGAACTGGTTTGTATGACCGTTTCTTGGCTAATTGGGACCCCAGGAACTCGAAAAACACATTAAAAAAAGCGTAGGACCAACAGCGGAGAAATGACGATGAAAATCTGCAGTTTTTTGGCTGTAACTGTTGATCCGTTGCTCGATGCCTATTGGGACTGCGCTCAATCGATTTCTTTCGCAAAATTACGTCGGAATAGAGCCCTAACAAATTAATTGCAGCACTTTTCAAAGTCATCGAAATTTTTGCCAAAAATCCAAAGGGGTTAGCCTTACTTTTTTTGCGATTTTTGGAGCCGAAAATTTCTGGTCTCCGAATTGGTTTGTATGACCGTTTCTAGGCTAATTGGGACCCCAGGAACTCGAAAAAAAGATCAAAAAAAGCGTAGGACCAACAGCGGAGAAATGACGATGAAAATCTGCAGTTTTTTGGCTGTAACTTTTGATCCGTTGCTCGGAGCCTATTGGGACTGCGCTCAATCGATTTCTCTCGCAAAATTACGTCGAAATAGGGCCCTAACGAATTAATTGCAGCACTTTTCAAAGTCATCGAAATTTTTGCCAAAAATCCAAAGGGGTTAGCCTTACTGTTTTTGCGATTTTTGGAGCTGAAAATTTCTGGTCTCCGAAGTGGTTTGTATGACCGTTCCTAGGCTAATTGGGACCCCAGGAACTCGAAAAACACATTAAAAAAAGCGTAGGACCAACAGCGGAGAAATGACGATGAAAATCTGCAGTTTTTAGGCTGTAACTTTTGATCCGTTGCTCGGAGCCTATTGGGACTGCGCTCAATCGATTTCTCTCGCAAAATTACGTCGGAATAGGGTCCTCACGAATTTATTGCAGCACTTTTCAAAGTCATCGAAATTTTTGCCAAAAATCCAAAGGGGTTAGCCTTACTGTTTTTGCGATTTTTGGAGCTGAAAATTTCTGGTCTCCGAAGTGGTTTGTATGACCGTTCCTAGGCTAATTGGGACCCCAGGAACTCGAAAAACACATTACAAAAAGCGTAGGACCAACAGCGGAGAAATGACGATGAAAATCTGCAGTTTTTTCGCTGTAACTTTTGATCCGTTGCTCGAAGCCTATTGGGACTGCGCTCGATCGATTTCTCTCGCAAAATTACGTCGGAATAGGGCCCCAACGAAATAATTGCAGCACTTTTCAAAGTCATCGAAATTTCTGCCAAAAATCCAAAGGGGTTAGCCTTACTTTTTTTGCGATTTTTGAAGCCGAAAATTTCTGGTCCCCGAACTGGTTTGTATGACCGTTTCTAGGCTAATTGGGACCCCAGGAACTCGAAAAACACATTGAAAAAAGCGTAGGACCAACAGCGGAGAAATGACGATGAAAATCTGCAGTTTTTCGGCTGTAACTTTTGATCCGTTGCTCGGAGCCTATTGGGACTGCGCTCAATCGATTTCTCTCGCAAAATTACGTCGGAATAGGGTCCTAACGAATTATTTGCAGCACTTTCCAAAGTAATCGAAATTTTTGCAAAAAATCCAAAGGGGTTAGCCTTCCTTTTTTTGCGATTTTTGGAGCTGAAAATTTCTGGTCTCCGAATTGGTTTGTATGACCGTTTCTAGGCTAATTGGGACCCCAGGAACTCGAAAAACACATTAAAAAAAGCGTAGGACCAACAGCGGAGAAATGACGATGAAAATCTGCAGTTTTTAGGCTGTAACTTTTGATCCGTTGCTCGGAGCCTATTGGGACTGCGCTCAATCGATTTCTCTCGCAAAATTACGTCGGAATAGGGCCCTCACAAATTAATTGCAGCACTTTTCGAAGTCATCGAAATTTTTGCCAAAAATCCGAAGGGGTTAGCCTTACTGTTTTTGCGATTTTTGGAGCTGAAAATTTCTGGTTTCCGAAGTGGTTTGTATGACCGTTTCTAGGCTAAATGGGACCCCAGGAACTCGAAAAACACATTAAAAAAAGCGTAGGACCAACAGCGGAGAAATGACGATGAAAATCTGCAGTTTTTTGGCTGTAACTTTTGATCCGTTGCTCGGAGCCTATTGGGACTGCGCTCAATCGATTTCTCTCGCAAAATTACGTCGGAATAGGGTCCTCACGAATTAATTGCAGCACTTTTCAAAGTCATCGAAATTTTTGCCAAAAATCCAAAGGGGTTAGCCTTACTGTTTTTGCGATTTTTGGAGCTGAAAATTTCTGGTCTCCGAATTGGTTTGTATGACCGTTCCTAGGCTAATTGGGACCCCAGGAACTCGAAAAACACATTTGAAAGAGCGTAGGACCAACAGCGGAGAAATGACGATGAAAATCTGCAGTTTTTTCGCTGTAACTTTCGATCCGTTGCTCGAAGCCTATTGGGACTGCGCTCAATCGATTTCTCTCGCAAAATTACGTCGGAATAGGGCCCCAACGAAATAATTGCAGCACTTTTCAAAGTCATCGAAATTTCTGCCAAAAATCCGAAGGGGTTAGCCTTACTTTTTTTGCGATTTTTGGAGCCGAAAATTTCTGGTCTCCGAACTGGTTTGTATGACCGTTTCTAGGCTAATTGGGACCCCAGGAACTCGAAAAACACATTAAAAAAAGCGTAGGACCAACAGCGGAGAAATGACGATGAAAATCTGCAGTTTTTCGGCTGTAACTTTTGATCCGTTGCTCGGAGCCTATTGGGACTGCGCTCAATCGATTTCTCTCGCAAAATTACGTCGGAATAGGGTCCTAACGAATTATTTGCAGCACTTTTCAAAGTCATCGAAATTTTTGCCAAAAATCCAAAGGGGTTAGCCTTACTTTTTTTGCGATTTTTGGAGCTGAAAATTTCTGGTCTCCGAATTGGTTTGTATGACCGTTTCTAGGCTCATTGGGACCCCAGGAACTCGAAAAACACATTAAAAAAAGCGTAGGACCAACAGCGGAGAAATGACGATGAAAATCTGCAGTTTTTAGGCTGTAACTGTTGATCCGTTGCTCGGAGCCTATTGGGACTGCGCTCAATCGATTTCTCTCGCAAAATTACGTCGGAATAGGGCCCTCACAAATTAATTGCAGCACTTTTCAAAGTCATCGAAATTTTTGCCAAAAATCCGAAGGGGTTAGCCTTACTGTTTTTGCGATTTTTGGAGCTGAAAATTTCTGGTCTCCGAAGTGGTTTGTATGACCGTTTCTAGGCTAATTGGGACCCCAGGAACTCGAAAAACACATTAAAAAAAGCGTAGGACCAACAGCGGAGAAATGACGATGAAAATCTGCAGTTTTTCGGCTGTAACTTTTGATCCGTTGCTCGGAGCCTATTGGGACTGCGCTCAATCGATTTCTCTCGCAAAATTACGTCGGAATAGGGTCCTCACGAATTAATTGCAGCACTTTTCAAAGTCATCGAAATTTTTGCCAAAAATCCAAAGGGGTTAGCCTTACTGTTTTTGCGATTTTTGGAGCTGAAAATTTCTGGTCTCCGAATTGGTTTGTATGACCGTTCCTAGGCTAATTGGGACCCCAGGAACTCGAAAAACACATTTGAAAGAGCGTAGGACCAACAGCGGAGAAATGACGATGAAAATCTGCAGTTTTTTCGCTGTAACTTTCGATCCGTTGCTCGAAGCCTATTGGGACTGCGCTCAATCGATTTCTCTCGCAAAATTACGTCGGAATAGGGCCCCAACGAAATAATTGCAGCACTTTTCAAAGTCATCGAAATTTTTGCCAAAAATCCAAAGGGGTTAGCCTTACTTTTTTTGCGATTTTTGGAGCCGAAAATTTCTGGTCTCCGAATTGGTTTGTATGACCGTTCCTAGGCCAATTGGGACCCCAGGAACTCGAAAAACACATTAAAAAAAGCGTTGGACCAACAGCGGAGAAATGACGATGAAAATCTGCAGTTTTTTGGCTGTAACTTTTGATCCGTTGCTCGAAGCCTATTGGGACTGCGCTCAATCGATTTCTCTCGCAAAATTACGTCGGAATAGGGCCCTAACGAATTGATTGCAGCACTTTTCAAAGTCATCAAAATTTTTGCCAAAAATCCAAAGGGGTTAGCCCTACTTTTTTTGCGATTTTTGGAGCCGAAAATTTCTGGTCTCCGAATTGGTTTGTGTGACCATTTCTAGGCTAATTGGGACCCCAGGAACTCGAAAAACACATCAAAAAAAGCGTAGGACCAACAGCGGAGAAATGACGATGAAAATCTGCAGTCTTTCGGCTGTAACTTTTGATCCGTTGCTCGGAGCCTATTGGGACTGCGCTCAATCGATTTCTCTCGCAAAATTACGTCGGAATAGGGCCCTAACGAAATAATTGCAGCACTTTTCAAAGTCATCGAAATTTCTGCCAAAAATCCAAAGGGGTTAGCCTTACTTTTTTTGCGATTTTTGGAGACGAAAATTTCTGGTCTCCGAACTGGTTTGTATGACCGTTTCTAGGCTAATTGGGACCCCAGGAACTCGAAAAACACATTAAAAAAAGCGTAGGACCAACAGCGGAGAAATGACGATGAAAATCTGCAGTTTTTCGGCTGTAACTTTTGATCCGTTGCTCGGAGCCTATTGGGACTGCGCTCAATCGATTTCTCTCGCAAAATTACGTCGGAATAGGGTCCTAACGAAATAATTGCAGCACTTTTCAAAGTCATCGAAATTTTTGCCAAAAATCCAAAGGGGTTAGCCTTACTTTTTTTGCGATTTTTGGAGCTGAAAATTTCTGGTCTCCGAATTGGTTTGTATGACCGTTCCTAGGCTAATTGGGACCCCAGGAACTCGAAAAAAACATTTGAAAGAGCGTAGGACCAACAGCGGAGAAATGACGATGAAAATCTGCAGTTTTTTCGCTGTAACTTTCGATCCGTTGCTCGAAGCCTATTGGGACTGCGCTCAATCGATTTCTCTCGCAAAATTACGTCGGAATAGGGCCCCAACGAAATAATTGCAGCACTTTTCAAAGTCATCGAAATTTCTGCCAAAAATCCGAAGGGGTTAGCCTTACTTTTTTTGCGATTTTTGGAGCCGAAAATTTCTGGTCTCCGAACTGGTTTGTATGACCGTTTCTTGGCTAATTGGGACCCCAGGAACTCGAAAAACACATTAAAAAAAGCGTAGGACCAACAGCGGAGAAATGACGATGAAAATCTGCAGTTTTTCGGCTGTGACTTTTGATCCGTTGCTCGGAGCCTATTGGGACTGCGCTCAATCGATTTCTCTCGCAAAATTACGTCGGAATAGGGTCCTAACGAATTGATTGCAGCACTTTTCAAAGTCATCGAAATTTTTGCCAAAAATCCAAAGGGGTTAGCCTTACTTTTTTTGCGATTTTTGGAGCTGAAAATTTCTGGTCTCCGAATTGGTTTGTATGACCGTTTCTAGGCTAATTGGGACCCCAGGAACTCGAAAAACACATTGAAAAAAGCGTAGGACCAACAGCGGAGAAATGACGATGAAAATCTGCAGTTTTTTGGCTGTAACTTTTGATCCGTTGCGCGGAGCCTATTGGGACTGCGCTTAATCGATTTCTCTCGCAAAATTACGTCGGAATAGGGCCCTAACGAATCAATTGCAGCACTTTTCAAAGTCATCGAAATTTTTGCCAAAAATCCAAAGGGGTTAGCCTTACTTTTTTTGCGATTTTTGGAGCCGAAAATTTCTGGTCTCCGAATTGGTTTGTATGACCGTTTCTAGGCTAATTGGGACCCCAGGAACTCGGAAAACACATTAAAAAAAGCGTAAGACCAACAGCGGAGAAATGACGATGAAAATCTGCAGTTTTTTGGCTGTAACTTTTGATCCGTTGCTCGATGCCTATTGGGACTGCGCTCAATCGATTTCTCTCGCAAAATTACGTCGGAATAGGGCCCCAACAAATTAATTGCAGCACTTTTCAAAGTCATCGAAATTTTTGCCAAAAATCCAAAGGGGTTAGCCTTACTTTTTTTGCGATTTTTGGAGCCGAAAATTTCTGGTCTCCGAATTGGTTTGTATGACCGTTCCTAGGCCAATTGGGACCCCAGGAACTCGAAAAACACATTAAAAAAAGCGTAGGACCAACAGCGGAGAAATGACGATGAAAATCTGCAGTTTTTTGGCTGTAACTTTTGATCCGTTGCTCGAAGCCTATTGGGACTGCGCTCAATCGATTTCTCTCGCAAAATTACGTCGGAATAGGGCCCTAACGAATTGATTGCAGCACTTTTCAAAGTCATCAAAATTTTTGCGAAAAATCCAAAGGGGTTAGCCTTACTTTTTTTGCGATTTTTGGAGCCGAAAATTTCTGGTCTCCGAATTGGTTTGTGTGACCATTTCTAGGCTAATTGGGACCCCAGGAACTCGAAAAACACATCAAAAAAAGCGTAGGACCAACAGCGGAGAAATGACGATGAAAATCTGCAGTCTTTCGGCTGTAACTTTTGATCCGTTGCTCGGAGCCTATTGGGACTGCGCTCAATCGATTTCTTTCGCAAAATTACGTCGGAATAGGGCCCTAACGAAATAATTGCAGCACTTTTCAAAGTCATCGAAATTTCTGCCAAAAATCCAAAGGGGTTAGCCTTACTTTTTTTGCGATTTTTGGAGACGAAAATTTCTGGTCTCCGAACTGGTTTGTATGACCGTTTCTAGGCTAATTGGGACCCCAGGAACTCGAAAAACACATTAAAAAAAGCGTAGGACCAACAGCGGAGAAATGACGATGAAAATCTGCAGTTTTTCGGCTGTAACTTTTGATCCGTTGCTCGGAGCCTATTGGGACTGCGCTCAATCGATTTCTCTCGCAAAATTACGTCGGAATAGGGTCCTAACGAATTAATTGCAGCACTTTTCAAAGTCATCGAAATTTTTGCCAAAAATCCAAAGGGGTTAGCCTTACTTTTTTTGCGATTTTTGGAGCTGAAAATTTCTGGTCTCCGAATTGGTTTGTATGACCGTTTCTAGGCTAATTGGGACCCCAGGAACTCGAAAAACACATTAAAAAAAGCGTAGGACCAACAGCGGAGAAATGACGATGAAAATCTGCAGTTTTTTGGTTGTAACTTTTGATCCGTTGCTCGATGCCTATTGGGACTGCGCTCAATCGATTTCTCTCGCAAAATTACGTCGGAATAGGGCCCTAACAAATTAATTGCAGCACTTTTCAAAGTCATCAAAATTTTTGCCAAAAATCCAAAGGGGTTAGCCTTACTTTTTTTGCGATTTTTGGAGCCGAAAATTTCTGGTCTTCGAATTGGTTTGTATGACCGTTTCTAGGCTAATTGGGACCCCAGGAACTCGAAAAACACATTGAAAAAAGCGTAGGATCAACAGCGGAGATATGACGATGAAAATCTGCAGTTTTTCGGCTGTAACTTTTGATCCGTTGCTCGGAGCCTATTGGGACTGCGCTCAATCGATTTCTCTCGCAAAATTACGTCGGAATAGGGTCCTAACGAATTAATTGCAGCACTTTTCAAAGTCATCGAAATTTTTGCCAAAAATCCAAAGGGGTTAGCCTTACTTTTTTTGCGATTTTTGGAGCTGAAAATTTCTGGTCTCCGAATTGGTTTGTATGACCGTTTCTAGGCTAATTGGGACCCCAGGAACTCGAAAAACACATTAAAAAAAGCGTAGGACCAACAGCGGAGAAATGACGATGAAAATCTGCAGTTTTTTGGCTGTAACTTTTGATCCGTTGCTCGATGCCTATTGGGACTGCGCTCAATCGATTTCTCTCGCAAAATTACGTCGGAATAGGGCCCTAACAAATTAATTGCAGCACTTTTCAAAGTCATCAAAATTTTTGCCAAAAATCCAAAGGGGTTAGCCTTACTTTTTTTGCGATTTTTGGAGCCGAAAATTTCTGGTCTTCGAATTGGTTTGTATGACCGTTTCTAGGCTAATTGGGACCCCAGGAACTCGAAAAACACATTGAAAAAAGCGTAGGATCAACAGCGGAGATATGACGATGAAAATCTGCAGTTTTTCGGCTGTAACTTTTGATCCGTTGCTCGGAGCCTATTGGGACTGCGCTCAATCGATTTCTTTCGCAAAATTACGTCGGAATAGGGCCCTAACGAAATAATTGCAGCGTTTTTCAAAGTCATCGAAATTTCTGCCAAAAATCCAAAGGGGTTAGCCTTACTTTTTTTGCGATTTTTGGGGCCGAAAATTTCTGGTCTCCGAACTGGTTTGTATGACCGTTTCTAGGCTAATTGGGACCCCAGGAACTCGAAAAACACATTAAAAAAAGCGTTGGACCAACAGCGGAGAAATGACGATGAAAATCTGCAGTTTTTCGGCTGTAACTTCTGATCCGTTGCTCGGAGCCTATTGGGACTGCGCTTAATCGATTTCTCTCGCAAAATTACGTCGGAATAGGGCCCTAACGAATCAATTGCAGCACTTTTCAAAGTCATCGAAATTTTTGCCAAAAATCCAAAGGGGTTAGCCTTACTTTTTTTGCGATTTTTGGAGCCGAAAATTTCTGGTCTCCGAATTGGTTTGTATGACCGTTTCTAGGCTAATTGGGACCCCAGGAACTCGAAAAACACATTAAAAAAAGCGTAGGACCAACAGCGGAGAAATGACGATGAAAATCTGCAGTTTTTTGGCTGTAACTTTTGATCCGTTGCGCGGAGCCTATTGGGACTGCGCTTAATCGATTTCTCTCGCAAAATTACGTCGGAATAGGGCCCTAACGAATCAATTGCAGCACTTTTCAAAGTCATCGAAATTTTTGCCAAAAATCCAAAGGGGTTAGCCTTACTTTTTTTGCGATTGTTGGAGCCGAAAATTTCTGGTCTCCGAATTGGTTTGTATGACCGTTTCTAGGCTAATTGGGACCCCAGGAACTCGAAAAACACATTAAAAAAAGCGTAGGACCAACAGCGGAGAAATGACGATGAAAATCTGCAGTTTTTTGGCTGTAACTGTTGATCCGTTGCTCGATGCCTATTGGGACTGCGCTCAATCGATTGCTCTCGCAAAATTACGTCGGAATAGGGCCCTAACAAATTAATTGCAGCACTTTTCAAAGTCATCGAAATTTTTGCCAAAAATCCAAAGGGGTTAGCCTAACTTTTTTTGCGATTTTTGGAGCCGAAAATTTCTGGTCTTCGAATTGGTTTGTATGACCGTTTCTAGGCTAATTGGGACCCCAGGAACTCGAAAAACACATTGAAAAAAGCGTAGGATCAACAGCGGAGAAATGACGATGAAAATCTGCAGTCTTTCGGCTGTAACTTTTGATCCGTTGCTCGGAGCCTATTGGGACTGCGCTCAATCGATTTCTCTCGCAAAATTACGTCGGAATAGGGCCCTAACGAAATAATTGCAGCACTTTTCAAAGTCATCGAAATTTCTGCCAAAAATCCAAAGGGGTTAGCCTTACTTTTTTTGCGATTTTTGGAGCCGAAAATTTCTGGTCTCCGAACTGGTTTGTATGACCGTTTCTAGGCTAATTGGGACCCCAGGAACTCGAAAAACACATTAAAAAAAGCGTAGGACCAACAGCGGAGAAATGACGATGAAAATCTGCAGTTTTTCGGCTGTAACTTTTGATCCGTTGCTCGGAGCCTATTGGGACTGCGCTCAATCGATTTCTCTCGCAAAATTACGTCGGAATAGGGTCCTAAGGAATTAATTGCAGCACTTTTCAAAGTCATCGAAATTTTTGCCAAAAATCCAAAGGGGTTAGCCTTACTTTTTTTGCGATTTTTGGAGCCGAAAATTTCTGGTCTTCGAATTAGTTTGTATGACCGTTTCTAGGCTAATTGGGACCCCAGGAACTCGAAAAACACATTGAAAAAAGCGTAGGATCAACAGCGGAGAAATGACGATGAAAATCTGCAGTTTTTCGGCTGTAACTTTTGATCCGTTGCTCGGAGCCTATTGGGACTTCGCTCAATCGATTTCTTTCGCAAAATTACGTCGGAATAGGGCCCTAACGAAATAATTGCAGCACTTTTCAAAGTCATCGAAATTTCTGCCAAAAATCCAAAGGGGTTAGCCTTACTTTTTTTGCGATTTTTGGAGCCGAAAATTTCTGGTCTCCGAACTGGTTTGTATGACCGTTTCTAGGCTAATTGGGACCCCAGGAACTCGAAAAACACATTAAAAAAAGCGTAGGACCAACAGCGGAGAAATGACGATGAAAATCCGCAGTTTTTCGGCTGTAACTTCTGATCCGTTGCTCGGAGCCTATTGGGACTGCGCTCAATCGATTTCTCTCGCAAAATTACGTCGGAATAGGGCCCCAACAAATTAATTGCAGCACTTTTCAAAGTCATCGAAATTTTTGCCAAAAATCCAAAGGGGTTAGCCTTACTTTTTTTGCGATTTTTGGAGCCGAAAATTTCTGGTCTCCGAATTGGTTTGTATGACCGTTCCTAGGCCAATTGGGACCCCAGGAACTCGAAAAACACATTAAAAAAAGCGTAGGACCAACAGCGGAGAAATGACGATGAAAATCTGCAGTTTTTTGGCTGTAACTTTTGATCCGTTGCTCGAAGCCTATTGGGACTGCGCTCAATCGATTTCTCTCGCAAAATTACGTCGGAATAGGGCCCTAACGAATTGATTGCAGCACTTTTCAAAGTCATCAAAATTTTTGCGAAAAATCCAAAGGGGTTAGCCTTACTTTTTTTGCGATTTTTGGAGCCGAAAATTTCTGGTCTCCGAATTGGTTTGTGTGACCATTTCTAGGCTAATTGGGACCCCAGGAACTCGAAAAACACATCAAAAAAAGCGTAGGACCAACAGCGGAGAAATGACGATGAAAATCTGCAGTCTTTCGGCTGTAACTTTTGATCCGTTGCTCGGAGCCTATTGGGACTGCGCTCAATCGATTTCTTTCGCAAAATTACGTCGGAATAGGGCCCTAACGAAATAATTGCAGCACTTTTCAAAGTCATCGAAATTTCTGCCAAAAATCCAAAGGGGTTAGCCTTACTTTTTTTGCGATTTTTGGAGACGAAAATTTCTGGTCTCCGAACTGGTTTGTATGACCGTTTCTAGGCTAATTGGGACCCCAGGAACTCGAAAAACACATTAAAAAAAGCGTAGGACCAACAGCGGAGAAATGACGATGAAAATCTGCAGTTTTTCGGCTGTAACTTTTGATCCGTTGCTCGGAGCCTATTGGGACTGCGCTCAATCGATTTCTCTCGCAAAATTACGTCGGAATAGGGTCCTAACGAATTAATTGCAGCACTTTTCAAAGTCATCGAAATTTTTGCCAAAAATCCAAAGGGGTTAGCCTTACTTTTTTTGCGATTTTTGGAGCTGAAAATTTCTGGTCTCCGAATTGGTTTGTATGACCGTTTCTAGGCTAATTGGGACCCCAGGAACTCGAAAAACACATTAAAAAAAGCGTAGGACCAACAGCGGAGAAATGACGATGAAAATCTGCAGTTTTTTGGTTGTAACTTTTGATCCGTTGCTCGATGCCTATTGGGACTGCGCTCAATCGATTTCTCTCGCAAAATTACGTCGGAATAGGGCCCTAACAAATTAATTGCAGCACTTTTCAAAGTCATCAAAATTTTTGCCAAAAATCCAAAGGGGTTAGCCTTACTTTTTTTGCGATTTTTGGAGCCGAAAATTTCTGGTCTTCGAATTGGTTTGTATGACCGTTTCTAGGCTAATTGGGACCCCAGGAACTCGAAAAACACATTGAAAAAAGCGTAGGATCAACAGCGGAGATATGACGATGAAAATCTGCAGTTTTTCGGCTGTAACTTTTGATCCGTTGCTCGGAGCCTATTGGGACTGCGCTCAATCGATTTCTCTCGCAAAATTACGTCGGAATAGGGTCCTAACGAATTAATTGCAGCACTTTTCAAAGTCATCGAAATTTTTGCCAAAAATCCAAAGGGGTTAGCCTTACTTTTTTTGCGATTTTTGGAGCTGAAAATTTCTGGTCTCCGAATTGGTTTGTATGACCGTTTCTAGGCTAATTGGGACCCCAGGAACTCGAAAAACACATTAAAAAAAGCGTAGGACCAACAGCGGAGAAATGACGATGAAAATCTGCAGTTTTTTGGCTGTAACTTTTGATCCGTTGCTCGATGCCTATTGGGACTGCGCTCAATCGATTTCTCTCGCAAAATTACGTCGGAATAGGGCCCTAACAAATTAATTGCAGCACTTTTCAAAGTCATCAAAATTTTTGCCAAAAATCCAAAGGGGTTAGCCTTACTTTTTTTGCGATTTTTGGAGCCGAAAATTTCTGGTCTTCGAATTGGTTTGTATGACCGTTTCTAGGCTAATTGGGACCCCAGGAACTCGAAAAACACATTGAAAAAAGCGTAGGATCAACAGCGGAGATATGACGATGAAAATCTGCAGTTTTTCGGCTGTAACTTTTGATCCGTTGCTCGGAGCCTATTGGGACTGCGCTCAATCGATTTCTTTCGCAAAATTACGTCGGAATAGGGCCCTAACGAAATAATTGCAGCGTTTTTCAAAGTCATCGAAATTTCTGCCAAAAATCCAAAGGGGTTAGCCTTACTTTTTTTGCGATTTTTGGGGCCGAAAATTTCTGGTCTCCGAACTGGTTTGTATGACCGTTTCTAGGCTAATTGGGACCCCAGGAACTCGAAAAACACATTAAAAAAAGCGTTGGACCAACAGCGGAGAAATGACGATGAAAATCTGCAGTTTTTCGGCTGTAACTTCTGATCCGTTGCTCGGAGCCTATTGGGACTGCGCTTAATCGATTTCTCTCGCAAAATTACGTCGGAATAGGGCCCTAACGAATCAATTGCAGCACTTTTCAAAGTCATCGAAATTTTTGCCAAAAATCCAAAGGGGTTAGCCTTACTTTTTTTGCGATTTTTGGAGCCGAAAATTTCTGGTCTCCGAATTGGTTTGTATGACCGTTTCTAGGCTAATTGGGACCCCAGGAACTCGAAAAACACATTAAAAAAAGCGTAGGACCAACAGCGGAGAAATGACGATGAAAATCTGCAGTTTTTTGGCTGTAACTTTTGATCCGTTGCGCGGAGCCTATTGGGACTGCGCTTAATCGATTTCTCTCGCAAAATTACGTCGGAATAGGGCCCTAACGAATCAATTGCAGCACTTTTCAAAGTCATCGAAATTTTTGCCAAAAATCCAAAGGGGTTAGCCTTACTTTTTTTGCGATTGTTGGAGCCGAAAATTTCTGGTCTCCGAATTGGTTTGTATGACCGTTTCTAGGCTAATTGGGACCCCAGGAACTCGAAAAACACATTAAAAAAAGCGTAGGACCAACAGCGGAGAAATGACGATGAAAATCTGCAGTTTTTTGGCTGTAACTGTTGATCCGTTGCTCGATGCCTATTGGGACTGCGCTCAATCGATTGCTCTCGCAAAATTACGTCGGAATAGGGCCCTAACAAATTAATTGCAGCACTTTTCAAAGTCATCGAAATTTTTGCCAAAAATCCAAAGGGGTTAGCCTAACTTTTTTTGCGATTTTTGGAGCCGAAAATTTCTGGTCTTCGAATTGGTTTGTATGACCGTTTCTAGGCTAATTGGGACCCCAGGAACTCGAAAAACACATTGAAAAAAGCGTAGGATCAACAGCGGAGAAATGACGATGAAAATCTGCAGTCTTTCGGCTGTAACTTTTGATCCGTTGCTCGGAGCCTATTGGGACTGCGCTCAATCGATTTCTCTCGCAAAATTACGTCGGAATAGGGCCCTAACGAAATAATTGCAGCACTTTTCAAAGTCATCGAAATTTCTGCCAAAAATCCAAAGGGGTTAGCCTTACTTTTTTTGCGATTTTTGGAGCCGAAAATTTCTGGTCTCCGAACTGGTTTGTATGACCGTTTCTAGGCTAATTGGGACCCCAGGAACTCGAAAAACACATTAAAAAAAGCGTAGGACCAACAGCGGAGAAATGACGATGAAAATCTGCAGTTTTTCGGCTGTAACTTTTGATCCGTTGCTCGGAGCCTATTGGGACTGCGCTCAATCGATTTCTCTCGCAAAATTACGTCGGAATAGGGTCCTAAGGAATTAATTGCAGCACTTTTCAAAGTCATCGAAATTTTTGCCAAAAATCCAAAGGGGTTAGCCTTACTTTTTTTGCGATTTTTGGAGCCGAAAATTTCTGGTCTTCGAATTAGTTTGTATGACCGTTTCTAGGCTAATTGGGACCCCAGGAACTCGAAAAACACATTGAAAAAAGCGTAGGATCAACAGCGGAGAAATGACGATGAAAATCTGCAGTTTTTCGGCTGTAACTTTTGATCCGTTGCTCGGAGCCTATTGGGACTTCGCTCAATCGATTTCTTTCGCAAAATTACGTCGGAATAGGGCCCTAACGAAATAATTGCAGCACTTTTCAAAGTCATCGAAATTTCTGCCAAAAATCCAAAGGGGTTAGCCTTACTTTTTTTGCGATTTTTGGAGCCGAAAATTTCTGGTCTCCGAACTGGTTTGTATGACCGTTTCTAGGCTAATTGGGACCCCAGGAACTCGAAAAACACATTAAAAAAAGCGTAGGACCAACAGCGGAGAAATGACGATGAAAATCCGCAGTTTTTCGGCTGTAACTTCTGATCCGTTGCTCGGAGCCTATTGGGACTGCGCTCAATCGATTTCTCTCGCAAAATTACGTCGGAATAGGGCCCTAACGAATTAATTGCAGCACTTTTCAAAGTAATCGAAATTTTTGCCAAAAATCCAAAGGGGTTAGCCTTACTTTTTTTGCGATTTTTGGAGCCGAAAATTTCTGGTCTCCGAATTGGTTTGTATGACCGTTTCTAGGCTAATTGGGACCCCAGGAACTCGAAAAACACATTAAAAAAAGCGTAGGACCAACAGCGGAGAAATGACGATGAAAATCTGCAGTTTTTTGGCTGTAACTTTTGATCCGTTGCGCGGAGCCTATTGGGACCGCGCTTAATCGATTTCTCTCGCAAAATTACGTCGGAATAGGGCCCTAACGAATCAATTGCAGCACTTTTCAAAGTCATCGAAATTTTTGCCAAAAATCCAAAGGGGTTAGCTTTACTTTTTTTGCGATTTTTGGAGCCGAAAATTTCTGGTCTCCGAATTGGTTTGTATGACCGTTTCTAGGCTAATTGGGACCCCAGGAACTCGAAAAACACATTAAAAAAAGCGTAGGACCAACAGCGGAGAAATGACGATGAAAATCTGCAGTTTTTTGGCTGTAACTTTTGATCCGTTGCTCGGAGCCTATTGGGACTGCGCTCAATCGATTTCTCTCGCAAAATTACGTCGGAATAGGGCCCTAACGAATCAATTGCAGCACTTTTCAAAGTCATCGAAATTTTTGCCAAAAATCCAAAGGGGTTAGCCTTACTTTTTTTGCGATTTTTGGAGCCGAAAATTTCTGGTCTCCGAATTGGTTTGTATGACCGTTTCTAGGCTAATTGGGACCCCAGGAACTCGGAAAACACATTAAAAAAAGCGTAGGACCAACAGCGGAGAAATGACGATGAAAATCTGCAGTTTTTTGGCTGTAACTTTTGATCCGTTGCTCGATGCCTATTGGGACTGCGCTCAATCGATTTCTCTCGCAAAATTACGTCGGAATAGGGCCCTAACAAATTAATTGCAGCATTTTTCAAAGTCATCGAAATTTTTGCCAAAAATCCAAAGGGGTTAGCCTTACTTTTTTTGCGATTTTTGGAGCCGAAAATTTCTGGTCTCCGAATCGGTTTGTATGACCGTTTCTAGGCTAATTGGGACCCCAGGAACTCGAAAAACACATTCAAAGAAGCGTAGGACCAACAGCGGAGAAATGACGATGAAAATCTGCAGTTTTTTGGCTGTAACTTTTGATCCGTTGCTCGAAGCCTATTGGGACTTTGCTCAATCGATTTCTCTCGCAAAATTACGTCGGAATAGTCCCTTCAAAATTTAATTGTAGCACTTTCCAGAATCGTCGAAATTCTCGCAAAAAATACAAAGGGGTTAGCCTCACTTTTTTGGTCATTTTCGGAGCCGAGAATTTTTCGTTTTGGAATCGATTTGTGTGACCCTTTCTTAACTATTTGAGACCTTTAGAACTCAGAAAACGCAGCAAAACGAGCGTAGGACCAACAGCAAAGAAATGACGAAGAAAAAACCTGCAGCAGAGACATTGAGAAAAGGATTGTTCGATCTTAGGCTGCATCTCTTTCTATGTTGCTTGCAGCATATTCTGACGCTTCTCAACCGAGTCGTTTCGGAAAACGTCATTGCTGGAGTGCACCCAAAATCAATGACTCCTACTATTACATTTGACGCAACAGTTGCGCAGATAAAACAAAATTTTGTTGTTCTACAATCAACCTTGCGGTCGAGGGCCGCTGCGACTTGGGATTAGGACCGGGACCTCGTGCAACAGTTTTTTGCACAAGAAACGGCAATAGAATATCTGAAATTCTCAGTCACGTCTCTTGTCTAAAGAGATCCAAACCTTTTCGGAATTGACAAACTATTGTGATATCTGCAGTCCCAAAATCTCTTTCAACCTGTTTTTCTAGAAATTTTAATATAATTTCCCGACAGATTGTTCCGAGGGAGATTGCAGCAGTTGTAGTTGCTCATCATCTCTGTAGGTCAAATTCAACACATATAGCGTTTCAAAATAGTTTATTCTATAACCACCATGTCAATCATTATAATTTCTTTAGCAACAATTATGCCCTCTTAAGTACTACGTACATGACCTGCTCACACTGCACAATTAAACAATAATTTGAACCGTGTCTAACACTCATTCGTTAACCTCTACTATGTCATCACACCAACGGTCCCTTATGGCAGTCGAGAACGCTTGCAAAAGCCCCACCCTTCTGAAGTCACTGTCCTACTGCAGTATAAATAATAATTGCAATTTCAAGCGAATGTTCGTCGCGGCCTATAATAAGTAGGAGCTTCAAGACCCTCGAATATTCTGACTAATGCGATGAACGATTTCCTGAACAAAAAACGGGCGTTTTGCTCAATTCACGTTCTGCATTCATCCTTTACGAACGCTTTAATTCGGTTTAGCAGCCGCGGTCACCTCTCTACAGCGCTCAGTAGCAGCTTCAACAGCGCCAATGAGGGCAGACCTCAAACCATGTCGCTCAAGGTAGTGGATTGCCGTGATTGTTGAACCTTAAAAAAAAAACGAATTCTCGTATCGAACGTAAAAATATATCCGTCAAACCACCTCTTCTTGCTTACCTGCTGGGGATGCTACGTCGTCTTTCAGCTTCCCCGGGTGTTCATCCGTGTCCCGAACCATTGTCGCTGCTCCCAGAACTGTTTGCGCTGCTAATTTGTAAGCCAAGGGCCTGGTGAGGCCCATTTTCACCCCTCCGTCGGCCAAGGCTTCAATCATCATGTAGACCTGGCGAATACAGACCACTCGTATAAAGGACGAAACAAGTATGATGTAAACACAATACTACGGTCATCGATATTGCAACTCACGTAAGCGGGACCGGAACCGGCTAAAGCTGTGACAGGATCGATCATAGTCTCCGTCACCTCCTCGCATACTCCAACACTGGAGAAGAGCCGTTTCGCTATCGCGACATCCTCGTCGCCCACGTTAGAACCGCGTGCATATACCGTTGCACCGCAACCCACGAGCGCTGGCGTATTCGGCATCACCCTGATGACCGGGGTACCCGACGGCAGAGCCTGGAACATTAAAATAATGGCATATCGATAGGCTATTCAATTGGTAAAATAGAAGGAAATAATCAAATCCAATTTTGGACAATCTCGGATGAAAGTGTAATTGGCTTCGAAACTAACTCTTGAACAACTTGCTTGAATACGAATATTGGCCTATCCTGGTGGAAAAATATTTCCAACTCACAGTATTCCACTCACGTGAAATAAAACGGAATATTTTCCTAGTTAATTAGAGATTAGATTAATCAGACTGAAGTTAGTAACATTATTGTAATGATGTATCTTTAGAAAAAGTCGTTATTTTGCAATTTTAGAATTACATGAAATTTAGGCAACCGTTATTCTCTCCATTCCGTTCTAGTTTTCCACTATAGACATGTTGCGTTTCTTTTCTTCCTTTCGAAGCAGGATGATTGATAATAGTAATAAATAGATTAGGCAAACCTTTTCTAGGGCAGCCAAAGACACACCCATCGCGATTGAGAGCGTTAGCTTCCGCGGGCTGTTCTTCAACTCTGAAAGTACCGCAGGGGCAACCTGTGGCTTCACCGCAAGAATCAGAACATCACCGTGTTCAGCGATCGTCCGGTTTTCGAAGATAGCTCGCGCGCCAATATCCTACCAAAAAATCCTGTGTCATTAGTTATAAGCAGTCAAAAAGCTCAATAATAAAGTAACTATTATTGATAGTCACCATTACAAAAATTGCTATTTTATGATCGCAGTAACGTGTTGCACAGTCCCGGATTAATCGTAAGGCTAAGGCTATAGCATTGGGCCCTCGAAATTTTCAGCCCCTCAATTTTGACAATCAAATTTTTCAAAATATGTAGTACCAAGATTTTCAAACATTTGGATATTTGAACTATCAATCTTTGCCAATAATGGATTGCACGAATATCAATGTCTCGCTGCAATCCGATACCGAAAAATTTCCTGCATGAAGTTCGAGAACTTTGACCACACGTGTACAAAATATCGGAAGCCGCTAATTTTTGTATCGTATCGTAGAAAAATCTAAATGCTTTGTCCCTATTCAGCATAGAGGGTGAAATCGCTCTTGACATAGATTTTGAAAATGTAAAGGCTGATTTTGGCAACGTTAAGGCGCAAAAAAAAATCAAACATAATCACTTAATATGGTAATACCAACTGTGTTTCCCTATACAATTCTATTTTATACAAAGTTAATTATTACACATGAGAGAAATATAATAATAATAATGTTTTCTTAAGCTTACAATTAATCGATTCAATTTTCTGTAGCCACTTTTTAAATTTAACCTATTATACCATCTTGCAGGACCGAAATTCGGCCTTTTTTGTAGAGTAACTGAAGGTATCGTGCCCCCTTAATGCGGGCCTGGTGTTGCATCATAATTTGGAACAAAGTATTAATCTGCTATCATATCATACGATCATACTGCTATCCAATATGATAAACAAAAGAGTCCAGTGTCTTATCAATCAGAAAAAATATTATTGTTCGTTCGAATGTTGTACGAATGATACTTTCAACGTTGAATAATGGTTATGCACTATATGATTCACGTATAGTGAACATCACTTGGCAAACATACTTACAATTAAAAGTAGTAATCTATGGATAAACACCCTGAACCTAAGAGCCATAAATATTGTTTCACAGGGACTTGACATTGGTGAGTTCAATGTCATCGCGAATTTGAATCAAACTTAGTGATTAACTCCCAATAGTGTGCTGCTGCTCTGCACCTACTTCGTTTATGATACTAACTTCGATACTTTGCACTATTAAAGGCCAGTAATTTTAGAAAAAAGTGATTACTGATGAGACCAGAAGGCGATAACGTTTATAACAGATAATGTGAGTAACATATCACTCTAATTCAGCCGCTTCAGTAGATAGACTTCATTATCGGAGGATAAATCATTTGTTAATAACAGATCAGTAGGATAGATTACTCTGACGCAGTAGAAAAATCTAAAGACATAATAACCTGGAAGGCTTTTATGCTGTCAGTGTCGTTTGGGAGACAACTGGCCAAAACCAACTCTGCCTTGGTCAATCCTAGACAGAACAAGAATCCATTATGACTCGGTATTCAAGAAACGTTGAAACTTGGACCTCACCGGCTCCTATAAACCCCTTCACCAAAGCTTGAGCCATTTTACCGGCTCCACAGAACCCGATCTTCAACATTTTATAACTCAAATTATACTGATCGTAAACCAAAATCAATAGTCAAACACACGAGAACTGAGCGCTTCAGTAACAATTATTCTGAACGGGAGCAATAATCGTGTAGCAAGTAGAACTGCTCGTGGATAACTGAACCTCAAGGTCTGCGATGTGTAATCTTACTGTTGTGGAAACGCTGAGCTGCTCTGCTGCAGCAGACTGTAAAGTAGTAAATTCATCTGTTCGATGAGCAGCATCGTGTAGCTTGAGTAATTTAATCAATTCCAATAACATGATGATTGGGTAACAGAACATCGTCGTATAATGTAAAACTCACAAGTCTTGAACTGGAACTATAATATTATCAGGCAACAAATACAGGCCAAAATGTTTCCATTTCTATTTTAGCCAACATAGCTGCTCATTCTAAGAGGAATAATTATTCCTATGCAACCCATATAGCGTTACTCCATTATTTATCGAATTATATTGATAAGCTGTTATCTGAGAAAAGCGACGAGCAGAATTTTTAACCCAATGGACTGATAATGAGAGCCTCTGAGTTATCCGTTGTAAGGAACCCCTGCGCCCTCGGCGGGGGATTGCTCAGCGGTACACAGTTTAATGATACACATAAATAAATGACCGATGACATTTTGCCCCCGAGCAATGTGTTGCACAAAAATTGCTTTGTAGCTCGTGGAATTCTGGTACACTGGAAATATTGTACACGGTGACTGTTATACATGAAAATAGAATAAACTGAAACTATTAAATGCCAACTAACAATTTTTAGTTTCTACGTTCAAAATTCTCGCATTTTACCAAATCAATTTGTACAACATTAACGTCAAAATCATGCGTTATGATTTGCTTCTTGCAAATACAACGTACTCCGAGAGATTAAGCTCAATCGGTAAAATCAGAATCAGGCGATAAACATTAATGTCAAACACTAGGGAAACTTATACTTGGGAAGTTCGTAATTTTATGGGTAAAAATAATATCTGGGGCGGGGGTAGGGGCTCCTAAATGTTAATTATCGTTATAATTTCGCTATGAAATATTTTTATTTATTATTTTTATCGTCCTGTTTACTTTTTATACCATTCCAGATAACAACATGCGTGTAAATTTTGCCGCTAAAAAACATTGCTAGCAATATTAGAAAAGGTGTATTCTCAGTCGGTATCAAAAGTCAAGCAAATAATTTCAATCAAAAGCTCTCAGCAAAATATCTGCTGAATGCAAGCAATAGTTACTGTACATCAAAATAACAAACAATTATAGCTGTACATTTGCTGCACAAATATTACTCTGCAAAAATTTTCGGTATAAATGCAACGACAATCGCAGTAAGCAAAACAGACTTGTTGCACAAACACGCTTCGTTATCAGGGATGTGTCCCGTCTGTACGTAAATCCTAGCACTCAATTATACTAAGGCAAAGATCCCTTTTCGACACCACCCGATAGGACGAAAAAATCGGAAGCTGTGTTGGACATGAGTTTACGATTGGTTTGGTACCCAATAACGCTGGTGTGCAATCGGGTCGTGTCAAAACAGGCCCGGGTTCACTGATCGTTAATTCTTGTGGTCAAATGCCTTGCAAAACTTGCTATTTGAATAATTAAATTCAATGTAAGGCAATGAAATTGCAATTATTTGAACTTCTTAACATTCAAATGTTTGGATTAGAACAAATGAACTCGTTCAGTTCACGTCTTGTTGCGCCTTAAGGGGGGGGTAAGGGTTTCAGCGTAAAAAAAAAAAACACTTTTTTTGTGAATTTTTTTTGAAATTATGGATCGAGCAAATTCATTGAAACCTTTTGTACATTATTAAGCATACTTTTAACAATATTCTGTAATTTTTTCATGCAGAAATATTGCAAAACAAGCCGGTGACAGAGCTTGCCCCAGAACGTCTTAGAAAAAAAACCATTTGCGGTGTTCACTATATCTCGGTCGGAAATTATCTGAAATCAAAGTCCATTAAAACTTAGTCAAAGTATTATCAAATCCTCCCCCCAACGTTCTACGATTATTTCTTTTTTCATTTAAAAATTTTTGGTGGCCATCTAAAGTGTAAACTGCTATTTTCCACGAAAAAGTCTGCCATTTTGTGGGTGGGAAACCCCCTTAATGTAAAAAAAAAAAATTTAAACTAAACGTTGGGGGGAGGTATTTTATATATAGAAAATGTGTACCAAGTTTGAATGAATCGGTCAAGTAGTTTGTAAATGGCAGTGAACACGGACTTTGAAAAAGTAGTTTTGAGAAAAACGCGTTTAAAGTTTATTGAGCTAAAAAAGTGAAGAAAAAAAACTCTGTCACCGGCTTGTTTTGCAATATTTCTGAATTAAAAAATTACAGAATATTGTTAAAAGTATGCTTAATAATCTACAGAAGGTTTCAATAAATTTGCTCAATCCATACTTGCAAAAAAAATTCACAAAAAAAGTGTATTTTTTTACGCTGAAACACTCCCCCCCCCCCCCCACTTCAAGAGTTTTGCTCAGATCGACTTAAAATTTTGAGAATATATTCTTGAAATGTTTAACAATAAGATAAGACAAAAAAAAATTCGATTTTTCGAAAGTGTAAACCCTTACCCTCCCCTTAATCTAGGCAACTCAACATACATTGCTACGCATTGCTGAAGCAGACCAATGGGGCAGTCTAACCCACACCCTCTTGGACTTAGTCCACGAAGTTTTGTATCGTTGTTCCATCTTCGAAAATCATTTCAATTTTTTTTAGATTTTTTCTACCCCCAGACGCCCCAAGAGCTCCTCAAATGATATTTTTATAACGTTTGAAAAAACCAAAAATATTTCAACCAAAATTGAAGTGGATAGGCGAAAAGGTAATTTTTTATTCATTTTTCTCTAATGAATAATTTTTTTCAGTTATTTTGATTTTTTCCAGAATTTTCAGGGTTTGATATATCTTTCCTAATACAACAACAATATGGAAATTTGAATCGAAATTCAAAATTGAAAAAAACAAAACATCTAAGAAAAAAAAGTTACCCAAGTATTAATTTTTAAAAAATCTCAATTGCAACTTACAGATTGTTATTATGTTAAAATATTAATAAAAATAACCGTTTTACCTGCCTTCTTCAATTTTCAGGAGAATATTTTTGGTATTTCAATTAGGAGCTCTGTGGGCGCTAGAGGGGAAGTTAGGAAAAATCTGAAAAAATCAGAATGATGTTTGGATTTGGAACAATGTAAAAAAAATCGCGGACCAATCCCAAGAGATTAAGAGTCAGACCCGAGTCGAACTAATGTGGAATGTTAAATATAAGATACAATTTAGTTCGTACATACATTTTCAGAAGTTAAATACATACACCAGATTGAAAACTACGGCACATCACCTATGCTAACAATAAAATATATCTGTATCTTATGAATTACAGTACCTATCTTGTAGTGGCTAATATTCGTAATCATATACCTATTTTTCTACCACAATGAAAAAAATATATGATCTAGTTATTTTTATTTCCTCTGCTTTTTTGCACACATGAGAATTGAAATTTTCCTCGTCCGAACGGGGACTCTACTGAAACTTCGATAATGCCGAGTTTTTAATTTTTGAAATCATTAGAAATAGATTTACTGAAAAATTCCGTCAAGATTTAGATTACGCTAACATGTGTCCGAAAGTTTCAACCTTCTTGCGATGAATTGTATACGCAAGGAATTTTTAGTAGACTGCAGCCGTACGCATACACTTTCCGCGTAGATGACTGAAATTTTTTCTAAATAAAAGTTAATTAACTAATTGTTAACAAAATTTCACAAGAGACCCGGTGATTAGAACATGTGGCATAAGTAGAACGCCTGTGAGACCCGCTGAACACTACAAGCTATACATAGTTCAGTGGCGAGACCCCTCGCCACCGTCTAACTATCGAAAATGAGCTTCCTTTTATACCGACAACGCCCAGATGGGTATCCTAACCCTAGCCTTTCGATAGGGCGGTTCATCTTTTCACGGTATATAACCAATGTCTGCCGTCCGCGACCGATGTCCGTGAAATCGGAACCTGCATCCCTCCGTAAAGAATTTTTTTACTTGAGAGCACTGGCCTACCCGGTACCTCGTCGTCCGGTGCTTAGGAAAATTAAGAGGTCCGTGAGCCCACCAAAAGTATCATCAGAAAAAAGAAAGACCTCATGTCGTGAACGATATGAGCCTAGGTTGACAATTTGGCACATCGCAGACAGAGAATTTACATGCAGATACAATCGTGGGTTAGCGTGGATCGTCTGTCAAGTCTTGAACTGGGGATGAAGATGTTTTCCTCGCGCCGTCTTCGTCAGTTTGTGAATTATGGGCCCTGAGCGGATGCAAAGTCGGCTCTCGTTCCTGGTTCGTAGCCCGAGGACTGCGACAAGCGCAACGTTGAGAGGTCTTCCGAAGGAATTTCGTGTCTTGGTCTCTTGGTCAACATGGCCGTGATCGAGGAATTCAGCGAGCTTTGCCGGCTCTGCGCTGGTAAGACGAGCCTCAGCCTCGGTCTTCCGATTTTCGAGACTGAAGGTGAGATGCGGCACATAGACGAAAAGATCTCCGCCTGTCTTCCTGTCCAGGTAAGTGGCGACTTTGGCCGACCTGACTTCGCATTAGCGCCTAACCCAACTCTGAATTGCCCTAATTGCCCCACTCTCCAGATCTCCATGACGGACAAGCTGCCAAAATTGGTTTGCCAGGAATGCGCCTACAAGCTGGATCAGCTGTACAACTTCAGAGAGAAATGTCTTCATACAGAGGGGATGTTCGTCGCCATGCTCAAGGGTGTTCATGTCGACGAGAGTCATTTCAAGGAGGGTTGTGGAGAATCGGATCAAATGCAGGCCATGCAAGTGATGGATGATATGGATCTCGCCGGCGGAGAACAGGTAGTTTCTCAAGAAGAGATGTGTCAGCATGGCGGGGAAATTCAAGTTGCTGGTATAGAGCTAGACGGTGATACAGTACGAATGGTTGACCAGCACATACGTGACATGCAGGATGAGGTAGGTAGGAAAACATTATAACATTGAAATGCTCAAAACAGCTTGAAAAAGAAGTGGTTCACATCGAACAGAACTCTGAGCTATGCACTTTTTTCATCACTAATCACTTGTTGTATAAAATACACTTCCAGAAGTTGATTTCAATGTGAAATTTATTTACAATGACAGAGTAAATTATGGAACCACTCTGTTCCAAAATCCAAGTTTACATATTCCTCAACTTGTACTACTTATTATCAATGCCATTACTTAAGAAGCTACTAATAGGATTTCAAGAATTAGTTCGTTATTTTTTTTCCAACTAATGTTTTTCCTAGGATTAATTATTATTCTACAGATGCATATACAAAGAAATAAGGAAATAGTTTCAGAGTTCATTACGTAGCTCATACAACTTTTTTTTTAAATTCTGCAAATTTAAAGCTCCAACTCCCTACAACTACTATTTTTTTTTACTGATGAGCCAACTTCGTACTAATATTTGTTCAAGAAGCTTGGCAATCTTAAAACTACCCATTACAGGTCTCTAGTCAGCAGATTACGATGCATCTGGAAGGAGATGTGACGGTTGTGAGTAACCTGACTGTTGGGACCGACCTCAGCCAGCTGGACATAAACTATGTGACATCAATCAGCCCACAGAATCAAGACTGTCAGGATACATGCCAAATGGAACGGGTACAATTCTGCAAAGATATAAAATTTGAACCTGTTATTGTGAAGGATGAATATCACAGGCTGCAAGAACGACTCTCTACAGAATGTTCGACAGAAGCTAATGAGACTGACGTTAGTGTCAATAACATGGATGCACCATTATATGTACAGAAAAACTTCTCAAAACTTATATTAAATTTCAGTAATAAATGATTTTTAGAATCAATTGAAAATTTTCGAAACTTCATAAAAATTTTATAATTACAGGAAAGAGAAAATGGCATGCACCAACCAGAAAGTGATAGTGATAGTGAGGTGGATGCATCGGTCGAGAACGAGAACGAGATGGAGACACGAACTGAGGATGGAACTGAGGATCCCTTGCAATCCGGAATAGCCCCGTCAACAAGTGGACATAGTAATCTAAGTAGCAATGCAAGTGAAACGCCTGTGGAATATACTAAATCAGCTAAAGCATCACTGCTACAAGCAATTCTGACCAATCCTAGTATAGATGAGACAGGTAACAGTTGGTATGTCTGTCGTTTGTGCAACGAAGCAGCCACCGAACCTTCCAGCCTTGCGCAACACTTTGAGGTTCATTTTTGCAGCTGTGCATGTGGTATATACTACACAAGCGTCGAGGCTCTGAATATCCATAAGCAGCACTGCCAGATGAGTAAGAGCAAAGAGGTATTATGCACAACTGAGCCATGCAGTGATATTGCAACAAATCCGGAGGAACAAAAAAAGCCTGGAACAACAGCTAGGCAAAAATGGACGCCAAAAATTTGTACAGAGTGTGGAAAACAGTACAGAACTAATTACAAACTTCAAGAGCACATGCGAAAGCACACTGGTGAGAAACCGTTTCAATGCCTACTCTGTGAGAAGGCGTTTCGTAGTAAAATTGGTCTCGCCCAGCACACGGCAACACATACGGGACAGTTTGATTATACTTGCTCAACTTGTGGCAAAGGATTCCAGTGCAAAAGCTACCTCATAGTACACCAGCGTGTGCACTCAGACCTAAAACCCTATCCTTGCAGTACATGTGGTCAAAACTTCAAGACGAAACAGTCGCTGCTAGATCATCAAAATCGACACCTGGGTGTCAAACCGTACATGTGCGACATATGCGGTAAGGGATTCATAACGAAAGGACTGTGCAAAAGCCATCAGAAAATTCATTCAGGAAAGGATAATCGTCAGTATCCTTGCATGGTCTGCAACAAACTGTTTGTTAGTAAAAGCTACCTGAATACTCACCTTCGTATTCATACTGGTGAAAAGCCGTATAAATGTGAGGTATGCGGAAAGGGTTTCCTCACGCGGGTTGACCTCAAAATTCACTCCACAATGCACACCGGTGAGAAGAGTTTCGTATGTGAGATGTGTGGCAAAGCGTTTGCTCGTCGTGCGGCTCTCCGATGTCATCGCCGATCGCATACCGGTGAGCGGCCCTACAGATGCGACGTATGTGGAAAAACATTCACTCAGTTCAGTCCTATGGCGATACACAAACGTCTTCACACTGGTGAACGTCCATACGAGTGCGATATTTGTCGCAAAGCATTTGTATCCAGGTCTACTATGATGTGCCATCGCAAGAAGCACCATCTTCCATCGACTACAGATCAGAAGGAGGAGGTGTCTGACCAAGTCATGGAAATTATATCGACTGAGATTGTGGTCAGAGGGTCCCACGATGGAATACAGATAACTGCTGATTGAACCTGTGTACAGATAAACTGTAAAAAAAATGATACAAAAATGGGGGTGATGAGGGCAACAGCAAACTCATTGTCAGAGTCAACTCCATGTTGGAATCATGTCTCTAGAAGACTTCAGTATCTGAACGGAATTTTCTAGTAACGTGACTTTGCTACAATATGAACTATCATTGAAAATATCATCATGTTCAAAATAAGGAATTTGTAAAATATTGTCCTCATGTTTCTGCCAGAGTTTAAAGGTACTGATATTTTGGTTAGCCAATACTGAACAGTAAAAACTTATGCATATAACTTTCCAGATTGAAAATTTTTCTCTCTTGAGATACATATGTTGGCGATACTGTGTCCCATGTTCTTAAAAAATTATTTTACGAGAGATGTGACTGACGAATAATTGGCAATGGTTTTAATATACCGTGAATGTCTGTTGAAACAGATCCTGTTAAGTCACACAGTCACCGCAGTAACCGTGTGGCTTGGAATGGTCTATTCCAACAAACATTCACGGTATGCATAGAATGTTGCAGGAGTGGAGCTTAAAATTGGTAAACCTACCGCAAACCGAACACAAATTTCCCTGCCAAGTCTGCTTATTTTTATAAAAACCAAGTTGTGTGTATTTTCTACCTTCATATTATTAAAAAAAATTCTTATAATTGGACCTCAAACGTATACATATGTATAGTATGTATCGTAAATAACTCAAAGTAGTGAGAGAGTAAAGTAACAATAATAATAACAACAATAACAGTAATTTTGAACTTGCACATCTAGCGATAATCTCTAATATTACTATGGTTCTGAAAATCGAAAACATGATAAACAAAATAATCATAAAACATAAATGGCAAAACTACTGCTTATGGTGTGATAACTATCCACATTCATTATTTACTCAAATGATGGTGAATTGTTTCAGAAGACAAAATGAGATTCACTACATTTGAATACATAGGAATCTGTATACGTAAATTCCTTGTACGTACATACATACTGTGTACAAATGATTTGCTACACAAGCAAACAAACTCATCATAATACCTAATAGCAAATATAAATTCATAGAAATGGCTTCACAGATTTTATACTAGTAGATATTTTTTGCGCATATTCCCCGTTTGTTATCTTGCTAACAATATAATACAGTAGATTGTGTACCAAGGTGGCAAAGTAGGATTGTTAAGGCCAAGCATATGTTTACAATATCAGTGGTAGGTGAGCGTGTGCGCAAGCCGAAGACGAATATTGCAAATATATATGGCGAACAAGACTTTACCTCCATGGTGCTCACATTATTTTACGTAGCAAAAGTATGGTTTACAAATTGTTTTTTTTTTCATAGCGGGGTACAAGAAAGAGCACTTTCTAGTATTAGAACGTAAAAGTGCACTTTTCTGTACTCCAATGCATTTTTTTTTGGACTGTTGCTGAAACGATTATTTTACGTACGTAATGCAGGAAAAAAAACCGTGTAAACAATACTGTGTTACATAAAATAATTTTCATACGTCTATACAGTTAACGATATCACCTAAAAATTGGTCCCTTCAGGCATCGCGGTAGGATTTCTTTAGATTTTTTTTCTTTTTTCCATTGTTATCGTTATTTGTAACGCCAAATTTACGAATTGTAAGATTACCCAAGGCACAAATACACGGCTAATACCTGGGGCACTATATAAATTTTACGAACCAGTTCTACACTTTTTTCTGCTATCGCAAATTATGTAGCAGACATACATTTAAAATTGATAATGAAAATAAAGACTCGACCATGTACTATTTTTAAAACTACCACTGGTTTTTCAATCTTGTTCATTTGGTACATTCAATTAATAAAAGTTGCATTTTGTCTTTTTGTTCGAATTACAGATTCATCATATTCAGCGTAACAATATAGACGTATAGTAATGGAGATGATCAAATGTTCATAAAAAAATATGCAACTAACGAGAGAAAATGATGCTGAAAAAAATAGCTTCTCTCAATAAATTATGTTTATTTGGTGATAAAACTCAATGAACTACACTAACTAATATATTGATTTAATAATCGTCAACTTCTGGTCATACTTATCTACATTATCTTTAGGCAATGCGATGCTTTGTACAATGCTTTTTCTTTCTTTTTTCATTAAACATACACATGTATATGAATACATTTATGCCGCGTGTATGTATGTGTATAGGTGTCCATATGCATATTGTTATATATATAACATTTGTGCCACACGGTAATGAAGTGAACATCATATCTGAATAGGAGCTTTTAGCATCCAGCAACGCGATTCTGGTTTTCACTCTGGAGTTAACAAGTAATATTGCTAGTACGTAACATGCATTGTGGACTTGAATTAACATCGCTCACTATAGCATTAGTGTGATCCAGAGTCACAATCCAGAGATTGATGTTTGAAGGGTAGCTACTGTTGTTAAAAATATACAGGCCCAAAAATCCTTGCAATTTTCAATGATTTTCGTTGAATTGTTGAACAACCCCTGCGGCCCCTAAACATTCACGAAAATTTTTTACTACACTGCCTAACTGCATCGGTAGAACGAGTGTACATAGTCTCGTCCAATGGTGCAAAGTGCGCATAACTAATCACACTACAATGTACGACTTCCGCTTCTGATTAGTTTTGCGTGATGTAATGGGAAATGTGAAATTACGAAATTTGGTGTAAAACATTTCACCATTCTTTCTGGATATATAGAACGTGCGAGTCTTGATATCATATGTATATGCTCGTTTGTTGGTCCAGAAAAATAAATATCCTCACGTTGTCATTATTGATTTAAAAGTGGCAGATATTCATATTAAAATAGTAAATACTACACCCGGTATTGCAATTATTTAAAAATACGACGTAGAAAAGAAATTACGAATGTTTTGTACACTGGCGACAGTATGTTGGTAATCTTGTTGTTGAAGACCTTGATCAATATTTACTGAAACATGTTATGTTATAATCGTGACGCAACAACACAGCAATAACGTACACAAGGCAACACAAATGAATTTAAATACGTTACGCGAATCAACCGCGGGGTATGTAATCGGTAACGCAACATTAGCCCATCAGTCTTTCTCTCATTTCACTCATCTGTCATGGTTCATTTCCTTTTAGTACTCAGTCATATACCTAATACACGCGTATTTTATGAAAACTTCTATCTACAGCGACACTTGCCTCTTGCATACCTACATAAAAAGCTCCAGATAGCAGTGTTGCTCATGCTAGATTATACATATATCTATAAACTACTATGTGACACCGAATATATAAAATGATAAATCAACGCGGAGTAAATCTGACCGCGTATCACGACGACGGTGTATTAAAATATCCTAAGGATAATTGAATCTAATATAACATACCGGCGGCAAACACTGCTTTCCTGTTACTTTTCTCCTATACCTAAGTTTATGTCAAAGTATTACAGTCAATAGTCTTAATTTTCTATAACATGAATAATATTTTTACCTGAACTTAAACGTCTTATAATAACAGACAGTGAATACTAGTATGCAACAGTAGCGTAAAGTTGAAGGCGAGACTGAAAAAAGACTGTAAGTTGCATTTTTCGTTAACTGGCACTTACAGCCTTTTCAATTTCCTTTTCAATTTACAAAAGTCGTTGATATTACGTGTATTTGCTGATAGATACCTATCTTAATCAATGGATTGAAATGAGATTGTTTTACTTCATTCATATCATTTCAAGATTTATCAAATAGATTCTTCATAACGAACGCGTACCGTTTTATCGAAGATTGAAAGGATGCAGAAAAAAAACGTAATCTTATTTTTGAACGGCTTTCGTCCGCAATCGTAGTTATCGCTATAATGCATCGTAAATGTAGATAATTGAAACGTCAATCAATAGCAAATGAACTATGTTCTAAGGGAATGAAAATTGTTGACCTGTGTATGTAACTTAAGACATGCAGCTAACTGAAAAGCGATAAGCCAGTGAATTTTTTCATACGAACGGTACCGATCCTTGAAAAGATATTTATTTATTTAACGAATCAGCTTTAGTTATTTCAACCATTTCATTTTGTAATCTATAACCTCGTTCGAATGTCGAATTAGAATCTTTGAAAATATTCAATATTCCTCGAGTTGGGAGGATTCACTTCACTTGCGATCACCTACAACCATATTGTACAAATTATCATTATTACACCCAACCCGCATAAACAAATAAAGCTCCTACAAGTGATAATAACAATATTTAACTAAAACGACACAATTCCAAAAAAATTTCTGTCAATAGCGTCGCACCATAGTCTATCACGTTTCATCGAATCATTTTGTGCCCCGAGGATGAGGCACTCTACACATACATTTGATTCAATTTTTTTTGTTTTCATCGATACGATCAGAGAACCCGTGGACTGAGGTTGAAATCATTGATCTCAACGTGCAATGAACATTTAGTACTACATAACGCCCCGAATTTCATGATATGACGCAACAGCGTCACACGTCATTGGGCACCATTTTTATTGCTTGGAGAATAGGCCAGCAGAAATAGGCATTTACCGACGTGAAGTAGAGCGAGGTACGTGTTCCTTCTTCAATTCAGCAGTGGGGGATACTGGTGATTATATTGAGCGTGCTACCCTGAAATAAATGAATATAAATTCATTTATTGCATTTCGATCATGGTCTACTTAGTCTTTTCATTGCTAGATCGACCATTGAATTAAATTAATCAACTTACAATGCTACTTTACCGCCAAAGTTTGTTTGAGGCGTCGCATTAGATGACTACCAACATCGTGGACCTCTGGCCACTGCTTTAGTACGAATACAATTCCGAGAACGACGAGCGTCGTAGTCAGTATGCGCACCCTGCACATGAAACAATGAGGCTTAGTACAGCTGGAACAGACACGTGAAAATATATAGAAAATGGTAAAGGCAATATTCTAAGGTATACGACTGACGTTGAGTAGAGCTGTTGTTCTTGTTTTTTTTTTTTTTTTTCAATTTGCATTACAGTAGAAATTCTATAATTCAGGGACTATTAGGTTCATGATCAAAACACTTCATATTTTATGGGGATAGAGTATTAAGTAGGAACTGTTTAGTACTTAGTAAATGTATTTTTTAATTATTGATCTTCAATTTTTTGAACACAGACATGCTCTGTTTTTCTGCACCAGAACAGTAACTAGATTGTAATAAAATTATTGTCAGATGAAGCAGAACAGAGCAGAACAGTGCAAGCTGAAAATGCTATGAATGACGTACATGCATAACAGAGAAAATTTGGGTAACGATAATAGCAAGTTCTCTACAAGTTAAATTTCAAAGGCTTTTTTAAAGTACAGTGTCAGACTGAGAAGATGAGAATGATAACAATGAGGACGTAATTCAATTTAAAAAATATTTCTAATTAGTTTACCTGGTCCTCAGGAATGGCATCATTATGCCAGCACCTGTCGCAACGAGAAGTAAGACAACTTGTAGGACTGTAAGAACAACGTTTATCAATTTGACCACCAAAGCTCGTGCGTTGCTGTTGTCAAGCCCTTCCAGTGTGACGTACTGTTGGTGCTGTTGTTGCTGGTGTTCCATCTTCCAAATTTTCGTCTGACAACTTTCCAACATCTCGTGAATATCCCGCAACCGGTCTTCACTCTGATACTGAACCTTTTCTTCCATATCAGTTATTGTCTGCTTTAAATTCTCAATTTCGTTCTGATGGAGCTCAGTGAGGTCGTTAACTTGTTCTTCCAACCGCTCACATCTGAAGCGTTCCTCTTGAAGTGCATGCGATAGATATGCCACTTCTTGCTGAAGAACCTGTCAAATGAAATAAAGCTCACTATTACAAATGATCGAATCCCTGCATGAGAGAGTGTAAGGTTCACAAAATAGAAGCGCACCTTGAATCCTTCAAGCTTTTCTCGCAGCCTATCATAATTTTCTCTGTTTTCTTGAAGCTCGGAGAAAATCGGCTTGAGACTGAACGCAGCACTGTTGCTGTGGCAAGCATGTGGCTGCCCTCTGCTGCCGGGAGCGCTTTCACTGGTAACGCTAGAACACTCCGAGCCTTCTTCAGATGGGAATTTAATAGCAGCGGCACTATGCGTAGAACCCAGACTGCATCCGCCGGGAAGTGTTGCCGAACCATGGTGTGTCTTCTCTTCTTCGACACTACCGTTGTCATCGTTACCTGCACGTGGTGTATCGTTTACATAAAAAGTTGAGCCATCTGTAGACACAGAGGTCGACAGTTAAAATCTTATCATACACTAAAGGTCAATTTAGAAGATACAGTGTAAGAAAAGTACACAAGACAATTTACGAAACTTCTATACAGTCTGTTGACACGAGATGGCATGATCATGTAATATGATTAAAGAAGCGAATCAAACAATTCTAACATCAAGTCACTATACCCAATCGGATGGTACTTACTAGTTTCAACTGCCATGAGCAGCAAGAAACAATTATAATATATTTTAACGAACATTAACACACATTTAAAGCCGTAAAATCTATATTTTGAAGATATTACAATAAAGAAATATATGTACGCTAGTATAGAGTAGGAGAGTAAGAGATATAATCAAAAATGTGAGTCAGAAAGTTGCACATCAGCAGGTATTACTTACGTGATAATGTGTTTATGTTGTCTGCACTGCCAAACTTGTTTTTTATAAGATGTGCAAACTCCCGAGGCTTGGACATGACACTCCTTAAACAAAAACGAATAATTGAAATTATAGTAAAAATTTATAGATGAATTGAAAACAGCAGTGAGAAACTTAATGCATATTCGGATTGTAAATTTGAAGAAAATGCGACATAATATATCAAAAAGGTACCCATAATAAAAGGTCATAGTAATTTTGTGGGTCATGCAAAACCAGGTATCGTAATCTCGCGATTACCGTACTCACCCTGAAAAACCAGTGATTCCATCTCTAATATTACCACCCACATTTCTGAAAGATATTAGATCTCAAATTAGAAGCTATAAATTGAAATCAAGGAACTGCCACAGACGGGATCACAGTATCATGGATATCAGCCTAACAAATGCTGAATTGAAAGTAAAGATCTATGACTTACTTAAGCCCCTGTCCCATATCACGGAGAACTTCTCTAGGTTGTCTATGACTGGTCGGAGCACCATGAACTTCGTAATCTTTCAACTTCTTTGTATAACTCTCCAATTTCTTTTGCAGCTGTGATATACTATGCGCTGACTTTTGATTTTTCTTCTCAAATACAGCCTTGATTCTCATCAGCTGCTGCTTGTCCGCATTAGCAGCTAATTTTAAATACTCGTTTACATTGTCTGAAACAAGTGTGAAAGAAAAAAATTTATTACACTAATCGGTGTGCGCCTTCTTCACAATATACCGCACTGCATAATTCTTGTTTAATGACCAATTATGCTTAGCGTAAAGGATTCTAAGAAGCTCACCGTCTCGCGTCGTTTGTTCTATTCTTATCAACTCTCTGGTTCTTACAATTTTGTTTTGCAAATGCTCCATGGCTTGACGGCCACGGGTGCCGCTTGAGTCAACATCGTCGCTGATTAACTCCGATGATCCGTTCGAAAGGAAGGACTGCGTAGCATGGTACGCCTCCTAAAATTCAACGGAGACCGTCAGAATTGTATATTCTACATGCCTCTCTGGTAAATCTTCAGCCATATTTATCTATATCAATTTCTTACCCCTTCGTCGTCTGTTGGTGGATTAACATTCGATACAAAATCTTCTAGATCAGCTATGGTTCCGGTTGTCCCAGGATCATCTGTACCATCTCCCGAACGTGCAACCGCACCGGGAGATCTTTGCCGTACGCTGCCTTTCATGCCTCCGCCACCGCCACTACTGCCACTGCCTGTGCTTCCTTCACCCGAATGATGTCTGAATAAAAATGAATCTTAGTCATGACTATGAATGCTTTTCATGATTAATTCTTATTCAGTTTGTATCATTTCGATTTCCACGTTACTCTTGTTTTTTGTCCCTGATCAGATTAATTCGTCAACATCGTCTTGGATTTTGTGTATGAAAAAAAAAAATCCCCAGCTAGCACAAATTGATTTGGGAGTAAAATATTACAGCATTTACTACAAAATTAATAACACTTTGATGTTGCTTTTTGCCATGTTGCACCAAACCATTTCGCAATTGGAAGTTGAAATCTATAGTGTTTGTTTACAGTTTCAATTTAAGTTACTTAGAAAGTAGCTTGAACATTATCTATTGCTTAAATATATGTCTAAGTAGAGAAAAATGAGTATCTATGACGATTTCAACAAGTGATAACCACAGTTTCTATATAGATAAGAAATTGAATTTTCCCATCTGCCATATAATATCGCTGTTCTTATCTCAACGCCAAATTATATCTGTTAAGATTTTTTTTTAGTCTAGTAATACGCCGGGAGAGATGCCAAGAGACATATGCCAGCTTTAGCTCAAGCGTGTAAATGAAACATATATTCAAGTTAGAATACTTCCATTGTACAATGTTGAAAAGCGAAGAAAGACAACAACTAAATGAAAATATTTACAAAATCAAGTCTATTACAAATTTGGTGACTTTTCCAGATTTTATGGAAGCATATGAATGTAACAAACGCATTTATGCACATTTTGACAGAGAATATTCTACCGAAAGTAAGATTATAACACAGAATTATACGATCAATGTTTTAGTTTCGTGCTCAATATCACAGGAAACTATAAGATGATCTAAATATCATGACATAATTAAATTTTATCATAGAGCACTGCTCAGAAAGCATGTTTTTGCCGAATAATAGAAACAGTCTAAACTATAAACTGTGAACCAAATTTTCTGTGTACTCTTCGCTCGCCAAGTTTGCAACAACCTTGAAAACATTATCAACCAAAGCAAGACTCACGCAGCGACATTTCGAGACTTTGAAACAGGATCCAGGGTGACTGGGAGATGGTGACGCTGTGCTTGAGTAGTGCTTCGACTTGGCGAAGTGCTTCGGGAGCTGTTCTTGCTTGATGGGGCTACCGAGAGGCTAGCCATTCCTTTTTTCTATCAACGCAATCCTCGCCCATGGAAAGTTCATCGGGCCAAAATCGCGGGTACAACGACAACCTGAAATAACAAACAAAGATTACCCTCAGAGAAAGATGAAAAACAATACATAGCTAAGACACAACGTAAAAATACCGAATGCGGAATACGAGCAGTTCTCTTGCATCCGGATGATGATGATCGCGGCTCTTTAGCTGCGTGACAAGCCGCGATCTGTCATTACTCACAGCCTATTAGTCTTAGCAGCTCATAGCTCATTACTCATTTGTCAAATGCTGCGACAAGGGCAGGGGGGCGACTAAGGGGCGTAGGAATGTTTCGCGCACTCACAACGGTTCGTCCATTGTGGCAGTGCCCGTACACACATGCGTAAGTCTATACGATGCACGCATGCATTTGCGGAACGACGAGTACGCGTACATGGATGTATGATGACACGCATACGCGTGGTAAATTGATACCAGCGAGCAGAGAAACAAACAACGATAGTAGAGACCTACAAACTGAACGAACAACCAAGTGCTCACCTCGTATACTTTTGTCGCGCGCAGTAAATTTTCCTTCTGCCTACTTCAGGTTGGTGGACCCTTCCTTCCTTCCTTTCTTTTCTTGGGACGTGAAGTTCGCAACGAAATTAAATCACACTTACGAGTGTCAACGCAAACAACGCCCGCACAAAACAACGCCAGCCATATCAGAAACTGCAACAACACTAATGACACGCACACGCGGAAGGTTTTCACCCGCGCCCTCCGCGCCGCGCCCCGCACAAAAACACCGAGATATTATTTAGCCCTACCGATTACTTTGACATACGGCTTGACAGTTTATTGTTACTATTATTTGTATTGTTATAACTATCGTTTTCTTATCAACATATCGTCACTGTCACACCCCCGTTCAAGACGAAACGAGCACGAGTCTTATTTTTCTCGTCTTATTTTTCTTCGTCGTCTGTTTTTTCGCGTTTATATTTAATGTATGAAGATGTGTATGCACATAGTATGACACATACCAACCGAGTCCTCTTCTTGAACAGCCGATTCCAAACTTTACTACCGACAATCTAGCCACCTCTTCCTTTCTCTCTTACTTTATCTCTCTCTCTCTCATTCTCCCTCCCTTTCTTTACGTCTCTCTTTCCTTGCCTCACCTTTCGATCAGATTTCGACGAACTGCCGGTATGATTACGACTACTGATAGTGAGTGCGTTGAAGGTTGGATTCGAAATCGCAGTAGAGAGGGAGAACCGCAAAGTAGGCGGCAAACAAAGACGATCGACTCTATCGGGTTGGGGACAGTTTGAACAGAGAGGAGATCTAAATAAGAGGGACTGCCCTATTGGAAAATGTCCTCATGACGTCAGAGCCTGGTTATCAGCGCCACTTTATCACCACACAACCTAAGTTTTTGATTTCAATGGAGGTAAATCGTGATTAATGCGCGTAAATGAATGAAATGCAATCCATGATATACCTGTTCTATCATCCACACGCGAAAATACACGGTCAGCTGTTAGCCTGTTGGCATTAGTTTGATTTTTTTCTACCTGATAAGGCATCACTAAGTGACATTCCAAACACTCCCCGTGTCAAGTTCTGTAATTATTTTACCAAAATCCTCTGGCTCTCCGTCGGACGGCTCACGTGACGAAAAACCAGAATCTAATCTCAATTGCCCCGTTGTTGCAATATTATAAAGTGGGAAAGTGCTGGTGTTACCCGAGTACCAGCACGGATATCGGCATCCGGAAACACCAGTATCAAAGTTCGATGCTCCCAAAGACCATAATTTATTCAAAAAATGATCTTGACGAATTGTATGTGGGCTGTAACTCTTGCGTGGACACAAAATATTCAAAAAGACGCTTTAAATTTTCGCGGGCCGTGGCCTTTCGGCACATCCGACATCTGGACTCGACTTGTGAACTTTGGTAAAATAATCACAGCATCCAGCGCGAGTCAGACCGCCTGATTCTTACACCATGGATCGGGGAGATCTGCATTCTGTACCTTGCTTTTGAGGTTATGATCGACATGCTAACTAGTTATGACAAGGTTATGATGTAATTATCAAAGATTGTAATTGAATCAGCTTTGGACAATATATTCGAATATGATAGCTTTTATTTCGTACGACGGTACACGGTGTTTAATGCATTATTTATGCTGGATTTTGTCAAGTTTTTCGTGGAGCAGTAATCCAAAGGAACGTGTATATCCGGGGCTGATGTAGTTCAGCAGGCTGTAAGGGGTTTCGTAATATTTAGCTTCACGGTTCAAATCGCTGTCGTATGTAGTATCAACGATGCAAAAACCGAGGGGCGACAGTTCTATGCAATATTTTACGTCTTCCAGCGTCGTCAAGTTTAGATACACCCTGTTGTTCGTATTCGGTAGTTTGTCTGATAATTTCAATTCCTTAACGTGGCACTTAACGTCAGCTGTGACCGCTTCTGCCTGAAGTTTCCACTGCTCCTTATCAAATACTCTGTCGTCCCTACTTTCCATTTTAGCTTGTACCTACTTATTTTTAATTTTTCGCCTCCGCAAACGGAACAACAAATTTGACCAACAGACTACGCAACGACCATTGAGGTCAATATGGATTAGGTTAGGTTAGGTCAGGTTACTCTCCGGAGTTCCGATTGGTGAAGAAATACGAAGATTTTGCTGATTTTTCTAATATACGAATTACTGAAATAAAATTACTAATAAATTAGTACAATGAAAAAGAGTGTATCAACAGATATAAGACTTTATCCTCTAAGACTTTATCTTACTGATAAAAACTTAATAAAGCTATAACATAGTTTACTGATATTACTTTTTTTTAAACCCTTATCCTGCATTGCCTTATTTATCTGATGATAAGTGAAGAAGGTGAATCTAATAAGTTGATCTTTAACGGCGAAAGTTGTTAATAATGAGTAATAACTATGCAATGAAATTATTTACATTGCAGTCGTATCAGAGGGGTTCCCTGGTTGATTTGGTCGTTGACGTATACGGTATACATCTCAAAATATCGAAGTCCACGTATCTCAGCCGCGAAAACGGGCTCACATCCTCATTCTATATGCAATTCTCAACAAAAACAATCGAATGCATTTCCATTCGGCGCAAAAATAAAGAAATGGCACGAATTCTACGAAATTCCAATTGTAAATTCGGAAAATTCATGCCATTTCTTTATTTCTGCGTCGAATGAAAATGTATTGGAGTTTTTTCCTTGGGAATTGTATATGGAATGGGGCTGTCCGATCTTTGGAGACATACCTATAGGTCCGTGTCGAAATCGACGAGGACACCCCCTTAATGTAGATTTTCTCTTGTAAATCGTTAATTATAGTCGGAAAGATCAACTTTACTAAATGCAGTTTTATTCGAAAAAACGCTATTGCATTTCTAACCGCAAGAAAGTCGCATTGAATTATAAATTTACGTTCTTGTCGTATTTTTTACTTCACAATAACTATTAAAAAAGATAACAACTTAATAACTTGCCGATCGCTTCCTGTACCTTCATATTCATGTATTTTACTTGACATCACCAGCTACGTAATTACTTCTTTTTTTAGCAACATACTACTGAGTCACACTAATGTTTTTACGTCAAACTATAATTTCGTTCTAAGATTGAATTGCATAAAATTTAAGACACCTGGTACAACGAAGTGAGTAGATACAAATAGCAATGATAACCGATGACAGAAAAGTACTTCAGATGTAACGACGATGAGATGAGATGAGGTCAAGACAGATTGAAGCTGGGAGATGTGGGATCAGCTGCCGGAGCTGATACTTACAGAAATATTCAGGCACCTAAATAGCAGGGACCGGGCAAATTTGGGAGAGGTCTGCAAATCATGGAAACACGCCGTATCCTCTCCTATTCTTTGGCGCTCAGTGACAGTCCTCATAGATCGTGATCTGCGTGGTGAATTACCACTGGCAAAAGAGCTTGCGGTGCTTACCTTGCGCAATGACAATTTTTCTCAGAATTTTAGCCATCCCAATAATACATAAAAACATCTTCAATTTTTGGTCTCAAGGTCAAGTATGGGCAGCACATGCGTCGCCTGGAGCTCGCTTGGTCTAGGCCATATGTAATTCCAAGGGAGACACGGTTTGCACGTAACATTCAGGCAGAAGCGGGTGCAGATTTCCTCAATGTCATTAGAACAAAAGACGTGCAACTGAAGGAGCTCATCCTGGCTGACTGGGTATTCAGTTGCAAGTGGGGTAATCGAGGAAAGCTTTTATGCGCATTAGCTAATTTCTTAGGGTGAGCAGTGTAAAGAACCAATGGCAGGAATAAGAAATAATAAACCGTCTGTCACGAGACATTTTTCATCATCACAGCTGCCAGCACAAACTTGAGACTCTGGACCTGATGAATGCTAATTTAGGAGTCAGTGACGTTTTGAGAATTTTGGGTTCTGCGGTCAGAGCATCTGGGGATCGCCTAGCGTCATTGGATCTTCGAGGTGCTTTCAGGGAGTGGCAAGCACCTCACAGCAACCCCAGGTGATTCTTTTTCACCAGGTAATATAGAAGTGTCGTAAATTCGTTACGTCATATCTACTTTCCAGGTATCTGCGTCTACTTGGTCGACTGGGAGCTTTGGCCACCCTCAGACTAGATTATCCAGCTTTATCGGACAGTGTACTCAATGCTTTAACCAGTGCTGCACCGTCGGCCCTTCGCATACTTCATATATCTGTTCGAGACTCTGATTCCAGGCAACACACAATCACTAACAGAGCTTGGCATGAACTTGCCGTTGCATGTCCTAAGCTGACAGTCTCTTACACGATAGGTATGAAACATAATTAAAACATACATTTTTAAAATATACATTTTTAAAATATACATTTCTGATCTGATACATGATAAACAAAGTAGCGACTAGTTTGTTGCTCGCTCAGCATGAACCCAGTACTTGAATTTTCAGTGAACATCTCGCACTATGAGGACATGTGCTATTTGCTACTGCCCAGTGTTCCACTTGGGAGTTTTCAAATGTTTAGCGGCCATGTCTGGGATCAGAGCAGATCTCGTAACTTTCGGAGTACCGTTGGACTACTCATAACTCACTATACTGACACATTGTGTGCGTTTGATGTGGATAAAATGTTGTGAAATTCAGTTTAACTCACCTTTGAACACAATTTATTTAAATTATGTAAATTTACAGCGGAAGTCATGCTCCAGTTGCGAAACAATCGAGAATTGCTAGATGATTTATTAGTATCTCTTTTGGTTCGCTGCAAACAATTAACACAGTTGCAATACGACGGTGTTCTCAGGAGCTTGGACACCCTGCGAGATATTTGTGAACTTCAGACAGCCAGCAAGACTTGTATGCTTAAAAATGATTTTACGAATTTCATATATATGTGTTTTATTAATTTCTTATCACTATTTTCTTCACTGACGGGTGTAGGTTTTCAACGAATTCATGTGAAACCACGTAATGTAAGTTCACACAATCGTGCAATCTTGGATGACATCGGCTATCAGTACGATCATAAAATGGTGCAGCAAGGAGTTGATTTCTGTATTGAAGACCCTGCTTCAGTTTTGATATTTCACTGAAAATTTCTGTCTCTGTTAAATCTAATATCATTATGCTTTCCAACATCCAACAAAAAGTGCTAAACTACAAATTTGGCACACAAATGATATCTGAATCTGAATTGCAAAATTAGGTTGTCCGGAGTTTATCAGTGCCACAGTTGAACAATTATGTAAATTTAATACCTTCCTTGTATTGCAGTAATTAAACGTTTTTATTAACCGCATAACACATTATTTTGGAACAGTTCAAGTCTCACCACACATATCATGTAATGATAAAAAAATACATTCTACTATGACATTAGAAAAATTAAGTTAAATTAAAGAAATAAAAATAAAATAAAATTTAATGGAATAATGGAATGGAATTAATAAAATGTATGGAAGATTAACGGAAAGCTTTTACTGATAATAAGAACATCATCTGAGAAAATGTAAATATCGGATACATTGATACTAATGTCTTGTATGAAATATGCAATACATATGGAATTACAATAGAAACACATATATTGTTTACAACAAATCAGCTATATGACTTTTCTGATGTATGTATCAGAGTTTAAATAAAGGGAAAGCAAACATCGAATAATGAAAGAAACTCACACAAACTAGATATATAATATTAGTAATAACGTGAAATTGAAATGCAATAAAATTATTATATGAACTCGTTGAAATGAATATCATCTTCTTTCATCTAATGACGACGACTTTTAAGATGAAGATTAAGAATAGTTCGTGTTACAAATCCTTTGTTACATTTGATGCAGACATAAGGCCTTTCACCACTGTGATAACGTTTATGAACAACCAATGTTGATCTCTGTGTAAAAGTTTTACCACAGTCATCGCAGGTGTGCTTTCTTTCCCCGGAATGGGTAATATTGTGAGTTTTCAACAGACCCATAGATGCAAAACATTTTCCGCACACTTCACATGTGAATGGCTTCTCCCCGGTGTGAATTCTTCTGTGTACTTGCATGCTTGCAAGGCTAGTCACCGCCTTGCCACACAAATCGCAGAGGAACAATTGCTTCTTTCTGCGACAATTTTTTTCACCGTGTTCATCCTGCTTATGCCTATAGTACAATGGTTTATGGGAAAAACTTTGGCCACAAATTTCACAAGAATATTTCTTCACTGTATTGCTGGAACACATCTCGGGATGCAATGTTCTGACGTGACCCTTGACGTGATCTTTACTTTTAAATGACTTTCCACAAGTCGTGCACGCAAACGGTCTAGCAACTTCGTGCGATACCAGATGAGCCTTGAGCTCCCCCTGTGCTATGAATCCCTTCTCACAAATCTCACAAAACACTGAGTAATCTTTCCAATGATGTCGTTTCTGGTGAAGGCCGATATTCACCTTGTGCAACGACTTGTAATCGCACTCGTCGCAGCTGTAAACAATCTGGGCTTTGTGAATCTTTACATGCTGCTTTAGCTGCCGTGGTGTGCTGAAACTACGAGAACATTCATTGCATTCAAATGCCTTCGCAATTCCATGCACTATGTTGAGATGCTCTATCATTCGTATTTCATAATTCAGCTCAATATCACAGATGTGACACTTGGTCGACTTTTTCGCATTCTTGGACGTTTCAACTTTTGGCACTGATGTTGCGTTCTCCGGTTTCTCAATTCTGCTCACAGTCAACTGATTCACAACTACCTCCCCAGCTGCTTCGTCTTCAAGTAGCGCTAACTTCTCATTATTTGCCAGTGGCAAGAAACTTCTGTAAAACGACAATTACTATCAAACTCATTTGCACTAACATTCAAAATGGTGATAGTTTTGAAAATGCTGGTCCTGTATTTGCGATGTTGTCATTACGTAGACTGATTGAATAGGGTGGAGGTCAGAAGTTGTTGACAATTTGGATAGAGCTCTACTTAGGGTGTAAGACAAATGACAGCGCGTAGATTTTCGTAACGTCAGGTCACGATGTCATTGAAACATCAACAGAAAATATAACATAAAAGCTAAAAGATATTCACTACCCTCTAACACCAATTTTTATTTAAGTACTCGAAATGGAACGCGATCTAAGTGTGTCATCGAGCTTACCTGGTATTGTCAGTGACAGGATTTTAGATGAGTATTTAGGACAGTGCGAGTGACAAAACCCTTATTACATTTTTGGCAGACATACGGCCGTTCACCAGTGTGATATCTCTTATGCACAACAAGAGTGGATCGTTGGGTAAATGATTTTCCACACTGATCACACGTGTATTTTCTTTCACCCGTATGTGTAACGTTATGTGTTCTCAGTAACGTTTCACAAGCAAAGCATTTTCCACATACTTCACAGGTATAAGGTTTTTCACCAGTATGACTTCGGTTGTGAATTTGAAAGCCCTTCGCTGTTTTCAACTCTTTTCCACATAGCGCACAGAGATACCTACGCCGGGGTCTTTCATAATTAGGAATACCATGAACATCAAGCTTATGTTGCTTCAATACGGATTTAAACTTGTAAGCCATGCCGCAAATCTTGCATTTATGCTTAGAATCTTCAGTTTCGTCCTCTGCTGGCTGATTGAAATGATACAATCTGTGATGCTCCTTGAGAGATTCAACATCATTGAAGGTAATACTACATCTGTTACATTGTTGATAGTCGATAAAGTTATGTATAGCTGTATGCGTTACAAATTGTTCCTCATCCGTAAAAGTTTCACAACATACTTCGCAGTAAAATTTCACTTTTGGCACATGCTGTTTCTTCCTGTGCCTCTCTAGATCCGCATTCGTAACACATATGAACTTACACTGGTCACAGGAAATATTCTTCGGAGTGTGAGACTTTTTAACATGAGCATTCAGCATGAATTGTTGTGCGTATGTTCTCCAGCATGACGTACATTTAAAAGGTTTCTGAATGCCATGCGCTATTCTGAGATGTGCAACTAGCCGTGTTACAAAGTGAAATTTTTCATTACAAATTTCACACGCCTTAATGTTGCTCTCTGATCTGAAAATTTACATGAATATAAATAGACTAGGACGCATGTTAAGGAAATTGTAGAGAAACTAAATACATTTGGACAAGGATTGCTCTAGTATAATGTGAACTATAAGCATAATGCAAACACACGTTCAATTTCAATTTTGAGCATAACAACTAAACGGTCCGCTTCTCAGTAACCTGATTTTCTTTGCGATTTTCTTTTTTGTATATTTCGATGCAAATGAAATTGGTGTTAGAGCGCAGGTGATGCGCACGACTAACTTTTTACTTTCTAAATTAATCTGGAGAATTCTCAATTCTTCTTACACCCTCTGAAAATGATTGAATCCTCAAAATTGCCTACTAAAATTTGTACTGAAGTATAATGCTAAAGAAGGGTTGCATTTAAAAACCATTTGCAGCCCTGTATTTATCTATTATAAAGATGATGATAGGTTTGTTTTACTTACTTTACTTCGGTGGAGATAGGGTCGTTCTCGAGCTTCATCTTAAACTCGGTTTCATCAAACTGAATATGATCGGTGGACCACTGGCTGTAACATAATTTCACGTGACTAAGTATTACTTTTATCAACGTTACCAGAAAAAATTTAGGAATCAGTACCCTAACTCTCAAGCATATACACGTACGTTGAACGCGCATGTCATTAAAGTCTGATTTCAAGCACTCGGCTCTGAACAGCTCGCAGGTTAAACGCTTGTTCCAGATTATGAGAATATATTAGTCTCCTCTTAAAGTAAAATAGGTAACCGCTTGGCAGAAAATAAGAAAATTTAGTAACGTCTATCAATAGAGTCGGATATTAAAACAATATGTGGTAGTATACATTGGGTTGTTGTTAGTTTATTTTCATTCGACTCTATCGCCAGATATTTTTATTTATATTTGTGTCCACATTTATTGGACGGTGATATTTATACTACGACAAAGTAAGATTAGTGCTGTGAGTTTTTTGGTGCTTCTTGAGGAATGTGTTGGAGACAAATCCTTTCTTGCAAATCAAACATTGATACGGACGTTGCCCAGTGTGGTATCGCATGTGAAATACCAAAGAAGTTCTCTGCGTGAAGCCTTTGCCACATTGCAAACAAATGTGCGGTTTTTCCCCCGTATGCGTGCGTTGATGTAGTTTTAAATTCTCTCGAGAACTAAAATGTTTTCCACATATTTCGCAACTGACTGGTTTTTCACCAGTATGCGTCCTTCTGTGTGTTACCAAAACACTTTGGGAGGATACCTGTTTCCCGCAAAAGTCACAGAGGAAAGTTTTCAAATGTTGTTCTACCCCATGACATGATTTCATATGCCGCATCAAAAGTCTTTTGTATGGAAAATTCATGGAGCAAACGGCACAATTATATCTGTCGACAGTTTGCATCAATTCAGGGTGATTTACTCTTTTATGAACCAGTAAGTTATTTTTATAAGGATAGGACTTTGGACAAAGCTCACAGGCATAAGGTTTTTTACCAGAGTGAACATTCTTGTGCTCAACATACTCTTTCTTAGAGAGAAAACCCTTGTTGCACAATTCGCATTTATAAGCGTAATCTTTGGCATGTCTCCGCCTGTGGTATTCCAAATTCGATTTTTGATTACACGTGTAACTACAGAGGTCGCAACCGAATCTTTTTAGTCCAGTGTGTATTAATTTGTGTCTCTTGATGTTCATTGGACTACGAAACGCTTTGCCACACTGATCACATTTGAATGCACGTTCAATCCCATGCACATTTTTCAAATGTTCAATGAGTTTGGTCATGTGAAAAAATCCAGCATCACATTTTCTGCATTCGTGTATTGCTCGTTTGCTTGATTTACTCCATGAACTCCTGAAACAGAAAATAAGCTGAAATGGCTGTTCTTTCTCCACGTCTGTAGAATACCCTATATAATCCCTTATACTCTAATAACTGATCGTAAATATCTAATATTACCTAAAATAACTCTTCACAATACGTCGTGTATCTATCTGCTGCAGGATTATAATTCTCAAAATATTTTCGACAAGTTTGAAAGAGCCTAGGAAATATTTAAAATTTGACGAATTACGACTATAGGGTGTGATTTATACAGATTTTAATCATACCAAGTATATTATTACAGTGGCTTATTCGAACATGCAATTTTATAGTTATACACAATTTTAGGCAGTATAGTGATACCTCGCTTTTGCTATTAAATGAAAGATGTTGTATTTACAAGTCATTTAGTCTCTGGATAGTTTTTGAATTTGTTGATGCAATCTGCTTCAAACTGTTTTAATATTTCCTCAATATATAATGGCGGAAGTGGAGGTAACGGCCCTGGGTGTGTCTTTCTATGACAAATCAATCCAGGCTTTTGGGTAAAAGACTTGCCACAGATATCGCACACATAGGGACGCTGACCAGTATGAGTTAAGATATGCTGCCTTTGAGCACCAGAACGAGCAAAAGATTTCCCACACACAGGGCAAGGGTAGGGCTTGTCGCCAGTATGTGTTCTCATGTGAACCGCTAGTGAACATTTTTCAGAAAATGTCTTTCCGCACTCTTCGCATATCACTTTTTCATTATGCCACTGAACATGCTGGTCCAAATTTTCTTGAGATACCATTCGTTTTGGACAAATAGAACATTTAAACTGTGGCTTGTAGTGAGCAAACTTCTGGTGGACCTTCAAGGTGTGTTTATCAACACATGATCTTCCGCATACGTCGCATACTACAGGTGGGTTCCCGCTGTGATACTTGATCACATGCGTTCTCAGGTCATTTTTTATTTTATACGCCTTTCCGCATACCTCACAAGAGAAATTGTAAACGTCTGTATGTTTTCTTATGAAGTGGGCCTCAAGAATACGTTTATTCTTGCTGACATAATTGCAGACATTACAAGGATATTCCAACTTAACGTCTTCTTGTGATCCATGTGTCTTCAAATGCAGATCAAAATCAGTCTCATTTTTAAAGGGTTTCAGGCAAGTTTCACACTTGTATGTATGCATTTTCACGTGTTTAACAAACAGTGTTCGTTTTGCAAATTTAACACAGCAAATCTTGCATGAATACCTTTCATCGAGCGACTCAACCTTTTCTCCTCCTGCATGTTCAACCAGTTTCAGTACACCGATATCTTGGGGAACGTTACTGGGTGGCTTTTCATCTGATCTTATCAATATATATGATTTTGGCAGCACAACCGCATATTCAGGCGATAAAGGTTTTGGGAGAATCAACTTTGGCTTCGATTGTTTCCGTGTCACGACGGCTTTTGATCTCTTCTCTTGATGTTGTTTTCTTAGTAACAGTGGGTCAGGCATAGATATCCTAGAAAAACAAATTTTTTTTTATCATTTAAATCTATTTGTTGCTACTAGTAGTTGGCTCTTTAGTTGTAAATAGCTAATCAAATTTCGATCGGAATGTGGGACTGACTGCAGCTTATACCCATCCTTTAAAAATCAGATCATGGGAAATATTGGAATTGAAAGAGCATAATTCAATGGTATAAAATGAACCGAGATACATGGTTTTAGATATATTCATTCAACGTTTTATTGTACTGTACAAGAATATTAAGATCAAGACAAACCAAATAACCTTGGTATTGTAGCTTTCAGAATTTTTTATATTCTTCGTCGGTAAGCATGTTTTAAGCACGTGTAATTTGCCAGATGAAACTGTCCTTAAATCTATTCCAGTAGGCGCTGAGTTTATTACACTTCTGATGTACAAAATTGAATTCGAGCAGCTTTGAAAGTCACTAAATTACGTAAAACATAGTTATGTTGACTTCAACTGAAAAACTGTGTTTTTTAATATCGATCAAATCTCTCGTGGAATGAATAAACAAAATAGTGACATGCTTCATTTGACTGTATTGAAGAAATGATAGGTATTAGTGTTTGAAGTGTAGAGTAAATCTGGCATGCTTGGAGGTATTTCAGATAAGACTTTCAGAATCTAGATGAAAGAAAGTTTTGCTTATTGCGACCTTACTCCAAAATTGATCTTCATGAAATTAATTTTATAGATCATTTTTCACTTTGAAAAAAAAAACTTCAAAACAAGTTTTTACTTTGAACAACAATTTTTCAACTCGTTTTCTTCATTATTGTCACCTCCTACATCTGCCAACGAGGCTATAAAAGCACACATCACTCAATCTTGGACCTCTTTTGGATGATCTTTTGTATCCCTAGATAAACCCTGGAGAATGCTATCAATATAAACTCTGGGTAGTGGCGGATGAGAACCGGGATGTGATTTTCTATGACTGGTGAGCCCTGGTTTCTGGGTGAATGTCTTGCCGCATATGTCGCATACATAGGGTCGTTTTCCAGTGTGAATGAGGAGATGCTGTCTGAGAGTATTTCTGCGAGCAAACGACTGAGCGCATACGGTGCAGGAGTAAGGTTTAATACCGGTGTGCGATCGCATATGGACTTCCAAGTCGTACGGAATGTGGAACATTTTACCACATTGTTCACATACGACTCTCTCCTTGGTTTCGTGCCAGTGAAGGTGCTGCTGAAGCCCTTTTTGCGAGACAAGCCGTCGTTTACAAATTTTACAAACATGCTCTGGCTTCTCGTGTATATATTTTATGTGAGACTTCAGTGCGTGTAAATTTTTACTTTCATGACCACAAACTTCACAGACAATAGGTGGATTGCCACTGTGCATCTGGTTAATGTGTTGTTTTAGATTGTTTTGTATTTTAAATAGTTTACTGCAAAATTTGCACGAGAACTGATAGTTGTCCGTATGTTTTCTGACGAAATGATCCTTCAACGTCCACTTTTTATTACTCTTGTATTCACATACGCTGCATTCGTACATTTGTGGCCCGTGAATTTCCTCCATATGAATTTTAAGGTCCCGTTTCAGCGTGAAAGTTTTTGCGCATGTTGTGCATCTGTAAGCATGCTGTTTGATGTGCAATACAAGCTTATTTTTATTAAAATATATTTTTTTGCATAAGTCACATTGCAATCTTATTCCCTTCTTTGTATTCTTACTTTGATCCAAACTCATATCAGGTATTTCAAAATTCATTTCAGCCTTTCCAAGCATTACACTGGGCCTCTTATTACTCTTGTGCTTCTTTTGGTTTTCCATGGTGACCCGATCCATCATCCCAATCATCAATCCCGGTGTGCGCTCATTTTGCAAAAGGTGCACATTTGTAGCAGAAGACACTCGACATCGTGATAATGGAATGCTCAAGGGATCTGATGGTACCAGTCTAAAACAGAAAAAAGGCAGAGAGACGAATTCAGTTATAGTAAAGAATGAGGTTTAATGGCCATAAAATTTAAATACTTACTTGATAAATACAGTAGATATAATTAATCCGACAGTCATATTATACAAATTAATTGTTACTTCATTTGTCAACATATCGATTGATGAGCACCCATGGAAAATTGGTATTCTTAACACTGGAAGTCATATGTTCCAGGTACAGAGCTCAATTAAGGATCAACAAAGACAATATTGATAAAGCCACGGTTTTACTACAATATCACAGAGAGATTTTACGATAAGTGCAAACTTTTTTTCGCGGTTTATTAATAATCCAGATACTATGCCATACATTTTTTTATGGTGATAACAGTCAAAAATAAAAGTCAATTATTGTACCTTTTGCTTTTACAAATCAAGCCGGATTCCTACGTCAAAATTGATCACATGTGCTGCATGCTATTAGCAAATTACCTCTGTGAAACTGCTTCACGTTGTGCTTCAGATGGTTCACATTCGTATGAAATCAGTATTTAAAGATCCTTTCAAACTACGTAGTTTAAGTTTCACACACCACAATTGTATACCTGTGTCTATGTATTTGTTTTGTGTAAATTTCAAGTAGTGCTATCGACTAAGTCTTGATAGGAATTCGCAACTTGCATGTATGCTGTGTTATTGTTCCACGAAACAACATGATCTTAATTATGGAATATGTCGTTCAAGTAATTTTCCAATTCCCATTTTCAGTAGTAGACTCATTGATGTAGGGTTGGAAATTTGTGCCCTTTGCTGCCCAATTGTTGAATTTTAAATTTGTTAAAGTAATCAATACTTTGTAGGTTCATATCGTAAGTGGAAAGGCATGTTTGAGGAGTAAGATGATTTTTGCCTAAAACAAAGTCATTTGATGATTAATGTCATTGCGACAGATAGGGTGTTGATATGCGAAATGAATATACCGTTTAAACGATATGCTTACATACCCAATATCATACGTACAGTTTAGAGCCGTACTACCGTAAGTAGAAAGGTTGAAATTACCCTGGAAAACTATGAATATAAGTACAATCTTATCTAATAATAATACTACTACAGTAGAACAGTTGCAATGATTATACTGACTGTGTTTTCAGTTCGACAGTGATGCAATCGTCATGAATGCGTAACAAAGTGAATATTGCATAGTCTAAAGAAACTTGCTTTTCTCGATGAACATTTATTTCCATATATTTTTTTTTCTTAAGCATGTAGTTTCCATCATATATACAAGATACAAAAGCTAGGAATATTTAACAAAGATATTTCACTAGCCAACCACATAGCTGATTTACTTGCGAAAAACAAACTTAAAAAATGATCATTCTCAAAATGTTAATCACATTGAATGTTTATGAATTAATGTCTATTTATGCATTGGTTCGACAATGGCGTTGAAAACCATTCTATACGCATGGAGCTGCATCAAACGCGAGGAAGCTTGTTAGGATGAAACCTTGCGGTGTGAGAAATTGACTCCTTAATTAATACAAAGATGAACCGGATCAATTTCATCTCGTATTTGTAGCTAGGTGCGTTTATGTGTTCCCACTCAGATCTGCACTGCTGTTTTTGCCAGCATACTCTCTAGCGAATTCTGTAATGATGGTCTTAATGGAGACGGCTGGCAGTGGGGGCAAAGGGCCGGGGTGTCTCTTCCTGTGACATATCAAGCCAGGTTTTTGCGCAAATGCCTGGCCGCAGATATCACATATGTAGGGTCGTTTCCCCGTGTGAATGAGGACATGTTGTTCCTGAGCAGTCTGACGTCTGAAGGTTTTTCCACAAACTAGGCAGGGAAAAGGCTTGATACCTGTATGTACTCGTATATGAGAATCCAAATCACGGCCACGGAATCTTTTCCCACATGTCGGACAAACAATCTTCTCTTTATTTTCATGCCACGACAAGTGCTGCTTGAGATTCTCCTGCGTTGTCATTCCTCGCTTGCAAATATTACACTCAAACTCAGGTTTGTAGTGGCGATACTTCATATGTGCTTTGAGGGCATGTAAATTTTTACTAAAATGCCCACAGACGTCGCATACTATGGGAGGATTTCCACTGTGATTTTGTTTCATGTGGTGATTCAAAGCTTTCTTTATTTTAAACTGCTTGCCACAAGAGTCACAGGAAAAATTAAACGCACTGGTATGAAGGCGAATGAAGTGGTTTTTCAAAGTTCCTTTGTTGTTACTTTTGTAGTCGCACACACTGCATTCATACAACTGAGGTCTGTGTATTTTTTCAAAGTGTGTACTGAGGTATCGCTTCAAGCTAAAAGTTTTCCCACATTCTGTGCACTTGTGTCTATGCTGCTTCAGATGCTCTGCTAGATTGCTTTTTTTTTGGAATGTCTTCTGACAGGAATTACATTCGAACGTTTTCTTTGACCTTGTGACTCTTCTTACTGGCTTACTATTCCTTGTATCCACAATTGTATCTGGCTTTTCGGAAACAGAATCCAAATGTGTTTCCTTACTCAGCAACTTAATGTCGTCTCTGGCTGCTTGTTTTTCAGGCCATATCATATACTCAGGAGTGCATTCAATTCTCACTATTTGTCTTTTTTCCAACACCACTCCGTCCGATGAAACGCTCAAAGGATCGGCAGTTGATACCCTAGAACAAAGATATATTTATTAAACAGCATTTTCAATCACTCGAAATTACTTTCATCAAGCGGCACAAGCTCGAGCATGTCTACTAACTAGATCAGGGTTTAGTGTGTCATACTAGATTGCTAGACGATAAATGGTTCCTGAATTTCATTGAGTCAAATAAACACGACAACTTCCAGTTTAGAGAATATATATACATATATTTCTTGAGTACATTGAATCGTTTGATTTCGATTTAATCTCAGGCAATATCACGTACGTTGTTCCGCAATTCTACTTTTATTACACAGTATTTGATAATCATATTGGTTCCACAGAATGTCTTAAAACTATTTTTAGGCAAGAGACTTACCATTGTAACCCAAGCTA